>NC_086153.1:77865812-78490812 GCF_035149785.1 Candoia aspera | reverse complement strand
ATATAGAAAACAGAATGAAGGATGAAGGTATGTAAAATACAAGTATGCACTTGTTTTCACAGACCATGCAAAAATCTGAATAATATTCAGGTATACAGAACCTTTAGGGCTATTCTGTTCAGTTGGGCAGCATGGCTGGATTGTGGAGAATAAGATTCAGAAGTTAAAACCTAAGGCTTGTATTTTTGGTGTTAATGAAATTGCAGCCCGAAGCACCATCCCTTGTGTAAATACGGTAAAAGCCAATTGCCAAAAGCATGTTTCACCTCACCTAGAGAAAGGAAATGAATGTCAGATTCAACAAATAAACATGGAGAAGAATGTTGGAAGTGAAAATAGGGAGCTGCATATCCATGTTAAAACTGGGTGTGTGGTTTCAAATACTTAGTGAATGGAGGATGGAGAACTCAGTTGAGAAAAGTTGTTATGCCCTTCACAGTTCTCAGAACACAGCTTGCATGTAACCCTGTCAGTTACTGTTGCTCATAGCTTGCAACACCAACCTAAGGTTTGGGCCATTTTCATAGAAGCATGGAATTGAAAATAATAAAGGAAATCTACTCTAGCCTTCTGCCAGTGCAATGCAGAACCCCCCATATATATGAATAATAGAAAGGAATGTATATATTTATTTTCATCTACCCATGTACAATACAAATAATAAATCTACATTGCCTGGAATGCAGGTTCTCTTTTGAATATGGCTTTCTGTTCAGCGGGAATACTCACTTGGGCATGAAAAGCCTTAGAGAACCTCAAAGGCATTTTAAAGGGATGTGTGAAAGCACCTTTCCCTCTTAATTCTTAAATCACTTTTGAAAGGGTTTAAATGCTTTCTGTCCCTTTGGTACTTAGACAGATTCACTCATAAGGAGGGATTAAAAGGTGTGTGTGTGTGTGTGTGTGTAATTTAAGCTCTAAGAGGAGTCGTAAATATCCATAAATATTTGAAGGATATAAACACTAGGGAGGCAATAAATTATTTACTTTAGTACAAGGGATATGAGATGTATTGGGATGAAATTTAAAATTAAAAAGAATGGAACAATTTATGGACAGCTTGACTTCTTTTAATGTGGAATAGTTTGCATGTGGAAGATGTTTTAGCTCAATTTCTTATTCATGCTGTAAAACTCCCCTGCCCACTATGCAACATTTCAACAGGAAGAAAGTGCAGGGGCTTAACTGTATCTGGAATGCACCTCCTTGTCTTAGAATTACTTGTTTCTAATCCTAGCTGTCTTCAGCAAAAGATTGTTACCTTGTTGAGGTGCTGGAGCTTGAGCACCTCAATGATGCCATGAGCTAAACCGTGAAGGGCCGCCAAGACGGGAAGGTCATGACAGAGAGGTCAGACTAAATGCAATCCCTGGGGAAGGTAATGGCAACCCACCCCAGTATTCTTGCCATGAAAACTAAATGGATCAGTACAACCAGAGATATGTCGGTATACCATTGGAAGATGAGACCCCCAGGTCGGAAGATGGTCAAAATGCTACTGGGGAGGAACAGAGGATGAGCTCAACTAGCCCCAGACATGATGATGCAGCTAGCTCAAAGCTGAGAGGATGGCTAGTGGCCAACGGTGCTGGTGGTGAACGGCGAATCCGATGTTCTAAGGATCAACACACCATTGGAACCTGGAATGTAAGATCTATGAGCCAGGGCAAATTGGATGTGGTTATTGGTGAGACGTCAAGATTAAAGATCGACATTTTGGGCGTCAGTGAACTGAAATGGGCTGGAATGGGCCACTTCACATCAAATGACCACCAGATCTACTACTGTGGACAAGAGGACCACAGAAGAAATGGAGTAGCCTTCATAATTAATAGTAAAGTGGCTAAAGAAGTGCTTGGATACAATCCAAAAAACAATAGAATGATCTCAATTCGAATTCAGGGCAAGCCATCTAACATCACAGTGATCCAAATATACGCCCCAACCACAGATGCTGAAGAAGCTGAAGTAGACCAGTTCTATGAGGATCTGCAGCACCTACTGGACAACACGCCTAAAAGAGATGTTATTTTCATCACAGGAGACTGGAATGCTAAGGTGGGCAGTCAAATGACACCTGGAATTACAGGTAAGCATGGCCTGGGAGAACAAAACGAAGCAGGACATAGGCTGATAAGATTTTGCCAAGACAACTCACTCTGCATAACGAACACTCTCTTCCAACAACCTAAGAGAAGGCTTTATACATGGACTTCACCAGATGGACAACACCGAAATCAGATTGACTACATCCTTTGCAGCCAAAGGTGGCGGATATCTGTACAGTCAGTAAAAACAAGACCTGGAGATGACTGTAGTTCAGATCACGAACTTCTTCTTGCACAATTTAGGATCAGACTAAAGAGATTAGGGAAGACCCACAGATCAGCTAGATATGAGCTCACTAATATTCCTCAGGAATATGCAGTGGAGGTGAAGAATCGATTTAAGGGACTGGACTTAGTAGATAGGGTCCCAGAAGAACTCTGGACAGAAGTTCGCAGCATTGTTCAAGAGGCGGCAACAAAATACATCCCAAAGAAAGAGAAAACCAAGAAGGCAAAATAGCTGTCTGCTGAGACACTAGAAGTAGCCCAAGAAAGAAGGAAAGCAAAAGGCAACAGTGATAGGGGGAGATATGCCCAATTAAATGCAAAATTCCAGAGGTTAGCCAGAAGAGATAAGGAATTATTTTTAAACAAGCAATGCGTGGAAGTGGAAGAAGACAATAGAATAGGAAGGACAAGCGACCTCTTCCAGAAAATTAGAAACATTGGAGGTAAATTCCAGGCAAAAATGGGTATGATCAAAAACAAAGATGGCAAGGACCTAACAGAAGAAGAAGAGATCAAGAAGAGGTGGCAAGAATATACAGAAGTCCTGTATAGGAAGGGCAACAATATCGGGGATAGCTTTGAAGGTGTGGTCAGTGAGCTAGAGCCAGACATCCTGAAGAGTGAGGTTGAGTGGGCCTTAAGAAGCATTGCTAATAACAAGGCAGCAGGAGATGACGGCATCCCAGCTGAACTGTTCAAAATCTTGCAAGATGATGCTGTCAAGGTAATGCATGCTATATGTCAGCAAATTTGGAAAACACAGGAATGGCCATCAGATTGGAACAAATCAACTTATTTCCCCATACCAAAAAAGGGGAACACTAAAGAATGTTCAAACTATCGAACAGTGGCACTCATTTCACATGCCAGTAAGGTAATGCTCAAGATCCTGCAAGGTAGACTTCAGCAGTTCATGGAGCGAGAATTGCCAGATGTACAAGCTGGGTTTAGAAAAGGCAGAGGAACTAGGGACCAAATTGCCAATATCTGCTGGATAATGGAAAAAGCCAGGGAGTTTCAGAAAAACATCTATTTCTGTTTTATTGACTATTCTAAAGCCGTTGACTGTGTGGACCATAACAAATTGTGGCAAGTTCTTAGCGGTATGGGGATACCAAGTCATCTTGTATGCCTCCTGAAGAATCTGTATAACGACCAAGCAGGAACAGTAAGAACAGACCATGGAACAATGGACTGGTTTAAGATTGGGAAAGGAGTATGGCAGGGCTGTATACTCTCACCCTACCTATTCAACTTGTACGCAGAACACATCATGCGACATGCTGGGCTTGAGGAATCCAAGGCTGGAGTTAAAATCTCTGGAAGAAACATTAACAATCTCAGATATGCAGGTGATACCTCTTTGATGTCTGAAAGCAAAGAGGAACTGAGGAGCCTTATGATGAAGGTGAAAGAAGAAAGTGCAAAAGCTGGCTTGCAGCTAAACCTCAAAAAAACCAAGATTATGGCAACCAGCTTGATTGATAACTGGCAAATAGAGGGAGAAAATGTAGAAGCAGTGAAAGACTTTGTATTCCTAGGTGCAAAGATTACTGCAGATGCTGACTGCAGTCAGGAAATCAGAAGACGCTTAATCCTTGGAAGAAGAGCAATGACAAATCTCGATAAAATAGTTAAGGGCAGAGACATCACACTGACAACAAAAGTCCACATAGTTAAAGCAATGGTGTTCCCCGTAGTAACATATGGCTGCGAGAGCTGGACCATAAGGAAGGCTGAGCGAAGGAAGATCGATGCTTTTGAACGGTGGTGTTGGAGGAAAATTCTGAGAGTGCCTTGGACTGCAAGAAGATCAAACCAGTCCATACTCCAGGAAATAAAGCCAGACTTTTCACTTGAGGGAATGATATTAAAGGCAAAACTGAAATACTTTGGCCACATAATGGGAAGACAGGACACCCTGGAGAAGATGCTGATGCTAGGGAGAGTGGAAGGCAAAAGGAAGAGGGGCCGACCAAGGGCAAGGTGGATGGATGATATTCTAGAGGTGACAGACTCGTCCCTGGGGGAACTGGGGGTGTTGACGACCGACAGGAAGCTCTGGTGTGGCCTGGTCCATGAAGTCACAAAGAGTCGGAAGCGACTAAATGAATAAACAACAAACAACAATCCTAGCTGTATGATAGTTGACTGTTTTATATAGTGAGAAAAGCATTTTATGCATGTTCAAAAGCATTCCTCTTTCTTTCTTTCTTTCTTTCTTTCCTTCCTTTCTTTCTTTATCTTTCCATATTCTGATCTGAAATCCTAAGGTTGAGGTATAGGTAAAGGTAAAGGTTTCCCTTGACATGAAATCCAGTCATGTCTGACTCTAGGGGGCGGTGCTCATCTCCATTTCAAAGCCGAAGAGCCAGCGTTTGTCCGTAGACACTTCCGTGGTCATTTGGCCGGCATGACTAAACGGAACGCCGTTACCTGCCCGCCGAAGCGGTACCTATTCATGTACTCACATTTGCATGTTTTCGAACTTCTAGGTTGGCAGGAGCTGGGACTAGCAACGGGAGCTCATCCCGTCACGCGGGTTTGAACCGCTGACCTTCCGATTGGCAAGCCCAGCAGCTCAGCAGTTTAACCCGCAGCGCCACCACGTCCCTTTATAAGGTCGAGGTATACATCCCTCCATTTTTCAAGAAATCAATGTTGCATTTAATCATGGATTCCAAAAAATATAAAAAGGGAAGATTATTCTAGTTTCAGGAAACATAGTTTCATCAAAATGTTTTGGATTTCAAATCCCATTACTTTCAGCTAGCATGGCGAATGGTAAGGATTTGTGAGAACGATGGTTTAAAGCATATGGAGGACATCAAATGATCTACTATTAGATTTTAGGCAGTTCTGTATAACTCTCTAATCCTACTTATCATCCAATATTAGCTGTATAAACATCCAGTCAGGCTTTATATTCCTGAGATTATCACTACTTGGCTTTAAAGTGACCTGATGCTGTCAAAAGTTAAAGGGAGTCATTAAACATTATTATCATAATTCAATCCTATTATGTCACTACCAGAATGACCCATCAGCCTGCGTGTCTATGCTGCAGAAGCACCTGAAGAATGACACAAGGGGTCTAGGACAGATGACAGATGAGCCCTACATTCTGCCCGGTCTAATCACTACCTTATCAACACAGCCACTCAGATGATCACACCCCTGTGAATGTTCTCTATCTTATCACAGTTGTTTGGAGAGTTTGTCTAAATTGGTTAGGGATAAATTTCAGCAGAGCAGCACTAAGGCAAAGACTCAACAGGAGGGGGTGGACAAATTTGGCTTGAAAAGTAGAGCCACGTTTATGCGTAATTACAATTGTTATCCAAAAAGTACAAAGTACAGTGAATTTTAATAGTAACTGCTCCCAGGGATGCACTGCAGTAGTAAGGCCAGAGTAAAGGAGATGTCATTATGTAATCAGCATTAGATGAGATTAACAAGCGAAGAGAGAGCATTAGAGAGTGAGCAAGTATAGGCATTTACCAGAGCTAGCAATATTCTGCAATTTTATTAGCTGATCTCCACTCTGCTTAAGTGAGAAATGATCTCATTTGAAACAGATGATATTATTGCTTTGAAGATGGAGCTACATCATGGAAGATGGCCAGGTACAAAGAAAATCCAATGCATTTGGTGAAAATAAGATTAGAAGCTAGAGTGAAAAGATTTTTTTTATACTAATGCAAAACAGAAGCTTCTAATGCCACATAGACTGCAATTACTAGTTTATTGCAGGTCTTACTTTATTTCCTACTCACAAAAAACACAAAACATACAGTATATTCTGGAAGAAATGCTACTTCTTGGTGTGTCTCCTCCTCCTCTTTTTCTTCCAACTGCATTCAAAATGATAAGGGTATTGTTATGAATCTTCACATGTTTGAGTGAGCCCCAAATGCTCCCCAACCACCACTCTCCATGTCCCTCTCTGCTCCCCACCAGTAGCTGCATCTATGTCATTACAAACACAGGATTCTTCTTCCAGCTCTTGAGGATTGTGTTGAAATCATGTTGATGCCAGAATCCCATACAGCTAATCAGAAACACTCAGGTTTTCTGACACCCGCAGTGCCTCTGCAGGGCATTATGAAGTTAATAGCAGTATAGCATTTCATCGTTGCTCCCAAGCATCGTCTGGAAAGGAGCAGAACTAATTACCAACTGAGTTCAAATGTTTTGGACTCTGTTCATAATTAGCCCAGTTCATACATCAAACTTACAAAGAGGAAAGTCTCTTTTGAAGATCCTCATGCCCCCCTTGCAGATGTTCACCTACATGGTATGCAGGAGAGGGCCTTCTCCTTTATGGCCCCCAGGCTTTGAATTCCTCCCTAAAGAAGTGCATTAAACTCCCTGTGTTTAGGAAAATGGCAAAACTCCATCTCTTCTGTAAAGCTCTTAATGTTGGTTGACTTGATCGTGATTTTAATGATACCAATTTTCATTTTGCTTTGCCTTTGATTGTATTATTTTTATGTTTTATACATGTGTATTTTTAATTGTTGTAAGCCACCTTGAGTATTGTGTAAAAAGAAAGGCAGGATGAAAATTTAATAAAGTTGATGTTGCCCTGTGCTGGCTTGATGCCCCTGGAGGCTTGTAGTGATTTTTTTTTTACTTTAGTGTTTCTTAGGTTGTCGCTGTGATGATGCTTCTGTTTTTAATGTTTTATGCATGTAAACCACCATGAATCATATGATTGTGAATCATATGATTTTGAAATTATATAAATGAAATAAATACATGAATCATCTAAGCCATTTTCTGTCTCTCTGAGTTTGCTAAATGCCTCAATATCCACTCACCTACAGAGAGACCTTGACTTATGACCACAACAGGGACTAGAAAAATTGTTGTTAAGCTGTGTGGTCATTAAGCAAGGCATCACATGACTGCACCTGATTTTATGACCTTTTTTGCCATAGTCATTAAGTGAGTCATGCAGTCCCTCATTGACCTTGCTTGTCAGAAGCCAGCTGAGAAGGTCGCAAATGGCAATCACCTGACCCCAGGACACTGCAACCATCATATATGCATGCTGGTTGCCAAGTGCCCGAATTTTGATCATGTGACTGCAGAGATGCTGCAATGGTCATAAGTGTGAGGACCTGTCATAAGTCACTTTTTTCAGCATCGTCATAACTTCAAACAGTTGCTAAATGAATGGTCATAAGTTGAGGACTGCCTGTACATGATTTTCTGTTTGTACTATGTTCTAGTTCATCATCTGACTACTCTATACTTGGTAATTAATTATGTGCCATCTAGCTGGTATTGACTCATAGTGATCACATAGTGATCACAACCTTCTCCAGGATGATCTGTCCCCAACCTGGCTCTTCAGGTCTTCCAGCAGTGCACTCATCACCACTATAACTGAGTGCATCCACCTTGCTGCTGGTAATCCTATTTTAATCTTTCTTCCACCTTTCCTAGCAATATAGGCTTCTTAAGAGAGCTAAGTCTTTGATTAATATGTCCAAATTATAATAATTTGAGTCTGGTCATTTTTGTTTCATTTAAGAACTCTGGATTAATTTGTTCTATGATAATTTTTTCATGGCTATCCATAACGGTATATACAGTCCACTTACCTTAATACCATTCTGATAGATTCCATAGATTCCTTTCTGAAAACCCACTGAGCACCAGGACCTAAATACCTCCCAGAGCTAATGCCCTGTCATTTAAAGTGCAAAAGTCCATGAACTCAATTCCCAGCAGAGGTTTTGAATCCCATAGAATAACATCTGGCTGCCTACATTTGATGAGTCCCAAATAGGAGGAAATTGGTCACGTAGTGCCTTCTGGTGTCAGTGCAACTAGCTCTTCATAGTTTTCTCAGGAGTCTTTTCCAACACCAAAGTTTAAAAGTGTCAGTTATACAGCCATTCATATGAGCTGTTGCTATTGGGGAAAATCTTTGAATTCACTGTGAAGATCCTTTTGGTGAAGACTAGTCTATGATAGCTCATTTAGAGAGTATATGATAATCATACAGATTATCATATACTCTCAGACTGTGGAGCACCACTTCTGCCTTTGGCTATACCGGGATCATATATCTCTCTCGTCACTTCCAGGGTCAAATTCAGCAGAGAACCTGGGTCCATGAATAATAAACTGCAGAATAGTTCATAACTACATACATACGTACATACATACATTTTAAATGCGTTGTCTAACTTATTGGTTAATATTCTGGTCAGGTAGTTTTTTCTTCTTTTTTAATCCATAAAAATCTGCATAGCCATCTACTGTATGTTTGCTGTGTCTCAATATATGGATTTCATATATATCTTCCTGTAATTTACCCAGCTCTTAATTTAAGTTACATGATAATTTTTAAAATTCAAGATACCCTGTTTTTATAGATACTTACATTTTTCCACTCAAGACTTCTTAAATTTCCCTGATAAAAGTTCCTTTTCAGGAAAAAAGCTAAAACCAAAATCTTAAATATCCCTTTGCATACTCAACTTTCAATTGCACAAGTTCTTTTTAGATGCTGTTCTCCCTCTAGGCAGATGCTTGATCACAGAAAGACAAACATTCTCCGAATTATCTTTGATGCTACCAACCCTACTATTGCAAATTACGTGGGATGGAACCCCATTTTTTCTTCCCAGAAAATCTGAACTGAAATTCTTTTACAGGAGCTGGCGGAATTATTTCCTGTATTCAGATTTGCACCTCCACTCAAATAGTGTCAAATGCTAAGACACACTGTATGTGAACTAATTCTGACACTGTACAAAACTATGACATACTCTTTGTGACATGAAAGCCATATATAGTTTTAGCCCGATCTAAATTTGTCCTCAGGTATCTAAGTGGAATTGATACATTAGAAATCCTCTGTTATCCCAGCCTTCTATGATCTCCAATGTTGGTGGCCATTGTTAATAGGGGAACTGGAACAGAATCCAACTGAGTACATCCATGGTTTTCTGCAGACCTACAGAAAGTCAGGAATGGAAACGATGCAGCCTGACTGTAGATTCCTACCTCCATTCTGTAAATACCCAGAATGGGTTCTAGCTAAGCAAAAGTTCAGAAATATGTACTGGCTAGATAAAACAAATAAAAGAAGACAGGAATAGAGTGGAAGAGATTTGTTCATTGCCACTGACATGCTGGATCAAGAGATACCGCAGAGAGCAAGCAAAAGAAATTAAGTCAGTAACTCATAATAATGGACATTGCTAGAAGGACTTCTCGTTTACAGTAGAACAAGACTAGATTTCAAGGGCTAATTAGGAAACAAATATTTTTAGTTATACATAGCTAATGGCACCAACATTTGAAATTGAAGGAATTTGGAAATAAAGTCTGTTGTTGTTTTCAACTCTTCGTGACTTCATGGACCAGCCCACACCAGAGTGTCCTGTCGGTCGTCAAATACAGTCTAGGCCTGTATTTTTCCCCATAAGGCACATGACAATTAAGGGAAGAATTTCGACTGGGGGAAAAAATAGCTTAGAGGAAGGGTTAAACACAGACACTGCCCACCAAACTGCTTATTTTCCCCAAGTGGATTTTGGTAAAATATATTTTACCAAAGGTAAACAAGACCAGCACAGATCTTCCATGTGCTTTTAAACTCATCTGTTGCTTTCTAAATATAGAAATAAGTCTAAAGGATAAGTGGAAGTCGTCATAATACTGTAGCTAGTTTTAAAACAACACCATGATTTTCCTATGAATTCTTCAATGGGAAGGGCATTTGTAAGTTTTCTTATAGATAAAAAATGGCAAGATGCATGAATACATATCAGCCTGTTAGATATAAGCAAGAAAGGCAACCTTTGGATGGTGGAAACCAGAATTAACATTTTTGGTGTGTCTAAGGGAAACAGATTTATAAAGGATTGTTTCCCTTGGATTTGGGAGGCAGTTTTTCTTTATATGTTTTTGTTATCTTTTACCTATGTTACAACTATTTTAGGGCTTCCATGACTTATTTTCAGTGTTTCCCATCTTAAAATGGCTGGAACCCACATCACCAGTTTTTAGCAACTGTGGCCAGCGTTCTTGGGGGCTGATCACGTGGGATTAATCATTGAGCATGTTTTAAACTCCAGCTATCTCTGAAATAATTGCATTTCATTTATGTTTTAAATCATTTCCTGACTGAAATATAATGTCTTACATAATTAAAACCATACAGATCCCCAGAAGATCTTAAAAGGAGGATAGGATATTCCCTGGAATACTCAGGAACCGAATCATTCTAAGGATTTCAAGGTAAGAATCGGCAATTCATTTTTGTCCCTGGAGCAAAATGGAAAACAGAATAGATATTTCCAGTTATGCAATATAAGTGATATCTGGTGGTCTAGTGCATTTGGCATTAGCCCAGATCAATGAACAATATCGTAGGAAATCTATATTTCATGGACTATGTGTAACTCCTAACCCTCTTTTTGTGGCCAATGGCCCAAGGTTAAGACACTGAAATTCAGTAGTAAATTACTAAACAATAGCTGCAGAATTTTCTTTCATTTTTCAGAGGGAAGCAACCATCTCACCGCCTCCCATCTATTACATATAGATAACATATGGGCTTAATACATTTAGATAATTTTTTTCTACCCCCACCCCCAATTCCTCCTCAAAACACAGTAGAAAAATCTCATTCTTACCCTCTACTTATTTCTTTATGCCATTTCTGCAACCTCTGTTGCTCTAAACCATTTGTAAAAATTCAGTTTACACCACAAAAAGTTGCCAATCCATGTTCAAAAATCCCACATGTAGGTCTCCTAAAAAGGTGTCATACTTGACTAATTCTTAAAAAGGTTTAAGAATTACTTCTAATCGAGAGCTTCTCTGAAAGCCTCCAGACCCAAGGACTCAATGTTCTGCCATGGGGCACTAATCTGTGGCCACAGACGTGTCCCTTGGCTTCCACCAGATTTCTTGGCTCACTCAACATCTTATAAATTATTTTAATTTTAAAAAACAGAAAGCTGGCATGCTGCAGAGCAAAATACAAGTCTTCAGCATCTTATTCATTACCAAGTATGTCACTGGGCCCCAAATATAAGCTTCCTTAGGTTGTTGTTGTTGTTGTTATCCTTTGTTAGATTTATATCCTGGCCCAAAGTGACCTAGTGACCTCTACTGAGGGTGGTCTAGAATCTGGGTTTCAACCTGGTTCAAACCCCATAACCACAACACCACAGTGTCTCTTAGTGTCTAGTTTGGAAGCATCTCCAGCAGCTAAGAGAAAGGGAAAGCTACACAGGAATATCTGGCAGGATAATGGGGAGGTGTTCTATGGAATCATTCTGATAAATCAGGACATTATAAGTGGCTATAGGTATAGGTATATTTTGAAAGAGGATCCACAACCTGTCTTCAAAATTCCAGATGTGATCACCAATCTCAAAACATTAGAGACTCCTCTTTTGACTAATAGAAATTGAAAAACATATACATAATACATAAACATCAAGTAATTAAGCCAAGTGCATCAATTTTCTTTCTTTCTTTTATTAAAGCCTTATTAATTTTCAAGATATAATTAAAACACAAAATACAGAATATAGAACAGAGAGCATACAAGTCTAAAAAAGAAACAAGAAAAACTAAAACAGTGCAAGAATAGACAGAAACACATACAAGACAGGTGGCTTCTGACCTTCTCCAGCACTGATATAAAAGTACATAAAAGTTAATCTCTTACTATTAATTAAACATTTAGTAATGTTATTTCTCTAAAATCAAACCATTTAATCATCAAAACCCAAAATGAAGACTTCATTTTTTTTTTTTTTTTGCGTTACAAGCAAATAGTCCAAAAGCGGCTTCCAAATAGAAGCAAATCCAGTTACAGTATTTTCTCTTATCAATGCTGTCAGTTTAGCCATTTGTGCCAGTTCCGTTCACTTAATCATCCAATCCTCCATTGAGGGAATTTGTGCAGCCTTCCATCTTTGAGCATTTAAGAGTCTTGCTGCTGTTATCATATATAAGAAGAGACTTCCATGTTGCTTCTCAAGTTGTTGGTCCATCAAACCCAAGAGAAACAGCTCCGGTTTCAGTTGTAAGTCCACTTTGAGAATCTTTTGCTTAATAATACGTACTTGATTCCAGAATTTCTTACCTTTTCCGCAAGTCCACCCTAAATGATAGAAAGTTTCTTCCCCCTGTAAACATTTCCAACAAACATCTGATACCCCATTGTACATTTTGGACAACTTATCAGGAGTTAAATACCAATGGTACATCATTTTATAAAAATTCTCTTTCAAATTATACTTCAGAATAAATTTCATACCTTTGTTCCACATATTCTCCCATTGTTCAAGTATAATATTATACCCAAAATTCTTAGCCCATTTAATCATACAGTCTTTAACATATTCATCTTCTAAATTCAATTGCAACAACATTTAATGTATTTTCTTAATAAGATGCTCATTTTTTGTACAAAATTCCATTTCAAATTGTGTTTTTTCATGAACAAAATTATATACTTTCTTATCCAAATTAAACCATTCTGACAATTGTGCATAATTAAACCAGTGACAAATATAATCTTCCAATTCTAGTTGTTCCCTTGTTTTAAGTTGAGGCATTCCTTCTTCAAAATTCAGCAGATCTTCATATCTCAGCCAGCTTGGTTTGCCTGCCATCTCTCTTCTAAAAAAAGCTTCTTGAGGGGACAACCACTTAGGTACATTAGGAGACAATATTGGTTTATATTTATTCCAAACCCTCAGTATGGCACGCCTAACAAAATAATTTTTAAAATCTTTATTAACTTTAACTTTATCATACCACAAGTAGGCATGCCATCCAAATCAGAGATCATGTCCTTCTAATTCCAATAATTTTGTGTCCTTCAAGGTCATCCAATCCTTCATCCACAGCAAACAGCAGGCAACAAAGTACAATTTCAAGTCAGGCAAACCTAGACCTCCTCGTTCTTTGGCATCTTGTAACAATGTATACTTGATTCTTGGTTTCTTCCCTTGCCAAATGAAGTTAGAGATAACTTTCTGCCATTGTTTAAATGGTAGATCTGTTGTCAAAATTGGTATTGTCTCAAGTGCATCAATTTTCAACATGATAGTTGAAAGAAAACAAGAGAGAGAGAGAGAGACCCAGAGTTCTAAATGAAGGATAGAAAACTGTTTTATAGTTGGCTGTTGTACTCTCGAGTTAACAAATTTGTATGTCTGTCTGTTTTATTCAGTCTGATGTTTGACCCTGTGTGATTCTTAAGAGGTAAAGCAAATAGAAAAATGAATTTAGGTTCCCAGACCATGAAGAATGCCTGAAGAGTTATGCACTTTTCTGTTATGCAGTTTATTTTGTCTAATGCTTCTCCAACAGGTGTCTGGTTTATAGATGGAGTGCAAGGAGTATGAAATTTGTGATCAAAGTCCCCAGAAAGCATTGAAGGAACCAACATATTTCTCTTGTCAAATGTTTTTTTTTTCTCCATTTGGTATTTACCTTGAATAACTTGTTTGTATTGCACTGCATGCTGGACACATAAATATTGGAAATAAAACATGACCTTGTGTGGCCTGTTAATTGATGCAAGTCTATTATTTCATTTGTTTTGCTGTGTTGAGGCACTGAAAGAAAAGCAGGCAGGCAGGCAGGCAGGCAGGAAAGAGGCAGCTTTGCAAAACATGGACTTTAGGAAAGTGAATCCTGAGCCTTAGAACTGGATGTTCTTGTTTTGATTTTAAATTCACTCCGTGGACAGTGACTAACGCACCTGGATGTCATTGAAGGCTTTCCTTTCTATCTTATTCACATTTTCATTATCATATAAAGGAGTGGTGACTTAATAGCATCTTTGCAGCAGTATATACATGATTGATGAGAGCAGAGTGAAGCTCCCAGTCTAGTAGCTGAGAGCAATTATTTCTGTGTTTTTCTCTGCTTTTTGTCCACATACTTATGCAGTCAGTCACACCCACAAGCACACCTCCCAGAAAGAGCTAATACAAAGCAAATATTATTCTGAAAACAACCCTTTCCCACTTGGTGACCCTGGGAAAGCTCAGAATTTTCTTCCTGAGTTTATTCATGGCGTCTCACTTATACAAAGACACACAGAGACACACATATAAACATCCAAACATAAACACATATCATTTTTCAGGCGGGTGGTGTTGGAAATTAGCCCAACATCTGCTGATCTGAGAATATGCTGTGCATTTTAGAGTGCTCTGAAGCACAACAAGCTTGTAGGTACAAACTGAGCTCAAAGTGGCCACACTTAATCGTAGGCATTGGGTACATGGAGCAAAACAAGTTAAGCTGCAATTGATCCCTGCTCCTGCACCCAGTGTGCCTCTCTGATAAACATCTGAGAGTTAAGAAAAAGTGCCCAGGAGTAAGCCAATCCGAAGGTTACAGGCCAATAAACAAATGAGTCTGTAGTCCTCTCTTTACCTGTCAGGAGACTTTAGGATTCCAGCTCAAGGATGAGAAACATGAAGCCTCCCAGACAACAGACTTCCTTCTCGCTGTATTGCAAATGGTAAGAGATGTTGGAACTGCAGGACAACAATATCTGCAAGGTCACAGTTTTTCATCCCTCTGTTCAAGTGAACTGCCAGAGTTTTCCATAGGAACTGCTATGGGAAGGGTCCATTGCACAACACAAACAGGCAATGAATAAACAGAGAGGATTCCTTAGGAGCCTTAAACCATGATTGGTTCCATCATCCTACACTTGATTTTTGGTTGCCTTCATTCTCTCTTCACTCCTGGTAACTCTCCTTGTAGCACCACGTATTGCTTGATTTTTGAAAATAAACAAATAGAAAAGAAAGCAGACAATCCCATTCCCCCCAATTATTATTTGCTGACCCTCCGGTCATTCTCTGGTCTTTTTTTTCCACCTGAAATGCTGTTTTTCTGTTTTTGTTTTTTTCTGATTATCTAGAGAATCGTATCATCTGCCCCTTATGCTTATTACAGACCACCCACTGATGTTTTCGATAGCATCGCACCCCAAAATCATTACCAGCCTTCAGAAATGGCACTTACATGGAACCATGTAGAGCTGTATAAGCCATTTTCTTAAACAGAAGCATATGAAATTGTGTCCTTTTATTAGTGGAAATGTATGAAAATCTTATAATGAGATTCACTGGTTGATGCCAAGTAGAATATAGTGAAGGGGAAACATAAACTGTCTTATAAAAAACTCACTCCAGATTCTTCATTTTGCCAGGAAAAACATCTAAGCTGATAAAGGGATGAGAAAATAATTACAATTTTGATTTTCAGTTATTGGGGTCAGGAGGCACATAGAGAAATATTAGACCTTACCTCCCAGGTATTTTCAAGTACAGCTATTTAAATTGCAGTTGCTATTTGCTCCTATCATCTGCCAAAGAAGCCTGTCCGCAAACTGGTTGGTTCAGCAGCACCCAGAAATTCCCAGTGAATATGCTAGATGTGGAATTCTGGGAGTTGACATCCCAACTCATGTGTGTTGGATACACCATTCCTATCCACTAAATCGTTGCAGAATATAGGAGGGATCACTTGGTGCCCTACTTTCCATCTCTGTTCTGTTGCCTTATATACATAAAACATTAGGGCTGGAATAACTGAAGGAGAGCCAGTTTGGTCTAGTGGTTAAGGCACCAGGCTAGAAACTGGGAGACTGAGAGTTCCAGTCCCACCTTAGGCATGAAGCCAACTGCGTGAATTTGGGACGGTCACTCTCTCTGAGCCCTAGGAAGGAGGCAGCGACAAACCTCTTCCTAAAAGGCCAAGAAAACTGCAGGGACTAGTCCAGGCAGTCACCAGGAGTCAACACTGACTTGAAGGCAAAAAAAAAAAAGGAGGCCACTCCCTTTGGAATCATCCAGAATAATTACTCACTGTTTCCAGTGGCTCTGGAATATTCTGTTGCTAGAGCTTTTCCTCTTGATCAGCGGTTCCATGTTTTTGTTTTTGTTTTAACTAAAAGGAACTATGGCATGAAAAAGTTTAACACACACACACACAGCCCTCTGGACTACTGTAGAGGGTATAGGGAATGGCCTTGAAGAACAGGAGGAAGAGGTAACAATCAGATAAGCAGGGCTTGAGGCCAGGCCAAGAAAGCAATGTGAGAAAACAACTCAGACAAGCCCTTCCCTAGTTCATATGAGGATAAAGTGAGAGAGGGGGGAACACGTTCATATCGGCAAGTTTCTGTTACGGTAAAAGTAATCCTGACCTGCATGGCATTGGTCTTTTAGTCTGATTTACCTTGTAGGGCTGACAACTACAGTATACATCTGCTGAAGCACAACATTCTAGGATATGTTCTATTTCCTTATATATAGGGTACATATATATATGAAAAGTGAACTCACAGAAAATACCCCCAGGGAACAGCACGTATAGATCTCTAACTCAGAACAACCCCCCCCCCCCAAATTACAATTTAGGGGATGAAGATAAAGAACTGGATATCATTGTCTCAGCAATTCCTTGTTGACAAGATTCTGGATGCAGAAAATAAGAGGATTCTGCAGCAATCTTGCTGCTTTTGTCATGAGAAAGAAATTCATTTGTTTTCCATTAAGCGATAGCAAGCAAGCCAGGAGATATTTCAATATATATCTGGGGTCATATCGTAGGGTAGCCCTTTTGAAATGTGAATGTCAGAATGCATACATGCCCCAGTTTGAATGTACAACTCAAAATCATAAGATGTGTCTATTAACAAAGACTTGACAGCAGGTCTAAAAATAGGCAACTAATTATAGAAGCTAAAAAGGCAAGATAAAAATGCTTGCAATCCAGTAGTCCCTAAGGGGGAGTCCCTGGGGATATACAGCAAGGTGAATCTCTTACTTATAAAGTAGGGGGGGGGAATTGCCCCTCAGGTGTAGAGATCTGATCTGGATGCTTGCCCGGACTCCACCCTGGGGTCCTTACTCCCCTGAACCCCTTATCAGGGATGGCAAATTTGGAGGCCTATCAAGGGAGGACCATCACAGGGAGCCTTGGAACTATGAGGACCCCCGGCACCAGGAAGAAAGGGGAGGGGAAAATAGGACTTTTCAACATTACATTTTCAAAATTATTTGTGCTTTTAAAAACCCACTAATGTAACTTGGCATCCAGTTCTGTATTGCTCAAGTTAAACTGCTCTTTTTACATATAAAACCTTAGTTTCATAACCAATAAGCAAATGCTGCCATGTGGCAGAACAGCAAAAAGAAATCAACTCTGGCTTGGCTGTTTGTCTTTGGGGTCACTGGTCAACAGCATTCTTCTTTCTTACTCTCCTATAACCCCTATCAAAATAAGGATCCTATATAAATAGGTTCCTTTGAGCATAGCTTAAATATTGGTGACTTCATGAAGATTTCTTGAATCAGTACGAAGTTGCTTGCTGTTAGATTCTTGAATCTTTTTTCCTTTCTTTTTTTAAACTTCCCTAACCAACAGCTCTGGGATTTCCTGGTGATTTGTGATATTAACCAATGATTGACCCTGCTGAGGTTTCCAAGATCAACCACACACACAACACACACAAACGCATATGCATATACATATTATATTTTAGATTAAAACCAGCCTTCTCATAATTCCTTGAAAAGTTGGTGCTTGCTGCAACAATGTGAAAGCTAACAATTCAGCTCTCTGTGGAGCCATTTGCAAGTATTGAGTCCACATGTATGAAGATTAAAAGTGTACTGGAGGCACAAATAACCCCCCTCCCCACCTCACTTCTCTGCCTGCATTTCTACAAACCTCTGAACATTGCACATGAAGGACTGCCAAGTATTTATACATTATCCAGTGTTGATCTAAGCTTATCTTGTCCTGTGTGAGAATTATCCCATCAGACAAATGTACATGGAGGTGTTCCACTCAACTGCTGTAGTTACCAGATGTGGCTCCACCTCCTCCTGTGCAGTGATCATTGCAACCAACTCTCAGTGAGGAAGAGAAAGCAAAATAAATACTGCTGCTTCTCTCTCCTCACAGAGGGTTTTCTAAACAGCGGTATTATGAAGAAAAGCAGCAGGATTGTGTCCCTGTGAAGGAATGTCATCGGAGACACCCTGGGCAGTCAGTCAAAGCTGACCAATATATGAACAATGGCAAATGAAGGAACTGGTACCCGAGTTACTCTGTTTTCCAGCTCCCTTGCCATCCTCCTTTCCTTCATGTCACATCTTTTTAATATGTAAGTCAGAGAGTAGCACAAATATTAGTTTTCTTACTCCATCAGATATTCTAGAAGACTTTCAGGGTGAAGAATACGAGTGCTTTAAATCAATAAATAACATCATCAAAATTATCTTGGAGTCCTTTAGACTGTATTGTTCTATTCCACTTGCAATCAAATCAAATGGCTTTTTTTTTTTAAGAACTCAGTAAAAAATGACTAAGATCCATTTCTTTGCACGGTGTTCTTATGTGTGGGAAATCTGTCAGAGAGGAACAATGGGATGCACAATGCAAGGCTGAGAATGACTGGCAATGCTATTAAACTCAAGAGCCTGAAACCAAGGAGCACGCAATAAGACAGTCTGAGACCACCCTGCCACTGGAACTCAATCCTATAGTTGATATAATCCTTCTCCCATGGGTAGCAGGGTGGGGAGAGAGAATGAATTAATTTTTCAGTCATTGACTTAGGTAAGTAGGCATGGATCATCTCTGTTGGACGTACAGTAAAAATGCCTTCCTGGCTTTCAGGACTGACTTTTGTTTTCCTGTGAGATGGAAGAGAAGGCGATGCCATGATCTGGCTAGAAGCATTCTTCTGATGGAGGCCAACAGATGCCTCCAGGGGAAGGCTGCCAGGTTGCTTTCAGCAGCTGTACTGACTTGTCTCTGAAACAGATGTCTTTGCTACCCGAAGGCAACCTTGAAGGTTATTGTCTGTGAATTCTGTGCTGCCTTGTCCACATATTTCCCCTTTTTGGGGGGAGCCCAGCTGACATGCTTAACTTGTGCAGAAGATGAGCAAACAACCCAGTGTGGGAGCTGGTGAGGCTGCAACCCAGGACATTAAAGGAGATTGGATCATCCTTCTATGACTCCTGGCACCCCCATTCTTCTGGTGTACTCACACAGGGAAAGAAATCATCTGCTCTCATTTATACAGCTGCTATCTCCAGTGAATTAAATTGGAAGTGTAGCTGTGTTACCAAGCAAGAGAAAGAGCCCCTTAGATTTAAATGCAAAGATTGCTGATGTCAGAGAAAGGGCAGCCTCCACTTGATTTTCGAAAGCTTAGGCTGGCGCAGTTAGTGTTACTTCTTATCCCCAAGGACCTAATGCATGGGATCCTTAATTCCCTTTAATTCATGGAAATAATTTTTATGACAAGTCAGCATGCATTGTCAGGTACATCGTTTTTGAACCCTTGGTCCTCCATTTCCTTTAGGAATAAATTTTCCACCGACACAGCTTGGGTAATTAGAAAGCTTTTTTCCCTAGTGTGGTATTAGGGCTCTCTCTCTTTTTCTCTCTCATCTCAGCCTACCAGATTTAATGTATTTCCAGGTCAGTTCCCAAATAGCTTCAGCTCTTTCTACTCCACTTCTTTGAGAAATTCAGCAAATACCCACAGAGTCATCTTGCTCATGCTGTGTTATAACTTCCTTGGTCACTCGCTTTTAGCCAAGTTGTGTGTGCAAGACAAATAGAGAGTTAATGCTTTGCTTCTAAGCTCAGATCCCACCTCAAATATCTCATGAGCTTTGGAAATTCTGGATCCGTTCACACACTTGGGAACTGCCGCACCAGGATTCTCTTTGCTTCACAGGCTTTTCAGTGCATCTTGATTTCTATGCAGGGTCATCATGGTGCAAGAGAAATTTTACACACCCCTCAGATCTATTTGAATAGCTGCATGGTTATTCCTTCACACTGACGATAACTCTACGTTCACAAGAATGAGAGCCAGTTGGTGACCTTCTTCAGGTGCTGTTGCTGAATTGAGACTCAGGTTTAGCCAAAGAAGATCTCTGGATTTCTCTGGGGTAATCCCTACCCCCCCCTTTTTTTTTTTGCAATCCAATCTACACAACAGGATTGTTGTTTGTCAGAAAATTGTAGATGGCAATGCTTTGTTATGCCCTCTTGAGGGAAGAGGCAGGATATAAATCTATCAAATATCAATATTTTTACCAAAATTTCAGAAGGCTGCATCAGTTAAAATTACCCTTATGGTATGGACTTGACTGACTGCAGATTGCAACCTGGTAACAAAGCAGGGGATAAGGTTTCAGGTGCCATGTGCTCAATTTCCAAGAGATTACAAGATGCTATTTGTTTATTTGTTTATTATATCAATTTGAGCCTGCCTTTTCATCCTTAGGATGTTCAAGGCAGCCAGCAGGCCAATACAGGCACACGCACTTTGAATTAAAACCTAGTTAAAATAGCAGCTGAAATAGTCACGGCTATTCAAAAGTCTTGATGAAGAGGAAGGTCTTGACTGCAAAGGCAATGGGAAGGCAAGGCAAGACTTGTAACTTGGGAAGTTAAATATTTTCTTTTTAAAAAGAAAATCACGCTCCTAGAGCAGACTTGGCAAAAAGTGTCAACCTATTCATTAGAAGTAGCTTCCTTGGACATCAGCGGAACATGATCAAGTTTAACATATCACATGGCAGATGTGCATTACAAAACATTTGCAATGCCATGGTTTATATGTAAACTCAGAAGTAAATGCCATAGAATTAAATGGAGCATATGCTTAAGCAACTAAGTAACTAAGTAATTAATTACAGCCTCAGTGAAAAAGGGGCTACAGGAAGTTGTAATCAAAAGTGAAGCAAGAAGATGCTTAACAACACATCTTCGCGATGACCAATAATTTTCCATTAAAATTGCTCAGCAAATGGGTTTTCTATGCAAGGGGCAAAAGATCCAGAAAGCAAGCAGCTGGGAGCACAAGTAGGGCTGGAAGTTGAACAAAACAGTGGACAAGATTGGGAGATCCTTTAATAAAATATGGAACCTTTTTATTTTTATAAAACTTCATTATGTACACCTTCAGTGAAACATTTCATTTAACTCTTCACTTCCAAGCAAGCGTACTACTGGCAATTGGAGTGCACATACCTCTCAGCCCCGTTTCGGTCCTTGTAAAGCTACTGTAGGCTACTAATATACTTTCCTTTCAGCATGCAACATCCAAAGCAGCTTGCACCATTTTAAAAACAAAAATAAATCTGCACACTTGATTTCTTTTCAAGAATTTCATTCTCTGCAATGAAAGATCCACAGTGAGTCATCTTCACTTTCTTAACTCCAAGTATCCTTCCCTGGATTTTTTTGGGGTGTGTGTGGCTTTCTGTCTTTCTACCACCCACCGTGCTGTAAATGATAAGAACTGGCAGCCATCTGGAATTATTACTGGCTTAATTATCACCAATCCACTCAACACCCAAAGCAGCTGGATCCTTGGTTCTAGGACAATCAGCCTTGTGTTGGCTTGGAAGGGAGCCTGCCCTGACTTGTTCCTGGTTCTGGAGCATGAATCAGGAAAAATGGATCTCTGCCCTCCCATTATCTACCCTAGGAAAAGCCACAAGCAACAATTAGTAGCATCTATAACTTTCTTGCTTGTATGCAAAACAGGACAATGTCTGAGCATTATGAGACAATAGGTTCATACACCAAATTTCAAAATCAAGGCAAGGGTTTCAAATTCAATTATTTTTAACCCAAGTAGCCATTTACTGAAATCATATCTACAGCATCCTCAACCTCCTAATAATACTGTGATGGTGCTATTTGACTCTCAACCACCCCATTCTTGATCTCTCTGGAGACATTGCCTGACATTGTGTTATCCATATTCCTCTAAGTACAGCCAAAACAGGAAGATTGGGAGGTGAGTGAGAAACTGCTCACAAGGTCAGAAGACAGAATATAGACACAAACAGCTCTATTATTTACAGTAGTATCCAGGTTTAAAAAATGAATTCATGAATAATCTATGAATGTATTTAATTATAAAGCTGTTCTATGCAGTTTTCTGTTTTTGTTTTGGAATACCTACAAAACTCATAGTTAAATTGTTG
Source organism: Candoia aspera (assembly GCF_035149785.1). Classification (NCBI taxonomy): domain Eukaryota; kingdom Metazoa; phylum Chordata; class Lepidosauria; order Squamata; family Candoiidae; genus Candoia; species Candoia aspera. The sequence goes on along the minus strand of NC_086153.1, from coordinate 78,468,422 downwards.
GGACTTTTTTTGTCTCCCTTCATGGGAAGGTAAATCTCAAAAACCTTGTTGTTTTAGTCCATTTAGTACACAAATGAGCCTCCCTTCTTGTTTTCAGTTATCTTTTTAAATGCAGTTGCCATTCCAACATGGGATATAAGCAAATCAGACAAGTTCATTGTTCTAGGACACTTTTCTTCCCCCAATAATTTAGAGAAGAGGCAACTGATCAAGGCCAGAGAAGAGTCTAAACTGGGCTTCTCCATCACACACAGGCCTTTAGCTAGCAATTGGTTTCGAAGCTATGGCTGCTGCTGGGCCCTACTTTACATTTTATATGCTGGACTTGTCAGATGAGTTTGTCCTTAGGAAATCCTGAGACAAATTCAGCCAGTTGGCAGCCCCAGAATCTTTCAACAGCAACCATTATCGACACTTTTGGTAAATAATGTGTCTTTCTTCCCCAGGTCCCTTGGTTTTTCCCCCTCTCGTACCACTAACTCTTTTGTACTAAGAGTCTGCATGACATTTCCTATGTAGTTCAATTTGCCTGTATTCTTCCATTGCCTCCCCTCAACCTCTCTGTCAATTTCAAATATGACAGCTTCCTGGTCCCACTCTGCCCTTTTCATGCCTAGCTACCTGGATAACCAAAAAGGATTGGTTATCTGCACCACACTCAGCTACCAGCATCTCTCAACCTTTTTAATTAAGCAAAGGTGCAGCAAACCTCAGACTCTGACAATTGTGCATTTTTCCACAGTATACTGAACTTCCACTTTACAAACATTTTTATGTACTTTCTCTAAATATAAACATTTCCCTTCTCCTGAAAATAATACATATTGATGCACACATTTTTTTATCTAAGAATTGTTCTGCCTAATGCAGGAAAATGTGCAATTTTTATCCTTTCAAGAACTTCAAATTAGACCAGTTTGCTTTAAATTCTAATCCTTCTCTCTGCTTTCCAGAAGATTAATCTGTATCAAGCATACATGGTACATTATGTATACTATCCTATGTTTCTAAAATGCTAAAGGTCCTACTCTTCCATTTTCTCCAGTGTGTTTTGCCGATGGCAGGAGAAGTTGTCCCACTTTTGGGTAGGATCTCACCTTCTGTACTTTGATCTTCTGCTGAAGTCATCAGTTCACTTCCTTATCATCCATCTCTAATTAGGAGAGATTTAGAAAGCTGGCTGAAGTGACAACAGAAAACAAGTAATTAAACAAAAAGGTGAAGAAGGATGAAGAAAACAAAAACTGTCCTCCCTTCGCTGAAGGTCATAGTGACAAAAAGGAGCAGGAGAAATCAATGACTCCTAGCATTAGAATGAGGTGACTCAATCTATCAGGCAGACAGATGACAGTCACTAGGGCATTACCTTCATTTACTAGGCAAGTTACACTATGAATCTATCTATCATCTATCTATCTATCTGACAGTCTAACTATAAAAATTGGAGAAGGTGAAGCAGGAGTTGTTTGGGGACTTATTTAAAAGTTCCTTATTTTTCAAATGCTAAACCTGAATACCTTTTCAAACAAAATATGACCTGTATTATCTAACCAGTCAATAAATTGACCTTTTATTCATCATGATATGGATAGAGGCACATTTTGAAGCTTGAGAGGGATTGGGGTAAGCCAAGGCCAGTGGAATTTTAGAACAAGGTTCAAAGTCTGCTCTTTGATATAGTCCAGATAAAATTGCAAGAAAGCACTGTAATTTCAGAGGATTTTGGTTGCTGGGTGGGAGGGGAGGGCAGGGAAAGGTAAGGCCCAGGTTTGTCCCTGAAACCAAGCATACCTGCAAACTACAGAGTGCAGAAGCATCCCATTCTCCCATTTCACATACAGGGGGTGGCTTGACTGCCGATTGAATCTTATTTCAAATGTGGGTGATAAGAAGTAAAGTCTATCCACTGCCCCCCCAAACACTTCACCACTGCTCTGTTCCTCCCTGTAATGGAATGTGGGAATGACCTTGGGAGACAGGAGGAAGAGCCGCAGATTAGACAATGGTCAGATAACAGGCAAATGAGTCAGCAGAAGGAATGGGGACGTGGAGAAGGGACCCCCCCTCCCCATTTCTTGGACTGTAAAGGTGAGGGGAGAGAGATATCAGATTTGCAAGATTCTGTTTATGTTACCTTACAATAAAGTTAGAGCTAGTACTTCTGAGTGTGCTTCTTGTCTGGGCATCAATCTTGCAAGTCGGAAAATACATCCCTTCCCCCTCACCTTTACAGTCCAAGAAACCAGGAAGGGTCCCTTCTGAGACATCTGCCACACCCCCATTCCTCCTGCAGACTCAACTGCCTCTTATCTGACCATTGTCTAGTCTGCGGCTGTTCCTCCCCCACATACCATTACACTCCCTGTCCAAGTATTTGCTGCCTGAAGTGGTTTTCTCATTCTGTGTTATGGGAGAACTGGTCCTGTTTCACAGACAGAATGTTGATCGTTAACTCTATCATGGATGTAAAAGTTTACCACTTGTTATCGCTAGTGAGCAGTTTTAATTGATCAAGTACCACTAGCATTCTTTGCAGTAATCCCAGGAGTATATCAGAAAACCATAGACCATTGCTCATAAAGAAACAGAACTTGAAAATAGCATTTCCACTCACTTAGAGGACATCACTATTAGCAGTTCTGATGTTCCAGTCCTATTTAGCTCTCATTTATCGATTAGTGCTAATATTTCTGGAGTTAGCAGACATCTGTGCAGTTTATACATCTAACATAAAACCACTGGTTTGAATAGAGTTATAAATTAGTAGGTGTGATTGTTAATCTCTGTCTCAGTACTCGGGGTGAAATGTGGTTTATAGGAAGCTGTCTGATATTAAATCACTTTATTGGTCCACTTTGTTTGCACTAGCAGCATCTCTCTCGGATTTTCCAATGGAGTCTTTTCCTGGAAAGAGGGATAGATGAGCCAGTTTAGATTTGCTGTGGTCAACCTAGAGTTACTCAGTCCTGAGTTTGTTTCATTGAGCTGCAGCATTTTATCTTAAAAAAAAATGAGCAAAAAAGTTCACAATTGATTTTGTATACTACTTTTCCTAACACTTTTCCTAACAAGATGGCCCTTTTCCTGTGCTGTTTTATATATGTACATCTTTAATATATTTGACGCGGTGGCGCTGCGGGTTAAACCGCTGAGCTGCTGAGCTTGCTGATCGGAAGGTTGGCGGTTCAAATCTGCGTGATGGGGTGAGCTCCCGTTGCTAGTCCCAGCTCCTGCCAACCTAGCAGTTCGAAAACATGCCAATGTGAGTAGATTAATAGGTACCGCTTCGGCGGGCAGGTAACGGCGTTCCGTTTAGTCATGCCGGCCACATGACCATGGAAGGGTCTACGGACAAACGCCGGCTCTTCGGCTTGAAACGGAGATGAGCACCGCCCCCTAGAGTCGGACATGACTGGACTTAATGTCAAGGGAAACCTTTACCTTTACCTTTTACCTTAATATATTTATATGCAACATTTCCTGAATAGATGTTGTTGTTGTTGTTAGTCGCCGTCGAGTCGTTTATGAGTCATGGTGACCCTCTGTATAACAGAACGAAATGCTGTTCAGTCTTGCACCATATGCCTGGCTGTTCCAATGTTTGCATCCATTGTTGCGGTAATTGTATCAATCCATCGCACTGAAGGTCTTCGTCTTTTCCGCTGGCCCTCGACTTTACCAAACATGATGTCCTTTTCCTGAATATGTTGTTCTATACAACATTTTCAGTGTATCATTTTTGATAAACATCTTGAATACTATTTTTTTTAAAAATTGAGAAATATTTTGAGACCAGTGCTTGTGGCAAGTCTGCATCGTCTGCCACTATGTGAGACAACAGATTCCATTTTGGCAGATCATGCCTTTTGCCTTGGAAATAAACACACAATGGATTTATTTGGCATCCCTTCTGGACAAAGCTGTGTACCGAAGGCATATGCTCTGTCCCTGAGCTACAGCCTTCTTGAGTTTCTTGTACTGCAAATTCCAGTCACAATAATTGTTGAAGACATATTTAACCAAGGTTTTCAATACAGCTACACTGGGATGTGGAGGAAACAGGATTCAACTGACCACTTGTCACTGCTTACTCCAGAAAAAGCCTTTAGTATTTTCTTCTGTTATTTTCACAGTGGACTTGAAGCATACCTGCAAATCTAATGTGAATCATATTTTGAGAATCATTTATTTTAGTCAATGTTTCTATATAATTGTAAAGAGTAATGAGTAAAGAGGTAATTACATTTCTTCTGGGAATGGAGGTAAGACCACTCTTTGAATTCTGATTGTTTTTAGGAAGCTAAAATTCTAATTTTTGTTGTGTGTGTGTGTGTGTGTATACACATACACATACACACAGGCACAGACATAAGGTTAAAAATAATAAAATATTATTCCCTGAGCTTGCCTTGTTGTTGAATCTGTTAACCCAATTGGTGGAATAATTGCAAGGTACTTTGACTTAATTACATCACAGTAAAATGGTGCAGTTAAATATCTATATAATTTTATACCACTGCCTATTGCCTTAAAGGCTCTTTTCTGCAACTGATTTTTAAAGTGATTTGAAAGGAGTCAGAAATGACTTTTTTCTTGTTACTTCCATATCATTTTTCACCCTCTGAATATTTAGCTGATTACTTCTTAGGAAATGTCTTTATTCTCTTCTCCTTCCTCCCCTCCTCCTCCTCTTTATTTATTTATTTAGCCTTCAATCCCACTGCAAGTGACCAGAATTTCAGTGGCTTATATTCCCCATTATAGCAGTTAAGGTTAAAATAAACCCTACAGTAACAAAATAATAAAATATAATCATCATAAACATCCATAATCTCAGTATCAAACACCCTAAATCTTTTTCATCTTGGAAGTAATAATGGCATGGCATCCTCAAAAGCCCTGTGGAAGACCAAGATCTTTACTCCCCCAAAAACACTAATAGGAACAGGACCACCTTTATCTCTGGGCATAAGCTGTTTCAGAAGAAGGGGCATAATCGAGGAAGATCATCTCCTGGACCCTGATGACATCATTCTGTTGGAGATGGCACCCATAACATACATACATACAAAAACCAAAATATAATGGTAGGGGATGATACCACCATGGGTGGACTCAGGGGGCATTACTCATCCCCAACTTTTTCTGCCTCTTTTCCATCAACCCTTGTGGCCACAGGGAATGGCAATTACTAAGGAGAAAAAGATTCTCCAGAAAGAAGAAGATGCCCCTAGTAAGTAGTCTGTATGACTCAGGGGAGTTAGGCGGAGTTATTTTAGCCCCAGGAGTTATTTTAGCCCCAGGAAAACCCGGGGCTAAACATAATGTTCCCTAGGTTCGTAAAACAGGCCCTTTGTGTGATTAGAGAGTTCAGACAAATTGCTTATCCATATGATTCAGTTAGGTGATACTTATTGAGCACTATTGATTTTTCCCCTTTCTTGCTTGCTAACATTCAGCTGGGCATGGAAAGCAATATGGAAAGCAATAAGCTTGATGGTCTTAGCCTTTGAAGAGAGGGATATTTGCATCACTCACAAGAGACCCATCCAAGATGCAGATAGACTCAACATCATTTCTGTGCTTTGGCCAGCATGCACAAGGAAAGGGCATGGATGTTGTACAAATCCTTTATTCATGAAAATATGTTCATTGATATTACTTAGGCAGCAATATTGGTGATTAAAAGATGGTAAAGGATGTTGGAGTCTGGGCAAATTCTACATTCTAATTATTAAACCAACAAAAACCATTTAGCTTGTCCATTTAGCTTGATTAGCTTGTTTGGTGCCAATCAATTTTAAAAATGATTTCCAAAACTGGGAAGTAAACTGTGTCCCGTGGTCACTGACCAAATGGGAGGGGCTACCGTGCAGGTGGTAGATGTGGATGAGAAATAGGCACGCCAATTGCAGGGCTGATGGGATGGATGCACATGGAATGAAATGGGCTTGTTTGGAAAAAAATCTTTCACAACCCAAATGACAGTTTTCTTCTGACTGGGAGGAAGATCCACAATAAAATCCATAGAAATCTCATCCCAGGGACAGGACAGGCTTACCACTGGCTGTAGAAGCCCCTGTGGTTTCTCCCCCTTACGTTTTGACATTGCACAAACAGGATAGGAAGCAACATAGTCTTTTACATCACGTCTCAAGGTAGGCCACCAGAATTGACGACAAACCAAATGCAATGTTTTGACAAAACCAAAGTGTCCAGCAAGTTTATCATCATGGGAACACTGTAAAATCTCACTCTTAAAGTTTCGGGCACATAAAGGTGGTGTTCCACCCACGCCAGACCATTTTCAAAAGAAACAGTGTCTTTATTAGCTAGCAACCAAGTGTCAGATTTCAGCGCCTGGAGAAAGTCCTTCTGTAACTGACAAGGAACTTGCACTTTCCGCTTCCCAGACTGGCTGGGGGCGTGGTTCCCCACGCTCGGGTCTGGCTCTGAGTGACAGCAACCAAACCCAGTTGTGTTCAGTGAGAACAGTCCCAACCACATCTGCACCCTGGTCAAAATCCTGAGGCAAATGCGACAAAGCATCAGCCAGAAAGTTTTTCTTTCCTGGGATAAATTTTAACTGGAAGTTGAAATGACTGAAAAACTGAGCCCAGCGAATTTGTTTAGGACTGAGACACCGTGGAGTGCGGAAGGCTTCCAAATTCCTGTGATTGGTCCAAACCTCGAAAGGGCATTTAGCGCCTTCAAGGAGGTGACGCCAGGCTTCCAAAGCAGCTTGTACAGCAAATGCCTCCCTTTCCCAAACATGCCACCAGCGTTCAGTTTCAGAAAATTTCCTGGAGAGATAAGCACAGAGTTTTGAATGATTTTTAGAATCTCTCTGTAACAAAATAGCCCCAACTGAGGAGTCAGAAGCATCAACTTGGACCACAAAGGGGCGTTCAGGATCGGGGTGCTGTAGAATAGGCTCAGCAGTGAAAAGGGATTTCGGTTTTTTGAATGCTGCCTGGCATTCAGGCATCCAATTCAGCACTGCTCCATGATGTTTTACCTTGCGTGTCTCCCCCAAGCCCTTGGTACAGAGTGAATCAGTGAGAGGCAAGGCAATCTCAGTGAACCCCTGGATAAATTGGCAATAGTAATTACTGAACCCGAGGAAACTTTGCAATTGCCTCCAGGTGCGGGGACATTCCCAGCTTAAAATCACCTGAATTTTTGCAGGGTCCATTTCAATGCCCTTGTCAGACACCCGATAGCCCAGATAGTCAAGTTGGGTCTTGTGGAATTCACATTTTGGAAAGTTTAGCATAGAGTTTGGCATTTCTAAGCTTGCGTAACACCTGTTTGAGGAGGTGTTCGTGTTCCTCCTCAGTCTCAGTGTAAATGAGAACATCATCTAAATAAACCAGGACCCCTTTAAACAAATGATCATGTAATACTTCATTAATCAATTGCATGAAGACTCCGGGTGCCCCTGCCAACCCAAAAGGGAGGACTTTGTACTGAAATGAACCAAGTGGGCAATTAAAAGCAGTTTTCCACTCATCCCCAGCTCGTATGCAGATGTGGAAATAGGCTTTGCGAAGATCGAGCTTGGAGAAAATCTTGCCCTTTGACAAATGAGCTAACATGTCCTTCATGAGTGGAAGAGGGTACTTGTTGAGAATTGAGATGGAATTTAACCCTCGATAGTCCATACAGAGTCGAAGCGTGCCATCTTTCTTTTCCCGGAATAGCACAAGGGCCCCAACTGGGGAATTTGCAGGTTCAATAAACCCCCTTGACAGATTTTTGTCAATAAAGTCCCATAATGACTCAAGCTCCTTCTGAGTCATTGGATAAATTTTTGGCTTGGGCAATTGAGCATTGGGAACCAACTCTATTGCAGTTTTCCGGGGGTGGGGGGTAGCTGATCTGCTTCCATTTCCCCAAATACATCTGCAAAGTCTTGGTATCGATCGGGCAAGCCTTCTGAATGTGCCAAGCTAGGGCGCGGCGTGGCGGTCGCAGCCCTTCCAACCCCCGCATGTGCAGCTCTTTCCACTGTAGGAGCTTGGTAAAACCCATCTTTAAAAGTCACAGTTCTGTGTTCCCAGTTTATATATGGGCTTCAATAGGTCAACCAGGGGATCCCCAGAATTACCAAGGGATTGCCGACAAGTGCTACAATGAATTTTAAAGTCTCACAGTGGCTGCCCATTTGCATTGCAACAGTTCCAGTGAAATGGGTTGCTGCCCACCCCCCCGCCATTGAACCATCCAACTGTGTGAAGATCAAAGGCTGCTGGAGGGGAAAGCTAGGCAGGTCCAAAGCAGCAACCAGATCAGGGTGAATTAAACACCTGGAACACCCAGAGTCAACCAAAGCCCAGACCTCTGTAGTTTTTGTGCGGGAGCCCAATTTCACTTTTACTGCTAAAGTGGGACAGTCAGCACTCACCATAGCATCCTTGCGCTCATCCTCCTCCACCTGCCTGCAGGTGCTCTTCATGGCAGGTGGCTGGCATTTCCCGCCGGCTCCTTGGAGTCAACTTCAGCCTCTCCCAAGGTGTAGAATACTTCCTCAGTGTCGGCTGCACACTTGGCTGCTGTCATCCGCCACGAGGAGGGGGGGCGATTTGGCCGGTGGCTTGCCCGCTCGATCTCCAGCCTTGGCTTTTGGGCAATCAGCTGCTTGATGCCCTTCCTTTCCGCATCGGAGACACTGACCCCTCGCATAGCACTGATCTCTCTCCTCATCCCAGGCTCTATAGCTTGGCTGGGGAGCAGTCGCAACACTTCGGGGTGCCCTCATGGTGGCGGGTGGTCTTTCAGATCTTCTAGCTTGCATGAAGGTATGCTGAGCATGCTCAGCCTTGCCTGCCAGACAGATCCATTCGTACAATGACTCTGGGTCATCTCTACACAACGCCCACCTTAGGACGTCCCGGTTGAGTCCCTCTTTAAACCGTTCTATTAAGATTGACTGAGACCAGTCAGGGATTTTCCCAGCTACAGCCTTAAACTCTAGGGCATAATCAGCTACAGACATTTGGCCCTGGGTAAGATCCTTCAGTGCCTTCTTAGCTCTTGCCTTGGCCAGAGGATCCTCAAAATGCAGCTTTAACGCCCACATGAATTCCTCAAAATAATCAAGTGCAGGGGAGTCAGCCTCACTTAAGTGAACATACCAGTCAGCCACTCGACCCTTGAACTTGGTGGTAATGGCAGTTATCTTAGCCTCTTCGGAAGGGAAGCATGCTCCAAGCTGCCTCATGTAACTTTTAGCATTAGTTAGAAAGAAAGATAACTTGGTTGGATCCCCATCAAACTTGACAGAAAAGTCTCTCACCCCCACTCCGGTTGGAGCGGAATTGGCAGCTGCTTGAGTGGTTGGGCCCCAGGTTACAGTAGCTTTCCCTCTTCAGGGGGGGGGGACACTGGTGTTCGAGCCCTGTGGAGTGGAGATTCATCCCGGAGCCATCTCCAGCCCTGCTCCACCAGCGGTCCAGATGGGAGGATGGGGGATGGTTGCATGAGGCTGGGATCTTCTCTGCACCTCCCCTGCCCCCCCAATGACAGAGACAGGTTTCTTAGCATGTACTCCATCGATTCTATTTTGGCCTCCATCACTCTTAGCCTTTCAGGGGTTTGAGATTCCTCCCTCCCTCATGTGTTAGGCTGTCTCTCTGTTGATACCGTGGTAGATTCTACGTCTGGGGTCAGCGGGAACTGATACTTCCAGGACGCCTGGGATGTCCCTGGCTGGGGTTCTCCCACTTCATCCCAGGTGATCAACTCTGCGGGTGATTCGCTGGGTGCCGGTTGCTCTGGTTCTCCCCCATCATCAGATCCCTCCACCTCAGGACTGGAACTCGATTCCACCCAGAAATCTGAAGGTTCTGGGGTGAGGCTCAGTTCTCCGCTCTTGACTGTCGACTTGGGCATCATTAACTATTTTCCCTCACAAGAAACTAATCTTGGTAGGAGCTAATGGTACAATTTTGGTGATTCTCAGCTTTATGTAATGGTTGCCTATTCTAAAACACTATCGGACTCATGAGCAGGAATTCAAAGATATCTGATTTATTAAAGAATATTATGCAGGATCACAGAGAAAGCTGAGAATGATAAAAGCGTGCCAAATGCAAACTAAAAACCCTCGGTGCAAATGAAATCCCTCCCCCCATAGAATCTTCCCAAGTTCACAATCCCAGGTGCTCCTAATGGTTTCTGATGGTCTGTGGGAAAAGTCCTTGAACAGAGAACATAACCCAAACACTTTCCATTGTAATGAACACAGATACAGAGCTTGGTACAAGGTTTCACAGCAGCTCCCTCCAAAACAGAAACACGTGTCAGCGCCAAGGCATGTGAAATGTTCCGATGTATACTGTACATTGAAACAGTGAACGTGACACCTTAGTATATGGATCCAAATTAAAATATCCCTCACTGATGGCTATCTAACTTTTTTTTTTTTGGATGGATCCAACGTAAGGAAGCTACAAATTTCTATAGGTAATTGGTTCCATTGTCAAAATGCCCTTTACAGTTAGGATTTTTCCCCCCTAACACTCATCTAGACTTTGCCTTCCTGACACTTAAATCCATTATACTACATCCTATACAAAAGAACAGATCTTGACTTTCCTCTGTGAGACCTCATTTTAGTATTTGAAGAGTGCTAGATGCTAAGCTATTTAAAGAGAGATTGGATGAGACATGCTTCAGCACACTGTCTATTAGGATCTGCATAAGAGATGTGTCCCATTGCAAATGGATACTTCATCTATTTTTGCTGGCAATATTCTTCATTTCTCTATAATTTCTATTCAGGCCAATATATTTGGATGTTACCAACTTTGGAGAAGCTTCTTTAAGGCATATTTCAGTATTTATTTCCTGCCATAAAGTCAGGTACTTACCAGGTGCTGCAAAGATGTTCTATATGCAGGAAGCATCATGCACTCCCTATTGAGCTAGTACATCCTCCCTTTCTGTTCTACAGTCCTTCCCTGAGCAATTTGACAAGTTCAAAGAGTGTGAAAGAGCTCAGCATCTGGGCTTGGAGCCTAACAAATGAACATACTTGAACTCTCAAACAGTAAGTAGCACTGAAGGATTACTTTGCCATTGATGCAGATCCCAAGTAGGCATTTTGTTCTGACTTGAAGGGGAATAAATAATGAGAGGTGACTGATCATAAAGTAGTTGGCACTTTATTTCCGATGGCTCCCTGCTATTAATGCTGTAGTGCAGATCTCTGCTAGGAAGCAACCTTGGAACAGATGGTTGATCAGGCTTAGTGAAGGGTGAGTGTCAAAGAAGTAACATGCTCCATCTTCAGGAGGAAGCATCATTGAAACTGTGCTCCCTTCCATCATGACTGCTGCTCCTGCCGCTCAGCAAATAATGGCCAGATTCAGGACATTATCTGCATCACTTCTATAAAGGAAATAATTATCTACAACAGGAGAAAATGTCTCAACTGGTAGAAAAGAAGGCACAATCATAACACAGGATCAAGTGTACTTATTTTTAACTCCCTCTTGGATCTGAGCAATATGAATGCTTGGAATGCAATGCCTTTCTCAACAGCTGTAAAAATCTCCTGGTCTAACTAAGATTAACATTTACTGGCCACTCAGTATCAGAGAGTGATCACACCATTCAGTCTGTTTTAGCATTCTCCATCTTATGGCACTGAAGTTATAACTTTGTCCTGGAACTATCCCCAAAACAGCAGAAAAATAATCAAACCTGTGAAGTGCTTTGAAAGAATGCGAGCCACTTCCAAGTCAACTGATTAAATTTGCCATTTCAAACCGGATTCTGTTTCAATTCACAAGTCTGCTTTGATGAGATGTTTCAATTGAAGCTTCCTCGAATTAAAGCGCTCTTTGAAGATTTGCACTGCCCTAAAACTTAAATCAAAACCAGTGGTCCAATCAATGTGGAAAATTGGATAAGAAATAAATTATGGGCTCCCATACTCAAATTTGTATTATTATCTTTGCCGTAGCCACTGAATATTCATCAAGAAGCTGCTTTAGTGTTTTTAGTGTAGGTATTTTAATTAGCTTGCCATTGTTCTTGCAGCATAAGATTTATTTTCTGGAAATATTGTTTATGGAACATGCAAATGGGCAAAGTAAGTCTTCCCCTTGTTGGACCAAAGTAATACATTTCCTTTTAATTTGGAGCCTTTCTACTTTCTGGACAATTAGTTCCCCAAATCTGAAATTCCACTGGGGTCCATACTTGTATCCAGTCACTCCATTTCAATTTCCTAAATAAGCAAGTTCTTTCATTCATCTTCTGCTTCTGGAATTAGGGATACCTTTCTACTTCTGAAAGATCATGCCCAGAGCAGTCACAACAACAGAAGAGTAGGCATACCAATGCACATGTAAAGAGCTCCCATTCCCCCTCTGCATGCATGCTCACTCCTTGCACTGGGCATTCTAATGGAGGAGAGCAAGGGAAAATGACACTGCAATGTTCAAGGGCTAGGTTAGCCTGCAGGGATCCACACTGTTCTCACATACATTAAACAATTTTTCCCCACTTTCCTTCCAAACAGATTAAAATTCTGCCCTCCCATTTTATCCTTACAGCATTCAGGTTAAGTGGAATAGGTAGCAGGTAGTGAGTAGCCTAATGACACCCAGTGAGCTTTACGACTGAACGGTCTTTCCAGTCCTACTCTTAATCCTAAATGCTCCACTACATGACAGGGATGGATAAGTAAAGCCTACACATCAGGGATCGCTGGGGCTTAATTAAATTTACTGGTCTAGCGTCAAAAGTGGGGGCAGCCATTTGGCCCCTGCCCATTTGTTCTTCCCTCTTCTTTGGCCCTCTTCTCTTTCCAAGTCTCTCTCTTCCTGTATTTCTCCTTCCACTTCTCTCTCCCTCACAGAAGACTGGGATCAATAGCTGTTGCCCGAGGCCTGAATTGGTTGCTTACTGAAAGCTTTTGAAAAGAAGTCAAGGATTTCATTCAGTCCCAGGACCTCAGATTTCCCACCATTGCCACTTTGATTCTCTTTGAAATGACATAAACTTTTGTAATGGGCAGCATTGAAGTTTTGGTTTACAAAATATTTTAGCCTTTGCAGAGGAACAAACCTTGGTCAACAAGCTGCCTGTCTGGTTATTGCCAGAGCACAGCTTTCATTTCAGTGAAACAATGAGGACAAAAGAATGATTTTTTTTAAGAAGAAAAAAAATGCATTTCTTTCAAGGCAGAGGTCACGGCAAAGTTCAGTCCCACTGAATTGAAGCTTACAGAAATTCTTGAAAAGGGATACAGAACCTTTAGGTTGCTGTTTGAGCCGTACCTAGTAGTTATTCCAAGTGGAAAGCTTAGAGAAAATCATGCCAAACCCTTTACAACCCCCTCAGGATAAGAAATTGTTGATGGAAGCTTGTCTAGTACCTAAGGGAACAGTGAAATGATTGAGAGCAAATTTAATACCTGCGAAGGAGACATTTGCTCTTTAAAGAAAGAAAATTCGTTTTAAAAATAATATGTGACTAAGTAAAGATGAGGGAAAGAACAGTGTCCGGGAAGCAAAGTGCAAAATGACTCCTCAGGTACAGTGGTGTCAATATTGGTGACTTCACCTCTGTTTCATATCACGGCTTTTCCATCTGAGGAAAATATCTCGTTTCTGTCAAACCATCCAGATGCATGGTTCGGGTAACAGCATTTAGGCAAATATGACTATAAAAATGTTCCCCGATAGATACAAAGAATCTCCCTGCAACATATTATGCCTAAAGTTAGGTCTGAAAAATGAATATAATCTCACAGTAAAAGTTTGACCATCCTTTCCATGTCAGCGTCAGAAGCTGTTGTCCATCGGTATCATAACCAGGATCAGATTCCTGATCATTTCACTCTGAACTTATCCATTCAATTCCACCCTCCTACATACAGTATATATGCTCATAGTACCTTTACTTTAATTCAAAGGTTGGCAACACAGCACTTGTGGGTGACCAAGGTGCGAATAGGAATTCTGAAATCAACATCAAATTAATTTTAAAATATATAAATAAAAATGGCAGAAACCTCACTAGATCACCAACTAATGACCTACGGTTAGGAATACCAAGAGTTTCAAATGTGGAATTGTACATCAGCAGTGTACTTCACTTGCTTTCTTTGAATTATTAAATTTTGCTTTGCTCAGATCAGGAACAGACAGACAAGGGGAAAAAACCTGAACCGCCAAGTGAGGAAGGAGAACATCATTATGAAATAACAACACAGGAATAGTTAAACAGCTGCCCATAAAACCACTCAACCCAGGACCTAAATTGCCCAGAAGCCTCAATGATTATGATCTTTCAAGACTGAGTAAAATTAGAAATAAAAAGAGAATACATGGACAAGAAACAAAGAAGGCAGCTGAAATCCAGAGAAAATGAAACCTGAAATCAATACAACTAACGTATTATTGTGTGTATCATTTGCTGGATTTATTCTACTGTAAAATGGTCTGCCTGAGAAACAACTTTGGTTACCAAGAAGGAAATGAAAGAAGAAAGGAGAATAAAAACATGCTGCAGACACTTGAAAATCTTTCATGACACTGTATCAGAGCCACTGTATTCAGGTAACAAATTCCTCTTTGGGTTGTGGACAGTGTTATACCAGTGACTGATTTTGTTCATGGAACATCTTGTACATTTATTATTTGTTGAATGAGAGGCAGTTTACAGCTCTGTGTTGATACAAAAGAGCTGAAAGAAATATAAGTCAGAAGCCTTTCTATGTTGGCAGTGGAAAAGTAAATGTGGCTGGGACAAATGGAGGAGGCCCACCTTTTTAACCTCTTAACAATTCAGGGTATAAATTCCACTCGAAGGTGTGGCTAAAAAGCATAGAGCAGACACCCTTGGCCTGCTTATTCTGCATTCACTGTGCCTTGTATTGGATGGAGCTGTAGCTTGAAATGCCTGAAAAGTCTATTTGAGATGCCAAAATCTATCCTCATCCTTGTAACAGTTTATAAGCTACTAGGTGGGAAAAGGAGGATCACCCCAGAGGACTGACTATAAGCTACCCGATGTTCTATTTATATATTGCATTGGTCACTCACTGAGTTTCTTTGGGCAAAGCATCCTCAGGGCAAATGTGTTGGAAAATTATGGTGCATAACTTCCAGTTTAGTTGGCACACAGCAGACTCCCAGTCAATCCCTATAACCAGATCAGAGTGAGCACACACACCACAAAGTTCAGCTAGCAAAACTGTAGCTGGGTGTTTATTTATTCAACATCAGCAAATATCAAAAGCAGATAACTAACAAAGAACAAGACAAAAGTTGGGCAAAACCAGGGAGAGGGATTGACACAAAAAACAGCCTTAATACGTCTACACATATAATGACGGCAGAATAGATATGGAAAGTAGGACACAAGGCAATCCCTTCTCTATTCTGCACCAGGAAATAAACAATTTGGTGGACACAGATGATGTATCCAATAAAATGCCCAACCTCAATTCATTTTCATTAATAATCAGCAGAGTGGGGTCCTTGGTGCTCTCTGAGCTTGGTTGTTTGCTTGCAGACATTTCTACAGCACTGATGAGGTTACCTAGTTGGGTAATGAAACGTCTGCAAGCAAACAACCAAGCTCAGAGAGCACCAAGGACTCCACAGTTCAACCCTGAGCTACAGATATTCTCTTCTATTGGAATCAACAGAGTATTAGGAGGAAAGCCTAAGTAAAAGATTATTAAGTATTTACACAATAGTATTCTCTCTCAGAAATATCCATCTTGGTCTCTATCTACCTCTAGTGTATCCAGGAACTAGAAGTCAGGGTGGTGCTGTTCAGAAGACAGATATGCTGCCGCCTCCTCCTCCTCCTCCTCTTCTGCTTTTCTAAGGAAAATGCTCAGAACCTACAATAATATACGTTGTAATACCAACAGCTGAATAAAACAGACATCTAATTCCCCCAAGCTTAAGACTATCCCCATTAGCCAAGATCGACTCCTGGGACACATCCATGTAGTTTTCTTGTCCATAGGTCTAACGTGGTGGCTATTGCCTTCTTCCAGAATGCTTTCTAGACTTCCCAATCTAGTCTACTGCCTGGGATGTCCTAGTGGTGTCCCATCCAAATATTAACCAGGCCCAACCTTACTTATCTTTGGGGAATCAACCAAGATTCACTGGATATTGCCACCTTTTATGATGGGTTTTAATATACCTGCCCACCCCACAAATGTAACCAGATGAACTCTTATCTATTTCCTTTTTCTGAGTATTTGCTGCCCATGTCTCTTCTCATAGCATAAGCTACATGATAGTAACTTATACCATTAACTTGACTGATTAAGATATAATTTCTTTGTGGTGGTGGAACTGCCAATCACAAATGCAGCTTTCTTACCACTGATGATTTTCCCGTATGATCTATTGCCTCATATATATACAGCCATCCTCTGAAGCTGAAAGCAACAGAAACACAAGGGCTCTGACCGTTGAGGAAAACATCACATTTGTTTGTGCAGATAGGCAAACTAGCGCAAGCAAATCCCTTTGCAACTAAAAGACTTAAATCTGAGTTCAAATGCAAATTGACATAAAAACACCTTTTATCTACAACTTTTTAGCTCTATGGTCAATGAAGACACAGATGCAAGAAATTAAATGTGTACAAACCAGCTGCCTGAGGTTCCCCAAAATAAACGTTTTGCAAATAAAGACTATATGATGCATATGAAGACAGAGATTTTCATGAAAATATACATATACATATACATCCTCAGTTAGAAAACCAGTTAAATTATAATCTACTGTGCTATGCATGAAGGTGGAAGAGTAGATTTTTTTTTGCATATCATGCTGGAATTTCCTTGGAAAATGTCTCATATATTGAACATGCAGCACCACAGTGAGGAAGGATGATACTCAATAGTCCCCCAATTTCAATCTATGAAAATATAATAGATCTATGAAATCTATGAAAATGAAATATTGAGCCAAATGCTATTCTTCCAGTTGAGTTGCTCTTGCATCATGAAGAGAGGAAGCAATGCAAGTACTTACCAAAAAGGGCAGAATCTAGTTTAAAGATGGCTTATTAAACCTAGTCCTCAGTTAACGACTGTAATTCAGATCAGGAACTCCATTGCTAAGTGACACAGTTGTAAAGTTGAAAATCACATGACCGCTCTGACTTACAATGGCAGTTCCAGCAGTTCAGGTTGCGGTCATTAAGCGAATCCTGTGCAGTCATTAGTGTGACATCATGTGACCTTGACTTGTGACTTCCTGCTGGTTTCCCCATTAAATTTGCTTGTCAGAAGCCAGCTGGGAAGGTTGCAAATGGCAGTCACGTGACTGCAGAATGCTGTGACCATCATAATTGTGCGCCAGTTGCCAAGCGCCTGAATCAGGATCATATGACTCCAGCAACACTACAACAGCTGCAGCTTCAAGGACCATTGATAAGTCTCCTCATTCAGTGCCATCGTAGTTTTGGTCACTGAATGAGCGGTTACTAAGCAAGGACTACCTGTCCTACATTTAATCCACATGTCCTAGAATCTTTCAGGTGTAACACCATCTCCACATTTTTGCACTCCCAAGGAAGGGAACTTCATCAGCAGTTTGTCAAGGTGCTGGTGAAGTTCCATGGGTGGATGGACAGTTTTTGACTATATGGCTCATGTAGTTTAATTTAATCCATGGATGATGCCATACCTGGCAGCATTAATGACAGTAGGTATAAATACCAAGCACAACATCACACCTATTTTCTTTCATTCTCCTCTGAAAATTAATGAGAAAATTGTTGCAGCATTTATTTGCTTTCTGCCAGATTTCATGATTCCAGGGGCCACAAAATAAAGACTACATGCATGCTGTGATCCACAGGTTGCCACTCCTCATTCTAAGATTACAACTTCAATTCTAGTGCTTTAGAATAAACTTAAATTACAAACTGGGGTGGGGGGGATAGTCATAAACAATAGGCTATTTGAGCCAGTGAATGTTACCAGCAGTAGAATAGGGAAGAAGATAATTTTCTGCAATTTCTGCCCCCAGCTTTGCCTCTCATGCTTTTCTTCCTCCTCCTATTCCAAGGTTCCCCCAACACTTGGGAGGAGATATATGACTGGTTTAGGGAGAGCACAGGGGGAAATAGCTGAAAATAATTTCTTCCGCTTTTCCTTGGGAGACATGTTCTCTGGATCAAAGAAACTTCCATCAACAGAAAAGCACCAACATGTATTTATTTGGTAACATATCTTTTGCTCTTATTCATTCCTACCTTTCAGGATAACTATCCTGGCAAAGTGACTTGTAAAAAAACTTAACAATTACTATTGGTTGTAATAGTTCTGTGAAGAGCGGGTTGGAAAATACAGTTGAGATGGCTTCCTCTCTCATGTTATAAAAAATCGCATCTCATAGGAAATAGTAGAAATTCCACCTATTTGTAAGATAATGATTCTCACTGGGACAGCAAAGCAAAGTTTCAGCATTTTATCAATTGTGAGTGACATTTTCACAGGTCCAAGAAGACCACACGGGTGATGTGTGCAAATGCCCACCTAATATATTTCTTTGCATAGGGCCCTTGTTAACAGTGGCAGGGAAGAGCTTCTCTGAACATAGAGAAATCACCCAATAAAATTTAAAAGTTTGAAGTCAGAATTAAGGTACAGTGCTTTATGTTCAAGTACATGTGTACTAAAGATCTCTTCTGCAGCTTTGGTTGTTAAATCATAGGATAACATAATGAAAACAACAGTCTCTCCCCTTTATCCTTTTTACGCCCTTTCCTGATCACAGCATCATATTTAAAGTACTACAACAATATAGTTTCAAGCTATAAGACTCACTTGTATTTTTACACTGAAATGCTACCAACTGAAATCTACAGCTAGCCTATTGTTGATGAAGAGGGAGATTTCAACAGTAGTATCTTCTTCTGGCATGTTTAGATGTAGACTCAGCAGTGTAAAATGCTCAAATAAAATGATTCCAAATAGATATAGAGAGAGACAGACAGACAGACAGACATATTATAGGACATAGTATTATAACTTAGAAGCATGCAGTATGTGTCCATCCTTCATTTTCATAGCAGATTCCCCCAGAAGCCACTAATAAGTGAAAATGACTAATTTTGTTTTGATGAAAAATGAGCTGAAATAAGCAGGGAAAAAAAAAGCCAGCCTCAAAAAGGAAGCATGGATAGATCTCTTTCATTTCTCTCCATTTCAATAAGAGTTATTATCAAAAATGCTTTAGTATTCTAATACTCCACTAGAAAGTATGAATGAATGACCCAAACTATATCTACATGATTTATCTGTTGGCCTTAGGGGAAAGATTTCCAGGATAAGATTCAAGAAGAAAAAAAACTGCAGGAACAGTTACCAGAGATTGTATTTTTTATTCGTTCAGTCACTTCATGGACCAGCCCACGCCAGAGCTTCCTGTCAGTCGTCAACACCCCCAGCTCCCCCAGGGACAAGTCTGTCACCGCTAGAGTATCATCTATCCATCCTGCCCTTGGTTGGCCCCTCTTCCTTTTGCCCTCCACTCTCCCTAGGATCAGCATCTTCTCCAGGGTGTCCTGTCTTCTCATTATGTGGCCAAAGTATTTCAGTTTTGCCTTTAATATCATTCCCTCAAGTGAAAAGTCTGGCTTTATTTCCTGGAGGATGGACTGGTTTGATCTGCTTGCAGTCCAAGGCACTCTCAGAATTTTCCTCCAACACACAGTTCCAAAGCATCGATCTTCCTTCTCTCAGCCTTCCTTATGGTCCAGCTCTCGCAGCCATATGTTACTACTGGGAACACCATTGCTTTAACTATGCGGACCTTTCTTGTCAGTGTGATGTCTCTGCTCTTAACTATTTTATCGAGATTTGTCATTGCTCTTCTCCCAAGGATTAAATGTCTTCTGATTTCTTGACTGCAGTCAGCATCTGCAGTAATCTTCGCACCTAGAAATACAAAGTCTTTCACTGCTTCTACATTTTCTCCCTCTGAGACTGTATAATTTCCTTTAAATATATGAGATGAGATCTCTTCCAGGGTTTTTTGTTTTTTTTAATCCTTCAAAAAGGAAAACCAAGCTTTTCCTCTTCTCTTCACTTCCAGGAATGACCATGCAATCACACAATGTTGCATAGTCACATGACCATCACAAGAAGTATCTAGAAGGAAGACTCCAGTCTGCCAAGGGTGTGGTGGTGATTTAAGTATGCCAAGCTTTTTCAGACTTAAAGATGAATGAGATCTTTTGACCACCTGGTACAATGTAGAAAGTAAAGGCAATCATTATCTGCCTTTTTTTATTTTTTCCCTGGGGAAAGACAAATACAAGCTGGACTTCATTCCTGTTAGCGTTTAACCTACCAAAGACCTGTAGGGAGCAAAACACCCGTATTTTCTCCCAGCTAGATGTATAACTGAATTCTTTCTAATCCCTACTGGAAAGTCATAATTTTGGGAAACAATTTGCCTCCTAGCTGGAACTCATCATTTGCAATATTATCACACCAACCCAATCTTTTCCACATGGCCTCTGATGGTATGTGATTATTTCAGGTAATGATCAGCTCTAACTATAGAATAAATTGGTTACCAAAATCACAGTATTCCTTTGGTGCACTATGATATGGAACTCTTTTGTGAATCGTGAACAATCACAAACTTTTTAGCACTTGATCTTTGTCTTTCCTGAAACAAATCCTCGAACCAGTCAGATATCAGTTGCTGATTCTAATTGTCATAAGATGCACCTTCTTCATACAGCCCTTATGAAATGTCTTTCTCAGTGACTCTCAACAAGTTTCTCCATAACAGTTGAAGGCACAGCTGATTTTATTATTCACCCTTTTTATGAAGCCCATTTATAGGCCATTAGACTGACACACATTTGTCAAAGTAGCCTAGAGACAAAATATATTGATACAAAAAAAATTCTTTTCCTAAAAGAACACTTCACCAACTAGACAAAGAATTCTACTGAAGTCAAACAAATATAAAAAGCATCCATCCATGCCTGTTCCTTCCTACTCAGAACTCATTCCAGTCCTGAAGGAAGTGGAACAATATGGGGATCATTTCACAGGGTTGATTTATCCTTCTTAGAATAAATGTATAACATACATAACTGTTGTGAGCTTGTAATCTAAGCACTGTTGAACGATACCTCTATTACTTCATACTAGTCAAGAAAACTTCAAGATAACATGTCAAGGTCTTCCCGGTAATAACTCCAGCCTGACTGAATACTGTCTCCCCAGCAGAAGTATGTGCACTCCTCACCTTGCTCTGATTGTGTAAACCAGTTCAAATTGTTTCATTTCAACACACTTTTGGTCCTCTCTGACTGTAAGTGCCTATCTTGGATTTTATTTAGGGTTTTGTCTTTGCTTTCAATGGTTATTTTTGTTTTTGATATTGTTCTGATTCAGCAATAGAATCAGAACAGATTATTATGGGGATCTTTTATTTTATTTTCATCTTCTTTTTGTTGGATGTCATACACTGCTCAGGGTCCTTTGGGACTGGGGTGGAACATAAGTACCATAAAACAAAACAAAACAAATGAAGCACAACTCTGACACTATTTGGTATACAGTGTTTCTTCATAGATGCAGCACAAACGTTATCTTAAGGCATCCCACTGAAAGCATCACCTTAGAATAAAATCATTCAACTGTATTTTTCTTTATCAAGATATCACCCATTCAGTGATTTAGTTTGGATGATGCTGCCTTTGTGGAGTTGGCTGGATTATATAACCTTCTGATCCACAGCAAGTTTTTACAATTTTATTATTCTTCCATTTTTACAAAGCATTTTTCAGTTAGAGTAGAAGCTCATACAATGTGGTCAAATCACAGTTTTTATTTAAACAGAAGGTAGACTGGGACAGGGGTTGAGAGTTGATTCTAAAATAGTTATGTGTTGTTGTTGTTGTTTTAAAGGCCATGAAATTAAAGAAATTCCTTTCCCCTGCACCACCACAGTTCAAATGACATTTGAGTTTTTCAGGGGCAACCTGTCCCTTGTGAAGGATGGTGGAAGTTTCAGCCAGGGTTACGTCCTTTGCCTGCAAAGTACTGTAAGCAACTTGAGTCAATCCATGAAATTCATCACATACCAACAAACTGACAATGACATGAAATGCATTCATTTGAAACCAAAGACCAGATGTTGTTGTTTATTCGTTTAGTCATTTCCGACTCTTTGTGACTTCATGGACCAGACCACGCCAGAGCTTCCTGTCGGTTGTCAACACCCCCAGCTCCCCCAGGGACGAGTCCGTCACCTCTAGAATATCATCCATCCACCTTGCCCTCGGTCGGCCCCTCTTCCTTTTGCCCTCCACTCTCCCTAGCATCAGCATCTTCTCCAGGGTGTCCTGTCTTCTCATTATGTGGCCAAAGTATTTCAGTTTTGCCTTTAAAAGACCAGATGCTTCCACTGTATACTTTTATCATGGTTCACTTAATTCTGTCAAAGTCTTTATGGCAGGAAAAGAGCAAGCAAGTGAATAAACTGGCATGTACTGTTTGGGTTAAAATAATACTGTAGATTTCTTCTGATTTAACAGTAAATATTTACTGCAATTTCTGCTGCTGCTGTTGCTGAAGATGATGATGATGATGGCCATGAAGGGATTTCCTTTTTAAACATGTAAAGTAGGATTTTTCTGTTACTCCTTTTTTCAGTGTATGAATGTGCATGTGACCTAAGTTACACAAGACTTTTAATCGAGCAAAATGGAAGTTCTCAACATGGAGAAACCATGGTTGGATTGGCAGTATGATGCTGAAAGGAAAATGCCTAGATAGGCAATTCTTGTTTTAGGAATGTGTACATATCATCAATGGGCAGAGGAAGAATATTGGAGAGAGAGATGTTTTCTCCTTTTAATTCACACTTCCCCAACTACTATTAGTTCACTACTCCTCTCATCCCAGTCACAGTAGTTGAACTGGAGGGAGTTATAACCATGTATTTAAAGAGGAGCATTATGCATTAAAAAGTCATTTTAATATTTTTCATGTCTTACAGAACACTGGATCAAAATTTAGTGCAAACTGACTAAAATGAGAATCATATAGCAATGTAGAGTGAGTAAATCCTGTTGAAGAATTCTGTGGGCATCCACAGAAGGTCAAAAAAGTTAAGATGGCAGCCACAATCTTGCAATCAAATCCCCACCCCTTTTTTCATGTGTCAAGGGGGCAGAACTTTTATTGCATTGTTGTAGCTATCAACTTGACTTTTTGAAACATATGTTCCTGGATTTAATATAGGTGTGCATGGCTTACCACATAACTAAACTGCTGAGTGACATCTGAGAGAAAGTTCTTTTTGAACATTACCATTCAAATCATTTTTCAAACAATTTAGGGAAAGTCTACACTGCAAATTTCTACTGGTTCAAATAACATAACTTCCCTAAAAAAATTGATGAGAAACCACTGCTTGTGTATGAAAATCTCCAAAAGAGAATTATGGCTTCTTCATAAACCTATTGTTGCCAAAGTAAATGTGGAAGCAAATAGAAGGTGTCAAAGGTACAGTTCAAGCTTGCTATTATAGCATATTTCTGTGACTGCCTGGTTATTCAGCAGTTGATGACTTAGAGAATATGAACTCTTAGAAAGAAAGTGAGCATTAAATCTAAGAAATAAATGCATGTAACTGTAAGATGAACTGATAAGATACACTAAGCTTGCATTGGGATGGTCCTGGCATAAAACCAAATCATAGTTTGGTGTTACATGAGTCTGTAACAGGCATTTCCTGAAGTGTAGTATCATTTTACTATACAGATACAAAGACATTTTCCTTCAGTGAAGAAAGAGATAAACTAAAGTTAGGTGTTTGGGATAAAATATCAATTTATGGTCTTCCTCAGCAAAGGGAAGAGGGAATGGGCTTATTCATGATCGGCATCATAACTGAGAGCCAGTTTGGTGTAGTGGTTAAGGTATCAGGCTAGAAACCAGGAGACCATGAGTTCTAGTCCTGCCTTGGGCAGAAAGCCCGCTGGGTGACCTTGGGCCACCCGCCCTCTCTCTCTTAGCCCCAGGAAGGAGGCAAGGGCAAGCCACTTCTGAAAAACCTTGCCAAGAAAACTTCAGGAACTTGTCCAGGCAGTCTCTGAGAATTGGACACAATTGAATGGATTAAAAAAATAATCATAACTGAGTACCTTATAGATTGCCCCAGCCCAGGGCTGTCTGCAAGGTATGGTAAAGTACCTCATGATGGTGGCCACAATGGTATGAACAAAGCTCTGCCTGTGCATTTTTGAGGCACCATCTTGACTTTTTCAACCATGCCCTGAAGACACCCCTGGCCCCAACTGTTGTATCATTCTGGAGAAACTGCTTCCTTTTCTTTATCAGTTAGGGCCAATCTGACTAATAATTCTGCCTGTCCGTGTGCATATTTTACTTTTCAGCCCTTCATTATTTTCTAGAAAAACAATATATACAGTTTTTGCAGTGTTTTCCCTGTTCAGCTAGTAATAGCAATTTTTGATACCTATGCAACATGTTATCATCCAGAACCTCAAAATGGCTATTACTGCCTTCATTCCCAAATATATGGAACAATCATTAACATTTCCTGTCATAATTAAGTGCCTAAAACAAACAAGTTCCACTGGGGACCCTTAAACTTTATGGCCCATCCTGTTTCTTTTGCCTGCACTGTATAATTTGTGAAGTGCTGAATGTGCAGGACTCTATTAGAGTGCTTTTGGCAAGTCCTTCCAACCCAACCTTTTCTTTTATTTACATCCCTCAGCATTTTACAGACAGTCAGATGGATGATTGCTAAGTGGCAATGCACACAAAGATACATTTCTGATTTAATAACCCAGTTTGTTTAAGGATCTGTTACAATCATTTGCATTTCAAAAGAAAATAGCCTAAATGCTCTTTTCTCCCTTTCTCTCTCTCTCTGGCATGGAGGGGAGGAGGTTCTTAGCATGTGGCATCTGATCACTTTTAAAAATCCGAACAATTTGTGTTAAGATTTAAAGGGAAAGCAATACACAATACATTATTTTAGGGTTGACTATCAACAATAGAGGAACCAGCACAGACTAGCACTCAGCAGGACAGCACTCAGAAGGCCTTGGAAAAGATATTCAAATGCCTTGATATCTCTATACCTACAAGGATCAGAACTGTGAAAGCCATGGTAGTCCCTGTGATACTCTATGGAAACAAAAGTTGGACTTTGAAGAAGCAGGATAGGAAGAATATTAGCACTTTTGAACCTTGGCATTGGACTCCTGAGAATACCACGGACAGCCAAGAAAACAAACACATGGATGATCAAACAAAGCAACCCAGAGTTCTCAGTTGAGGCACAAATGACCAGACTCAAATTATCCTTCTTCAGATACATAATGTGAAGATCTAGCTCTCTGGAGAAGGTGGAGCTTCAAATTCATGGTTGTGGCTGCCACCTTGACATTTTTTCACCCATCTGCAGACAACCATCATACATGCCTGACTGCCTGCTGGTCTCTAAGACAATCTCCACAGAGTCAATCCCAGGTTATTTTATTTTGATTTTAGTTTTGATTCTTTTAGTTTCAGTTTCAGATGGAATGGAAGGTGGTGTTAGTTAAATGGAGGGATTCCATCCCCACTCCATTCCTTTGTTTTTCACATCATCCCCCTTTTGAGTTTAAACAAACATCCTTCCCCTCCAAAAAAGTACCCTTCCCCCAAATAAGGCCTGTTTACTTATCAGTGGGAATTATTTTTTTCCAATTAGTTTTACACATCTGTACTGGCACAGATAGCACTTGCTAAATACACAAACAAAACTATCCAATAGTTTTTTCTTTGCCTGTTTTAAAAGAGATTTACCTTTAAGCTTCCCCTTCCTCATACCAGTTTACAGCTAGAAAAGTACATTTTCCAAACTGTGTCTCTCCCAGCCCCCCAGCCCCACAATAAAACATCCACAGATATGCTCTGGCTGGGAAAGTTAAGCCAGTAAGAGAGCTACTCTCCTGAGCTTGCCTGCCCACCTCCTCCCTTCCTCCCTTCCTTTTTCTAATACTCCTGTTTTGGGTCTTGCAGCCAGCCCAAAACAAGGGGTAAATCTGCAGATGAATCTTGAAATACTGGAAGGAGGGTGGCAGACTGGGGGATTAGATTTAGGCATAGACAGATTTAGAACTATTCGTTTTAAAACCTGTTCTTAAGGAGCCTGTTAATGGATTGCCTGAAATTAAATTAATGTTCTTTGGCAGGATGTCTTGCTGCTCTGGATGAGATAATTGATTAAAATGGTTAGGTCTTGTGTGAGAGATCAAAAACCCAAAAGTCAGATTTTCTAACTGCTGTTCAAGCCAAGTCTCTCTACCCCGAGGGAAATGGTTGCTGTAAGTTTAAGAGAGCCAGTTTGGTGCAGATGTTAAGGCACCAGGCTAGAAACCGGGAGACCGTGAGTTCTAGCCCTGCCATAGGCACGAAGCCAGCTGGGTGACCTTGGGCCAGTCCCTCTCTCTCAGCCCCAGGAAGGAGGCAATGGCAAACCTCTTCCTAAAAACCTTGCCAAGAAAACTGCAGGGACTAGTCCAGGTAGCTGCCAGGAGTCAGCTCTGACTTGAAGGCATCAAAAAAAAAAAAAAAGTCAAGAAAGGGTAGAATGAAGGCTACCACATCTGAGCTAAAAAATCTGGACCAATAGACAGTAGCGAAGCGATAGAGTTATCGCTATCTCGTTCCTTCCATCTAGTGATTTTTGCAACCCAAGAACCTTGACCTGATATTCTACCGTTGTGCTTCATCAAGGTGCTTTGCATTGTGTACATGATGCTATTCATCTGGCTTCAGCCAAAGGTGAATCATCTGAAAAGGTGTTGGGTAAGTGTTTCCATATACTGGTAAGTGCCATAGTACAGACAGACAAAACTAATTGGAAACATTAATTCCCACAGATAAGCACAGTAAATGCCCTAGATATTAGGGCTGTACAAAGCTTCAAATACATGTTTTGTGTTGAGGGAAGCATCCCTTAAAAGCTGCTTCACAACGCAGTGCTGCTGCTTCTGCTTCTAAACAATGACGTAAAGCTCCCTTATTGTCTTGCTGTGGATCTGACTGCCTCCCCCGACATATCCAGTAACAGAAGTTGCTGTGTGGTTTCTGGTTCCTCCCAGACAGCTGTGCAATGTGCAGCTGGAGTAGCACAAAGCACCTCAACAAAAGCCCATCACATGACCTCCGTGTCTCAACTAGGGAACAGCATCACTTCTATAATGCAAAGCACCTTGATGAGACAAAACATGTTCCCATTGTATAACTGATATGAGACCAGATGTTCACCAAGTTTAAGAAGTCTTACATCAAAAGTAGCTAGTGTGAGGCCAGTGGGTACCAATGTACCTGTAGAGACCTTCTTTGGCATCTACCAGGGTTCCTTACCTTCCAGAAGATTTTAAAAAATGTATTTTTAGTGGGAAACCGGTATGTGGAAAGCAAAATGTCAGCCTCTAGATCATTCACACAGTACTTATAAGAATACCTCTGAGCCTCACAAAGATGTTATGGACTTTCTTAAAAAATCAAAAAGGTCTTTTCTTTTTGTTTTTTGTTTTTATTTTTGTGCTAATCCACTAAGGCAGCTAACCTGTAAATTTCTGCATTCCGTTCCATTGCAACATTACATTCTCAAAATTTCAAATATGCTATTCAGCCAAAAAGTTTGCATGTCTCTCCTCTTCGAAGTTCATCAGAGGAGGGACAGAGTTCCCTTCTCTTCAGAGGCCAGAGGCTCTTCAGAGTTCTTCAGAGGCCAGAACTGATTTTGAAAGTGGTAGGGTGGAATGTAGTTCTGAAAGGCCTTTCCTCAGTTGAGGATAGGTAGATGATAGGTAAATAGGTAGATTTTCACTTTGTGCTACTTGCACTTACTCAACTCTAGAATCATTCTGTCCTTTGTTAAGTTTTGTGAGAGAGAAACTGCTTCATAGCCCTCAACAAGTAGGAAAACTGATGATTAACCACATCCCAATCCACATGTTAATTAAAATGCATGGGTTGGCTCACGTTAGTTCATATTGCAATGCACCAGGAATGATTTTCTAAAGCAGCACTTACTACACATAGTTTTGGTTCTTGGTGCTGTTGTTGCTGTTAGTATTATTTAATTATTATTAGTCATAATAATGGTAATATATTACATACAGGACTTTGATAAAATATAATGCTATACAGCAATTACTATACAGAATGAAATTTCATTAGATTCACTAGAAAGAAGTATATGGAGAGAGGTCAAAAAAATCTGGAGTTTGAATGCAAGTACAAGCAAAAACAAGTGTAGCATGTCAGCAGCACTGCAAATAGAGGATAGGATATTTCCCATGCAAAGCACAGAGAGAAAAGTTCATATGCCATGATGTTCCAATACAGCTCTGTGCATAAATAAAACGTTTAACCATAAAGAACCAAAATAGAATTTCTGCCTATTTAACATCTACTTAAAGAAAGACATTAACATTCCAGTTTGGCTTATGGACTGAAGTGGTGCAGATGTCCTAAGGGAAAATATGTATTTTAATAAATTGACATTATTCTTGCTTTTTTTAAAAAAATAAGAGTTTTATTAAGTTTGAAACAAAGATAAAAACTAACAAAAAAAAAAGAAGAAGCTAAAAAAGTGTGAAACACAAGAAAAAGAATTTTCAAAGGTTACATAAAGAGGTGACTTCCGACTTTCAACAAGAATATACAGCAATTTCCATAATCAATCCCTTACTCTATATCAAATCAAGATCCCATTATTTCTATAAATCATTCCATTAGCACATATGTAAATCACTAAATGCAATTGTTTCTTCTCCTTATATTAAAAAAGATGTATATAAATCTCTAAATCAACTTCCCTCCCATCAAAAAACATTTATTTAATTATTTCCTTCCTACCACTATTCTATATATTTCTGTCCACTTTAGTAAAAATCAAATTATAAAAATATATAAATTGTCTACTTTTATAATTAATAATACTGTGACAATCTCAACCCTATTAAAACTAAAAACCAAACAATTATTATT
The DNA here is from genome assembly GCF_035149785.1 of Candoia aspera. Taxonomy (NCBI): domain Eukaryota; kingdom Metazoa; phylum Chordata; class Lepidosauria; order Squamata; family Candoiidae; genus Candoia; species Candoia aspera. Next base: position 78,439,366 of record NC_086153.1, on the reverse strand, counting down.
ATGCCTTATAGATACCTTAGGTAAAGGTTTCCCTTGACATTAAGTCCAGTCGTGTCCGACTCTAGGGGGCAGTGCTCATCTCCGTTTCAAAGCCGAAGAACCGACGTTTGTCTGTAGACACTTCCGTGGTCATGTGGCCAGCATGACTACACGGAATGCCGTTACCTGCCTGCCGAAGTGCTACCTATTAATCTACTCACATTTGCATGTTTTCGAACCTCTAGGTTGGCAGGAGCTGGGACTAGCAACGGGAGCTCACCCCATCACGTGGATTTGAACCGCCGACCTTCTGATCGGCAAGGTCAGCAGCTCAGCGGTTTAACCTGCAGCACCACCGCAACCCTTACTTTATACCTTATAAATCTTAAAAATCAAACCAATCTTAAAAAGAATCCAGTAAGTCTTAATCCAAATCATTAAAGAGAAATGAAATCATAGAAGCCTCATTATCAATCCCATTAAACATTCTTAAATGTTTACCCCACTTCAAAATATACCAAGACATTTACATATCTCCATATTACACACAAGGCATTTTTCATATACAAATCAAACAACCCAACTGCCCCCCTTAAAAACTCAGATTTCTCAGCAAGGAGCCTCCCACAGAACAGGGCTTTTTTCCCATAACATTCCCACAGAAAAACAACTCTGTTTGTGATTTGCAATTCAGGCTGTCCCTCTAACCCCTTCAGCACCAGAATGAACTCTTTGCCTGGCATTTCAACAAAGACATCAGTCTCCCTGTCAGTTGAAACATCTCTATCTTTGTTCAAATCTTCAGCTTCTTCCATAATGTTCTCAGCCAGATGACACATTTTAAAGCAGATATTTTGCACAATATCCTGAATATCTTGCAAAATAGCTTGACAGGAATCTGACAAAATCTGTTTGTTGGTCTGCTTAAGCTCACAATGGAACTCTGAGAAAATCTCCTTGAAATCCTCCATGTTTCAGGCAGTAGATTATGGCACCCCCCTAGATACTTGACTCATGCAAATAGGAGTTAATGAGTTAGTGGAAAGCTTCCAAATGAAATTGAGACAAGAGAAAGTGTGCTAACAAGCAGCTCTCAGGGAAAGTGAACAGAAGGCTGGAAGTTCAAAACAGCAACTTCAACCTGTAGGAAAATATCAAATTCTTCAAATTCAATACAAAAATAATAACTGGGAGGCAATTATTTATTCTCAGTCCTCCTTAATCTTTAAATGGGAAAACAAGCCAAAACTTTAAAAGATTTTAAAAATTTAATCCAGAAATAAGGATAAGCACCAAGAGAGTCCACTTCTTCTTGCTATAGAAAGCCTCTCTTGGGGTATATAAATTTAATTATATATATAAAGAGTGATTTAGAAATGGGGTGGTTCAACCTAATGTACCTTTAAGGCTACAGCATGGGGTGGAAATGATGACATCCCTGCCTCCCATCGTCTCTTACCAGATCGTTGCAAACGCTATTTGCAATTCTCTGGCTGCAGAACGGCATTTTGGAGAGCAGATGGGATGATCCCGAGTGTTTTCTTTATCATGAAAGTGCTCTTGGGCTTCAGGAAAAAGCCTGCCCGAACCCAAAATAAAATCCTCTGCTGTCAGTTCTGTCTGTGGAGCTTGCAGACACAGCTGTTCAGTCGGACATATTCCCACCAAAAGTCAACATTATTCTTGCTTTTAAGGCTCATCTTAGAATGAAAATGCTCTCTTTTTCAATCTGCAAGCATTTCAAGTAAGAGATGAGAGAGGTTATGACCAAACAAGTTTATTTCTAAGTAAGAGCATAGCAAAAACTCCAGTGAATGCAAAAAACAACAGGGGTTTGGTTTGTTAAGGGTTCCTGGGAAGGTATTCAGCATAAATTCTGATTGAAAGATGACAAGAGGTGACAATGAACAAAATTTGGGTAGTACCATGCTAAGCAGGAGTATATACAGGCCAGATTTTTGCTCTTCAGCAGGTGTAAGTTTACTGTACATTTTTTGATATAAGAAAGCATATGATAAAGTGTGTCTGTTGAATGATGGAATATCTGTGCAAATATGGATAGGAAGGTTGGTTGCTGAATGTGATAAAGGTGCTACATGATGGAAATAAAGCATATATGAAAATGGAATGCTTAGAAAATAATTCAACATCGAGCAAGGAATAAGGCAGGAATGTATAATGTCCTTGGTTGCTTAATATATTTCTGGATTAAGGGATAAAGCACATTTAGTGCTAATTTTAGAGATGTGTTGGTTTGGGTTGTGAATATATGTGTACTCTTATATGCAAATGATGCCATGTTGTTGGTTGAGAATCCAAATGTTTTTCAGCAAATGTTAGATAAGATTTAATATTTAAACTAGCACTTCACTTCCTGCCAGGACAAAACAGTCATTTGCTCCTACCCCTAAGAACAGAGAGCAAATATTTAAGCTTCATTGGACAAAAAAAGCTTTTGCACCAATAGTAGGCCACCAGTTCAGGGTTATGCCTCTGAACCTGCCTCAATGGTGGCAGAAGAGGAGGGAACAGAGGGCTTACAAGCATGGGCTGCTTCTTCTTCTCATCTTTATCTAGAGACCATTTGGCACATTTCCTCCTACCTACCATAAATCCATCAGTGTGTGTGCCCATACTGATCATGTTGCACACTGGGGATTTCTTTCTCCATTCATCTGACTGGCCTTGCTCAAGGCTGTTTTTCTCCCATCCCATACTACCTTTGGGATCTGCTTTGAGGCCTGAAATTAATTTACTTCTGCAATTTGCTTTAATTAGGTTGTCACCAGTAAATAGCAGGATGCAGTGGGTTTACTGAGGTTAATTTTAGTTCATCTTGGTTTCTGCTAAGATTAGCTGGCCTTATGATTGCAAACGTAAGGATGATAAAAACCACACTTTTCAGAATGCTAGTCATCAGAATAGAGGGTCTTGAGCCAAAATCTGCCCTTAGACAGGTGGCTGGGAGGTGTTGTACTGTTTGGGGCCTGTGTGGCATGGATGGGATACACCTAAATGAAGGAGACCTGAATTACCCAGATACTTCCATTCCTGTGATGACAGCTTAGTGTCAGCCTCGCTAGGTAGACCAGACTAGGAAATCAACTCCACAGGAAAACTAAAACTAGTTTTACTGAGACTGGCTATAATAATAGAATCTTGCAAGTCTGGTTGTGCTGTGCATCCTCCTCTGCTTTCTTATACTTCAGTGAATTAGGGAGATATCTTTCTGAACTGCTTCTGAATGTTGTCTCATTCTGGACTTAAAAAATGCTTCAAACCTTTTGCCTAGGCAACAAATCCTGCATACCGTGTCTCCATCGATGTCATGTTCCTTACTCTTTACAGTTGAATTGCCTCTTTTGAGGGCCATCATTTTTTTTTAATGAGCCAGACTTAAATTTAAGTTCTTAATATAACTCCTTGGTCCCATTAATGAAGTTGTGGTATTATTTTCCAGAAAACCAGAAATGTCTTTTTCATTTGATGCTTTTTCAATTCTGTAAGGTTAAAAGAGAGAAAAGAGGAGGAGGAGAACAGGTTTAAGACTGGTTGATCTCCATGATGTTGGCAAGAACTAGGTGATCTAGTGATTAGGTCTAGGTGATTAGTGCGTATTTTGCAGTTCTGGTGCTTCCAACCAGTGTGATCACTTGAGATTACCTAGAAGCCAGTCTCATTGAACATGGGAGCTTACTCCTCAGTAAACATACCTAGACTAGGTAGCTCTTACAGCACCTGAGAGAGCCTCTTCCTCAAACATGCTTCCCTGAAGAGGGAAATAGAACTGACCCAGTTTCTAGCCTAATGGAAGGTTAATGAGTGACATGGGCAATAAGCGATAATCCTAATGAGTTGATATCTGGAAAAATTCTCTCTCAAGCTCTCCTGCTTCAGCCTTTCATTTCTATATATTTTAACCTGAAGTACACCCAGAGTTTGCAGCTCCTATTTTACTGAAGAGGTAGAATATTATCAGAACAGAAGAACCCTAGATCTGGTCTCAAGTTAAGCAATTTTGAAAACATTGATTATCTGATGGGCAGGGGGAGGGGAGCTAAAATTGCTCATCTTTTACCTCTAGATTTTTTAAATTTTAGTTGTGGATGAAAAATGTAGTGTTTGCATGTTTTAGGAGCTCTACTGTATGTGAAACAGAACGTGAATTCTGAAAGAGCTGCATATTATGATGAATTATCATCAGAACCAGTTGTTGCCTAATATAGATAACATCCCTGTTCCAGGTACTAATATGTTTTCTACTACAGATTAAGGTTACTATGGTAACTAATCATTTTGGCCGGGTGAAGAGGTTGAATTTAATTGTCCTCTTTTCAGATATTAATTTTTGCACCTGGGGAGAAGAACTTGCCTGGACTTGTTTTAGTTTCAGTTTCCCTTCTGTGTAGGCTTGCAGAAAATATGCAGCTGAGAGAAATCTCTCCTCTCAGCAAACAGCCTTTAAATATGTTTGTTTTCTGTAAATAAAATTATTTTTATAGAAATGCCTGGTGTGTGACTTTTCTGATCTCTCCTGGGCCAAAGGCTTTCCTAGCAATCTGCCAACAGGTTATGGGCCCAGTAAGCAGCCCAGTAAACCCAAGAGAGAATAGAGAGATCAGCTCCACACCTCACGCACAATTTAAAGGCAGGTAACAAAGACCTGTGAAGATTTTCTTTGGAGCCACCTGGAGATTTTCCAGTAACTGCCGGTCTACAGGACAAAGAAGCCAGCTGAGGTGACTTGCAAAAGAAGGAAGAAGCCATGGCTACCTCCCAGCCCTCAGTGATGCCTCTGGGCTACCCCCCAGCCCTCAGTGATGCCTCTATCAGAGACCAACTATTTGAATTGGGCCCTGAAGATGGAGATGTATCTTCGCAGAGAGAATCTTTGGCTGCCAATTGGTGACCAAATGCCCCAAAATCCCAGTGCTGAATGGCTTAGACAGGATGAGTGGGCTAGAGCCACCATTATCCTGGGAGTTGAGGACAATCAGCTAGTCCACGTGCGAGGCATGCAGTCTGCAAAGCAACTTTGGGACGCTTTGAGAGATTTGTATGTAAAGGCAACAGCAGGGAGTAAAGTTACCCTGACAAAAAAGCTGTACAAAGCCTACCTTGCAGAAGGAGATAGCCTTCCTGAGCACCTGCACTATATTCAGCAGCTGTTTGTTGAGTCGCAGGAGAGAGGAATGGGATTTACACCTCTCACAAAATCCTATATCCTCCTGTCCTCACTGAATGAAACGTGGGATACACTGATTTGTACCCTGGAGGCTATGCCTGAAGCAGACCTCACCCCATCGTATGTTACACAGCGCTTACTTGCTGAATGGGAGAAGAGAGAGGAAAGATTCCCCCCCACCCCTTCTGGAAAGCTGCAGTACCAGAAAACAAGGGAAAAGAAGGGAAAGGAAGCTGAGGCCACAGCACTAGCCAGCCAGCAATGCTTCACTTGTGGTTCAGCTGGACATTTGCAGAAAGACTGTGCTTTGAGACCCAAAAGTAGAAAGACAGAGAAGAAGAACACAAGGGCAACACAGAAGAAGGCTTTTCAGACAACCCAAATTGCACAGGTTGCTGAGAAGGGTAATTCTGATGTATGGGTGTTAGATTCTGGGGCCAATTGTCATTTATGTAATTGTAAAAGCTCTTTTGTGTCACTGTCTAAAACTGAAAGACAAAGTGTATCTTTGGCTGGTGGGTCTGTGACCAAAATTATGGGACAAGGTGATTTGTATTTATCCTGCTTAGGAGAAACTGTAAAAGGTGTGTTGTATGTGCCAAATTTACAATCAAATCTTTTATCTGTGGCACAATTGGCTGCAACAGGGTATGTCATAACATTTAAGAAAAATGGTTGTGAGATATGTAAAAATGGAAAATTGTGTGCTACTGGTATATTAAAAGACTCCTTGTACATTGTGCAAAATGCAAGGAAGCCAAGCTGCAAGGCTGCAGTTGGCAACACGCCATATCATGACCAATGTGTACTCCTGATGCACAGGAGATTTGGTCATGCTAATTTCAAGTATATAGCACAAATGCCGCAGCTGTGTGCTGACCTGAAGATAAAACCCTGTGATAAATACTTAGACTGTGTAGTTTGCAAAGAATGCAAAACACTAAAAGCTCCTGTGAGTAAGCACAGTGACAGAGTTACAACTAGACCTTTGGAAATTGTACACTCTGACATTATTGGTCCTTTTGCTCCAAGTCTTGGACAAGCAAGGTATGCAATGACCATCATTGATGATTTCTCAAGATACACATTTATCTACATCTTAAAACATAAAGATGAGGCATTTGAGAAATTTAAAAGTTTTGTGACATGGGCAAATGGAAAATTCCCTAGGCCTGTATTTGCACTCCAGTGTGATAGAGGAGGAGAGTACCTTTCTCACAAATTCAAAAGGTTCCTAGTGGAAAAGGGGATAGAACAGATTCTAACCCGTACACCCCTCAGCAAAATGGTGTTGCTGAAAGAAAGGGCAGAACCTTGCAAAATGTGATGGAATGCATGCTAAAAGATTCCCATTTATCTTTTAAGTATTGGGGAGAGGCAATATCTACTGCCTGTTATGTCCAAAACAGATTGTATAACTCTGTGATTCAGGACACTCCATTCCATTTGTTTTATGGTGTGAAACCAAAGGTAAACCATCTTAGAGTGCTTGGCAGCACTGCATGGGTTCACATTCCAAAACAGCAGAGAAGGAAAGGAGGCCCCACAACAAAGAAAGCCATTTTTGTTGGCTATGAACAAAGCCAAAGGAGCTACAGGTTCATAATGGGAGAGAAATTGATAATTAGCAAAAGCGCTTCTTTTGCTGAACAAAACTGGGGGAGATTAAATTCTAGCTCTCCAGTTGATCTGACCACAAGAGAACAGCAAGGACTTGCTGATGGTGATCTTTTGCCTGATGAGGACATTAAACCAGAAAAGCAAACTGAAGATCTGCCTGATGAGACAGATGCTTCTCAGGAAAGTGATAGGAGTCAAAATTTAAGCCCTGTATTACCTCGCAGATCTCCGAGGAGTAATAAAGGCATTGCTCCATCACATTTTCAGGCTGAAACAGTAAAGGCTTTCCACATATTCACAGAACCTGAGTCTTTAGAACAAGTGAATGCTTTATCACCTGAGATTGCACAAAATTGGCATTCTGCCATGCCAGAGGAGTTAGCATCCTTGAAAGAATATAAAACATGGAAACTGGTAAATCTACCTCCCAATGAACACTGTCTAGGTTGTAGGTAGGTTTTCAAACTGAAAAGGGATGCTGATGGCAAAATCCAAAAATATAAAGCAAGGTTAGTTGCAAAAGGGTTCACTCAAAGGAAAGATTTAGACTTTGACAAGACTTTTGCACCAGTCACTACAGATGAATCAATTAGATTACTGTTAAAAATTGCTGCACTCAAAGGAATGCCTCAAAGGAATGTTCACCACCATGACATTCAAACTGCATTTCTCTATGGTGATTTAGACCACAAATTATACATGCAGCAACCCCCTGGCTATGAAAAAGGGGAGAATCTAGTGCGTGAACTGCAGAAGTCAATCTATGGGTTAAAACAAGCTTCTAGATCCTGGAAGCAAAAATTAGATGAAAAACTGCAGAATTTTGGTTTTGAAAAAGGAAAAGCAGATCCCTGTGTATATATGAAGAAAGACAAACAAGGCTGTATGTATCTGTGCATTTATGTTGATGATTTGCTGCTGTTTACACCAACAGAAAAAACAAAGGCTTGATTTTGAAGCCTGCATGAAAAGCCATTTCATATTAAAAAGCCTTGGAACTGTAACAAATTACCTAGGTTTGGAAATACACAGGGAGAAGGATGGTAGCTTTCTGTTAAACCAAAGGGGAGATAATGTTAAAATATTGTGAATGGAAAAACAGAGTTGTCAAAGAAAATTGGTTTGCATCTTATTCTGTAGTATAAAAGGGGGAGTGTTAATATGTTTTCTACTACAGATTAAGGTTACTATGGTAACTAATCATTTTGGCCCAGTGAAGAGGTTGAATTTAATTGTCCTCTTTTCAGATATTAATTTTTGCACCTGGGGAGAAGAACTTGCCTGGACTTGTTTTAGTTTCAGTTTCCCTTCTGTGTAGGCTTGCAGAGAATATGGAGCTGAGAGAAATCTCTCCTCTCAGCAAACAGCCTTTAAATATGTTTGCTTTCTGTAAATAAAATTATTTTTATAGAAATGCCTGGTGTGTGACTTTTCTGATCTCTCCTGGGCCAAAGGCTTTCCTAGCAATCTGCCAACACCAGGTGCCTGCAAATCCCTCTCCCCACTCTTGCATCTTCCTCCTTGCTGCAACCTCATAACACCTTCTCCTTCCCCCTCCATCATAATTCCCTCTGCAGAGTGAGGTTCACTACATGAGGTCAGAGCTTTGTGCAGGAGCCTGGTGTCCTCCAGGCATAATTACTCTTCCTTTGAAAGGCAGATCCAGTGCTAGGGCTTTAATGAGGAGCTGTGTAATTATAAATAGCTGGTCTCTTTAAAACAGAGTTGCATTGATCTGTTCTTTATTGAATGTAGGTTAAAGATTTTTATAGCAATATCTGATATTGATCAGACTGGATTTGTACCAAATAGATACATCAGAGACAATATCAGATACATTTTGAATAGTAATGCTCATATATATTAGAAATAGAAGAAAGCAGTTATGATTTTTTTATCAATTTGGAGAAAGTGTTTGATGATATGGAATGGTCTTTCATATTCATTACTCTGAAGATGAACAGCAGTTCAACTTTTCTTACATGGGTATAGAGCATTTATGAAGAACAGAAAGCCAAGATAATGGTTATACAACATTTTTTATTCCCAAAATGTACTATAATGAAGGGGACAACACCTCTCTTCTTCTTTATTTGTACTGGTATTAGTATAATTAGCAAGGAAGATGTGACAGGAAAATAAAGTTCCAGGTGTTAAACTGGCAAATCAAGAGCAACACAAACTATGTTATACTTACAGTTATTCATCCAAGGGAATTATTTGGAATCAATAATCTTGGAATACCCCAATAACCAAAATATAATAATTACCTGCTCAGATTTTGACAGGCAGAGTGTTGAGGAGCAGGCTGCAACAAGTGCTTCATTACAGCTTAAAGCACCGGCTAATATTTGACAACAGCTTCAGAAAAAGAAAATCACATGAAGAGTTGCAGCTGGCTGTAGTTACTAAAAAATGTGAGCGTATCATGTTACTTCTCCTGATGGGAGGCAGTGTCAGTGAAATAGGCATCATATACACAAACAACATGGTATGGGTAAAAGCTCATAATTAAAACTTGAGCAGAATGATCGTGTCTTAGAGGCAGAATTCCTTATTAGATTATCCTGATCCAATTTTTGAAAGCCATGTGGGTGTTCCTGGTGTTCCAATACTAAGAGAAGACAATTCCTCTGTTAAAGCAGAAGGCCCATATGTGTGACATCTTGTGGGAGACTTTTCATATTACCAGCACAACTAAGAGATTATATTGTCTGAGAAATGGATAGTAGTAAAGACCATCCATGCTGATGTGTTATGTGCTAGTGATCTCTGACCCCATTATTGTAAATTCTTGTTATAAGTGTTTTATACTTTTCATACTATTTATTTCTATACATGTTTATAATTGCTTTTAATTGTATCTAAGAGAGATATACTGTTTCTTTAACAGAGCTCAGTATATAATGAGTCAGCAGATTTACTAAGTATATATCGTGGCTGGTGGCTGTTAGTGTTCCTGTCTTCCTTGTTCTCCCTTCTTCTTTCCTTTCTTTAATAAATGTTACTTTACAAGACGTGGATTGTGCTATCTTTGCTGTGGATAGACACAACACTCTGTATGATTTCTTCCTATGCTCTGCTGACCCAATTGGGACCTTGACTCCCTCTTTCTTAACTCCCACCCCTGCATACTTGCTGGGTCTACCTTAGCTTCATGGCCCACAGTTCACTAGATGACATTGTTTGTACAAGCCTGGTATGTTACAAGTATGGCTCAGTTATCAGGATATTGGATTAACAAGAACAAGGCTCAGATGATTACTGGTATTTACCCAAAGAAGAAAAGCAGCATCTGTAGCAAATCACAGGGTTTAATACTACTGTTGAAAAGATTAACAGTAATCTTGTTAATCTTTTAAGTAAATTCTGGGAATTTACTTAAGAAAAAACAATGAAGACTTATTTAAGAATAACTATTCACAGACATGAAAAACTTAATGGCAGATATTTTAAGATGGAGAAAGCTAAAATTGTCCTGCCTAGGAAGAATAGCAATAGTAAAAATGAATATTTTACCAAGGCTCAACTTGAAAAAAAAACCTACCAAAAAGCTGTTTCCTCTTCTGCTTCTTTTTATCATGAGTCATAACCAATATTGGCCAGGATTCTGCTTGATCTGAACCCTACCCAAGGGCTTGGGGACTGTAAAGGTAGCATCTGGGTTTGTAAGAGGTACCCAGTAGAGCTATTGTTATGTCTGGGCTGTCATAAGTTGTTTCAAAATTCTTTCTGAGTATGGCTTCTTTTCTTTTGTGTTTCATTCTTCAAAAGGTTCTTCCATTTGTCTTCCAGTCTTCATTTGTTCTATTCTTTTGTGTAACATTAAACTGACTAGCTAACCATGCTCGTAGGCCGGTAAGATATTTAAGCCAAAATCCATGTGTCTCATCAACTCTCCAACTGTTATTTTCTTCAATTATTTCTTAACCATTTCTTCTGTTTCTGAGAGTGCCTTGGACTGCAAGAAGATCAAACCAGTCCATACTCCAGGAAATAAAGCCAGACTGTTCACTTGAGGGAATGATATTAAAGGCAAAACTGAAATACTTTGGCCACATAATGAGAAGACAGGACACCCTGGAGAAGATGCTGATGCTAGGGAGAGTGGAGGGCAAAAGGAAGAGGGGCCGACCAAGGGCAAGGTGGATGGATGATATTCTAGAGGTGACGGACTCATCCCTGGGGGAGCTGGGGGGTGTTGACGACCGACAGGAAGCTGTGGCGTGGGCTGGTCCATGAAGTCATGAAGAGTCGGAAGCGACTAAATGAATAAACAACACACACAACAACACAATTTCTTCTGTTAGTTAATTTTTCCATAGTTTTTCCTTTTAATTTAGTTTTGTAGGATAAATCCACTGTAACTTCATGTTAAGTTCTATGGGGCAATCCCACAGTACTTTCCAGAAATGCAAAATTTCTCCATTGTCAGGTTTCAAAAAAAAAAAAATCTTCACTGATGTTGCTTGGAGCCAATATTCCTGTAAAACTGATGCAGATTTGTTCTAAATTGTAAATGTTGTTTACATTGGCTTGTATGAGCATCATACCAGTTGATTTTTCCTGATAATGCCACAATTCTCTCTTTTAGTTCTTGGACTAGAGCTATGGACTCAGATCCTCCCAGGTGGTTTTGTTTTGTTTTTTTTCACTTTTAATTCTAAGCAATTTTTTCATTTAGGCTCACCTTTTGTTACCTGCTTTTTTCTCTTAACTTCATGCCCAAGTTTTTTGATGATGACATAAGCAGCTCTATATAGTAGCTGGATTGGTTCACCAAGCATAGATGTTGAAATGGGTTCCAGTGCTTTGTTGATGTCCAGAAGAATCTCCGATAAAATTCTCCTATTTGTTCACTGTAAGACAGATAGTCATATTCTTGCTATCCATTCTGATACTTTGTAATGACTTTTCCAGGCAATTCTTTTTGCCTTTCAGATAGCCTTGGTGGCTTATCTCTGCAAATTTGTGCATTTTCATGCCTCAGAGGATCACTTTTCTTGTGACTCTTGACTCTCCTTTTCTATTTCTATGTCAAGAGAGCCTCTATCATACAGCAGCTATTCAGATTTTTCCAATTGCCCATTGGATCACATTCCAGTGCTTCAGATTCAGTGCCTATAAAGACTTTGATTTTAAGTATGAACCTTTGTTGGTCCATAAGCCTTTGTTTAGTGATGGTTGCATCTGGATTATTTTCTTTCCAAATCTGGTACATCCATTTCTGAAATCAACTTGCTGACAGATTGGTTTCAAAATAGTCCTGCCTTAGGCATGAAAGCCAGCTGGATGACTTTGGGCCAGTCCCTCTCTCTCAGCCCAACTCACCTCACTGGGTCGTTGTTGTGGGGAAAATAGGAGGAGGAAGGAGTATTAGGTATGTTCCCCACCTTGAGTTATTTATAAAAATAATAAAGGCAGGATTTTAAAAAATCTAAAAAAAATAGTGTTTCATGATCATTCAGAAGTAGAGCAGGTTTTCCATTTTTGTCTGCCTGCCAGTTGCTTTGCAGTTCCTTGCCCTGGTCACCTAGCAGAGGGAACTGAGCTCTGTAGCCCATGTGTCACCTGATGCCCACATGATACCATTCCACTATGAAATATGGATTTCTAATATTCACCATTGCAAATGGGTTGTGGGATGCATTTAGTCCTGTCCTTCAAATGGGATCTTTATGGCTCAGGTAATCATTTTAATAGAGTATTCCCAGAATAGCTCGCAACATCATTGAATCATACAGATCCCACTGCCATGGCAAAGTGGCATCCCATGGCAGAGCTCATCATCTTCATCATCATCATCATCATCTTAAAATGCTAGCATTTAATCCTAAGGGTATTTTTGAGCCTAGATATAGCTATCATATTAATCTAGGTAGCAAACTAGTGAGAATCTAAGTGCTATTTACTGGTATTTCTGCATATTTCTCTTCGGTGAGAGAAACTGTATAAAAATGTGATATCATCTGGGAAAAAGATATTTCCAACTTTTGACTTAATAAAAACAACTGAAAAATGTTATCAAATTTGCTTCTAAAATAATGATTGGATACACCTCTCAGAGCTCTGGAAATCTTAGCCTTTTCACACATACGAGTACCCTCATTTAGCAACCACAATTGGGACTGGCAACTTGGTTGTTAAATGAAGCAGTTGCTAAGTGAAACTGCAACTGTGCTTATGATCTTACTTCAGTTCTCCTTTGCTTTACAGACCTGCAGAAGTGCTAAATGCAAAGATAGGTTGTCTCAGGATGGAGCAATCCAGAAGCAATTGTTAATGGCATCTGGATGCCTCACCTGAACATGGGTTAAATATTAAAGGAAAAGTAGAGTTTAGACACGTGTATAGATTAGAAACTTGTAGCTCGAGGCTCTGAAGAACAAAGAAGGGGGGAGAAGGCATGCATTCCATCACAGCCATTACAGAGATGTTTAGACAAAAGTGCATCTCAAGGTTGAGTGCTTGGCACCTTTTGGAATGAGGGAAAAGTGGGGTGAGAAGCTGAAATCGAAAGGGAATTTTACCAGACAGTGAATTACAGGAAAAGGGAGGGGAGAAAAAGGAGAGCAACTGAAATGCTTTTAGGAGACATTTTGGGTGCGAAAAATCATTTGTGGCTTTGAAAGAGCTTGGAACCATATCCTAATAAAGAACTTTCCACATATCCTATATAGTGTGTATTGAGAGTTACTGCTGTTAGGATTACAAGGACCAAGATCCTCACAGGCTGCAAAGTTACTTTTTCATAACTGTGAATGGTCACTGTACAAGGCAGTTGCTAAATGAGGACTACCTGTATGCTGAAGCAGCAGCACATTAAAGCAGGATAGAAATGTAATACACAAAGACATTTAACAAAAGAAAAAGAAATCCAGGATTTTTGAAATAAGAAATCTTATTGGTCAAAAATATACTGTTCTCTCATGAACTGCAGCACCTGATTCAGAACAAATTGAACCCCAAAGAGAGGAAGAGCAATTTTTAAAGAAATAGTTAAAAGCTAGAATTTATATCACCATCAGATACTGCAGGATCCATGGTAAATAGGCCAAAACAACTCCAAAGGCACATTTAAGAATGAAAACTGTAACTGTAAAATTACCATGAAGCTTCATAAGCCATTACTTCATCTAAAACATTACACATCCCATTAATTTAGCTTTGAATTAGCCTCCATCCTGATTTTATGTTCTCAGCCTCTAACAATATTTCAGCAAATTCTCTAAATCAATACTCTATCAGCTGCAATTCCAAATTGTTTCAAGCTGGCACTCTGTTACTCTGAAGACCTTTTGTCTGCATGCCACTTCTTAAAGACCAGATGAAATGTTTAGATTCTGTGTTAAGCAGTTGTGCAAAGAGATAATATCTTAAGCTAAAGTCTTCTTGATTAATTGTAAGAGATAAGAACTTGGTGAATATCAATCACTTTCCGTAAAAGCAGTTTGCACATGGCCCAGGGGAACGAGGTGAGTTTTAAAAAAGCTTGTTCATTTAAATTTTAAATAATGTGAATCATGGATTTTTCAGGGAGTGACAAAACTGTAATTAGATAGTGGGAAAGCCTGATAGGATGAGAATTGTTGATGCTCAAATTTCCAATTAAAGTTTTATGTCATAAGAATTGCTCTTCTTGTAGGCAACACTTATCCAGTCAAAGGAGGCTTATGGAACGTGGTAATAATGTTTAAATTTTCAAATATACAGATTAGTTTAATATTCTAAAAAATATCCCAAATCTATAAGGGGAATAGCCTGTACTTTAAACTGTTCCCAAAACTCCTTTTCTTTTCTTTTTTCTTTTCTTTTTTTCTTTTCTTTTCTTTTCTTTATCCTCACTCTGCTTCCATATAATATGTTTCCTTGTGTTTTACAATAGTACTTGGTTTATCACATCCTTCAGTGCTTCATTGGAGGGGGAAACAGCATCCCATGTTTGCTGATCAGTGCTAAGGCCAGCCATTAAGGGCCATCAATCCAATATTTCAGTCCCCTTAACATCATATCTTATAACAAGCAAATTAATTCATCCTTCTCTTAGAATCAAGAACCATCAAGTAGTTCCATCCATCCATCCATCCATCCATCCATCCATCAATCAATCAATGGTACCACTGACAGCCCTACTTCCACTGTAAGAACACTGTTAAATACTAAAAAAAAACCCATTCATATTTATAATAAATGTAAATCCAATAGATAATCTAAATTAGTGGTGCCCAGCCTTTTGGGGCTTGTGGTCACATTTAGAATTGTAGCAATATATTATGAGTGCTCTTGCAAAT
Organism: Candoia aspera; assembly: GCF_035149785.1. Classification (NCBI taxonomy): domain Eukaryota; kingdom Metazoa; phylum Chordata; class Lepidosauria; order Squamata; family Candoiidae; genus Candoia; species Candoia aspera. The sequence goes on along the minus strand of NC_086153.1, from coordinate 78,424,291 downwards.
GCTGCTGGGGAGATTTTCCCATTCGCCAATGGCAGACCTTATCAGTTTCAAAGCACCAATTTCCCATAACATTACCTAAATCTAATTCCCACTCCTCAAGATGCTTCCCATTATCCTTGGTCCTTTTCCTAGGCGGATGTGCTGCTTCCAAATATGCTAACATAACAATTTGGGTTCAGAGACATTACTGGAATAGAAATTAGGCTGGAAGCCAGGGAGAACCATGGTGGACACCAGTTCACAGGTCTATTGATATCTCTTGACACTGTGTTGAGCATTCCAACTCTAAACGAATCTCTTGTCCTTAAATGAAAGAAATGGTATGTTTTTAGGGTGTGCAGATCTCTGAGAGGGTGCTTTGCTGTGAAGGTTTGAGCGAAGCTCCTTCTCAAAGTTGCTGAGCAAACCCCCTGATTTCCCAGAGCAAAGTAGCCACATTGCTTCACTTCGATCTCCTCTTCACTCTCTCCCAGTCCTTGCAATAGCCAGAAGAAGCTTCTTGGCAGTTCCTGGAAATACTTCCTGGAAGTATTCTAAGTAGAATACCCAGAAGCCTCTTTTCCAAGTGCCGAAGTAGGCAAATTGAGCATGAGGTAAACTGTAATGCCATTACACTGTGCTTCAGCTCTCACAGAGCTGAAGCAAGGCCACTCCATACAGACCTAAAGTTTTTCACTCTTACTTTTGCTGTTTTTATTATCATGTTGCTGTTCTTTCTATGCAGCCTATGATCCTATCTGTAAGAACGTGAATAATAGTAGACTCTCGCTACTGCTATTACTGTTACTAACCATAATATTGCAAGAGAACATCAAAATAAATAAGAATGGTAACATTTTGAAGACTTTATGATTTATCCAACTGTGTGCACATTTTTTTTTACTAACAGATAATAAAACTTGCAGAGAAATAACTGATTTTGATCCTATCTTGCAACATTATACATACTGTAGGATGCTTGTTTTAAATGTTTCTTTCAAATATATCATGAAGCCTTGTCTCTCTTAAGAGCGGGCTGCCTGCCGCATTCTGTGGGAAGACAAGTTCCATCTCCTGGAGTTCCATCATACCACATCAGAAGGGAAAGAGGTCTACAGAAATACACTGCTTTGCCTCGAAAGGAGTCAAGATAGGGCTGCATTTCCTTAATCAGCAGATTCATCTCATGAATAATAGCTTCATTGCATGGAGACATTCCAAAGACAGCCTTGGAAACAAACCCCCATTGGAAGGTCTGCACAATCCTATCCTTTACCAGTAATCACACATCATCTGAAGTATTTTGGGTCAGGACATAGACAAGTTCTTCAACCTTAACGTTATGCTAGTAATTAGCATATTTGATGCAGCCAGGCATGAAAAATATCATGATCTATAGAAAACCCCAAGGTAAAAAAAAATTGCAGCAGAGGGGAAAAAAAACCATTATTTTATTAAAGCATGTTTAATCTATCTAAGCCAAAGATTCAGCATTTACTGCTTGCTTGCTTGCTTGCTTGCTTGCTTCCTAGTGGAGATATTTGAGAACATGCTGTTAGTGATCATGAGGAAACTTCCCAATTCACAAGGTGTCTACTACTTGCAAAGCACCAATCTACCCAACATTCCCTGCTATCCCTATATATTTTGGCTTTGGGGGGACAGGTGAGCATTTTTTTCACACCTTGTCCTGGGCTGCTTCTGATGCCCATCATTTTTATTTACTATGAAAGCTTAGGCAGACCTAGAAGTATTCTTGGAAGTTGGAGGCAAGAGCTGCCCACTACTCACTCATTCTCTCTCCCTCTTTCTTTCCCTCTCTCTCTCAGCACAGGATTTCTCCAGCCTCTAAGAAGGTTATGCATGCAAAATTACTCATGCCTTTCTTTGCTACCATGTTGAAAGTATTCTTTTTTTCCACTCCAGTCACCAGAACTATATAAAGATTCAGCTAAAGGGTACAGTACAAACCTATTTGATGAAATCTCTGAATCAAATCAACTTCCCAGATTGAATGAACGAGCATTTTATTATGGCCCAAGACCAGATCATAAAAGTTAAAATCATCTGAGAATATAGCAAAATCTTGTTAATTAATTGAATAATCATTCTGTTGTCAGGTCTGAACACAGGAAAACCTTATGGCTTGGGCACAGAATGTAACAATTGTATAGGGGATTTAATTTATCTCCAAACTGATCCATTGTCTTTTGCATAGTGTGGTGGTAAAAGGTATCCCCCTGCATTCACTACGAAGCCTATGAGATGCCTCCCACCCCCACCCCCACCCCAGAGCTGCATTCACTATGAAGCCTATGAGATGCCTCCACCCCCACCCCACCCCCACCCCCATACATATGAAGTGTGTAAAGTGTCCTTGTAAGAAAACATTCACAGCAAGCTGCATTGACTCTGAGTGATGTCCTGGAGAAGTCTCCGTCAGGAACCTGTGGCCCAACAAACCAAATTGCTTCTATTCACCAACCGTATCTCCGAGACAGTAGGGCTAGTGTGATGACATTGTAGGAAAGGATATATAATAATAAGGCCACACGGATGGGTTTCTCTCAAATGTTCCAACATCACACTGTAATTTCCACTGTGTCTGCCTTTTTTCTTTTCTTGTCTTGGCAATGTAGGCCAACATTGTATAAGCTCTAGTTCTGCTTCTGATTGTTTATTGCTTGTTTTGCTTTTTACTGCTTATTGATTGGATGCTAAATAAAATTATGTGGTATCCTCAAAGTGATTTGGTTGCTTAGGTGAGCCAGGTTGGGGCCACAGCAATAGAAAATCTCTTCTCTGAATTGAGTCTACTTTCAATCATTCAATCATTCAGAAATCTGAATGAAATAGCTTTGGAAATACAAATCTAAACACCAATTTCAAATCAGATCTCACCCAATCTACATAGCCAAATCAGTCATCTGTCCTGTTGGTGTTTGAGTCTTCTTTCTTGCTATTTGAAGAGATATAATAAGAGAAACATCCCATTTTTCAGTGCTGTTCCATGATCTTTTGTATTGGGGGCTGACATATTTGCCTTTGCTATCTGTGACTTCAGCTGCACACAGGGATTCTATCTGATTGGCTCAGGAAACTCATGTGATTTTTTCCTAAGGCCATATTTGTTGCCATTATGTCACATGTATCACTACGATGACACTGAAAAAAATATTCAGATCACTGGATTTAATGGCACTTAAGGCAAATGCAGTTGAGGATCAGAAGTAAAAATGGGACTAAGAAAAGCATCATCTAAGGTTAAATAAAACAAAGTGCAAGTAGATTTGCAGTGAGTACTGAAACTGGCAGGAATCAGAGGGACATTTTGACATTTATAAAAGTAAATGGAAAAGAAGGCATGAAATACCTTTACAGTCTTCACTGAGAACAGCTTTCTTGATGGTGACAGTAGAGCAGAATATAGGAAATGAACCAGTGCAGAACTCCTTGCCTCCCGTTTATCACCATTGCAGAGCTCAGTATATATTTGAGCCCACACACTCTTAAATACAATATTCCAAGGGGGGATCCATGGGGGAAAACACATTACAGGTAGTCCTCACTTAACAATCATCTGTTTAGCGACTGTTCAAAGTTATGATGGCTCTGAAAAAAAGTGAGTTGTGACCGGTCCTCACACTTACGACCATTGCTACATCCCTGTGGTAACATGATCACGGGCATTTGACAACTGGCTCACACTTAGGACAGTTGCAGAATCCTGCAGTCACATGTTTCCCAGCTGGTTTCCTACCAGCAAAGTCAATGGGGAAGCCAGCAGGAGGTTGCAAGTCGCAGTCATATGATGTCTCGCTTAACGACTGCAGTGATTCGCTTAATGGCCATGGCAAAAAAGGTCATAACATCGGGTGCAGTCACGTGATGTCTCATTTAATGACCACACCACTTGATGAATTTTCTGGTCCCTATTGTGGTCATACGTCGAGGACTACCTGTAATTTCACTGGCTTTATCTTTTAAAATAAAATTTCATAACACTTTACAAACACAGCTTAGTTATGAGTTTGTCATGTTATATATAATTTAGTAGAAAACCTTAAAAACAAATTAAAAAATTTAAAAATGAAACAAACCTTCAAAAGAAACAAAAACCACTGGCTTCAATTTGGGCTGAATCAACTATAAGACTGCATTGTCAGGACCAATCTGTTGATAGTAAGCTTTAGCTGATTTCTTATAATTACAGACAGGGCAGTAGTGTAATTGAGAAGAAACCTGGCTGTGCTGTAGCCTGAGAAGAATAGAAAAAACAACATCAGAATTCATATTAATACTAATGCTACTTCACTTTTAATATTTCATTTCAGGCAACTCTAGTTTTTTTTTCCCCCCAGTATGCAATCCTTCAGTTGTTATTTCAACTTGTTCCAAAAACAAGAAACAGGAAGTTTCACACCACATTTCAATGTCATCTCTAAAAGGTGAAATATCAGTCGGGGGAAAAACAATTCAACATTTGGGAAGTGAAATTATTTCTCCTTTAAAGTTGTATGGTTAAGGGGGTAGGCAAAGAACACTCACTCTCATTCCCTTCAGTACTGTTCGTTACCATGTTTGTCCAGGGCTATATATTTATTTAGCCTCTATCTATCTATCTATCTATCTATCTATCTATCTATCTATCTATCTATCTATCTATCTATCTATCTGAGACTTTGCCCCCACCCCCACCCCACATAATAATTGTGCACTTAGTCATTGCAGAGTATCATTCCCCTTCTGTCGCATCTCACTTACTCAGAGCTGAAAATGCTATATTTTATTGTTAGGAAACTGTAATTTCCCAGTGAGCTAATGCTTCCATTGCTCTAATGAATGCTGCATGGAGTAGAGTTGTACATATGTCAGAGGCACATAATTCTCACCCATGGCTATGCCATTTTGTAAATATTTGTAGTTTATATCCATACTGATATCGGAATGCACAGACACTTTAAAATCCTGCCAACATCTTACAAATTGAATATTTAAAAAATGGTATATATGCAATCAATAAACCAATTAAAAGAGCAATTGTAACAAACTATAATACCCAAACAAATACAAATCAAACAAGGAGTCAATAAGAGCTGGCTCTGGTTCAAACAGCTGAAGGCCTTCCTGAATAGAAAAGATTTCACTGACTTTCTAATGCAGCCTTCCCTGGTCTGAACTGCTGGAAGTTCTTCCAGGCACCCAGGCTATCTTTGAAAGTCAGTTTATGAAAACAGCCCCAATATTATTCAGGGGGAAAACACTGTTATAAGGATGGGCAGCTACTGAAAAACCTCTCAGTACCTGACCTAATTAAAAAGTTAAATTCAGCTTGTTTAAAGAAATCTGTATTAATCTGGCATTTAAAAGTAACAAAAGGGAATACTTCAAGATTAGCAAGAACCATAACACGGTAGGAAAATGCAAAGAGAACCATGCCCTATGGCAGGTTTCAAGGAAGAAGAGGGCCAAGAAGGAGAAGCAGGTCATCCACACAGCATCTCTCCAGACCAAGGGAAATCCAGCATTAGGATCTGCAGATTCTTCCTACTTTTGCCAGAATGACTAAAGCAGCATTTCTGTGGAAGCTCTGCCCCTTTAGGACATTCAGACCATGTCACAACACAGGTAGAAAAAGGATGGGACTTGTGATGTTGCTTTTGTCAGTCTGACCTCCCCTACAGATGCCACTGGGTGAATTCCTGAGGATCAGCAAGAAGGAAGCTCCCAATGATTCATGATAGTGTTTTCTGACATCCTCCACCCACGTTTTTATCATCTCATCAATGGCTGGTGGCTGGGTGATGCTAGAAGAGTTGGCCATCAGCAACTAGTGAACAAATGGCCTAAGTCATTTTTTTTTTGGCCAAACTTACCAGTTATGAAGGGAAGGTAGGTACATTTTGTACCAATGTAGGGAGAAAGTGCCATCTTGTTGATAAAACAAGAAATATTCATCAGATTCTGTGTCAGATGTGTGGCAAATTTCCTCTTATTCCAATCAGCGGACATTCAGTATAGACAGATTGCTAAAAGAGTGAAGTAAGGACCTCAGCAATTTAGGAGCACTTAAAATAAGAGATTTTCAAGGGCTACGGAGGCAGTCAGCATTTTTAAGCAACGTGATATTCTCATGCCTCAGACTCAAATTCAGGTCAAAACTCAATTAATATTCTGTTTTGGCTTGTGTTTTGCCTTTGTTTCTTTTGCTTTTCCCTGAAATCCTTTTATGTAGCTCTTGGCTCAAAACACATCCCAGATGCACCTTTTTAAAATGTATTTCATTAGAAACAGTAATATTTCGGAGCAGCACCCATACACAAAGAGTGCTTTCTGATTAAAAATAATTGGTGTGCTTGCGCCGTTTAGCGAAATCATCGATTAAGCTGGAAATTGAATGGAATGGACTTCCTAAGGTATATATGTCATACTTTGGACATAGAATGACCTTTGGAATGTTGAAGCTGACCAGATGAAGCTGATGAAACCTTAGAAATTCAGCCCATGTTCACTGAGGTGACAACAAGCAGCGTTTTGAAAATAGGAGCAGAAATGGATCTGTGTGTGTTTGAGAGTGTGTGTGGGGGGCAGAGGGAGAAATAGGATGGTGTAGAGGGAGTCATCTGCAAAGACTTTTGCTTGTTGTATAAGCTAACTTGTTTTCCCCCAAGCTACTGCTTCACAGAAGGCAGTCAGACAAACAGGGGGACTGCCTTTCTGTAGGAGGATGACTAAACTAAGACATAACACTCATCTACAAACATAAAATTCTAACAGGTTTTCTGGAGAAATGTAAAAGGGGAAGAAAGCGCAACAGTCACAAAACAAAACAGAAATAAAAATACTGATTCCTGGCTGTTAGAGTTATGCATGACTCCCCTATTTCCTCTTAAAAGCATTTGCATGTACAAAGCAGTTGGTGCAAACACAGCACCTTCTTCCCCGTAATTCATCAGCCAGTTGGCAGCTAATTTGATCCTTCCCTTAATTTGATCAAAACCTCTGAAACTAAATCATTTTTGTGCTAAAATTACTCCCCCCACTTTCTCCTCCACTACTGACAAACACTGGGGAGCATAAATTTATTCTAGTCTTAACACAGTTGCTGTTTAATTAGTTCTAAAAATGACTATAAATAAAGACAGGCCAAATTCTGAATAAAATGCAGAAATGAATTCAAAGAAAGGCCATGCGAGAAAATGTGAGAACTGAGGATCCTGAAACTGCCACCAAAGCATGTTTTCCAGTGGAATGTGGAGAACAGAGATGGAGAATCCTTTGGTGGTGAAAGGATGCACTTAGTGTTTGGGAGGAGCGGCATGGAGCAGAGTGGGGCTGAGGGAGCAGAGTAGATGGTTCCACATCCCACCTATAGGTGGGGCTGGGTTTGGGGGGGAGTTTTGGAGAACGGCTTTGATTTTGAATTATGATATGCCTTTTTAGGGCTTTTTTCCCCCCTGTTCAATCATGTCCAATTCTCAGAGACTGCCTGGACAAGTCCCTGCAGTTTTCCTGGCAAAGATTTGCAGAAGTGGTTTGCACTGCCTCCTTCCTAGGGCTGAGAGAGAGTGACTGGCCCAAGGTCACCCAGCTGGATTTGTGCCCAAAAAGGGACTAGAACTCATGGTCTCCCAGTTTCTACGCTGGTGCCTGATGCACTACACCAAACGGGCTCTCTTTTAGGGTTTATGCTCCCTAAAATGGTGGCAAGCTTACTGTCGGTTTTCAGAAGGGCTCTGAGGGCCATGAAAAGCTGCATAAAGTCCTGTAGTAGCAGACTGTTTTCTCCCCCGCCCCCCACAACACACACACACACACAAGCATTGGGTGATCTAACTCATGCCCAGAAATCATTCTAAAGAGCATCTCTCTGTACCTATGTATAGAGGGGCAATGAAATAATCAGTGGAATGACCTTAGACAAATGGTAAATTGGGCTACATATTAAGAAATGGACAGGGGATGCTATTACAGAAGACTGCTGTTATCAATGAAACCCTTGTGTTTCTTACAAAGTGTGGTTCTGTTGCACTACAGTATCTTTTCAGGACATATATTTTGGTGATTCAACACAAGGCAGAGTTCAACATAAGAAATTTGAGAAATGAACTCTAGTGTTATCAGTTTTATGGTAACATATAAATGGGACTATGTATATTCAAACATTTTCTGTAAGCATGAAAGAAAAAATCAAAATCTCTCTCTCTCTTATCTATCTATCTATCTATCTATCTATCTATCTATCTATCTATCTCCATCCATCCATCCATCCATCCATCCCATAGCATAGTTTCCAGGGCTGGGGAAGTCAATGAGAGCAAATGATGAAAACACTGTTTTGTTCAACATGAAAAATTCCAACCTTTCCGTGTGTTGTGAAGTTTTATGCATGTACAAAAATGGCAGAGCTTGTTGTGCAATGCTGCTTTCGTCATGCTAACCAAAGCTTCAGATCCTGCAGAACCCCGCTGAATTGGGCTTGATTCATTGTACGCTAGCAAGACTGAGAACATGATATGCCCATTATTTCTGGATTTGAGCCTAATGCTTTTGACTATACAGGTAAACCTTGAACAGAAAATACAAGGCTGGTTGAAGGAAAGATGAGGCAAAGAAGACTGGAGCAGGCGTCTTGAAAAGATTGTTTGGCCTTTTGATGCTCAGGAATTTGTAATCCAGAACTTGAAATTTCTGAACATGTGATTTGTTATTAGATTGTCTCCTTCTTTGAATTTGAACTGAAATATAAGCCACTCCCAACCAGCGCTACTCCAAAGAATAAAGTTTGTCAGTTGCTTGTTGAGATTGTTGATCCACAGAACTTTAACCAGAATGTGCCAAGAAAACAACTGTGATCCAGTCAACATTAAAGGACTTTTAAGGGGCACTGATTTTAATTATTCATTTAAGAATATGTTCACTCAAATATATAAGTTGGGCTGAATAGTGCTCTGAAATCTCAGGAAAACAGATAGGTTAGATCTGAAGAAAAATAAAATGCAACATCTCAAACCTGAGTAGAGAAACCTTTCAGATGTTGCTAAACTTGAAGTCCCAGCAACTCTTGTGGAAGGAGGTTCACCTAGAAAGACCTGGAAGATGTGAGCCCTTCTCTTCCATTTATTTTTGGAAGAGAGTATGACTGTAAAAGATTGGGAAAGAGTAACCTTTTTCCTCTCTTTCTGGTGCTGTTGTTTGGAAATGGTCACAAAGCTTGCCTTCCACTTCTTTAAAATATACAAATATTCGCAAAGCAACAGAAAACACTGTTCTTTCTCTGCCTTCCTGTCAACCAGCTAAGTGATAATAGGAGCTCAGACAGAAGAAGTTGTGTGGGAGTTGCAATTGGTGCTAGTGTGTGTGTACCTGGGTGAAGGCTATAGATTTCTGTGGAAGGATGGAAGAAGAGGGAAGACTGAGGTCCAGGGAGAAGACAGCATGAGGCAGCAAGGAGTAGCTGGAGCATCTGGTGATTGAGAAGACAAGAGGAGGCAGCCCAATTAAAGGAAAAAACACCCACTTGCAACCATAAAATAAATAATAGAGAAGCAATATCCTGGCAGAAGTTTGCTACCAAGTGACTCACACAGCACACAGCCAGAAAAAAAATCTGCAGAGAGAGCAGATCAGCAGCAGAACACTGCTATGTGAAGAGACAGTGGGAAAAGGGGGAGTGAAAGCTGCAACTGATAGAGTGGCTGCAGCAAATCTGCAGCAGTTCATAGGATCATAAGGTTGACAGGGACCTTGAAGATCTTCTAGTCCAACCCCCTGCCCAGTGCAAGAATCCTCAGACTATCCCAGGCAAATGGTTGTCCAGTTTTTTTTCTTGAAAACTTCCCGTGATGGAGCACCCACAACTTCAGGAGGCAGGCTGTTCCATTGCTTTAATAGTTCTCAGTCAGAAAATTCCTCCTTATTTCAAGTTTGGCTCTCTCCCTGTAAAACTTCCACCCATTGGTTCAGATGCTCTGGAAAATAAATCCACACCCTCTTCTCCTGTGACATCCCTTCATGTTTTGGGAGACTGCTATTATGCCTCCCCTTAGCCTTCTGTTCTTTAGGCTAAACTTACTGACTTTTTGTAGGATTTAGCACCCCAAACCCTCACTGTCTTTGTTGCTCTTCTCTGCACAGTTCCAGTTCCTCAGCCTTAAAGAGAGAGTCTCCAATTTTGGCAGAAACTGTATAATAGCTTAGTTGATGGGTTAGTAATTGTTTTCCCAAACTGAAAAATTGGAAAAGGATGCAAAGGTAGAAACTCAGGACATAAAGCTAAAGGAAATATATTTGAGCACTCTGTAAATAAGTAAATTATTTATTTTGGTGCCTTCAAGTCAGTCTTGACTCCTGGCAACTGCCTGGACGAGTCCATGCTGTTTTCCTGGCAACATTTTTAGAACTGGTTTGCCATTGTCTCCTTCCTAGGGCTGAGAGAGAGTGACTGGACCAAGGTCACCGAACCAGCGTCATGCCTAAGGCAGGACTAGAACTCACAGTCTCCCAGTTTCTAGCCTGGTGCCATAACCACTACACCAAACTGGGTCTCTAATTATGTAAATTGGATAATAGAAATAGGCCTGGGGGTTCAGATGAAGCATAAGGGATAGATGTAGGAAAGAGTTAGGACATAGACTTTATATTTTAAAAAACAAAGTTCTCCTTTTGTAACTCTTCAGTAATAAAGACAATCCCACTCACCTTCCTGCTTGTCTTAGTACCATCCAAAAATGAACCGGTGACATCCCTAACATGGGTCATAGTGGATATGTTTGATAGTTCAGCTGCATCCAGAGGACTGCATGTTTCCTATCTCCATTCCAGAGTATCAAAGAGTGAAATTTGGCTTTTAGTGCTTATCTCTTTGACTGTTTGTTCTATGTATGAATTTAAAGTACAGACTGAAATTGGGCAAACTCAGTCCAGATCCTCACTCATCAAAGCTATGTATTTACTAGTGACTATATCACAATAAGCTTTGTATTTCAATAGTATTTACACCTATTCCTTGGGTGCAGCAAATTGAAATGAGGTAGAATGAACAATAGCCCTTAAAATGCAGAATTTGTTTGTTTGTTTGCTTGTTTGTTTGTTTATTAAAGTTATATGGCCACCCATCTCACTTGCATGTGACTCTGGCAGGGTACACAGTTAAAATACCACTAACAATCACAGCCTTCCATCATTAAAATCAATTAAAAGCTACAGTTAAAAAATATGATAATGAAAAGACAGGGGAGAGTGCAGTCAAACTTATATACAGTGTAACCATTTAACAGGCTGCATACTTCCTTGGGATCATTTTTAATATCCCCCCATACTTTAAAAAAAATCGTACAAACAAAACCCTTTGTCACCTGAATATAAAATTTCAGGCCTACTTTCTACTGGCAGAGAGTGTTTTGCATAGAGAAAATTTGAGCCTAGGAATATGGATTGGATTAAACTCTTTCTAATCTAGCATCCTGTTTTCCACAGGAACCAACCTTATGCTTAGTGAGGACTATAAGCAGTATATAAAGGTATGCTGACCTGGATGCCATACAGAGCATATAGTCATTGTAACTGGTAGAGACTGGTGGCATTGCCCAAGCTGGAGGACATCACTGTCGCATCTTGAAGTAATGAATTCAGTAGTCTGCTGAGCAAAGCAGTACTTCTCCAGCCTGAATCCTGCACAGCGTTGCTTCTTTGCATGATCTTGGCTCCAAGTATTACAACAGAGATAAATCTCTGTCTTTGCCACTTTTCACCTCAGGCATAATTAAATACACTTCAGGTCATATCCCCCACAACACCTTTTTTTGACTTTTGGCTAAACTAAAACTTCCTGGAGAGACAGTTTGGTGTATTGGTTAAGGTACCAGGCTAGAAAGTGGGAGACTATGAGTTTTAGTCCTGCCTTGGGCATGAAGCCAGCTGGGTGACCTTGGGCCAGTCTCTCTCTCTCAGCCATGGGAAGGAGGCAATGGGAAACCACTTCTGCCAAACCTTGCCAAGAAAACTGAAGGGACTTGTCCAGGCAGTCTCTGAGAATCACACTATTGAATGGATTTTTTTTTAAAAAAAACTTCCTGAATATTATTATGTTTCCATGTATGGTAGAAAGATGCAAAAACAAAGAAAAGAAAACAAACAGTGGCTTTATATCATATTTTCAAAGATAGGATTTTAGCAGGTATATTTAGATGGATAAGGATAAGGGGCAGGAGTCTTGTTTTCTTTTGCATCTGGCCAGCCTGGGGAGTTGCTCCAGTCCTCTGATCATGGTGGATGCCCTTATGTTCTTTTCTACAGGATTGGTTTCATAGAATCATAGGACTGGAAAGGACCTTGGAGGTCTTCTAGTCCAACCCCCGAGCAGTAGTCAGGTTTAAGACACCTGAGGTGAAAGACAAAATAGTGTTTATTTCTACCCTGTTTCAGTGGACCAGATTCAGCCAGACTAGTTGACTCTTACCTTATGATTAGATGGTTTCCCCATCTCACCTGAGGGCACCAGCTCACCCAAGTAATATAATAAACCCAGTATGCTGGTCTAGGACCGAAATAAAATTGATTGATTGATTGATTGATAATAAACCTGGTGTGACACAACTATCTCCTCCAGTAGCTCCTCCTTGCCTGTCTGCATCTGTGCCTGAAGCAGTCACTTCACTCTGGAAGTGGTAGGTGCAACTCAAACTTCTGTACCTCTTCTGACATGGCATAAACTAACTTCTCAAGACACTGCCATGTCATTCTGCTGCATGTAGAGGTCGGTGTGTTTCCTGGCTCTGCTCTTTTCTTTCCTGGAATCAAAGTGCATCTATTGAAGTTCTGACTGTAATTCAGTGATTACAGACAAAGGAAGATTGAAGGAGGGGAGTGCCAACAATCATTTATATTTCTGACAAAAAAGTTATGCTTGCAAGCTGTGTTTAAAGTTATCCAACCTCAAGCCATTTCCCCCTCCAAAGGGATCCATTTTCTTTTCCAAAATTTAAACTCCATTTTGTAGTGTGTGTGTGTGTGTGTGTGTGTGTGTATGTACACACACACACACACACACATATACACACACACACATACACACATATCCCAAATTACAGTACTACTCATTCTATCTTACCACTTCAAGATTTTTGGAACTCAGGAAGTGGTGTCATGGCAACCAAAGGCAAAGCATTTCCTGATGCTACAAACTCAGCTATGTGCCTTTTATGAACAGCCTTATTGATTTAAATAGTCATTATAGAAAGCATACCCTGTATTTTAGTTCTGCAGGAGCTTTCAGAAGTCACTGCCTCCAATTGCATGCCCATCTGCAAAGACTTAAGTCAGCCTTCACAAAGGGACTTAAGTGTAATTTTTTTTTAAAAAAAATAATGAATTCAGCCTTGTATAGCATCATAAACAATTTCAGTACAATCCAAAATCCATATCACAATATAAGCTCCTGTTTTTTTGGTTCAAAGACTGAACTAAAAATAATGTACACTTTACAGATCATACATAAGATGGAGGAACACATGCTATTCCATATACATTTAATGAACACACAAATGTAACCTGCCTGGAAACTGAAGGCATGGATCAAAGAAAATGATTCAGTTTTCCATAGATTCTTTTCTGCCAGAAAAGATAAGGCTCATTGTACAATCAACTGAAAAGATGAAGTTCTTCTCACATGACATATATCAGAGCTATAGAACAGTCTGCTGTGGTGCCATTAAAATGGACTGGGGATCTGTCCAGGGGACAGAAAGTCAGGGACTTCAAATGACTGCCAGGAATAGCAGCAGATAATGGGACTAACACTGGAATGGAAAATTGGCCTAGTGTGAGTACCACTTTCATTGGTATAACAATGCATTTCCAGCTGCAGACACCACCTTTATTTATTACATATATATATTCCTTCTGTCCTCCAGGAGCTCACAGCAGAAGTTACAGGGAATTCCTCTCATTTTATTCTTACAACATCCATCCTGTGAAGAAATTTTGGCTGGCAGATACAGACTGTCTAAGCCCAACCTAGGTTATCTTCAAGCAGCACTGGGGGAGAAGAGTCCCCTCAGTGTGCTCCTGTAGCAGTTGCTAAAAAAATCTTCCTTTCAGCCCTTTCCCAAGGCATGATAATGTTCCAGAAAGTGATTTCAAATCAGTGCTTTATTCAAAGCTTCTTGAAGGCAAAGCACTCTGACAAAGCGTCTCACAGGCCTAAAACATAAGCAATCAGTAACTGAATTCAGACATTTATATAGCTGAAAAAATTAATATATAAGCACTGACAGCTGAAAAGCAAGAAACCCTTCCTTTTAGTATAAGTTAAATCTTACTTAGCTCAAATATTTATTTTTCATTTATCCATTATTTTATCACATGTCAACAATTTTAAACAGACACAAGCATTGCAAATTGGGTAGTGCTGCAAAGCAAGTTTGATAATAGAGATCAATTAGGTAACTTTTCTGATATTGTACGAGAAGAGCTGTGGCAAAAAATCGGGAATCCGATCACACTTTTTCTGACTAACACGTTTTATTGAAAAGCATAAATTTTTGTGAGTTGCAGCTCACTTCATCAGATGGATTGAGTGGCTAGACTGATGCAGGATTTAAATTGGGGTGAGCTAAAGGTGGAAAGGTCAGAGGGAAAGAGAGGAAGATAGCTTGGTTATGCAGATGCTGGTTATATGTGAGATAGATTACAACTACCTAATCAATTAACATTTGTAATGTGTTAAAAAAAACCATTGTGTTTGTTGATATCTTCTGAGTTCTCAACAAACTTCTCTGAATGTTCTGTTTAAATTCCACAAGGATAATTACTGGCTACTGATTCAGGTATATTTCCTTCTACATTAAAAAAAAAAATACTACAAACAAATGTCAGTAAATTTTATCTTTTAGGTGACCAGAACTTATGTAATAGATTTTCAAGGCACTTCAAATGAATTCAGGAAAAGAAAATTTACAGTATGATGTTCTCAGAAAAATCCCAAATAAAGATAACTGCAAGCTATTTTTTAAACTGAAAAAAAATGCAAGGAAACTTGATGGTTGGATGTGTCAGTTTCTTGTCACTCTCAAAGAAACTATTCAATTGTTACTAAAACTCCTTTTTGTCTTGATCTTATCTTTCTCTCTCTTTTTTTATTCTTTCCTGGCAGACATAGTTGTAGAACATTAAGGACAACTATGGTGAGGTAGAGAGGGTGTTACTTCAACTTTTTTTTCTGGCAGGATGGTCTCATTAGGAAAGAGGGCATCACACACAATTATGTGACTTGTTTTGATATGACAGGAAGCAAAGATCTAAAAGGGGGATTGGAGTTCTTCACACACCACCATCAGTTATTTATAAAACAATAATGCAACATCCAAAGAGTTCAACAATCACCACATTTCTTGTGGCTGCAATCCTGTGTGAGAGAAAGCTGTATGTGATAAATTTCTGTTTCTGAAATACAGGAAACTTCAAAAGACCTTTCAGTTTCATCAGAGAGGGGCTCATGTCTATATAGGTAAATATTGAAAACATGGCACAAAGTCAACAATAAGAAGTTTTCATCCAATGAAACCTCTTTCAAAAAATATGTGTGGCAGGGCTTTCCATACAGAGATGTATCATCAAAAGAGCTGAAGTTTTAATTGATCAGGTTGGGACTCTTAAGGAGGTATCAACCGCAGAAACACCAGCAGAACAGGACTAGCAACATTTTTTAGGTATTCAAGGTGTTGTTCCTGTCCAGGGCTGATTTGAACAAAATTTCCTCTGTCAGATATCTCAGGCTCCCATGATATTGGCTCAGCTGAAAACCCTGAGGAAGTAGGCTAAGGATTATCATAAAAAGTGGGAAAAGCATGATGCAGGTCTGGACTCTGGTGAAAAAAGCAGTTTCAGGACCTTGGAGAGCTCACCATAGGGTCAGGTGCCATTAACTCTTTTAAAAAAAGACTATTACCCCAACATCCATCTGTGGTCAAGGGAGTGTTTAAGAAGGCTGGTAAGGCAGAATATTGCTGTCTCTAAACTTAATGAGCCTTTTATCCTTTTTGAAGATGTTATGTGATTTAGACATTTCAGAGGCTGTGGAGGACCCCGGGCTACATCCTTAAATAAAACAGCACAAAAAGAGATGTTGATGGGTTCCTCTGAATTGAAGCCCTCTTCAGAGCTTTGCAGAACTCCTAATCCTGGAGACATGTTAGCCCCAAATAACTGCTTCTCTCTCTCCTATTCTCTTTATTAATACTTCTTAGACAAGAAGGACAATGGGTTCAGCTGTCAAAGCTTGGTTTTCATCTTGCAGTCATTTCATTACCAGGCTGGGTAACATCATCAGTCCATTGACATGAAGTTCAGTGGCTCTTTATGTATAGCATTTTTTCCTTGTGTTATGACGGCACTGTTTCTTCTTGATTGTTCTTGCTTTTTTTTTTTAATCCATTCAATCATGTCCAATTCTCAGAGACTGCCTGGACAAGTCGCTGCAGTTTCTTTGGCAAGTGTTTGCAGAAGTGGTTTGCCATTGTCTCCTTCCTAGGGCTGAGAGAAAGTGACTGGCCCAAGGTCACCCAACTGGCTTTGTGCCTCTGGCAGAACTAGAACTCACCGTCTCCCAGTTCCTAGCCTGGTGCCTTAACCACAGCACCAAACTGGCTCTCATTCTTGCTTAACTGGTACTAATTTCTGCTAATCTGGTGTTGATTAATGGGTGTGTGATACAGGAAGATGTGTTCTTTCCTTTGGCCTTTTATTGTTTCTTTTTGTATGATTTATATATGGGGCTCATTTCTATATGTCTGTGGATGACTAACTTGTCAGCATGCCAAGCTTCTAAGAATTCTCTTGCATTTTTAGACCTAAGGTAAAGGTAAAGGTTTCCCTTGACATTAAGTCCAGTTGTGTCCGACTCTAGGGGGCGGTGCTCATCTCTGTTTCAAAGCCAAAGAGCCAGTGTTTGTCCATAGACACTTCCGTATGGCCAGCATGACTAAACGGAACGCCGTTACCTGCCCACCGAAGCGGTACCTATTCATCTACTCACATTTGCATGTTTTTGAACTGCTAGGTTGGCAGGAGCTGGGACTAGCAACGGGAGCTCACCCCATCACACAGATTTGAACTGCCGACCTTCTGATCGGCAAGCTCAGCAGCTCAGCGGTTTAACCCGCAGCGCCACCATGGTTTTAGACCTTGCTTGATCTAAAATGTCTATAATTTCCTAGTTGAAATTGTGATTGAACTTGTCTCTGTGTTGTGAAATTTAAAAAGTTCCACCATGTCTTCTGACTGCCAATTGATCTTCATGCATGCATTCTCCAGTCTTCTACCTGTTTGTCCTATGTAACTGTTTTCAAGTCCTTGCATTTCATGTTGTAAATGACTCCTGAATCTTTGGCTGATGCATCTTTGGTTTTAATTAGAATGCTTTGGAAGGATTTTGTTGGTTTGTGTGCTACAATGGTTTGTGTGCTACAATGCACCGGGGGGGCGGGGGGAGTGTACTAAATTGTTGGTGGTTTCTGAGATGTTTTTAATACATGGAAGAATTATCTTTTTGGTTAGTTGTGACATCCAGAAGTGTGGGTGACTACTAGACAGGAGCAAAAAATTATAGTTTTCTATATTTCTTTGCTGCCATTGAATAGTTACCTGGATTTGTGCAGCTCTGATATGGTAACTCTCCTTTGGAAAGAAATGCAGAAATCATTTGAAAGACTTGTTACTTTTACCATCTGGGATCTTTTCTGATCTCAGAAAAATAAATACATAAACACAGTCCGGTGCCCTATTAATTTGGACTTAAATTGACCAAAAGAACTGCAGATCCCCACCAACTGGGAACTCAAAAATATTTTTAATTTGAGTTTAGACAAAGAACAGCCAAACTGTCCACCAGAAATTTAGTGAGAAAGGCAGTTTTCCCCTATGTGTATCAAACAGAATAATATAACTCTGTATATAAACTGGCTCCTAAGTAAATCCTCAGGTCCAAACAGCCATCTTGCTTCAAATCAAGGATGTAAATTGGGTCCCAGTAACTCAACCGTAATGGAGAAAGAGGATTTCTTGTTGCTGTCAGAGAATTCAATCCATAGCAAAATCAGAAGCTTTTGTTACTCTTTTTTTCCTCCCTTGCTATTGTTTCTGTTCTCCCAAAGCTTTTGTTGCATGATTCAAAGTAATTGAAGTTCAGTAATGTTCCAGTGTCTAAGAAGAAATTCTGGGCTCCTCTGGTTGCCATCTGTCACTGCACATTCCTGCCCTTAGCTTCTGTTATCTATTCTTTAGTCCTACTGTTTCTGGAGCAGGTATGTTAGATATGTCATTACCCATTAACTGGGAGTCTCATTTTCTTCCTACCACCCTTCAGTCAGGAAAAATGGTTGGCCTAGTCTTCCAGGGCTAACTGGAATCATTCATGGACAGTGGAATTATAGTCATGTTCCATTTCCATAGAATTGGTGCCTAAGAAAAGGGTATGTTGTTGTTTATTCGTTTAGTCGCTTCCGACTCTTCGTGACTTCATGGACCAGCCCACGCCAGAGCTTCCTGTCGGTCGTCAACACCCCCAGCTCCCCCAGGGACGAGTCCATCACCTCTAGAATATCATCCATCCATCTTGCCCTTGGTCGGGCCCTCTTCCTTTTGCCTTCCACTCTCCCTAGCATCAGCATCTTCTCCAGGGTGTCCTGTCTTCTCATTATGTGGCCAAAGTATTTCAGTTTTGCCTTTAATATCATTCCCTCAAGTGAGCAGTCTGGCTTTATTTCCTGGAGGATGGACTGGTTTGATCTTCTTGCAGTCCAAGGCACTCTCAGAATTTTCCTCCAACACCACAGTTCCAAAGCATCGATCTTCCTTCGCTCAGCCTTCCTTATGGTCCAGCTCTCGCAGCCATATGTTACTACAGGGAACACCATTGCTTTAACTATGCGGGCCTTTGTTGTCAGTGTGATGTCTCTGCTCTTAACTATTTTATCGAGATTTGTCATTGCTCTTCTCCCAAGGATTAAGCGTCTTCTGATTTCCTGACTGCAGTCAGCGTCTGCAGTAATCTTTGCACCTAGGAATACAAAGTCTTTCACTGCTTCTACATTTTCTCCCTCTATTTGCCAGTTATCAATCAAGCTGGTTGCCATAATCTTGGTTTTTTTGAGGTTTAGCTGCAAGCCAGCTTTCGCACTTTCTTCTTTCACCTTCATCATAAGGCTCCTCAGTTCCTCTTCACTTTCAGCCATCAAAGTGGTATCATCTGCATATCTGAGATTGTTAATGTTTCTTCCAGAGATTTTAACTCCAGCCTTGGATTCCTCAAGGCCAGCTTGTCGCATGATGTGTTCTGCATACAAGTTGAATAGGTAGGGTGAGAGTATACAGCCCTGCCGTACTCCTTTCCCAATCTTAAACCAGTCCGTTGTTCCGTGGTCTGTTCTTACTGTTGCTACTTGGTCGTTATACAGATTCTTCAGGAGGCAGACAAGATGACTTGGTATCCCCATACCACTAAGAACTTGCCACAATTTGTTATGGTCCACACAGTCAAAGGCTTTAGAATAGTCAATAAAACAGAAATAGATGTTTTTCTGAAACTCCCTGGCTTTTTCCATTATCCAGCGGATATTGGCAATTTGGTCTCTAGTTCCTCTGCCTTTTCTAAACCCAGCTTGTACATCTGGCAATTCTCGCTCCATGAACTGCTGAAGTCTACCTTGCAGGATCTTGAGCATTACCTTACTGGCATGTGAAATGAGTGCCACTGTTCGATAGTTTGAACATTCTTTAGTGTTCCCCTTTTTTGGTATGGGGATATAAGTTGATTTTTTCCAATCGGATGGCCATTCTTGTGTTTTCCAAATTTGCTGGCATATAGCATGCATTACCTTGACAGCATCATCTCGCAAGAGAGCAGTGAGCAGTCTGGCTTGATTTCCTGGAGGATGGACTGGTTGGATCTTCTTGCAGTCCAAGGCACTCTCAGAATTTTCCTCCAACACCACAGTTCAAAAGCATCAATCTTCCTTCTCTCAGTCTTCCTTATGGTCCAGCTCTCGCAGCCATATGTCACTACAGGGACAGGGTGGCTTACAGCGTGTAAAGTCAATATATTTAAAATGTTTAAGAGGAAAGGAAAACTACAGAGTTATAGCTAAAACATTGCAAAATATATTATAAAGAAGGCAGGGACAGGCCGTAATATATTCTAAACATTACATTTTATGTAGAATAAATACCTTCTTGAAAAGGAAGATTTTGATCCACTTGCAGAACAGCAACAGAGAATGACTGAATTAGGATATTCAGAATTAGGATATTCGCATATGCATTGTGTGGATTAGTCACTTAATAATAATGATTAGCAAGTGAAGAAAAGCATATAATATGGTATTGGGTGGAGACTTCAGCTTCCTGAGTGTTTCAGCATTCATGGCAGAAGAAGAGTAAGAAATAAATCCTAATGACTATGAAGATATACTTGAAAATATTTAGCCTAAATATTAGTGAATGTGTGTTTTTATTTCAACTGCTACAGATCTAGCTCAGTGAGTTTTGCAATGAAATAGCCTTAACTCCTTCTCAGGATTAGAATTACCATCAAATCATAACAGTTGCACAATTATATAAAAGAAAATAAATCATACATATTTATCCTATTTCCAGAAAGCAGGCAGATCACAAACAATATTGCTATTTGGAATGCACATTTATAATCTCAGAGCATGGAGATTAATAGTTCCAGTATAAAATCACCTTGTAGTAAAAACAAGAAAACAAAAAAAAATTCAATTCCAATGAACACAAGAGAGAGAAATGTCTCTTGAAGCCAGCTGATATGTTTACAAAATGCTCCACAGAGTACAGTATGTCTTTCTAGAGATGCAGTTACTTTAAGACATGTAACATTTGACCATGCATATGCCTGAAAACTTCCCAACAGTGAATCACATGAGAAGAACCATTAAAATGTTGGCTTTATCTACTATATATGCATGTGTTTATGTGTCTGAAGGACAGCAGAATAGTAGAATAGGTATTACTTCAAGCATAAAGTCATGATGACATTCCTCAGAGTAAATTCATAAATACTCATAATCTAGTTCTTGAAACAGCAACCTGCTGAATGATAATCATCTTTTTATATTTAGGCAGCATCATATATTACAATACTAGATTTTAATGTAATATAAATACTAGTTAATTGTACAGATTGCAGGTGTCAAATTACTTACATATAAGTTCTATTATGATACATTCAACACTGATAAATATTTGGAACCTTAATGCTTGAACTTAATGTAATGAAGTTTCATGGCTGAGAGTTATCTGTTAGAAAAATATATATTGGAGGGATTTCTGCCTTTCATTTCAGTATTTTCAAAGTTATATTGTAGCAGGGAAATATGGGAATTGCAATCCAATATAGCTGGAGGACAATAGGTTATTAAGGCTGCAGTAGATAATATTTTGAACTGAGCTATGTTTCCCGTATAATTTCAAAGACTGTAAACCACTCTTATTATATTTAACATTTGAGATTAATTTTATCGCAAACCAAACTGGCAGTAACTGATATCTTATTCTGACTTTCAATGCACAGAAGCAATACTACCTGTCATTTATGAATAACATTTGACTGAATTACCTATTTGAGAGACTGCACACCCTCTGGCAAATAGAGCTATAAAAACTAACACCGTGTGACCAGCCCATTGAGTATGGCTGAATATAGTGGGGACTGTAAGCAAAACACCTATAATGGATACTAAGAATTTAGTACTTCTTAATCATGTTTTGTTATGTTTAGGAAGAATGTGGGATATGCAGATGTCTTCTGCTCAACAGCAATTTAAAGAAAATGCAATTTAAAGAATATTTTCCATATTCCCATGAGTGAGTGGGAGAATAGTATTCTTTATTTGTATAGTTAACTGTTAACAACTTACATATTTTCTGTTGGCCGGGGTCATTGAAGTAAACAGCTTTACGTCATTGACAATGTGTTCGCTCGCCCCGCTGTCTATGAGCCAAACAGCATAATCATCTGTGTGGCTAGACTTTACTACTGATATCTTGCCACCATCCGTCCGCCGCCTTGGACCCACCCTACGCCATCCAGCTCCATCCTGGCACTTCCTTGGACACTCCCGCTGCAAGTGCTGTGCCGATCCGCAAATATAGCAGCGCTTTACGGTATTCACGCTGTCCATCGCCGGCCGCTGACGCTGCTGCGCCGCCTCTCTCTGGCCCATCTGCACAGGGATATGCTGCTGCTCACACGCTCTGCCTGCCCGTTTCTGCTCTGCCTCGAATAAGCGGCCAGCCAAATATGAAATGGTAAGGTCTCGTTCATTTAAAGCCTCGAGACTCGCCAGAAATATGTCCCAGGATTCATCCAACAAGGACAATATTATGTAGACCTTATGTGCTTCGGGAAACCGCATGCCTCTTTCCTCCAAGGTGACAAATAGCTTGCCCATCGCCTGGAGGTGCTCCTCCACAGACTCACCTGCCTAGAGCCGCACACGATATAGTTGCCGCGTCAGCATAACTTTGCTGCCCACTGTATCCTGAACATACACTTGGCGTAAGGCGTCCCAGCATTCCGCCGATGTCTGTAACCCCTGGATGTGCATTAACTGATCATCTTCCAGCGCGAGTATGATGTTGACAAGCGCCTTTTCGTCTGCCAGCATTTGTTCATTGTTCATGTCCTCGGGAGGAGCGCGTACTATTTGCCATAGATTTTCTTTGCGGAGAAACATCTCCATTTTAACACACCAGACAAGATAATTGGTGCGACTCAAACGGGTGAGCGGGAAAGAACTGGATGTGGTAGAAAAACACTGCATGTTAACAGTGACCACACAACTCTGTGCAACATGCTCAAAAAAGAAAAACAAATCGTGCACCACAAAAAAATATATATTCGCCATGCAATAAGTTATATTAACCCAGACAAAATACACGGTCTGGGCCCATAACCTGTTGGAGACAGAATTCCACTAAGCGTTGTGTCCCTGGGGTTAAAAATATCAGTCCTTGTGGTGCAGTATTTACCCGTTTATTTATATAAAAATGTGCAAAGAACAATAACACTTACGCATAGCACTCTAGAAGTTGTTGGAATATAAAGGATACAAATTCCATAGAGAAACCAATGTCCATAATCCAATAAACATAGTCCAGTGTCCAATATCCAAATACAGCAGTTAAATTGTCAAACAAACCGGCAGAGTAACAGGAAGACTTTCCACAAATGAGAGAGAGAATGCCTATGCTTTGCTTCCATATTTATGTGGCTGCTAGCCAATCAAATGTCACCTTGCACCAGCCTGCTCTGTCATTGTCTTGTGACTGTCTTGTGCTGGACATTGCATTGGACATTGCTGGACATTGCATCAGATAATTAGACAGCACTTTTTCTCTGCCTCGCATTCTTACATTTCCCAGACTGCTTTGCCATGGAAATACTATCCCTGACAATACATATCCATATTCCCATGTGTGAGTGGGAGAATAGTAGTATTTATTTGTAATAAATTCAAGTTAATGATAAAGAATAATGGGAACACAGGATAGAGGGCTTGAAGTCCCTCATCAACAGTTTTCATGCTGGCTGGAGAATTATGGGAGTTGAAGTCCACACACTTTAAAGTTGCTGAGATTGAGACTACTTCTATGCTACTTCTTTATCTTGGTACTATGACATCTAAATAACAGCACATGACACACTCCCATTCTCTTGACATTATTTCATCTTCTGTATTCTATTTTGTTTCATAAATTACAGTGAGGACAACTATTCAGCAGCTAGTCTTCTTCTGTAGTGTCACATCATGTGTGTTCTATTCAAATAATATTTAGCAACATTGCCATTCTTACTGACCAGAGGGATTTTAAAGCTAAAGATTCCACTTCATCGATTTTCCTTCTCCTTTGGCTTTAGGCAGAGTAAAGGGATGGACTGTTGGAAGATGTATGACTACTGTAGTTTTATCCCTCTGAGGCAGTTTTTTCACCAACTGCATAACTGTTAATAACTATGCAGTCTTTATTCCTGCTCAACAATGGGGTCATACACATGGTTAATGGATTTTTTTTTAAAGTATTATGAAACAACAATCAGCCTTCCACTGCTCCTGCAACTGCAGTAGTATGACCTGCTACAACATACATGACAAAACATACATGTCCATTCTAACACTACTTGGATTGTACCCAGGGACTGAATCTCCCTAATTGCTTGGATTAGCCCTTGAAAGGACAAAGTCATCATTAAGGTAAAGCAAAAAAGGAAAGATTTGCTGGAGAACTGACTATGTTAGTGAGCTGTATAAAAGTTAAGAGCAGCTAGTTAAGAATAGTTAATTACAACCTTGCAGAAGGTAAATTGCATTATATATGTACATGATGGAATTGTAGGAAGAAATTGTGGAATAAATTTCTGGATCTCTGATATTTATTACATTTGCTTTGGTACTATCAGGGTAAGTCCTTCCAGCTGAAATGTATAGTTGACAGCTATTGCTGCTGTTGTCCTGATGCTTGGAGGTAGAGAGGTCTGCTGAAGAGTAACTGAACTGATGGCAAAATTTGCAAGAAGCAGAATTGGATTAAGAGGGGTTATTGATCTGTATTTGTGTGTATGTGCTAAAATACTGTAGATTGGAAATGTATTTTGTTTTAATGATTTGTATAATTTCTGTATTAACCAAAGAAGTTTTGTTCAGTTTAAATCGTTGCAAGTCTTACTTCCATCAACAGATGCCATATGTACACCCTATATCAGGGTTTCCCAGCCAGGGTTCCATGAGAGGTCACTAGGGGTTCCCTGGGAGATCATGATTAACTTAAAAAAAATTCAAATTCAAGCAACTTCCCATTAAAGAGGTAAGTTTCAATCTCTATTTTTACTTTAAGAACACTGTTAATGCATGTATACAGGCCTACGCATGAAACTAATATAATAATTCTGTAACTTCTGGCCTATATTTGAGCCTGAATGCGCAGGGGTTCCCCAAGGCCTGAAAATAGTTCAAGGGTTCCTCCAGGGTCAAAAAGTTGAGAAAGGCTGCTCTCTATATTAACATTCTATTTTGTAATATTTCTCTGCTTACTTAACAGAAACCTTTCTGTTTGGCTAGATATAAACTGGTACAAAACAATATAAGCTCATTTGGATTTTGTACTTGCAAAATTGCTATTACATATGCCATCCTTTACCTTGCTGAAAAGTATGCTAACATTTTAATATTAAAACACCTTGTTGAGTTGAATCCATCACTGATATATTTGCATTAACAGCTATTTCAACTGTTCTATATGTACTAAAATCATTATATGCCCTCATATTCTTTAGCTGTCAAAAAAAACCCACATGTGAGTTTGCATCATTCTATCAGCCTATGTGCCCATTTGATTTGGTTTTGTTTCCTTTTTTAAAAAAAATCTCATATCTTCACTTATTCTTCATCTTTACAAAGGAAAAAGAAAAGACAGCTGGTGAAAACATAAATTGCTGGAGCCATTCTCATCATAAGAGAGAAAGGAATACTCAGAAAATAATCTATTTCTAGATCAGAGAAAGAATAAATAGATGATAGCTTTTAGAAGTCAACAGCTGCTTGAACAGAATTGCACAATTGCAGCCAGTATGGGCAGAAGGACAAAGAAAAATATTTTTCCGCTACTGATTTTTATCTATGTAATTTCTTCACTTGCTTCTTATTAGAATCAAGGTACTGATTTTTCACAATGAAACTGAACTAAAATGGAGGTCTCATATAGACACATTTTATACAGCTGGTGGTGTTACACGCACACCCAGGTTTGGCTTATGGTCACTCACTCACACACTCACAGCCTGTTGAGGCATGTGGATCTCATCAGCCCCCCTTGCTTTCTACCTGGGTTTTCCAGGTAGGTGCAGCTTGAGCAGACAAGACACACAGCCCTGGTCAACAGCTGGAAGTAATTAGGGACACGCACAAATCACTTCCAACCAAACACTGAGGCACAACAGATTCTTTGTAATACATGGAGACCTGGTGAATTTAAAGTAACAGCAAAACTTTACTGGTTGCAAGGTACATTTTGTCATGAGCACTGATGGTGAGCAGGAGGGGGCCTCTATCCAGGGGGGAAAACACATGCGTAGTAGCGAGAATCTGAGCTGTCATTCAAAGAGACACAGAACAGACCCGCCTTGACTTTTGGGGTTTATCTGTATGGGTTTTCTCATGTTTCTTCAGTTTGTTAGCATTGTCTGTCTAATGTAGCAGTAATAAAACACTAGAGACCTATTCCTCATCTCGGTGTGGTTCCTGCTTGTTAGGACACATTTGCTGTTTCTCACACGCATGCACACAATCATCCACACTTACCCCGTCCTTCCCAACTAGGCTGTCAGGCACTAGCTAGAGGAATGGAAGCCACCAAGTCTGGATCCAAAGACAACTCAAGGAGTGGACGGGCCTCAGGACCCCTTTTATCCCCAAAAGTCTTTGCTTTGTTGATTTATAAGGCTAGCAGCTACTCTTGCCTTGTTAATTGACAAATCTGAAAGCTGTTGATGGGATTGGGGGGTGTTTCCATGTGCTCAGGCCCAACTTCCTTTGTCTGGTTCAGGTGACATTTTCCTTTGTTTCCTTAACAATTTGCTTCGTTCTTATCTACCTCCCTGAAGGATCTTTTAGACAAGTTTCCTAGCTTTTGTCCTCTCTGCATGCTTCATCTTTAGGTTATGGCAGCTTCAGCCTAGTCTCACAGTGGTCATGTGACCATCTTTATTTGACCAGGCAACAGGATGCTCCATTTTGCCTCTGTATCATGAAATATACCAGCTCATTACTGAACTGCAAATGCCAGCCCAGAGGAAGAGGAAACTGGAAGAAGCACTTTGGACATCCAAGCAGCAGAAGTGTCAGCAGGGAATGGTTGCAGTAATGATGGTGAGAGTGTTATGATGACAGTATGTCAAAAGTCTTCTCAAACCAGCCCTGGCTTCAAACCTGTGTCATAAATATTCCTAGCACTTTTGCCAAGTTTCCTCTCTCTTTAGGTTCATCTTATATTTTGATTTGTCACACCAGGTGACAGCATCTAGCTGAACTCAGCTGAACCCAAAGAGTTGGGGAGGGAAGGTGAGGAGTGGCTAGTGATTGAATGAATAAGGGACTATCAAAAATCACAGTTCTACAGGCTAAAGTGGGGCATCAAATAGACACCACCATCCCATAATGGCAAACCACTTCCCTTATGATGCCAAGATCTTTATGTAATCATCAGGAGACAATTTCAAATTAAGAGAGTCTTTATCTTAAATTATAGCCTACTGATAAATATAAATATAATTATATTGAAAAAGCCACTATTGACTGTCCCTTGAATAGTCTCTCAAGGCAAAATAAAGAGGCTATTCATCAAAACCTTTATTTGCACCAATTTGGAAGCAATAAACCAGTGACTTCTTTCAGCCTTAAATCATGAAAAAAGGCTCACATGAATAATTGAAAAAAGGAGTGTTTACCATTCTTGCCTTTACACCCAGCCTAGCACCTTCAGCATTCCATGCAGAATTCCTGTGTGTTCCCTTTTCCACCATCCCCGTTAAGAAACGACCACTACCATATCAGGAGGCCCAGCCCTTTAGAAAAGGGCCCAGCTTCAGAGAAGAGCGTGGTGGTAACTTCAGGAGAAAATCAAAGAGGAAGGACTGGAAGAAGGGAGAAGAGAATGAAAGAGCTAAGGATGAGGTGACAGAGCAGCAGTGACTGGACAAGGCAGCATTTGGGATGTCAGACATCACTGACATGAAAGCACCACAGAGATCATCAGCTGAATCTCTTCAATGGCTACCAAGGCACTGGAAGTTTGAACAGTCTGGGGCTGCCATTTAGGGACCACCCAAGAATTGGCAAGTTCATCAGAAGCTCAAGTTTTAGGAAGGGAAGGACCAGAGACTGGCAACTGAAGGTCCAACAAGGGACCTGGAATGACAGTTACCAAGCTACACAGGTTACTCTGATGTAGTGGGTACTGGGCCAGAAAAAAGCCTGTGGTTCCAAGGACCATGTTATGGAACAGTTTAAACAAAATACAGACTAAAGACTATAGAGCCATAAATAAATAACAGAGACCACAGATAAATTATACAGGATAACAGGTAAGCTAAAATAGGAAATGCAAATTAGAAAACAGAGTTGTAAAATAGTATTTAGAAATAAGAAACATGAAATCATTTTGTTGTGAAGACGTCTTTTGTGCTGTTTTTCTAACAAAAATACTGTTTACAAAAGAATTGTGTGTTTTGCTGTCTCTGACTTGTGCCATCTCCTAGTTGAACTTATGAAGAAGAATTAGGGGTACATATGTGAGGTCTACCATGTGTTCAGGAGCCCTGCATGATTGGACCTTCCAATCACATGTAACTGCCATGAATCTAGCCAGTTTCCCTTCTTTTGGAATTGCACTCAACATTTGGAGATTAAGCTAGAAGGAGAGTTGACAGAACTGACACACTTTTCTCATATGTAGTGCTTAGAATTAATATGTAAAATTAGGCTGAATGTTCAAAAAGGAAGCCCATAATTAAAGGAACAGGTATCCTTAGAAGGTTCAATCCATAATTGATGGCATTCAGTTTGAAAAAGCATAGGGCAGGACATAAAATATTAAAATACAGTGGGACATCAACAATGTTATCTGGATGCTGGAGAAAAGGAGAATAAAAGAAAAGTAGAAATTATGGAACAGAAATTTTGATTTCTCTCAAACCTAGAGTCATACTTTTTTTTCAGTAAATATTACTCTAAGAAATTTTTCTTAATGACTTTAGAACAATACCTCTGATCATCTTGTCCAACTGTAACAGTATATGCAATATGTCTCCTAGGGAAATACACCATTCAGTTACCTGCCTACAGTCAGAAATGTAAAACAGCCTATACTTGATTAGCACAGAATAGGAACAATTACTTCATAGCAAAATGCTTCTTGGCCATACCTTATTCTTCATTTGAAGCCGCTTTTCCTGGTATTTTTACTGTTATGGAAAATAAGCAGGATTTAATCACGTTGTGATGGTTGCCCTTATTCCAATAAGACACAGACTCACTAGCCAGGCTAAGGATTTCTGGTTTATTGGGAATAGAATGCATACACAGAGAAAGATGGGAATGAGCACATGGCGTGCGAGGTAGCCGGTAAATAGCCGCGGTGCGGACCTGGTCCTTCTCCACCCCCCAAAGTCCTGATCCGGAGTCTTGATGGGCGATCAGGGTGCGATTCCGGAGTCTCGATGGGCGATCAGGGGGATTAGCGCTGATCACCTCTGTCCTCTTCCTGTGTCCGGCACAGGTGTGTCCCCCGGGGTAATGTAGAGATGTCAGGGAGATAGGATGATGGCTTCTCGGGTCAGGGCAAAGGTATGGCTCCTTTGTCCTTTATTGGTATTTGTCTTTTAGTGCTTAAAGGATTATCACTAATTCCTTCCTCTTTCCTTCCCTTCTCCGGAAAGGCATGTTCCCCATTGTGATGCATGTATGCATTGCAACAGGGGACATGACATATTGCCTCCCCCCAAAAAAACTTCAAGGTGCCGGTTTGGCAGGATACGCTTCATGGAAGCATTTGACAAGCCGCTGCGCTGAGACATCCCGAGCATGCACCCACTCAGGGTGGGGGAAATGTCTCCAGTGGACCAGATACTGGAGGGTGCCCCGTAGCCTTCGGGAATCTAGAACCTCCTTGATTTCAAAATGCTGTTGTCCATCGATCATGATGGGAGGAGGCGGGGGGGGGGTTCGTTGTGCCACTTTGAGGAGGTAACCGGTTTCAGTAAGGCACAATGGAACACCGGGTGTATGCGTTTCAAGTTGTGTGGCAATTCTAACTTGAAAGTTACCGGGTTGATTATTTCCACTATTGAAAACAGGCCAATGAACTTGGGGGCTAACTTCTTTGAGGGCTGCGGAGACTTAATGAACTTAGTGGAGAGGTAGACCTTATCTTCCACTTTGAAGTCTGGCTGCGCAGCCCTGTGGTTGTCCGCATACCACTTGTAGGTTGCTTGGGCTTCAGAGAGAGCCAGCTGAATGATTGGCCAGACGTTGGCTAGCTGCACCGCCCAGTCATCTGGGGAACAAGGCGGGGCCTCTGGCTGTGGCAACTCCGGGATCGGAACGAAGTCTCGACCATAGACTACCCGGAAGGGGGTGTGACCCGTGCTCTGGTGCACTGCATTGTTATATGCCACCTCAGCAAAGGGGAGTAAGTCTACCCAATCATCTTGCTGGTAGCTTATGAAGGAGTGCAAAAATTGCTCCAGGGTGGAGTTAAGGATCTCCGTAGAGCCATCCGTGTGGGGGTGCCAAGCAGTGGACAATGCCTGCTTGGTGCCAATTAACTTCAAAAATGCTTTCCAGAATTGAGAAGTAAATTGTGTATCCCTATCTGTGACCAAGCGGGAGGGGGTACTGTGTAATTTGTAAATGTGATTTAAAAAGAGGCGTGCCAGCTGTTGAGCGGAGGGAATGGAGGCGCATGGGATAAAATGTGCCTGTTTCGAGAAGTAGTCTTTAACCACCCAGATGACCGTTTTTCTCTGGCTGGGTGGCAAGTCTACGATAAAGTCCATTGAGATTTCCTCCCAAGGGCGGGAGGGGCTTGCCACCGGCTGCAATAGTCCCTGGGGCTTCTCTGCTTTTCGCTTGGCCATAGCACATGTAGGGCAAGCAGCAACATATACTTTTACATCCCTCCTAAGTGTAGGCCACCAGAATTGTCGCCTTACCAGATGCAGCGTTTTTACAAAACCAAAGTGCCCTGCCGTTTTGTCATCATGAGAACGGCTCAGAACCTCTGCTCGCAATTGCTCTGGCATGTACAAGCTATTTTGTTTCCAAGCCAAATCGTTTGCAAAAGAAACATTGTGTTTATTTGCTTGCAACCATGTATCCGTTTTTAAGGCTTGTACGAACTGCTGTTGCAATTGCGATGAAATTGAGATGTGTCTCCCTCCCCTTGCGGGCGGTTGTGCCGGGGTGCGCTGCGTTCCAGTTTGGCTGTGCGTGACAGCTTGGCAACCCAGCTGTGTGTCGGTCCACACAGTACCTACAATGTCGGATGCCTGACTGGCATCCTGGGGCCGCCTAGAGAGAGCATCAGCTAAGAAGTTCTTTCATCCTGGTATGAACTTCAGCTTAAAATCAAAGCGGCTGAAAAACTGTGCCCAGCGAACCTGCTTGGGGCTGAGGCATTTCGGGGTACTGAGCACTTCCAGGTTTTTGTGGTCCGTCCAGACCTCAAAGGGGCAAGTGGCCCCTTCCAGGAGGTATCGCCATGCCTCTAAGGCAGCTTTGACGGCAAAAGCCTCTTTCTCCCATACGTGCCATCTCCGTTCTGTTTCGGAGAACTTGCGGGAGAGGTACGCGCAAGGCTTCAGCTGGTCATTTAAATCCCACTGAAGCAAGAGCGCCCCAATTGAGAAATCGGAGGCATCTACTTGAACTACAAAGGGCATGGTGGGGTCGGGATGTTGGAGAACCGGTTCTTCTGTGAACAGGCTTTTGAGGTGATCAAAAGCCCTTTGGCATTCAGGTGTCCAGTTAAGTAGCGCTCCTGGGTTTCGTGCTTTGCACGTGTCTCCCAGACCCTTGGTGCGGAGTAAATTAGTTAGGGGCAAAATGATTTCTGCTAGACCCTTGATGAACCCCCTGTAAAAATTTGTAAATCCGAGAAAACTCTAGTTGCCTCCTAGTGTGTGGGTGCTCCCATGCCAGGATGGCCTGGACTTTCCCAGGGTCCATTTCGATGCCCCTCTCAGAGATTCTGTAGCCCAGATAATCTATCTGAGATTTATGAAACTCGCACTTAGAGAGCTTGGCAAATAGCTCTGCTTTGTGGAGTTTCCTGAGCACCTGCTTAACCAAGCGTTCGTGCTCCTCTTCAGTTTCAGAATATATCAATACATCGTCTAAATACATGAGTACCCCCTTGAACAAGTGGTCGTGCAAGACCTCGTTAATCAATTGCATAAATACCCCTGGTGCCCCTGCCAAACCAAACAGTAACACTTTGTATTGGAATGATCCCAGTGGGCAATTGAAAGCCGTCTTCCGCTCATCCCCCTCCCGTATGCGTATGCGGAAATAGGCTTCTCGCAAGTCCAGTTTGGAGAATATTTTCCCCTTTGCCAGATGTGCTAATATGTCTTTGATTAGGGGTAAAGGATATTTGTTGGATATGGAAGCCGCATTCAATTCGCGGTAGTCCATACAAAGTCTTAATGTCCCATCCTTTTTCTCTCTGAACAAGACTGGGGCTCCAACTGGCAAGTTTGCGGGCTCGATGAAGCCTCGTGCTAAATTCTTGTCCACAAACTCCCACAATGCTGCCAGTTCTTTCTGGGTCATTGCGTAAATTTTGGGCTTTGGCAAAGGTATGTTGGGGACCAGTTCTATCGCACAGTCAGTCTTTCTGTGGGGTAGGAGTTTGTCTGCTTCTTTCTCCCCGAACACATCTGCAAACTCTGCGTACCTGTCTGGTAAGCCTTCCAGGGCCGCTGCAGCCAGGTGTGTAGTTGTAGATGCTGCCCTCCCCACTGCAGCACGGGGAATTCGTTCCCCTGTAGGTGCTTGGTAGAAGCCGTCTGTAAACGTGATTATCCTGGTTTCCCAATTTATGTAGGGGTTCCTTCGTACCAGCCACGGAATGCCCAAGATGACTAAAGGGTGGCCCACTGGTGCCACAACAAATTTCAGTCTCTCCCGGTGGCTGCCTAACTGCAGCGCCACTTCTCCGGTGAATTGGGTGACCAGGCCCCCTCCCGCTGCCAAACTGTCCAATTGCATAAAAACTATGTGGTGCTGAAGTGGAAAGCACGGGAGATTTAAATTGGCAACCACATGCGAGTGCATTAGGCACCTGGAACAGCCCGAGTCTATTAGGGCCCAAACTTCAATTGACTTCTCCTTGGACTTTAGTTTAACCTTCACGTACAGGTTGGGACAGTTGGCACTCACCCAGGTGTCGCTGCGCCCATTCTCCTCCTCCACCTGCCCTCTGGCGCTTCTCAGGGCAGGTGGCTGGCATTTCCCGCCGGTTCTTCCTCGTCGCTCTCCTCCTCTTCAGTGGAATAAGGTAGATCTTTTGCTCTGATCTCTCCACTGGCCACTGGCATCTTTTTGGGTGCTGCGGGTGGTTTGCCCGGCATTTCTCCTGGCCTGTCAACTGCCTTTGTTTTTGGGCATGCTGCCGCTTTGTGGTCCTCTTTCCCACATCGAAGGCACTGCCCCTTGGCGAACCGTCACTCCCTCTCCTCTCTCCAGGGTTGGGGTGCTGGTCTCACCGGTCCTGCAGTGGTTCGGGGTCCCTTTGCCGTCGCTGCTTGTTGCACCATCCTCTTGGCTTGTAGGAAGGTTTCCTGGGCATTTTCCGCCTTACCAGCCAGCAGTATCCACTTGATTAGAGTGTTTGGGTCATCTCTGCATAATGCCCACCTCAGAACATTCAAGTTCAGGCCCTCTTTGAAACGTTCAATTAGGGTAGACTGCGACCAGTCCTCCACCTTTCCAGCCAGTGCTTGAAATTCCATGGCATAATCTGCCACAGATCGTTGCCCTTGGCTGATTCCCCTTAGGGATCTTTTTGCTCTCTCCTTCTCTAAGGGGTCTCTGAAGTGCAGATCTAGTGCCCAGAGGAACTCGTCGCAGTAATCGAGCTCTGGGGCATCTGCCTGGCATAGCTGCACATACCAGTCAGCCGCCCTTCCTTTGAGTTTGTTCACAATGGCATTAATTTTGCCCTTTTCCGAGCAAAAATATGGCCCAAATTCTTCCATGTAATTTTTTGCGTTCGTCAGGAAGAAGGATAATGTTGCTGGGTCCCCGTCGAATTTGACCCCGAGGTCTTTCACTCCCGCTCCCGGTGGGCTCCAAACCACATCTGGTCATCTGGGCGTGCCTCGGGCTGCTGGGGTTCTCCGGTCTTGGTGTGAGGATTCCCTCAGCCGGACTCCTGGCGGTGTTGCCTCCATCTCGTGCCGGCTCCAGCCTCTTCCCAGCGGTCGCGTCTCCAGGGTGGGAGGGGGGGAAGATGACTTCCTGGCGGGTTCCGCGAGGTGAACTCTGCCCGGCGCTGCCTCAGCCTCCTGCCATCTCCGTCCTCGCCCTGGCTGTCACGTCTCAGGGATGGGAGGGAGGTGATGAGCTTCTGGTACCTGGTTCCAGCTCACCCCTTCCTCGGGATTCCCACTCGACCGACAATCTCAGGAGCAGCTGTTCGATTGACTCCAGCCTCGATTCCACTATGCTTAGCTGCTCAGCTGTTTGAGAGCCTTCCTCGGTCCGTCTGCTCCGGCGCCTTCCCTCAGCTCCTGCGATCGTTGGGGACAGCTGGTCCCGCAGCTTCTTAGACACCCCGAGCATTCCGGGCAGGGATCCCGCTGTCTCGTCCAGGGTGACCCACTCATCCTGCGACTCTCTGGTGGCTTCGAGTGTCCTGCTCCTCCCGGTCTCCTCCTCCTCCAAGCTTGATTCCGAACCTTCCTGGACTTCATGCCATCTGGGAGTAGGGTTCTTACTGATCGCTCGTGCCGTAGAGTTGGGTGACCCGTCGCCGGTCCTCTGGTAGCCACCTCTTCGTGGGTTGAGTCTTTCCATCACCACCTTGGGTCCCTCACAGATGAAATCTGGAATGGTGCTGGCGGAAAAAAAAATGTTTGATTCCCGTCTTTATGTGATGGTTGCCCTTATTCCAATAAGACACAGACTCACTAGCCAGGCTAAGGATTTCTGGTTTATTGGGAATAGAATGCAAACACAGAGAAAGATGGGAATGAGCACATGGCGTGCGAGGTAGCCAGTAAATACCTGCGGTGCGGACCTGGTCCTTCTCCACCCCCCAAAGTCCTGATCCGGTGTCTTGATGGGCGATCAGGGTGCGATTCCAGAGTCTCGATGGGCGATCAGGGGGATTAGCGCTGATCACCTCTGTCCTCTTCCTGTGTCCGGTGCAGGTGTGTCCCCTGGGGTAATGCAGAGATGTCAGGGAGATAGGATGATGGCTTCTCGGGTCAGGGCAAAGGTATGGCTCCTTTGTCCTTTATTGTTATTTGTCTTTTAGTGCTTAAAGGATTATCACTAATTCCTTCCTCTTTCCTTCCCTTCTCCGGAAAGGCATGTTCCCCGTTGTGATGCATGTATGCATCGCAACGGGGGACATGACACACGTTCAATTTGAGGTTGAGGTTGAAGTGGGAAAATGCTGAAGAACAAATAACGAATGACAGCCATTTAAGGAACATCTCATTAGTGGAAACCACTATCAAAAGGGAAGTTCATCCTATCAGAATAGCTATCATGAACTCCTGATTTAGTTACAATTGTTTTAAGCAGGCTGGTCAACATACCACTATTAATGCCATGATCTTGATTCTTCCTGCATTTAACTGAAGAGGGTTGACACCAATAATGGACACAAGTACATTTTTTAACGTCAAACATTTTTGTATGATGGTGTTGTACAATAACTCTGTCATATTAGCTATTTCTATACAGTGATGTTAATCCAGCACTGTCATACTTATGCTACTTTCATTTAGATTTTTCAAATTTTTACCAGCAGCTTGAAATTTGATTGAACAGGCTTCATGGAGGCCCCTATTCATATGGTCTAGGGCAGGCCACAATGAAACTTGCCCCTAGTCTTGCCCCTCTAGGGAAGTGACTGGCTTCTCTTTTCCATCATTTGAGCAATCACTTCTGGGTCTCCTGGTATGATGGGAGAAGTGACCCTTTGCATTACTGCCTTGGGCACTGCCAACAAGCTTGCTCACCTGGTAAATGCAGCACTGGATTGGGTATTAACGACATGCCATTAACTCCAGTAATAGTCCCTGCAATCTTCTGCTGCCAATTAAAGATGCTGAGTGGTCAGAGCAGAACTGGGAAATGGAGAATTAACTTGGCTCCTGGGTTCCCTTCTCCACTGTCTAGCATATAATTTCTGACAAAATGTTTTTTTAATATTCTAAAAGCATAACAGAAAACAGCTCCTATTTGGGGCAGTATTATATAAATTAGTAACTTAATTGTTCATCTGTTTTCAGTTTTTAAAAAGTAGTTTGCATCCTGTGCTATCCTTAATTCAATCATTCTCATTTGGGAACATTTTCCCAATATTATTAAAATTACCTAATTTTAACTAAAATTAGTATTATGGTATGGAAGTGATTGCTAATGTGGTCCCTTGAGTAAAAGATGGAATAAGAAATAGCTTTTTCTGTCACTGCTGGGATTCAACATCACTCTGCTGCTTTCTTTTCAAATTCAGAACAAAAATATTTATTGGAAAAAATTGTCTTTTCTTCTTTACTGTTCAATAACTTTTATCTAGCAGAGCCTTGCCCGTTTATGAATTTCACACAGGAAAGCTATTAATAAGTAAGAAAAAGAGCAAACTCTTGAAAAAAAAAATAGAACAGATGAGATGTCATTGCACAAACATTTTGCAAAAGAAAATAAGTTGAGGTCATATTTGCTCTTTTATGTTTATTGAAATAATGCATCACCAGAATTGAAATGATACTACTTATTTCTTCATTTTCTTGTACAGAAAATTATGGCTCAGGCCAACAATTTACAGCATGGGTGGGCAATCTTTTTAGCCTCAAGTGCTGAACAGGTTGTCCCATCAGGTATCAGGAGATGAAATTAGCATGAAACCATTTATTCCTGTACACCCATACTCTGCATACTCATACAATACTAATCATACAGGAACACATTCCCTGTTCTTTGTTTACTCCTTCCCAGCAATCCACTGCACAATACTGTAGTTTCCAGCTGCAATTGGTTGATTGATGGATTGATTATGTGTCATCAAGTCAGTGTCAGCTTTGTGCAACCACATATATAGATTTTCTCCATGATCATCTGGTCCTACCCTGGTCCTTCAGCTCTTCTAATGGTGCACTCATCGCTACCAAACTGAGTCCCTCCACCTTGCTGTTGGATGGATCCTCTTCTTCTCTTTCCTTCCACCTTTCCCAGCATTACAGCCTTCTCCAGAGAGCTGGGTCTTTGCATAATGTGTCTGAAGCAGGGCAATTTTTGCCTCCAGTGAGAACTCTGGGCTTACCTGCTGCTTTTACCAGTGGAAAATCAGGTTTCTGGTCCATGCCAGTCAGTTAATTTGATGGTTAGCAGCAATGACAGTGCATGGTTTCCTGATACTAATGGTAGTAGGAAGACTAGCATTTTTTTTCTTGCCAGCCACCTGATAATCTGGCCAGTGGGAGAAATGAGCAGCACTATTCACATACCTTTTGTGAGTGCAATACATTGGCTTATAGAGAGGAAAGTATTATTGGTGTAGTGCTTTTATTTTAAGTCACTTCACTGTTTTTAAAACAACAAC
Source organism: Candoia aspera (assembly GCF_035149785.1). Taxonomy (NCBI): domain Eukaryota; kingdom Metazoa; phylum Chordata; class Lepidosauria; order Squamata; family Candoiidae; genus Candoia; species Candoia aspera. Next base: position 78,386,902 of record NC_086153.1, on the reverse strand, counting down.
AAACACAGATATAATAGGTGAATTTGAACAAAGTGAAATAAACAGGAATGCAGACATATATTGCTTAATCTAAATGCAACCTGTAACACCATTATCAGCAGAACAAATTGGGACAGTCACTTCATGGCAGCAAAGGATTAAAATTTTCTGAATCCCTTTGCTGCCATCTAGTGGTAATCTGGAGCACTGCAGCCCAATTCTGGTGGCCCCACAGCTATAATGCAATTGCTGATCTGTTTTTACATTTGGTTCATTTCACTTTTGCATGTACTGTACTCAGTCATAAGTCAGTTGTATCAAATTGCTGTTTCAGTCTGTGAATTTTAAAAAATGCAAGAAAAATTAGTATTTGTACACAATTACCCTTAATGTACACATTCTGTACACCTCTTTTCCTAATGTTCATATCACTGTGTGGAACCCTTGCTAATATGCACGTTCTGTGTATAGTATTTCAAGTCGGAACTGAATGGCAAAAAGCAGGCATGTGTAGTATCCAAAGGATAACTGTTTGTCTAATAGCTCAGAAAGTGCAAATTAGTTCAGAGCCCATCCCAAGATTATGATGGTGGCTCTACTGTACAGCTTCTCCATATGTCTTCATAACCCAACCGAGAAAGACACTGCAATATGCAGGGTCCACAGATTCACAGATGAGAGTTGCTAGAACCATTTGGTGGGCAGGGGGAAAACAAACATGTTAGAGAAGGGAGGGGACTAATGTTTAATCAGTATTAATTAGATTTACAGCCACCTAATGTATTTTAAAAGGAAAAAAAATCCTATAAATGCAAGAGAGTTCTCATAGATAATTTGTAAAGTATTTTTTTTTCAGTATGCCAGATAATGAGCATGCAAGCGTAAGTAGACAAAGACCGTTTTATCCAAGGATAAAATGTCAGCAAATGGAAACAAAATTGCAGTCAGGTGCCAGTCCTAACTGCAAAAGATCCACAAGAAATGTGAGACTATATTTGCTTAATTTAAGCCAGAATTAGTTGGTAATGTCATGATGAAAGAATGGAATTTAATTATAGCCTAGCAGCGTAGAATAGAATAGAATAGAATAGAATAGAATAGAATAGAATAGAATAGAATAGAATAGAATAGAATAGAGATAATCCAACTAGAGCTAGACAGATGAAAAAGATTAATATGGCTGATGACTTCTTATCTAAAGAGCTTCAAATATTAATGACATTTTTAGCAATGGTCTGCTTTGATTGATACAGGTTTTTGTTAATATGAGAAAGGAATTCATTAAATGATTCACTCTGATTTAACTCAAGCTTCTTTAGAAACATTTAGCTATTGAAATCTGGCAATTATTTCCTCCTTCTCACCTGGCATGTGAGCTACTCTGGCATGGCTAACCCTGTCAAGTGCACAGAAGAGAAGCTACAGCTTCTATGATAATGGCTGTAACTAGGATGAAAATTACAACAGGTTACTTATCTGTTGAAGCCATATGACAAATCATGCTATCTTTGTTTCATTCCTTTGCCTGGTGAACCCAAAGGTGTGTCATTCCGGATTGATATGCCAATTCTTTTCATCAAGAGCACACTGACAAAGATGTACTGTAAGACAAGACCCATGAAGCTAGCCTTTGTATTCCCTCTTCTGAATTCATCCCAAGGTCCCTTGAGGGCATGCAGACACAAAGCGGTGAATGTGTTCATTGTTCCTCCATCTCTGGAGACATTGCATTAGGAAGACAAATGACTAATTCACCACAGCCAAATGTTGCACATTTCATGATTAAACATATTCTTTCCCAGACTTGGCTTCATCTGTTTCCCTTATAATGAAATATGTGCATGTTATGTTCTTGTTATTATTCTATTTTGCATTGCTACATAAATACACACATTTTATAAAATGCTAAATGAATGTATCCAGATAAAATCTCTCTTTCCAAGCATGAATCAGAATGGTCTCAGGTCACAAACATTATCCTAGTGCAATGCAGAGATATTTAGCAGGGCTACTTATTCAGAAATGTACTGTGTTGAGAATTTTAAAACACAGCTTATATTCAGTCATTCATTCACCATGGAACATGGTTCAAATATCTGGACAGAATAAAAACCTGTGTTTTAACTTGTACTTGCATGGCTATATTATTGTTACAAAGGGTTGCTTTGTTACAATAAGTCATGTCAAAAGGTCCTGAGCAGCCCTGCATGTGTTGATGCTAATGTATGAAGGAAATAGCATCTGATTGTGAGTATCCATGGGTATAAATGCTGCATTCCAGTAATGACTCTCATGAGCACAGTAGCACAATGTACTGCTGTCCTATGCACACAACCATCATCAGAAAGGAAAGCCTGCAGTCATCGACACGTAAAGCCAGATGTTCCATACCCACAAGGCTAAGGTAAGCAAGAGGTGAACAATGTCTTTTCACAATGTTGTCTTACTTGGGCTGTTTTAACTACCCTCCGTGGATCAATTTATTATTGTCTAAAGTTGCCTCAAATATCTGTTGGTAGCAGACTTTCTTCCTACTCCATTTCTAGTATTGTAATCAAGTTGTTAGGAAAGTTAACAATCCCTACAGTTAAGTACAGTGTAAGCACCTATAGGAACACCACCATGAATGTTTGCTGAAGGGCAGACACAAGAACAAATACTACTTTATCCATGCACTGTTAATGTCTAAATTAAGCTACTGCAATTAGTTCTTTCCATTTGAAGATTTCTCAGAAATTTCACTTAGCCCCAAATGAATTACCACACAAAGAGCCTTGATTATTATAATGCCCCATATATAAAATGTTCTTCTTAAGGAGAATTGCTTGGTGTTAATCACATGATCTTTTTGGCAGCAAGTACATACATTTAATTGGCAATTTCAGCATGGAAATTGACCTGGTTATTTAAGTGTAAACTCCGTGCTGAATTCTTCATATTTCTTATTTCTCTGTTTGCAAGTATTTGTTCTGCTTTATTGTTCTTTCTTTTCTATTTTATGTTTGATAGATTTCCTATTCTCTTATACTTCCTCTGATAGTTTTATTGAAAAACAGCTTTAAAATCTTTGAGAAATAGACAAGAGCATGTAAAATTAAGATCAGCATTTAAACCCTATGATCAAATTCTTCCCTGTCAGGGCTTGTCTAGTTATAATGTTCAAAGGTAATTAACATCCATTTTTTGAACTCATTAGGATAGCACAAATCCTGCATCCTTTCTCCATTACTACTTCATTCAAACTCCCACCCTCTAAAAAAAAAGCTTTTTTTGTCCCTTAGAGAATCAGGCTTGTCCCATTTCCCTATTTAAAATAGAGATTTCCAAGCAGTCAATCAACCAAGCAGCAAACAACAGCCCAATCAAGGAGCTCCCAAGGAAAGAACAACACCCCCACCAACACAAGCAGGGCAAGCCACGGTATATAAACTGAGAGCAAGGCCCACTCCCTCTTTGCACTGAAGATGTTGCCTAGCCTGGCAATGAAACATCTGCAAGAAAACAACAAGGCTCAGAGACCACCAAGGACTCCACATTTCCAAACATACCCTCTGAAAAATTCTGTTCCTCACAGTTCCTAAGGCTTTACCTTAATAATGTAGATGAGATTGACAATTCAATTTGGCAAGAGAGGCCAGCTTTTCCCCCAATGTTTTGTATAACTCTCACTGCACAACAACCTATGAGCCCCCAGTATTTGTTAGAGACTGTGAATCCTAGCACACAACAATGATATGGCACCTCTCCAATGGAACATACTTCTGACTATTGCATGGTGGTGACTGCAAACATGAGGAGAATCCTCTTGCCAACTTTAAAATAAACTATTTTCTTTCTTCCTCTGCCTCAGAGATAGATGAAAAGTGAGTCCCCACATGCCTATCCTTCACTTTTTGATTGGAAGAAGCGACTGCTCAGGCCTGCATTCACCCTACCCCAGAAGTGAGTGAAGAGTTGAGCTTTAGGTATCTTTTGGATTCTGTTCCACTAAGGGCAAACTGAGAGAAAGGCCCTTTGGCACTCAGTATGTTGCTTTGAAGGCGCAACAAGTGGTTGTACGGCAAAGCTCAGCAATAGACAAATACGTTTATTTGTTTGTCTGTTTGTTTCAGCCAGAAAAGCTCCCAGACCACCTGAGGTTTCATCAGAAACAAAGCAAAACCTGCTCTCAAGCTTACCATTTAAAAAGGCAGGCTGTAAAAGAAATAATGGGGAAAGGGAAGGTAGAAAATTAAGGCAGCATCCACCTTAGAATTCTATCACATTGAGAGTCTTGGGTAGATAAAAAAAGAGACAGACATAAACACACACACACACGCACGCACAAGAGGCCCAGTGTGGTATAGTGGTTAAGGTGATATCTAGAAACAGGTAGACCCAGGTTCTAGTCCTCCCTTAGGCATGAAGCTGGCTGTGTCAGTCACTCTTTCTCAGCCTGAGGCTGGGAAGTTGAAAACCATCTATCCAGCAACAAGCATAGTAGATTATGATCCATAACATTCAGTGAAAAGGTCTCATCCTACAGTGGATTGATTCAGACTGATAATAATTCATACATACATATATAAGTACATGCATACACACACACTTACATAGCACCCAATCTCATACACATCTAGGTACCTTATGGTTACATAAAGTCATAAAATCATTTTTAAAAACCTTAATATGGAATGGCTCCCTAAAATAGAAAAACTTTATAAAGCTGTTCAAAGTACCATCTGTGAGAACTGGAAGGGAATCCTGGTCCAGCCCTAGAAAAGGCCCAAGCTCCTGTATATACCAACCAATTAGCACAGAGTATTCAAAGAGCCTCCCAATTGTGCAAACAAGGCCCCTTCTCTACCCAAAAAGTTCTCTTCCCTCTAAGAATCAGAACTCTTGGCAGATGCTGAAGCCTGATTGATCAGCCAGCCAGTAAGGGTTATTGCCAAGGGAATTGTTGAAGGAGACAAGGGGCATACACATCTTCAGTTGCTTCCCAAGAGTGTTCCATATCCAGATAGCAATTCCAATGAATCAAATATTCCAGTCTGCTCATTCTGTGCTCAAAACCCAAAATTATGTTCCATGTTGGTTTTTCTCATCAAGATGAGAAGAGGGTATCGAGCAGAGGTGCACAGAGAGCAAGGAGGATATTCCAGGAATAAGAAGAAATAATTTACTTTAACTTAATCTATTAAGTAAAATTTTTATGGCCGCCCACTCCATTAGACACTAGGTGGCTTACAAAATCCAAAAAAACAATGAAAACAGTTAAAACACACACAAATAGGCAACCCAGACTAAAACAACCAGAACAATAAACAATGCAAATACAACAGAGGCCCCACAAATGCATTAACAAATACATTAACCCCAGGTCTGGGAACTGAGCCATGGCTTAAATGCTTTCCAGGGCACATCCACACCTCTGGGGGGATGCTGTTCCAAAAGCATGGGCAGTGACAGAGAAGGCATACTTCCTCAGTCCCACAAGATGGCAACATTTAACACAGTAGAAGGGATCAAGAGTGCACCCAATCTGTCTGAATATACCAGGTGGACAAAAACAATATGTAAGAGGCATTAGCATGATCCAGCTGATCCTTGAGAAGGTGCTCTACCTGTTCTCTGCCTACAGTCACCTACAGTCATATGATGAAAGGGAGAGGGCAGATGCCACCTTTGAACATTAGTGTGTACATTATGAATATGACAATTGGCTTGTTCTTTTGCCTTTAGCTAGGTTCGATTATAATAACTCACTTCATGCCTCTATCAGATGTCACCATTTTAGGTTACATTTGGTTACTATCCATACCTGCTGCTAAATGCTTCCTGACTCTTCCCAATTCTACAGGTCTGTCATTTACACCAAAAACTGCAAGCTGCTTAGCATCTTCTCAAGGATCAGCTGGGTCATGCTAATGCCTCCTCCAAGTGACCTGCTGACCAACATTGCCAAGAAAGTCCCCCCATTTGTTTGAAGACCACATTTAACTTTTTACCAGATTTCTTCCCTCCAAATGACTTTCTTAAAGGGATAAGCATTCCCTGTGATTATGCAGGGATCAACCCAGCAGGTCTTTGGTCTGCAGCTTCCAATCACAGTGAAAATGCATTGGGTTTGCTACTACTGTTCAGGTCTGGATGGGAAGGAACAGACTTCAGCTCAGTCCTGACAAGACTGAGTGGTTTGGGTTCCTTCTTTGTAGGGAGGGAAAAGGATGTAGCAGAACAGTTTGCTTGATAGTTTGTTAGAGGCTTGGTATGGCGATACATGTGACAAGAAGAAACATAGACCATGGCAACAGCTCTGAGACCACCAAAAGTCATGAGAAAGGTCATTCCCATAATATCAAAGGCATGTAATGATTCTGTTAGCTTCAATATGACCCAATTTGGTAAAAAGAAACATTTTCTGCACCTATTGAAGAGTTCAGAAATGAAGGGAAGAAGGTAGTGACTCCTAGTGGTTACAAAATTTAGCAGCCAGTAATTGAGGACTACACATGGGGAGCCATCCTTCTTGAGAAAGAAAGATAGGAACACTGGTGGTAGTGATGGTAGTGATGGAGGAGGACGAGGAGGACGAGAAGGAGGAAGGGAGGAACAAGGGGCAGATATAGCTTTTCTGCAAGTTCTCATTCTTCTTTTAGACAAGCCAACTCTGTATTTTGCACTGGTTAATTGAATTTTGCATTAATCTGAACTTCAGAAATTAGATTGATATTACAGTCACAGAATTGCTGGGCAAGCAAGTTCTGTGCTTCCCTTTTTCAAACACTTCACCATAGTCCACACATTTAGCAGAGGATGTAGGAGGGAGCTTCTGCTATAGGGTGGTAACCAGTGGGAGTTTGAGATCCTGCAGGCTGTAATTTCTTACCTGCTGGGAAACCAAAGTTATGGTATCCTGGCTACATGAACCAATCATGCTTCTGTATTTTGAAATGCCTAAAGGAGTTGACTTTGCTTCAAGAGAAGCCCCACAGAGAACAGATAGAATAGTCTAACCTGGAGATTACCAGAGCACTGTCATACCAAGATCAGTATCTGAGGAAAAAAGACATGTCTGACAAAGTTGCCTCTATTGAGAGAAACAGATCATGTCCATAGCACTCACCTGAGATGACAAAGTAAGCAACTGGTCGATGATGACACCCACTTCTCAAGTCTCACAAATTTGGGTGGATGCCCAAGAATGACATAGGACCACTCTTCTGTATCCATTCTCCCAGATACTTCCCCCTGTCTAACACCAGTAGTTCAGGGTTAAGGGGTTAGTATCAGAGTTAAGTTTCAGGTAACTCATTGTGCACATCTCAGTTATTTATGGAAAAGAGAGAGTTTGGCTCTTTTTGTACAAAGAGAGAACTTCACAATATACCAGCCAGGAGTGCATCTAACGTTTTTTGGAAATGGACTACAAATACCTCATTTTCCATCAGAACATACTGTATGATGCCTTAACTTTTTGTCAGAACATTGGATGGGAAGAAGATGGCCAGCTATATGGATAGCCATGTATATTCCACACAAGGTCCTAGAAATGACAGAGTGACATTTCTGAGCATAACTGCTTTGGCCTCATTTTTAAAGTACAAAATCATGCAGTCTTACAGTAGCTTTAAAAATTATACAACAGGTAAGCAAGCCCTCAGAATTAAAACTGTACATGAGATGCATAGGGAGCGGCCACAAAAACCTCTTTTAGCAACTCAAAATGCCAGATGAGACATCACTGCAATACAGAATGCTTCACTTTGATTAAAGAAATGTGTGTGTGTTGCAAAGCAAAGAGGAACCTCGCATGAAATTTATCAAAATGAAATTTCCTTTTAAACGCTCACACAGCCCCACTACTTATTACACTGAGATTGGGTGGATCTTCTCATCTCAGTTGTCTTCAGTTTCCCAATCCCTGCCCTTATTAGAAAGAGAGTTTGACAGGGGAATAACTGCCAGCCCTAAAATGATTGTAATATAAAAACAAAAATCTGAGATGTTTTTTCTTGTTTACTGGTCATATCAATATCTATTTTATATTTGTTAAGCAAATTATCATCTTACAGGGCTATTCATTCAACTTACTATTACAAGTAATAGCACAATCAGCATCTTGGAATAATGCTCAATATTTCTGAACAGATTCCAGACAGTTCTGAAGCCGAAGTGCAGTATGTAAGTATTTAGCTGAGGAAAATGGACATCATGTTATTGTCATTGAAAGTAACAGAACTAGATTAAAGGTAATTTCCACTTCTAAAATTCTGTTTCTATGGAAATATGAGTAACTGCCATTCCTGCAGAGCTTGTTACCATGGCTATTTCAAGTAATTCCAGGGTATTAATGCCCTTCAACCTAAACTGATACTTTTTTCCCCGTTTGCCATTCAATGAAATCATAGTTCCCCTATCCAGGATATTGAAAAGGACGTGGTATGAAATATTATGTGCACTGCTTGAGCTCTGTTTTGAACTCTACTCCCTGCTGACTTATCCCAAAATATATAGAGAAAAACTCTCTTAGTTGACAGAACTGTATCCAGTTAGGGACAAACAGTTATAGCCATTCAAAACCAAAAAACAGGATTTTGAATGTTGACATCCCAGAGGACTGTAACTTCCATTGTTTACAACTCACCTATTGATTGCTACAGTTTCTAAGACAATTTGGTACAACTGAGATTTTGTACCCCAACATAAATGACCCTTACAGAAGGTGTTTATGAAGTGTTTCTTGTTTTTCCACATGGGGCCTTACTATGCTTATGTAACCCTCACTTTCTGTCATTGTTATGGTCAAACTGAACAAGTCTAATTTTTGTCCTATACAGGCCACCATCCTGTACTATTTAAGGCTCCCCAGAGTCTTCTTGAGTGGGCAGCCTTAACAAATCTAATAAATTAAATTAAATTAAATTAAATTAGGGAGAAAAGATGCAATCCTTGGGTTGTATAGATTTGGATCCCAAAGGGGCCTGCCTCATATTAGCACTGAAGGAATTCTTCGTTTCTTCAAAATACTTAAAAAAAAAAATCAAAATCTTTTGCTTCAGGCAAGGATGTAGGTTTCTTGAGAGCCTGAAGATTTTCTGTATATCTTCAAACAAAAGTTCTGCAGGGTGATCTGGGGAAGTTGTTTCAAATCGAAAAGACAATCTTTGTTTTTTTAAACAACCATATATGGCCACCCGTCTACCAGAAGGAACTTTAGGTGGCAAACGAAAATAAAAATCCTAACAAAATTAGAACAAAAAACCATTTGCAACATACAAGCAAACACATTGAGGCTCCGATGAACCTTGCATTCATCAGTTAACCACACCATCAACAGGCTGGCCCCAGTGCCTGGGGAAAAGCTAGGTCTGCAATGCTCTCCTGATGGCCAACAGGTCAGGGCCATCTGTATCTCTGGAGGGAGGCTCTTCCATGAGGCAGGCACCATGACAGAGAAGGCATATTCAAAGGAATGGCTCAAATGTGAAAAATTGGACTATTTGGGTAGCTTTGCACAAAAAAAGTATTCGTTGTCTGGCATTTCAACTAAATGTTATTGAAATCCTGTTGTATTTTGTATCAGTTAGTTGTAGTTGGACATGCAATGCATTAATTTGAGGAAACTGTTTTGTTATTACACACACAGAGAGAGAAACACTGTCCAACTGAAGAACCCCTGTTCTTGTTGTTATATTATATTGACAATCCTATAAGATTTGGAGGATCATGTTTATAGTCTAGGATCTAGATATTGAAGAGGAATTTTTCCTGTTTTAGAATAACCTTCTTCTCTAAGTTTTTGTCTGGAGAAAGGAAGGAGGGAGGGAAGTGGAAGGGGAAGGGATGGCTAGGCATGACTCAGGGTGACAATTCTAGAGTTAGGGACCAGTACTGAGGTCACCACTGAAGTGTCTCTGAAGATAACTTTTAAGATTTGGATGTGAACAAATTGGAAGAAGTGTTTCTTCAGATACTATAGTCTCAAGCTGTGATGTGTTTTTGTAGATTAATAACATTACCTGAAACTGGAACCAGTCATGCTTTGGGGGTCAGTACAAAGTGATATAACACTGGTATAATATAATAATGATGCCCAATTTAAGCCCTTACTTTTACTGATATGATCATCCAATAAACTCAATCTAGCCAGGATCATTTGGTTTCATGAGTCATTTCAATCTATTTGGTCTGTATGCTTCTTACTCTCTTTCAATTAATCTGTTTTGAATATATTATGGTATAGATCACATGAGCTAATAGAGCCTGCAAATTAGAAACTTTGGATTAGTGCATGAATCCAATTGCCAACTGAGCAGAATATATTGTTCACCTGAACTTGCAAGTTTATTTAAATTCCTTTTGCAAAATAATAAACCTGCTGACTTGCAAAAGCACTACAAACAAGAATCACTCTGAATCAGGCAGAATGGCAAAAGTGAGATGCACAAAATACTGTATATATTGCAAATAATAAGAGCAAACAGTCACATGTAATAATAAAGACAATTAAAAAGAAATCAAAGTCAAACAAGCCTTATTTAAGGAGGTTGTAGAAATATGGGGTCCTCCGCACATGTCCCTCCCTCCCTATGGTCTACCAACCATGGTGATCCTCTGACTACTATCAATCTTTTGTGTCTGGTCCACTTGCTCTGTTCCTGGCTGAGCCAGCCCCTTCTTTCTCTGCAGGTCTGAATTCACAGGGCCAGGTGGTCAATGGAGGAGAAACAGGATATGACATTGCAAGTGACAGCAGCAGCTGCTGGAGAGACTGAGGAAAGAAAGATGCAAGTCATCTTCTCTGCAGGCTTCACTGAGGCACATGGAGGAGGCATGCTGTCCCACCTACCTGATGGATTATGTATGACTAGCAGTTACCATGAACTCTATGGCTCATACTGTAGGTCTAACCAGATCTGCTGCTGCCCCATTGCCCAGGCCAGACTTCTCCCTCCTACCTGTTAAGAGGGATTGCAAATGGGACTGAGAAGCTTGCTGCCCTGGCCCTGTAGGGAATGGGGAGTGGCTGCTGATAGTGATCCCAGGCCTCCTCCCATCTGTTTGTTACCTGCTGTGTCAGAATGGCTGTTACTTAAGAATGGGGACATACATGTAGGTACAGCTCATCTAGCTAGCACTGTGTATTTCAACTTTTGAGAAGCTTTTGATAAAGTCTTTCACCAAAGATTCTCAAATATACTTGGGAGTTATGGGTTAAGAGGATAGGTCCTCCCTTGGAAAGATAACTAGCTTAAAGAGAGGAAATAAATGAAGGCTTAGAAACAACTTCTAGAAGTTGGAAGATTTGCAGAGTGAGATTTTTTTTGTTCTGTTTTCTTTGTGAGCTGAAATGGGGGCAATTGCTACAGCAGTTATTGTAAAGTGTAGAAAAAAGCAAGAAAAATAGCATTTCAAAAATAAAAGCAGTTTCTGTCTTTATGCCAGGGGAAGTATGGCTCTCTAAAAAAAGAATTTTATTTTATTTTTTTCAAAAAATAAAAGCAGCAAGTACTTAGATTTTCTTTTTAAAAATATAATTTTATTGAAAGTTTTAAAAGCAAGAGTAAAAATTAATACAAACTAAAATAAAGGAAGAAGGAAAAAAGAAAAATGAAGAAGTAAAAGAAAGATAAAGTGCAAAAAGAAAAAGAAAAGAAAAAAGGTAGGAGAAAATAGAAAAGAAAGAAAAAAGATATAAAGAAATGGCTTCCAATCTTCTTTACAGCAGTTAAAAGTACAATTGTAGATTTACCTCTTTCTCTAAAGTTACATCATGACTCTTCTTTCTATAATCCATCCTGTCCAATCATCAAAACCATAAATCATAAGTTCATTTTTTTTCTGTTTTACACAAAAAGTCCATAAGGGGTTTCCAGTCAGCAATAAATGTAGATACTGTCTTTTCTCTAATCAAACAGGTCAATTTGGCCAACTCAGCAAGTTCTATCATCTTCACCAACCATTCCTCCATTGTAAGTATCTCAAAGTCTTCCCATCTTTGTGCGTACAATAATCTCACTGTGGTTAGCGCGCATGCGCGCGCGCACACACACACACACACACACACACACACATATATAAACAAAGTTCCATTACTTTTTGCCCAACAAGTTATCCATCAGTCCCAAGAGGAAAAGCTCTGGTTTCAGTTGTAGTAAGTACTTAGGTTTTCTATCCACTCTGTTTTTCTAGATATTTAATTTGTAGTACAGATTCTGCGGGTATTTTGTCTACATAGTTTTAACATCTTGTTTTGCAAGAATCCCTTTGCAACATTAATCTAGGGCTCTGTGTATAAGAGGCCTTCCAAACTGGTTGTTCATTGAGCCCCACATTCTCTAAACCAGTCCTGCTTTCACTATAATTATAATATAGTTATTCCAAGATGGCGACAAGAGCAGACGCCGGCCGCTGCTCTTGGGAGGAGAAGCCTAATTTGTCCAGTTTTTTCTGACCGCCCCTGCCTCCCAATCCCACTGTTTAATCTGGGGTTTTGGACAAAATTTTGAGGGGGTCCACCCTGGTACCTCATCGGCCAGGGTTGTGTGGAGCCCCCAGAATGGAGCGGAATGGAGCGGCAGAGTGTGGCGAGCTTTGTTGGGCCATTGCGGGATGGCAAACTCCAGGGGAGGGACGGCAGACCAGCAGCATGGCAGCAGTGGCAGCAGCGGACCAGACCGGCAGCGCAGCAGCGGACCGGACCGGCAGCGCAGCAGCAGACCAGGCCGGCAGTGTGGCAGCACAGCAGACTGGCAGCGTGGCAGTCTCCAGCAACGCGACGGACTCTAGAGAACCTCAGCAACACAGGGAGCCTTGACGGAGTGACCTGAGGTAGCATCGGACTGTCGGCCTGGGGCTTTCTGGGACCATCTCTTGGCCCCTTTTTGGCCAGCAATGCAGACTCTGGTGGCACAGGCCTCAGTGAGCCTCAGCACAGCAGAGGGGTTTCGGGCCGTGACAGAGAAGTTTGGTGGTGCAGCGAACTGGCGGTGTGGCAGATCAGCAGACCAGCTTAGGGTGACCAGGCTATCAATACTACAGGCCTGGGGAGTGGAATTGGCCCCCAATAAAATGGACTGGCTGTTGGCCTTGGTGTGGCAGACTTTGCTGGTGAGGAGTGGAGGGTTTGGGAGTAAGGACCTGTCCATTCCCTCCCAACCGCCCCTGAGATGGCAGGAAGTTGTTAGGGTTCCTCCACAGTGAGTGAAGGAGTGAAGAAAAACCTGGGGTGAGAGACAAGGGGGGGAGTCCAGGAGTGTGTGATTGCATAAAAGAGCACTCACCTCCTGAGTGAGAGACAGGGTGTGGGTGAGGAATGAATGAGTGGCCCCCTTGTCAAGCAGTGAGAGAGATAGAGGGGGGGCATAGTGAATGTGGGGGTGATGGTTGGGCTCTGACAGGGCCGAGTGTGAGAGCCGGTGCGCCAGGGGGCCTACCATCACCCTGTGGGTGATTGACTGTGGGTAAGGTTGTATGAAAGAATGGAGGGAGCCCTATTTTGAGCCAGAGACTCTGGAGGTCCAGGAGTGGGAGCTAATGTATTAGGAGTCACTGGGAGCTGTATGGCGGGGCACATCACTGAGGTGGTGACAGGCAGGGGATGTTATACTTCTCCACTCTTATTGCGTCTGCAGAATGCTGCCCAACAGCCCTGTTTAAGATCATTCAATCCCTTCTGGGGAAGGTGGGCCCAGTGACCCACCTACAGGGCCCTGCAGGGAATTTGCTAAGCATCTGCAGGACAAAATCGCTCGGATCTGCTCCAAGTTAGACTGTAGGTGTGAGGCATGGTCTGGAAAAACACCAGGGGAACATGCTTACCCAGATATCTGGGAACAGTTTGATCCTATTGGACCTGAGGAAGTGGACAGGATCCTATGGACAGTAAATGCCACTATGTGTCATCTAGACCCATGCCCTCCTGGCTAGTAAAAGCAGCCCAGGAGGTGACATGTGGTTGGGTCCAGGCGATGCTTAATACATCTCTGGGAGAGGAGGTGTTCCTGGCTGCCTTTAATGAGGCATTGGTGCACCCCCTCTTCAAGAAGCCATCGCTGGACCCTACAGTTTTAGACAATTTTTGTCTAGTCTCCCACCTCCCTTTTTTGGGGAAAGTGGTTGAGAAAGTGGTGGCTTTACAGCTCCAGAGGGTCCTGGAGGAAATGGATTATCTAGACCCCTTTCAGTCAGGTTTCAGCCCAGGATATGGGACAGAGACTGCATTGCTCTCTGGTGGGAGCTGGATGGTGGGAGCTGGATGGATGATCTCTGGTGGGAGCTGGATGGTGGCAGCGCATGCATCCTTGCTCTTCTTGATCTCTTAGCAGCTTTTGATACCATCGACCATGGTATCATTTTGGGGCAGCTCATGGAGTTGGGGGTGGGTGGTGTGGTTTTATGCTGGGTCACCTCCTTCCTCCAGGGCCGGTCCCAATCGGTGTTGATAGGAAGCAAGAAATCCGACCCTTGGCCCCTTCTTTGTGGGGTACCGCAGGGTTTAGTACTCTCTCCACTCCTTTTCAACAGCTACATGAAACCGCTGGGTGAGATCATCCATCATCATCAGATGAGGTATCATCAATATGCTGATGATACTCAATTGTACATCTCCATCCCAGGTGATGCTGTGACTGCCCTCTCTCGGTGCCTGGGGGCTGTAGGGGTCTGGCTGGGGAACAACAGGCTTCAGCTGAACCCTGGTAAGATGGAGTGGCTGTGGTTTAATGGCTCTTCCATATCCAGGACTTTGTCATCTTTGGCTCTGGATGGAGTTGCACTGCCCCAGACAGACACGGTGCATAATCTGGGGGTCCTCCTGGACTCACAGCTCCCGCTCAAAGAGCAGGTAGCAGCCATGGCCAGGAGAGCCTTTGTGCAGCTGCGTGTGGTGCACCAGTTATGCCCCTTCCTGGATCGGGAGGCCCTTCAAACAGTCACTCATGCCCTTGTTATCTCTCATATAGACTATTGCAATGCGCTCTAAAAGGGCTACCCTTGAAAAATATCCAGAAGCTTCAGCTGGTCCAAAATGCAGCCATGCAGGCTGTTTTTGGTGCCCCCAGAAGGGCACATGTAACACTGCTGCTGCACGAGCTGCATTGGGTACCAGTTTGCTTCCAGGTCCAATTCAAGGTGTTGCTTATCACCTTTAAAGCCCTACATGGCATGGGGCCAGGTTACCTGAGGGACTGCCTCTTCCCCATTACATCAGCCCGTCCCACCTGATCATGCAGAGAGGGCATGTTACGGGCCCATTCTGTGAGAGAACTTCATTTGGCGGGGTCCAGGAAGTGGGCCTTCTGTGCAGTAGTTCCCGCCCTGTGGAACACACTGCCCCCGGAGGTGAGATTAGCCCCATCACTCCTGGCCTTCCAGAGGAGTCTGAAGACCTGGTTCTGCCACCTCGCTTGGGGCAGAGAGGGGAGTAGTTCTACATGGGGATGGCTGGTATCTTAGACCACTCCTCCCACATACAGGCTGTATCAGGTACTTCTGCCACTTGGACTTCTTTACTTTTTTACCCTTATTTTTATATTTATTTATTAAGAGTAATTTTATATTTACATATTGTATTTATATTGTATGTTTGTTGTTTTAATTGATTATTTTATTGTAAACTGCCCAGAGTCCCCCGATGGGAGAAGATGGGCGGGGACAAATTACATAAATAATAAATAAATAATGTTAAGAATAAATTCTTCCTCCTTACTGCTTGTTATGCCTATCTTATGATGTAAAAGAAACCATCCTTGTTGAGAATGTGAGTTTAAGGTTTAAAACCACCATCTACTGTTTGCCCTTACTCTTACTTTCTTTTTACTCTTCTTCATCATTACATATGATTGCTTGTCTCTTTACAATTTACAATATAGATCCTTTGTATCTCCTTTGTGGTTGTTTATTTTTTGCATTTGTGGCTTAAAGAAATACTCCATGCACAGAAATAGTGTACACATCATCCAGAAACAAGCAGAACAAAACACTCATCCTAAATCAATGAGAGAGAAAAAACAAACCATTTACCAGGTAATAACTGCATATGTATAGTTTTTGAGTGGCAGTGCACAAATCTGGTGTTTTTAACGTTGGATATATGGTGAGAACTCTATTAGACATCCACATCAAATTAAAAATCCAAGGATGTATTGGAGTTGTAAAAATAGTTACACTGTTTGGTTTCCCACATGATAATATGCACATAATGATATAAATAACTGTTCAGTGAATGGTGGACTATCTTTTCTGTGCTGCTATAAGTGGATTCCATGTAATCTATTTGACCCAGAGAGATTTCACTGTAGAGATTGGTGTTTAAACAAACCTAAGTACTAGATCTCATGTGTACATGTGTGTTTGTGTGTATGTGTACATGTATATGAAGCCACCTCCTTCTGCACTTAAATACTTAGAAAGTTATCATGCCATAAAAATGTAAGACCATAAATAGCTGTTGTAATTGGCTCTAGATTAGATTTCAAAGGGAAGATTCTAATTCCATTGACTGCATCTAGTATGACCTTTATGTCTGTTACAGTATTTCTCTTGAAGGATTTTTAGGGGGTTCATAACTCAATCTCAGAGCAAAACTGTTACCTGAAAAATGTTAACAATTAAGCAATAATTCAGAGATTTTGAATTTAAGTACCCTCTGTGTGGGCAGATTAAGAGAATATTGTCTATGTAATTCAGAGGAAAGCCAATTAAGCCTACTATATAATGAGCAATGATGCTCTCTCACATCTGCCAACAAAACCAATCAACATAATATATTACAGAGTGATGTGCTTTCTGTTGTCTGTATTATGGGAATGATTCAGCATAATAAATTATGTAAGCATAATCAACATTTGTTAATATGATATAAAAGGACATAGTTCTTCTTACACACAGATTCACACTGCATACGAGTCCAAACAGGACCTCTAATTCTGAATTTATCACCTGCACAATTCAATTTGTTCTGCTTCAAAAGTCCAACACTTCCAAAATGTTGATTTTATGATTACATGAAGAGAGGAAGGCAGATGTAGGCTTTGATATCTCAGTAAATGCCCATGTTCATTGTCCCAAATGCTTCTAATGCCAAGGTGCCCACTACTGCCATCTGGCACATCCCAAGTACCTTTAAATTAGGCCATCATGTCTTGTTGACAAATAAGGGTTTAATCCGTGCCAGGACTTAACTTTAGCTACTGTCTTCAGTGCCAGGGCCTCCTGCTACCATATATTGTTACACACATTCCTCTTCTCTGAGCAGTGAAAAGTTCCATGGCAAAGCATTGATCTGAAATTAGATTATTTTGGAAGGTGGTCACTGGAAATTTCTACTAGTTGTGCAAGCAATTTTCTCTAACACAACATTTTGAGCCACATTTTTGTTAGTATTATAGCAAATGGCAAAACCTAGAAGTCCTTGGCCGATCAAGTTAGCATTTGGATGGCACGCCACTAGGACTCTCAGGGCTCCAAGCTACACTGGATAATTGAAGGATGTGGTGATAAACCACTTCTACATCATTGGAAATAAAAGTTCATGGCTATGTGTGTGAGTCATCTGGAGATGAATTAAACTTGGAGAGTTTTCTTTTTAAAGAATTATATTGCAACATTCAGAAAAGTATGGATAGTGCTATAGCACTATATTCATGTTTGCATGTGTATCCAGAAAATACAGATTGGGGATATTGATTTTAAAATTCAAACTCAACAAATCTCTCCCCCTTTCTGCAAGGGTGCTATTTGTAAGGCCTGTAAAATGTAGATTTGCTTTAGCAATGTGGAGGCATCATGATCCATTTTGTGGAAAAGGCCATCTGGTTTGCTTCACTGAAGCAATTCAGGTGGCTTCAGTCGCTTCCAGACTGTGCTATGGGAGAAGATTTCTCTCAGCCTTCTCTGCCAGCACTGGCCAAAGTGTGTCCAAGCTGGGAAGCTTCAAGATTACTTGTAGTGCTTGACAGCATTGTCCATCTTGGAAGACCATCAATACAACTGGAAGTTCTAGGAAAGCCATCTGGCATATGCTACAGGATGGCCCAAGGACCATGCTGGAGCAGCTTAGCCTGAAATAATTCTTAGATCTGTAATGTCTGTCAAAAGCTCTGGCCATGGAGATGTTTCTTGCCTTGCACATGGGGCTAACTAAATTTTTTGTAGAATGCTAGGCACCACAGGAGGAAGCCTGCTGCACCTCAGCATCTACTGCAAAAGGTTGTGGTTACCACTAGGGGCACACTCCACACCTCTCCCCAACTGCATGTATGTTTTAGATATGTCATTTAAATGGTACAGTAAAAAAAATAGGGATATGTGAAGCAATGAAGACATGTTTCACTTCAACAAAGCTTCAGATTAAGCCCCTCTCCCCTTGAAGCAGATTCTCAAGCATCAACAATCCCCATACTTCTGAGCAAGGTGACTATATTGTTTTGCACAGCTGTTCTTCAAAACTCTTCTCAGCTTGTGCTACATGAGAAGGCTGAAAAGAGTCTCCTCCACAAAACTAGCTAAGGGTTGTCCAGGCTGGGTGTTATCAGAGTCCTTCAGAGGCCAAAGTCACTCCAGGCTGGGTGGCCTCACTGAGTGTTAAAACAGAAGAATCCTCCCTACACTGAGGAAGGCTGGGTGGAGCCCTGGAGCAAAACACACCATACTTGCTTTGCTTTGTTCTTAGAAATGATGGGACCATGTTGCTTTGTCAAGATGTTATACCTCTTTGAAATTGTATTGTATTATTTATTGTACTACCTAAATGGAATACCCAAATAATATACTGAGGATTAGGTTTATGGTTAGATATCACTAAGGATGGATGATTCCATTGAATTTGGTTGGTCTCCATTTCTCATTACTTCATTTAATCCTATTTTATCACTATGCAACAGAAATTTATATGCATTTTCATTATCATTTTCCCAAACTATATATTACATGTATACATTTCTCTAATATACACATTTTTCAAGTGTTTTTCTTTCCTACAACACTTAAACAATATTCCACTATTTCTGTGTGGACTTTATCCTATTATACACATTTTTGTACGTTATTTGTTGCATCAGGACTTTTAGAATGAATGAATACCAAACAATAACTACATTTTGTCATATATACTTATTCAGGAAGTCCAAATTTAATAGCGATATAGAAAGGTAACCTGAATGTAATTTTCCTCCATCCCTAGATGCAACAGGACACGTCCTACAAAATACCACATACATTGAGAGGGAGAGAGAGGGAGAGAGAGAGGGAGAGAGAGGGAGAGAGGGAGAACACTTGCAATTTGTTATCTCAGATTTCATACTGCATGGCCCTACAACCCCAGGATGGCTTTTCTATTAGGGTACCATCTCCAGCAACTGCTTCAGGCTTTTACCACTGTGCTATTACTAAAATTAATATCCTGTAATGTTTACATGTTACAAAGGTTAACAATGGTTCTTTCCCCTCCCCAACTGAATGATTATTATTACCACAATAACCCTGCATATATGGCAGGCATTTTTCCTACAAATGTTACTATAATGGGCCATAATCATATTGTTGAAATTCCACAGCAAAAGGACATTTTTCCTTATAAATATACAGGATAATCTCCACACTAAAAAAAAGTACTGTGTAAACAATCCTTTACCATACAGAAGAATCAGTTAATTCTACACTATGATTTTCTGAAACACTTTGATGATGGAATATAATTTACCCAGTATTATTAAATATAATTTTCCCAATTATATAAAAATTGAAAATTTAATGTCATTACAGAAGTATCACAACTGTTTCATAAAATTGCTGAGTTAACATGAATGAAGAATCTTATCTTTAACAAGCAGATGGCAAAAAGCTAAATTCAGTTACATCCACTGAAAACTGCTCCACAAACATAACAGATTTAATTCCTTAGGTTGATTGCAGAAATTATATATACATATACATATATACTTCATTTATAGACCTACATGATACACATACCTGCCTGCACCCAGAAATATTGGTGATCATTATGGTTCATGTATCTCTTATCCAGGCAGGTACCAGGATGTCTACAATAGAATTATATTTGTACAGGTAGTCCTCACTAAATGACCATTTGTTTAGTGGTGGTTCAGACTTACAACGGTGCTGAAAAAAACCGACTTACAACTGGTGCTCATGCTTATGACCGTTGCAGCATCCCCACGGTCATGTGATCATGATTTGGGCACTTGGCAACCAGTTTGCATTTATGACCGTTATAGCATCCTGTGGTCATGTGATCACAATTTTCAACCTTCCTGGCCAGCTTCTGGCAAGCAAAATCAATGGGGAACCACATGATTCACTTAGCAACCATGTGGTTCACTTAATGACCACCACAAAAGGCCATAAAATCGGGTCAGATTTGCTTAATGACCACTTCACTTAGCAACTGAAATTCTGGTCTCAATTTTGGTAGTTAAACGAGGACTACCTGTATTTTCAAAAAAAACCCTTTGACAAAGTTTCTCATCAAAGGCTAAAGAAAACTAAGTAGCCACACTGTAAGAGAATGTGTCCTTTCATGGGTTGCTAATCGAAAGCAGAGTGTAGGAATCAATGGCACTTTCTCAATGGAAAGAAGTTAAGAGGTGGAGCCCTTCGAAGCCAATGCATTTTAGCTTGTTCATAAACAGTTGTGGCCGTAAACTGATCAAGTCCACAGATGATACTTTGTTGTTGTTTATTAGTTCAGTCACTTCTGACTCTTCGTGACTTCATGGATCAGCCCACGCCAGAGCTTCCTGTCGATTGTCGCAGATGATCAGAGATGATAATAAACTACTCCAGATTGTAAACACCAATGTGATTCTGATGAGCTTCAGAAAGATCTCTTTAAATTGGGTGAACAGTCATGCCATTCAATTTAAGTGTAATCTGATGCTTACTGGGGCAAAAAAAAAAAAAGACAAAAACCTTCACATGCACAGTGATGGAGTCTGTGAGGTTTGTCATAAATTAGGCAAAAAATCTTGAGATCATAGACAATAGCACAACGAAGATGCTGACATGTGGCAGCTGTAAAAAAGACAGATCTGATGGTAGGGACCATTAGGAATTGGAATGAAACTAAAACGCCAACACTGTAATGCGTTTTTGCAAATGTTTTTACAAAGCCTATGGTACATCTACTTTTGGAGTACTGTAAACCATTCTGGTTGTCACACTTGAAAAAAGATATAACTGAGCTGGAAAAAGTGCCAAAGGTAACCAAAATGAGGGGGCACAGTCTTGGTCACACTTGTTGATGATCTGTGGCAGAGCTGGGATGGAGGTGGTGCATCCAATCTCATGCTCCTTTATCTCTCAGCACCAATTAATACCACTGACCATGGTATCCTTCTGAACTAGCTGCAGGGGGTGGGAATTGAGGAGCACTGTTTTACAGTGGTTCTTGTCCTTCTGGATGTGATTTAAGGTGCTAGTTATTATCTATAAAGCCCTACATGGCATAGGGCCAGGTTATTTGAGGGACTGCCAATCTCCCATGGTTTCTGTCCAGCTGATATTTGCCAACAGGGTTGACCCTCTCCAGGTACCTTTGATTAAATAGTGCCATCTGTTGGGACCCAAGAAGTATGACTTCATTGTTGCAGCACTTGCCCTCTGGTATGAGATTCCACCCCCCCACCACACACAATTAGTGTGGCTCCCACTCTGTTGGCATTCCCTAAAGACTTGAAGACCTGGTGGTTCTGCCAGCCCTTGTGCTGAGATGGTGGGGCCCAGTGTTGGATGTATCTTTGTTTATTTTTCTTTATGGTTGTATAGAGTGATTAGATACCATCTTGTTCTGTTTTGTATTAGGATTTTTTATGGTGTATTATATTGTGAGCTGTCCAGAGTCAGTTGGAGTCAGACAGCACCTAAATTAAACTTAAATTTGTAAATAAAAAATAAATATATTATTAAAATTTGACAGGAACTTAGGAATAAGTTTAAATTGGCAGTATTCTAAATACCCTCTCTTTCTTTCCTCCTTCCTTCCTTCCTTCCTTTTTTTCCAGAGAGCTGGCCTTTCTCTGCATTAGTATTCTTGATAGTAATTCAGTTCCTGGTATTTCATGCTATTATTGTACTTTTTATATATTTTGAATGATCTTCTAGAGAACAAATGCTAAATTTTAAGAATTATTGGGGCTATTATTGTCAAATGTTTTGAAACATTTACACCATCTACACACACGCTTAAAAACCAGGTTTAGATTTCTGATACTGTATTTTCTCTTATTCTTGGCTTTAGCTGATAGAAATTGAATGTTGTTGTTTAGCTCAATTCATTTCACATGTGATCCTTAACAAAATTACAAAATCTTCCTATATCACTAAATAAATATAAACAGCATTCATAACGACCATGGTGGGAAAGACTGTAGAAAAGCATTGTTTAATTCTTCCCCCTTTAATTAATATTCAATTGTGCTGAAGCAAATCTTCATTGTTTAAAACAAATAAATACAAAGTAAGCCAGTTTCAGGTATCATGGAAACAAACATAACTGATAATATAGCTCATAGCAGCTACACAGTCTGGGAAGAATGCTACTTAATCCCATCATGCTAAACAGCAATCTTACTTTTCAGATCTGTCATCCCTACTTGTCTTGGTAGTGATTTGACAGCTAGGGTTAGAGAGAACCAGATTCTGATCCCCATTCAGCTGTGATATTCACTTGAAGACTTCTTTGGGTCATTCACCAACTCCCAGCTTCATCTCTCATAGGGCTGGAAGGAGAATAAAAATGGAGGGAAGACTGTGTATGGCTTTGAACAAAAAGTGGAATAAAACTGAAATAAATAAAATAATAAATTCCAAAACATCCTGGGATGCTACCATTCTTATTGCCTTCAAATGCCTCTTCCAATTCTTTCACTATCACAGAGCTTTTGATCTCTCCCTCTTAGTATCCAAGCCCTATAATACTGAACTTTTAAAGTTTTTGAAACTAAAATATGCATGCTAAAACCAGCTTGCTGGCTGAAGAATTCTGGGAATTGAAGTCCACACCTCTTCAAGTTGCCAAGGTTGAAAAACACTGTTCTGAACTGTCAACAGTTACTCATCTAATGGAAACCTCTCTCACATTAAACTTGGACTTCCCTGATCTACATAATCAGGGGGACCATAGTGCTGCTTCATTCTCTCCACTGTGTTCAGAGCCTGGATAGGAAATTGTCTTGAACCTTACAAAGCCTCCTAAGCATAAAATCAAGAAGCTCTCCTTGGCAGACAGCCCAAGATTCTTTTTGGTGGTGCTTTGATAGGATTTCCCAATCACTCTTTGGGGCAAGTGACTGATTTAACTGTTGGGAATCCTGTGCTTTTCTGCGAGGTTTTGAGCTGCTCCACATGAAAGTAAATGAAATCACAGGACTTACTTTGAAAAGATAAATGGCTGCTTTTTTAATCATTGCACAAGAAGTCACTTGGATGGCAGTTGACTAATTCTCCTGAGGTGTTGCTTTTTCAATCCAGAGATAAAATCTCTTGTTTGCTTTTTGAGGTGCCTTGTTTTCTTTCATACCACCAGGCACAGAAAAATAATGAAACTCTCCACATCTTTCACTCACATTCATCACTGACTTACTTTAAATGTCTGCAAAGCATATACGTGAGGTACAGGTAAAAAAGAGAATTAATTCAGTTTATTCAAGTGTTAGCTACGACTATCAAAATTCTGTTGATGGTATTCTCCGGTATATAAAATGAAATGTATGGGCAAGGGAGAGGAAATCTTTACTTACAGAACTGCGGCAACATTTTAACTCAGATTTCTGACACACGCAAGAACTTCAAGTGTTTCAGTTAGTACCTCAGACAGAGGATCTAAGCAGAAAAATTTTCATCCACACTGTTCAGTCTGCTTCAAGTTAATACAGTATATTATTGTCTATTGTGTGAATGCCTACTGATAAATGGCTGATTCACTGTGGTCTTGCTGAACTGGGAAATTGCCACTGTTAAGAAAAAGGAATATAGAAAGCTAATACAGAGAACTCCACTGATTCTTGACATGATTCTTCATGTAACAGTGACAAGCCACTATTATTTTCTTGAAATGTTTAGCTGCCTCACAATCAGTAGGAGTCCTTATGGCATTTATGTGTGCATGATGTATATTGCTACAGGAATTCTGTTCTAATTTAGAATTAATGTCAATTAGAACCTGCTTATTGTGAAGAAATTATGATTTATTCACACTACTGCAATGCAAAGATGCACCAGTATACTACTGCCAATATTTGTACCTATTGCTATCTGTTTCTTAAAACAGATCAAATCCAAGAATACGGCTTTTGCTGCTAGATTTTACATGTCGTTTATGCGTATTTTTCTAAAGCTATTGCAGCAGAAATTGTGCAGTCAGCATTTTATATCCATTTTGCATCAAGCATTTTTTGTTGGCAAAATACATGCACGTGAAAAGGAGTGCATACCAATGCACATGTGTTCAGAGAAAGCTATATGAGAAATGACAGTTCTTACCCATTTTTGTGAGGACTTCTGCTTTGTCAGTGTCAAAAACTGATGGCATCGGAAATGGGCCAAAACAAATTTATGATCAGAAAAATCAAAAACTGTGTAAACCAAGAACTTAATAAAATACCTGCAGTTCAGAAAGCACTTTCTTCACCACAGTCCATTTGTACAATGTGAAATGAATCTGCGGTAAAATAATAACAAGGGGAATATTGTTAAAACAGACCCAATGCTTAATAAGAGGTCATGGATTTGTTTGGTTGGATCTAGTGGTTAAGGCGCCGGGCTAGAAACCAGGAGACTAAGCGTTCTAGTCCCTCCTTAGGCATGAAAGCCAGCCTGGTGACCTTGGGCCAGTCACTCTCTCTTAGCCCAACTCCACCTCACAGGGTTGTTGTTGTGGGGAAAAGAGGAGGAGGAAGGAGTATTAGGTATGTTTGCCGCCTTATTTATAAAAATAATATAGGTGGGATAGAAAATAAATAAATAAATAGTAGTTCCAGCAAATATTTGAAACCCTCATGCAAATTCACACATGCAGCTAGAACTATAAACACCTGAGCAACACAGTTCATGAAACCTCATTAATAATTAATAATAGACAACCATGTTAATAAACAAAAGAAAATAGTTAAAATACAGAAAGAATTAAAGAATTATTCCAGAGGAGGGAAGCAAAGGAAAGGAAAGATGGGAGAATGGTTAATTTGCTAAGCATGAACCAGCAAAGATATGCCAGCTAAGCTGGTTTTTCCATTCCCTGAGAGGAAAAAGAATAATGTCAGCCCCAGTAATGGATTTTCAGGCCAGAGACTGTGGATCCAAGGCCTCCTTAATCCACATCCACCATGTCCTCTTTTTGGTCCTCTCTGCTGGACCACTGCAGACCCTGCTCCTACCAATCTTCCATAGAGAAAGGGACCCCTTATTTCTCTCAAGTACCAAAGGATTCCTGCTTTGGGAATGAGACCTTTAAATCCAGCATTTTCAAATATAGGAGGTTTGTTACCCCATTTGGGAATGGAAAGACAAGACATGATCGCTTGAGATAACAAAAAGGATTTTGAGGAACTAATACTTGTTAGGACCATATGAGGAACTAATACTTGTTAGGACCATATCATTATTTAAACTGCAAGCTAGTGAGCTATACCAGGCCTTTCATCTGCCAAAGATATTCAGAGCCAAAGAAACATAAAATTGATCTATCGATGCTTAAATGGTTATATTTGGTATCTTCTCACACAGCTGGCTTCACAGCTAGGAAATGCTTAAGCCAGAGGTTGTTAATTGACTGACATAAACTATGCTGACTCAGCAAAGAGATGTTGCAAGGTTCATGTCTTTTCTAGATTTTTGACTGCTCAGAAAGTCACTGAGCCAGTGTTATTGAACTTTTGTATCCAGAATTTGTTCTTCTAAGAAATCTTTATTATACATGCATCCAAGGAAGTTTAGCAAACATCAGATTCTTTTGCAAAAAATTATATTTCTTTTATATCTTCCAAGACTGTTGAGTGACCCTAACTCTGTCAACTGACAAAAATTACTTTCTTCAACAGTTTTCTTCCTACTATTTTCTATTTTCTTCTATGCTTTTTTCCAAAGTTACTTTCCTTTCAACATCAGATTATTACTATGTTGAGATCTGTCTTTCAATTTCTTGACATTTTGTTTGCCATAGAAATAGGTGTCTGTTTTTCTACCTCATTCTCTAGATGATAACAAATTTCTTCATTTCTTCATTTTCTTGTAATGGAACTTTTGAATGTGTTTTAAAGTAATACAGTGCACAAATTGGGGTTACACTTCTATTCATAGTTCTGCAACATCCCTGCTTGCTTACCTTCATCCCTGTGGCATAGCAGCATCTGTGCCTGAGCTCCTTGACTCCATGGCCAAGTTGGCATTGGAATTCCTTAGGTTCATGGTCCTGGGGGACTTCAACCTGCCATCTTTGGGCCTGGGGTCAGAGGTGGCTTGGGAGGTCAAGGCCACCATGGGTCTGATCCAACTTATTAAGAGCTGGTCTTTATCACAGGGCCAAATGGCATAGTGATTTGGGTCTGGGGGATGTTAACATCAGTCCCTTGACATGATCAGATCATGTCCTCTTGACTCTGGAGTTCTCCATGCCAACCCTCCACTGCAGGGAGTTAGGGCCTATTCAATCACCCCACCTCAGGTGACTGATGGACCCCATTGAGTTATAGAAGGAACTTGAGGATTTTTCTGAAGCTATGGCACATGGTTAGGTTTTGATCATGGCTTGGAATGAGCATTTGACAAGGGCCCTGGATCAGATCATGCCTGTGCAGACTCACAGTGCTTGCAGATCCCATAGAGCCTTTGGTTTACCAAGAAGCTACAGGAGATGAGGTAACACAAGAGATGTCATACATACATACTGGTAGACAACTTGGGAGTCCTCCTGGATGCACAGCTCCTATTCCAGGAGCAAGTGGCAGGCATGGCTTGGGACACTTTGTCCAAGTGTGGCTTGTATGCCAATTGCACCAATTCCTGGACCAGAAGGTCTTCCTCAGAATCACTCACACCTTGGTCACTTCCTGGTTGGACTATTACAATGCACTCTACATGGGGCTGCCCCTGAAGACCACCCAGAATTTACAATTGGTCAAGAACACAGCAGCTTGAACAGGGCTGGGCACCCCTCAGTTTGCCCATGTTACACTGCTGCTGTGCAGACTGCACTGGCTCTCAATTTCTTTCTGTGAGTAATTCAAGGTGCTGGTTATTACCTTTAAAGCCCTACATGTCATAGGGCCATGTTATTTGTGGGGCCACCTCTCTCTGAGGATATCTGCCTACTCCACTAGGCTGGATAGGGTAAGCATACTCCAGATCCTTTCTCTTTAGTGTTGCCATCTAGTGTGATGGCACTAAGACCTCAGAAGTGTGACTTGTCTGTAGCACCTCCTACACTGTTGAACACCCTTCCCCCTGAGATCCAGCAGGCCCCCATTCTTTCAGCCTTCCAGAAAGCCATAAAGAGCTGTCTATTCCCCCAGGTGTTGGGATAGGATAAGATTGGAGTCAGAGGATTGTATGAACTAATGGATTGGAGATGGTGGGTCAGGAGCCTGCTTTTCTTGGTTTTGGTTTTATTATTGTTGAGAGCCACCCAGTGTTGTGCTTTACAAGATGGATATCCATATAAGTCTTTTAAAATCAGTTTTTAAATCAATCAATCAATCAATCCCTGGTTGTCCTGTTCCCCAATCTGAAAAAAGCACCTTGGCAAATGTTCTCTGTCTACTCTTGGGATTCTGTGAGAAATGTGAGAAACTGCAGATCACCAGAGAGATGACTGAACAATAAAATACAGGAGACTCAATTTACCTTTGGCCAGTGACAATTAAAGTACTCCCAAGAACCAACGGGAACTGCATCCTCTTTGGTGATTATACAGTTTGCTACCTTGCAATCAATGTAAAGGTGTTTATATATGATTTGTAGAGATAATTGCTTGCATCATATCTTCAATAGGTACCCTTTCAAGTCTCCCTTTTTATCTAGGCTGCTGAAATAAAATGTCATTTCTTTATGCCAGAACTTCATATGGATCCAATAGTTTTCAATATCTTGCTTACGCAGAATTTACATTAATCAATAAATACTGTGTCTCAGGCAGTTTCTCCCTTGTTGTTTACCCTAAAGTATGGGAAATACTATAAATCCCTAAACAATCATAATGCAACAAACCAGAAAATAAAATGTCTTTTCAAGCACAGGAACAGTTGTAAAAATATACTGTAGCCTCATTCAATATTTTCAGAAAAGTAGATGCTCTGATTTTCTCTACCAATCCTATGTAACTTAATATTTTTATATTTAAATATAAAAATATTTTTTTCTATGCTAAATGCTAAAGGATGCTTTAATCTGCTTAATTTTTTAAAGTAGCGAGCCAATACTGAAATTTTCAAAAATGTTCAATTTTTAAAAAAAGAAGTAGGGAAGAAACTTAGAAAGCTTTAAGAACTTGGAGAGGTTTTGGCCTAGAGGAACTATTTTAATATGGAGACTGGAACTGCAGTGATGCATACATAATTTAATACATTAAAAGGAACACAATCTTTAACAGACAAGCCGCATCTTATTTCAGAACCTAAGGCCTTTCCCTTTTAAATGTATGAAGCAAATGTTACCCTTAGTTCATGTCTTTGGTCAGTTATTTTACATACAGTACATTCTTTTTCGTAGTAAAAGTATTTTAGGTTAATTTTGTAAATAAATTCTGAAGAACAACCCTCCTTCCTTCCTTCCTTCCTTCCTTCCTTCCTTCCTTCCTTCCTTCCTTCCTTCCCTCCTTCCCTCCTTCCCTCCTTCCCTCCTTCCCTCCTTCCTTCCTTTTCCCCCATCTATCCATCCATCCATTTCTCTATCCACTCATCCTAGATGTATCCTCTAATGTTGGATTATCAAAATTCCTATTTTTAAAGGGTTTTAAATAAGTACCATTTTTTTTATGTCATAATAACTGCCTCTTCAGCAAAGGATCGTTACCTTGTCGTGGTGCTGGAGCTTGAGCACCTCAATGATGCCATGAGCTAAACCGTGAAGGGCCACCCAAGACGGGAAGGTCATGACAGAGAGGTCAGACTAAATGCGATCCCTGGGGAAGGTAATGGCAACCCACCCCAGTATTCTTGCCGTGAAAACTCAATGGATCAGTACAACCAGAGATGTGTCGGTATACCATCGGAAGATGAGACCCCCAGGTTGGAAGATGGTCAAAATGCTACTGGGGAGGAACAGAGGATGAGTTCAACTAGCCCCAGATGTGATGACGCAGCTAGCTCAAAGCCGAAAGGACGGCTAGTGGCCGACGGTGCTGGTGGTGAACGGCGAATCCAATGTTCTAAGGATCAACACACCATTGGAACCTGGAATGTAAGATCTATGAGCCAGGGCAAATTGGATGTGGTTATTGGTGAGATGTCAAGATTAAAGATAGACATTCTGGGCATCAGTGAACTGAAATGGACTGGAATGGGCCACTTCACATCAAATGACCACCAAATCTACTACTGTGGACAAGAGGACCACAGAAGAAATGGAGTAGCCTTCATAATTAATAGTAAAGTGGCTAAAGCAGTGCTCGGATACAATCCAAAAAACGATAGAATGATCTCAATTCAAATTCAGGGCAAGCCATCTAACATCACAGTGATCCAAATATATGCCTCAACCACAGACGCTGAAGAAGCTGAAGTAGAGCAGTTCTATGAGGATCTGCAGCACCTACTGGACAACATGCCTAAAAGAGATGTTATTTTCATCACGGGAGACTGGAATGCTAAGGTGGGCAGTCAAATGACACCAGGAATTACAGGTAAGCATGGCCTGGGTGAACAAAATGAAGCAGGACATAGGCTGATAGAATTTTGCCAAGACAACTCAATGTGCATAACAAACACTCTCTTCCAGCAACCTAAGAGACGACTTTATACATGGACTTCCCGAGATGGACAACACCGAAACCAGATTGACTACATCCTTTGCAGCCAAAGGTGGCGGACATCTATACAGTCGGTAAAAACAAGACCTGGAGCTGACTGTAGTTCAGATCATGAACTTCTTATCACACAATTTAGGATCAGACTAAAGAGATTAGGGAAGACCCACAGATCAGCTAGATATGAGCTCACTAATATTACTAAGGAATATGCAGTGGAGGTGAAGAATAGATTTAAGGAACTGGACATAGTAGATAGGGTCCCGGAAGAACTCTGGACAGAAGTTCGCAACATTGTCCAAGAGGCGGCAACAAAATACATCCCAAAGAAAGAGAAAACCAAGAAGGCAAAATGGCTGTCTGCTGAGACACTAGAAGTAGCCCAAGAAAGAAGGAAAGCAAAAGGCAACAGTGATAGGGGGAGATATGCCCAATTAAATGCAAAATTCCAGAGGTTAGCCAGAAGAGATAAGGAATTATTTTTAAACAAGCAATGCGTGGAAGTGGAAGAAGACAATAGAGTAGGAAGGACAAGAGACCTCTTCCAGAAAATTAGAAACATCGGAGGTAAATTCCAGGCAAAAATGGGTATGATCAAAAACAAAGATGGCAAGGACCTCACAGAAGAAGAAGAGATCAAGAAAAGGTGGCAAGAATATACAGAAAACCTGTATAGGAAGGATAACAATATCGGGGATAGCTTTGACGGTGTGGTCAGTGAGCTAGAGCCAGACATCCTGAAGAGTGAGGTTGAGTGGGCCTTAAGAAGCATTGCTAATAACAAGGCAGTAGGAGACGACGGCATCCCAGCTGAACTGTTCAAAATCTTGCAAGATGATGCTGTCAAGGTAATGCATGCTATATGCCAGCAAATTTGGAAAACACAAGAATGGCCATCCGATTGGAAAAAATCAACTTATATCCCCATACCAAAAAAGGGAAACACTAAAGAATGTTCAAACTATCGAACAGTGGCACTCATTTCACATGCCAGTAAGGTAATGCTCAAGATCCTGCAAGGTAGACTTCAGCAATTCATGGAGTGAGAATTGCCAGATGTACAAGCTGGGTTTAGAAAAGGCAGAGGAACTAGGGACCAAATTGCCAATATCCGATGGATAATGGAAAAAGCCAGGGAGTTTCAGAAAATAATCTATTTCTGTTTTATCGACTATTCTAAAGCCTTTGACTGTGTGGACCATAACAAATTGTGGCAAGTTCTTAGTGGTATGGGGATACCAAGTCATCTTGTCTGCCTCCTGAAGAATCTGTATAACGACCAAGTAGCAACAGTAAGAACAGACCACGGAACAACGGACTGGTTTAAGATTGGGAAAGGAGTATGGCAGGGCTGTATACTCTCACCTTACCTATTCAACTTGTACGCAGAACACATCATGCAACATGCTGGGCTTGAGGAATCCAAGGCTGGTGTTAAAATCGCTGGAAGAAACATGAACAATCTCAGATATGTAGATGATACCACTTTGATGGCTGAAAGCGAAGAGGAACTGAGGAGCCTTATGATGAAGGTGAAAGAAGAAAGTGCAAAAGTTGGCTTGCAGCTAAGCCTCAAAAAAATCAAGATTATGGCAACCAGCTTGACTGATAACTGGCAAATAGAGGGAGAAAATGTAGAAGCAGTGAAAGACTTTGTATTCCTAGGTCCAAAGATTACTGCGGATGCTGACTGCAGTCAGGAAATCAGAAGACACTTAATCCTTGGGAGAAGAGCAATGACTAATCTCGATAAAATAGTTAAGAGCAGAGACATCACACTGACAACAAAGGTCCGCATAGTTAACGCAATGGTGTTCCCCGTAGTAACATATGGCTGTGAGAGCTGGACCATAAGGAAGGCTGAGCGAAGGAAGATCAATGCTTTTGAACGGTGGTGTTGGAGGAAAATTCTGAGAGTGCCTTGGACTGCAAGAAGATCCAACCAGTCCATCCTCCAGGAAATAAAGCCAGACTGCTCACTTGAGGGAATGATATTAAAGGCAAAACCGAAATACTTTGGCCACATAATGAGAAGACAGGACATCCTGGAGAAGATGCTGATGCTAGGGAGAGTAGAAGGCAAAAGGAAGAGGGGCCGACCAAGGGCAAGATGGATGGATGATATTCTAGAGGTGACG
This sequence comes from Candoia aspera, assembly GCF_035149785.1. NCBI lineage: Eukaryota > Metazoa > Chordata > Lepidosauria > Squamata > Candoiidae > Candoia > Candoia aspera. The sequence continues at coordinate 78,354,823 of NC_086153.1, read as the reverse complement.
GACTCATCCCTGGGGGAGCTGGGGATGTTGATGACCGACAGGAAGCTCTGGCGTGGGCTGGTCCATGAAGTCACGAAGAGTCGGAAGCGACTAAACGAATAAACAACAAAAAATAACTGCCTTAGAATTCTTACCTGTTTGGAGACCTCAAGTGAACAGGGACATATTCCTTCATGAGAAAACCTGTTCCACTGGTTGCTCTCACTATCAGGAAATTCCTCCTAATATCTAACCTGAATTTCATCCCACTGGTTCTGGTCCTTCTCTTTGGTGCAACAGGAAACAAGTCGACTCTATATAATTACCCTTTAGACATATGGAGATGGCTGTCATAACTTCCCTCAGTCTTCTCTTCTGCTGAATAAACATACCCAGTTCCTTTAACTGTTCCTCACAGGGCAGCTCAGCCTAAAAGGACATAGCAAACTGGAGCAAGGTCAGAGGACAGCCATCTGTCTAAAATGCTTTAGCATCTCCTGGACTAAAGGACTTGAGATCCCTTCCAACTTAATGAATCTATGATAGCATTTGAGGGGACTAACCCCTAAGGAAGGATTACTCTTTTCGTAGGTCCAATAGTGGAAGCCAAGGGCATCAGCAGAGGTCTGTTTTGCACTGGAAGTTGCCCACTATTTAATTAACCCAAAGGCTGCAGTGGAAATGTAAAAGGTGAGGAGCTCTCAGACTCAGCTTCCTGCATGGGGTCCTTGTATTGGTATAAGTGTGACAGCCACTGGTACATTTGATATCTGCAGTGGGCCCCAACTGGGAGCTGGATTCTAGTAGCTACCCTAAGGTACTGGTGCCAACAGTGGCTGCACTTCACAAAAAGTTATGCTATGCTAAGTCTGTCAAACTTTAAGCCACCATAAAACTCTGCAGTTTTTTCTTGATACTATAACCCAAGCTACATTTCTGAAAGTTGGCAAACTGCTTCTCTTCCTTTATTCTAAAATGTGCTTGCCGATCTTGTAGTTGGTCTACAAGTCTTAACAGTTGGTCTAGTTGACTTCAGTGCAGTTTTTTCTCCAAAAGAACTGCTATTTTAGGGCTCCTGGTCTAGAATGGAAGTTACAGTTTTATAGGGCAAAGGGTTCAAATTGGGATTAGACTTCAATCCCCCCTATTCTTCTATCACAGTGGTGTCAATTGGATCAGGTTAGCCATGCCCTCAAGTTGAATGACCATTTGAAAATAAAGGGTCAATAGATGTCTCAGCTGATTGTAGAAAGTTAAGAAGGATAGGATCTGGTAAGAACTTGAATGGGAGAATATCAGGAGATGTAGCTATAGGCTAGACTGGGAAGTGGAAAAAAGATCCCAGAAGGAGAGAGTAGCAAATCACTTGCATTTTGTTGCTAAAACAACTACATGGTTGCGACTTTGGATTCCATACTTGTGTCTATGAAGTCACCAGAGGTCAAGTTCAACTCTTAATAGACTTTATATGTTATCTTTATTTTCCAACAGAACCTGCAGGCACAGAGTCAGGATAGAATCAAGAAAAAGAGGGACAGGCCTCCTTGCCCCTCACCTCAGGATCAAGATTTGAATCAATATATACACGTTGGCCATTTCTGGCAAAACAAAAAAAATACCCCCAAACCACATGCACTCAAGTGCAGAACTGAATGGTTGCAAGCACATGAAATGTGGTCATGCTGGGAGACCTCTGAGCATGAGAACATAAAGCAGGACCTTCCTGTTTCTGCTATTGCTGTTGTGGTGCACTGTGGGTCACTATGGGGGATGCCAGCCCAAATCTGACACTGCAGATATTTAGGAAGAGAGAAAATGTTTTTTTCTTCTTCTTCTTCTTCTTGCTGAGAACTTTCATGGGCTGTACTGAATTTCATTATTGTTTTACGAGTAGACTGTCTTTATTTGGTTCCTAAATAAATAAATAAAATGGCAATAGCTGCACCCATTGTTGAAGTTTTTTCCAAGAATTCTTTCAATCTCACTACCTTCTCAGGGTCTCTTATATTAGGACTATTGTAAGGACAATTGGCAATTCAGTTTATCATGTTCACAGATCTGTAAATGAAGCCTGTAATGTTTTGAGCTGATCTCAACCTCTACAGGTTCTTTTACACGTATGTGAGACACATGACCAACATACTGCCCTTCAAAGTAGGATGCACTGAAGATACCCACAACTGCACACACTTGCTCACAAATATACGCACAGTGTTCTCCACTGGATGGCCATCTTTGGAAGTTTCCACCACATTGTTATTCACCGGCCCATAGAGTCCTAACTTAAAAACTCACACAACTGAACATACTCCTCCAAATGATTCCTTCCTAGTGAAGCAAATATCCCACTTTTCCATTGCATTAGGATTATCTAGTGTGGCAGTTGCCATGGAAACTCATTTTTGTTGATTTTTTTAAAGCAGTTTTGTCAATAAGTGCACACACTATATTACTTGTCTCAGTTGTCAGGGTGAATTATGCCCCTTTTGCTTCAGCATAAATTCTTGTATTTATTGGGAACAACGAAGTCTGTTTATTGCTTGTATGAGCGACTCTGCCCTTTCTGGCATGGGATGCTCTCCGGTACAATCAGGTGGCGCAAATCTATTTACCCTCCCAATAATGAAGAATGAGTTTACTTAATCGGAAGAGTATAAAGAGAACTACATGGGAAATTACCATCTTTTCTGACACCTATGAAACAAACACGGCAAACATGATTTCCCACCATGATTTAGGAAACAGGCTCTTACTTTAAAGGAGATTTAAAAATCTGCCTAGCTAGCCTTTGGTGATAGGAGGGAATGAAAAGCAAACTGCTACACTGACATTTTGTAGTGGGTAGCAGAGAATATCTCTCTAGCGTGTGCCTTCACTGAAGTGAAAATAGAACAGGAATGCACTTAGGGTAAATGTGTGACTGGTAAGTTTTCCACTGAAGTGACCTATTACGTGTCATAAGCTATTATTGTAACACCTGGAAGAACCCGGAATGAGAAATTTCTAATATAATCAGAAGTCTTTGGGCCTTTTGATACAGGGAAAGGAAATTGGGTTTTACTGTTGCATTGCAAAAGGGCATTAACATCAACATTTATATTCAGAGCCACTTCTGCAACCTTACAGAAGTCTAAACCACATCCTACAGAATTCGTCTGTCAATGTAACAAGTACAGTGGGTAATAACAGTAGCTTTAACACTGTATGTAATAACAGTGGAAAACTGGCAATAGAGACATTCCATAATACAGAGCTTTCTCTCCTAATGAAGAATTTCCATAGAAGAAAATGCTATGTTTGGGAAGATCAGATACTAGGACTGCCCAGTCCCGTGAATTGACTTGGATGCAGGCTCACACATGCTCAGAAAACCAGGAAGGAATTTCAGTGGCCATGCTGAGCCTTCAAAACCCGTGGCTGCCTCAAGACTCCAAGCATCTCCCTTAGCCCTATCAGATATCGCAACCAGAATGACCCACTTTATAGAAGGCTGTCCTCTGGAAGAGTTACTCAGTCCAGATTCAAGATACACCTTCACCAGAGCAGAGAGCAGGTTCCCTGCAGCTCTCCATCACAGTTGGCACCGAGACAGCAGACAAGCAAGTCACTTGGCCATGATTTTTCCTTGCTATGGTAAGATGTATTTTATTTCTATTCCAAGTTTAGTAATTACTCATACATGTGTGTTCCGAAGTTTAAAGTGACAGGTGCCATTTGATGCATAATTAGGACCTTTCATCCTCTTCATGATGCTGCTTGTTTGTTTCTGAGGGGAGGGTTATGCATCAGTGTTCAGTTACAGGTGTTTTTACAGAATAACTCTGCACATCTTTGCTAAAATAAATTACTTCGAATTGGGTGGGGGGATCAAGAATTCTTTGGGAATGTTGGGGCTCCAACAGGTACAGACATCCTTGTCCTTGTCGACCAGATAGCAGTTACCTTTCCATTATACCTTTGTTTTTCTATATTTATTTCCACAGAGAATAAAATTCCAGTACTGTTTATAGGATAATATAAGAAAATATAAGAAATTTCGGGATAAGGGCAAAATACTATCTGGTCCAGTATGCTGGTTTACTGGGGCCCATCAGAAGCATTCAGAAAGTCCATATGTGGGATATGAAGACGGTCACACCTTCCCATTTGTCTCCCCCAACAGACTGCATCTCCCACTGGAGATAATATATACATGTCACGACTGTCAGCCATCAATAGCTTTATCTCCCATGAATTAGTTTAATTTCCCTTTAAAGCCACCACAGTTGGTTGCCATCATTTTATCATGAGGTCATGGCTTAATTATGTGCTCTGAAAAAGTGCTTCCTTTTGTCTGTTTTAAATCTCCCAGCTTTCAGATCTAAGTGCTACTATTATGAATTCTACCATTATACTTTAAATGCCTTTTTAATAGTACCTATATAAGTTATATTATAATTTCTTAAATTACTGGTACATCCTGGCTAATGTTACATGGTTTTTCTTTTTAAATCTTTAGAAGGAGTTGCATGGCTACATATACAGTATTTTGCAATTGGGAACTTTTCATGTTATTGCCAAAAGTTTGCTCCTATCACACAGTGTTGCTTTTTATTTTGTTAAACTGTATTGAATTTATTTGGGCTTGCTTACTCATATATATTTATTGATATTAACAGGTTTGTATTTTCTTTTCTAAGTTTTGCATCAGCTTCCCAAATTCTCCTGTATAGTATTCTGTCCTATTCCTTGGGTATTCTGCTTACTCATGGGTAGCCCTGGTTCATATTGGTGAATGCGTCATTCATATGTGATTGTAAGTTTACCTTTGATGCAAATAAAGATATTATTTCTATCACTTACTGTGTCCTGAAGAACAGGTTTTATCTGGAAATGCATTAGGACCTAGATTTTGGAATGAAATATATTTATACTGTTTCCTTCTTTTCCTATCTATGAAAAGGCCAGAATAGACCGGTGTGTGTGTGTGGGGTGGGGTGTTTTGTGGGGAGTTGCTTGGATGGATTTTGTTGTTCTTTCTTTGGGGGATGTTGTTTTTGGTGAGCCATTACTTTGGAAATTGTTATTGTTTATTCTGATCAAACGAGCAGAATGTCATTTTCTAAAACTCAAACCCATCACGAATTTAGGATTACAGTTGTTTACAAATGTAGAAAATATCAACATTTAAATCCTTCCCTTGACTATTTAAGTCATATCATTTCAGGATTGGTTGGGTGGTTTGTTGGCTAATTCAAGTTTTTAATTAGAAGATCATGTGGTTGTCATTGTAACTGTAATTATCAGAACTTTGCTTGGTTATATGAAGCTTTCATCACATGACAAGGAGGAAACTCTCTTTATTCCAACATTGATTGGAAAGGTCCAAGGAGTGGTGGCAGTTATGTGCTGGGAAATGCCATTGTAATTTCTCTTCAGAATTTCCTCATCAATATGGAAAGTTAGATTGGAGTTGCTCATTCTGGAACATGCATCCTCAACTCCCATCCACACTTAAAATCACCAAATGCCTGAAAAGAGAGTTTGGGTCCCTTCTATATGTACCTCCAGACTAGAGAGAAAGTTGTTGCCCTTTTTCTTCCTTTTTCAGACTATTAATAAAGCTCCTTCTGAGGAAACAGAAAATTCAAAATCATTTCCTTTTGCCATTCAATGGACACAGAATAATCTGACTCTGGAGTGAAAAGATGGAGTGGTCCCTGACTGAAACCTTAAATACAATTACATAAGTTTTATAAGCATGATTTAGATAGATAATCCAACATTCACATTGTTCCAAATCACATTTCCAGCTCTAAAAAAATTGAGATATTAAAGTTAGCCTTACAAGTTTTAAGCCTTCAGTACTGTTTGTAGATTCTGCCTTTCTATCTCCTTCATTTTTTTTCCTGCCTGAATTAGAAATGAGTTATTTCAACAGAAGATTTATTATTTCAGGATGATCTTCAAAACATTAAAGGCTTTCACTTAACCTCTATTACAACCCAGAATCAAATTAACCTCTGTCATATAAAAGCAACTGTTGTGCTTTTCATGTAAAATGTATGAAATGCCTCATATTATGTCTCTCCATCAGTGCTTACACTCAACTAATCCATAATATTTCAAAGCATTATGTTACAGCAACAAAATTATATGGGTACGTTAATGTCTATGTTCCCTAACCTCCACTGACAGATTTTTAATAGAAAATGCAAACAAATTGTTAAGATTTGTGGATTGATGAAATTTGAGGAGATATAATAATGAAGAATAATTTGCACCTGCTGTTTATATATAGCATCATAACATATAGAAATAACTCTGAAGTTTCACTCTCCCAGAAATAGAAAGAATGAATAAAAAAGGCTCTCTAAAAACCTTGCATCAGAGCACATTAAACCTTCAATCCTCTATAGCATCTTTGAAACTATGCACCCATCAGATAATTTTCACACTGGGTATCATATCTGAAACCTGCCTATGCATTTACTGGTTTGAGATTAGCTCTCAGTTGGGTCCTGCACTACTTGGAGATCCACCTGTTCTCCAAAGAGGTTACCCTTTTCTTCTCCTCTGAAATTCCTCTCAGGCTTTCAAGATGCACCTTTCTCAAGGTTTCTGTAGTGCTGTGATGATGAAAATGATGCACTGGGACCAGAGAGACCCAGGTTGAAGTTCACCTCCACTTGATGACTTTGGGCCAGTCTCTCTCTCTCTCTCATTCTCTCTCTGTCACACACACACACACAATACATAAATAAAGCCCTAGAAGTACTCTCTATTTGTGTAGTGAAAACAGTAACTCTATCTCTGAATCTTTTCAACAATAGAAGGGCCATTTCAATATCCTCTTTCTCAAGTCCCTTTCTCTGCCTTTGTCCTCTTGTCTTAACCCTCCCACTCCTGGGCTTGCTGCACTTTCTGCTAACTGCTCTTAATCAATTCTTCTCATCCTTGACTTTCTTTTTCACCTTCATGGCTGACTTGCTCCAATCTCTTTCTTGCTCTTCCTACTTAGCCTAACAATCCATTCTCCTTACCGGCACAGCCTCGGCCCCTCTCACTTTCTCACTCTCCTTTCTTCTTTTCTTCCCCTTCTACCTGGCACTATTACTTATAGGAATTTGATCGTATCTGCTAGTCGTGCTTCACAGGTATATGTTTGCTAGCAGTTAAGCTAGTAGTCAAACATCATCACTTGTAATTGGCTTGATTCAGCTCTGGTGAAAATAGGAAGAAGAGAAGACATGTTGTAGTGGCTCATTACAACATTTAGCAATGCCATTCCACCCTTCAAAACTAATGAAGGGCAAGATTGTTCTGAAACCACATATAAGAGTGTTGTCAAGAATAAGAAAGGTGACCTTGATGGAAATATACAGGAACTGTTACTTAGACAAAAGGGGCTGAAGCCTTCTTTAACTCCAGAACAACAAGGTAACATCTGGAAGCTGCTCAGGGAAAACCTTCCTAATTCACTGATATATTTGCACTTGTAGCAAATAAACTCAGTCTGGGAGTGAAACCGAAGAAACACACACATACACACAGACCCTCATGCTGGGGATATGAGGAGGAAAGGAAATTGAAATGGGCTAAGCATCAGGCAGGAGAGGAGCTACAGCTGCATTGAGAGACAGAGAAGATGGTTGTCAAGCCAAGTGGGGTTTAGACTGCATTGTCTGCTGAAGAATAGCTGATTCTTGGGTGGACTGAAGACCACTGAAGATCTGCAGGTTCTCAGGTGAATGGTCACCAAAGTTGGAGGAGGATCAAGTTCTGAGGGATCAGACTACCTTGTGCAGAATTTCCTAAGGGGGAAGAAGGCTCTGGTAGTATGTTTTCAGTCCAACAAATGTCATTAGAAGACATAAGCTAAGCAGGTTGGTAGTTGGTTAGGTTTCACATGGAAAACAAGCAGGAAATTTCAGAACTATATGCTGGGAAGTAAACCAAATAATCTAGGAAAGAAGCAATGTGAATACTTATATACTTTTCCAAGAAAACGATATGGCTGTGCCTTTGATGTCTCAGCCCAGCTGAGACTTTAATTTTTATCATTATTGGAGCACTTAGCAACCCAGCTGCAAGAAAGCAACAACTCTGGGGAGCAAAAGCATAAATCCAATATGTCCAAGCTTGCAATCCAAACACATCAAATCAAAAGCACAATCATGATCAGGTGCAATCATAGAAACAGGTCACACTGCAGTTGTTAGTAAACAGGATCAGTGTTTTTTTAAAAAGTAATCAAGAAAGAGACCCAATGGGAAAGATTTCCCAATATGTATTTATTTACTTATACATATTTCTAAGGCCACCCAACTCATTAACAACACTGTGCATTAGAGCTCAACAACTATAAAGCAAATGATCTGAATAAATCCAATTTAGAATTTTTAATGTTCCCAATCCCATGCATTTCCAAAGTGTAACATTTATTTCCTCAAGTAACTGATTTGCAATTATAAAGGGAGGCTGAAATCTTTTCATACCTTGGTATGTGCTGTTCCCGTAAATTCTGGCAGTTCCATAACCAGACAGACTATAAAAGCTTTTATGAGAAAATATGGTTGAGGACAGAGACAGCTGGCATTTAAATTAGCCAAGTGAGAGAAATTACTCTTACTCATTCACCAGATGCTTTTATTCATATATACATTTTTAAATTAATAATTCCATAATACTATGCAATCCACGCTGTTCTGCTCACTGACCTTAACAAGTTTTGACACCCTTTTTCATTATTTCCAAACAGTACAGCACATTTTGCCAACTTCCATTTTGATGAAACCATCTAATGGGGGGGAGGGATTGAGCCCACAAACATATGCCAGTTGCCAAAAGTTATGGTTATTTTTGCTGCAATTGCAGAATTTTCATTTAAAAAATTATAATGCATTGCTTGCATTCTCCTATTTGTTAATGTTTGAATGCTTTACATCAAAAGCCTCTAAACGGCCAACCCATCTTCTATAATCTTGGATTATTTTTGCACTCTTAAGTGCTAGTGATTCTGTAATGTGCTCACATATCAGTAGGTGATATTTGCCTCCAATATTGTTAGTATTCCTACCAGTCTTATGTACAAATGATGTCCTTTGCATGCAGTGGTTATTCAACCTCTTTCTCATTTATGACACCAGAAGCAGCTGGGAAGTATATGACAGAGAGACATTTGTTTGGCTGGCATTTTCATATGAACCAACCTAATTTGCACCTCCCTATCTAATATAAGAACTAGACCACAACTTTCCTTCCATTTTCACATTTCTGCAAATTTTGAAGTTTTGATTTTTTAAAAAAAATAAAGCACAGTAAAATGCCCACATCTGACAAACTGAGAAATATGATGCATGTTTTGTGCATATGTTCTAGAAATTACATACCAAAGTAAGTGCTCATCTCTGTTAATATGAAGCAGTAGGTTCTTGATTTTAAGACTGATTGTTTTAAATACAGATGGATGCAGAAACAGACCATGAACTGGACAGATTTGCCATTCCAACTACAGTTTACCAGGCACGCATTCCAAGCTCCAGCCTTTTTGAAGTAATGGAATTTGGGGGAATTTTGGAAACACTCAGAAAATGGTTGCTCTTAGGGGACTTATCTGTTCCCAAGAAAGGTTGTTGTCATGATGGAGATAGCCACAAAAGATCTATATAATAGAACTAATTAAATTAGAATTAACTTGCCTCAAATCCTAAGTACAAGGCAAAATGGAGTCTGAGCTTGCATTTGCCTATATGCGCCCATAAAACACTATACACACATACAAGCAAAGCATGCATGCTATACTCTTCCCCCTCTCACACATGAACATCTAGTGCAAAACATATATCTTGCGCATATACATACAATTTAGGTATTCTCTTGCACACATGCAAAGCTCAAATTGAACAAACAGGCCCTGCTGTAATGGTTTGTGGGAATGACCCTGGGAGACAGGAGGAAGAGCCACAACTTAGACAACCATCTTGCAAAAGGTACCTCAGCCCACAGAAGGAAAAGCAGCATGGGAAGCATCTCAGAAGGGACCCTCCCTAGTTTTCTGGAAAGTAAAAGTAAAGGAGGGGAGAAGTACTTTCAGACTTGCTAAAGTCTGTTACTGTAACCATACAATACAGAGCAAATCTGGTGTAGTGGTTAAGGCACCAGGCTAGAAACCAGGAGACCCTGGCTTCCAAAGAAAATATGGCAAACTTAAGAAGGCTGTGCAAAAGCAGAGCCAACAACTGTGGCAAAGACCAAGGAACCAGAGAGTAGGCGGGTTCCTTGGAAACTCTCTGTATAAAAAGAGGACAGGAGATCACCCACATGTGTTCCGGACAGCTGTTCCTTGCAAGAAGACCACTGGATAGCGGTCTTCTGTGGGTTTGAGTGCCAGGAGACTGTGGGTTTGAGTGCCAGGAGACTATGGGATTAGACAACTTGCTTGCAACCTGTGAGGTTCCAGCCAACCTCTGACTCAGAAAACAAAACTCTTTTTGAAGGGGAAACAAACTTACCAGGCAGAAACCAGGAAAGCAAAACCCAGAAATGACAGCAGCGCGGGAAATGTCACCGGTGCTGATTCGGAGGAGGATTTGAACCCTCCAATCAGCACGCGTGAATGACGGGCAGAAAAGTGCGTGAAGGAGAAGGCAGCCCAATTGGCTGTAGAAGGGAATAGGCATGCAAAAGATTGGCATAAAAGGCAGACAAGGGCAAGCTGCTGGAGACAACTGATCCTTTGAGCTCTCAGTTCCAGCAGAGGAGTCCTTACCTGTGTTGGAAACCTTGTCTGTAGCCGGAGAGGAATCAGTGCCAGTGTTTCCTATAAGAGAGGACTTGGATCCTGCAACCGCTGCCACGGAGGATCTTCTCCATGCTGAACCCAGCAACCTCAGCCTCGCATCCAGCTTTGGACCTCTTCATCATCATTGTGTGCATTCCAGATGCACTTCCAGCCTTGTTTTCAGTTTCCAGCCATGTCCAAAGTCCCCAGTCCAGCTTCGTCATGCTTCAAGTCCTCAGCCTTGCCCAGGATCTTCAGTTCAGCCTTGCCGTGCTTCCAGCTCCCAGCCTTGTCCAGAGTCTCCAGTACAGCTTTGTCGTGCTTTTGACCTTCAGCCTTGCCTTGGATCTCCAGTCCAGCCTAGCCATGTCCCGGTTGCCCAACATTGTTCAGGAATTTCAGTTCTATCTTGTTGCAAATCGAGTTTTCAATCTAGTCTAGAACCTGAGGTCCAGTCCAGCCATGTTTCAAGCTCTTTGCCTAGTCAAGAACCTCCAGTCTAGCCTAGTCATGTGCCAAGCTTCCCAGAATCTCCAGCCAAGTCCAGCCTTGCTTCAAGTTATCAGCCTTGTTCCAAGTCTCCAGCCCAGTGTACTCAGTCAAGCCTGACTTGCCTAGTTCGGTCCAGTCCTGCCTCTAGAGCCAAGCCTTGCCTAGTGGTTCCAGTTCTGTCTCACCCAGTTCTCTGGTGCTAGCCTAGTTCGAGTGGTGTTTCAGATCGCAGATGATCACCTCCAGTTCCAGTGGTGCCACAAGCCCTAGCTTCTTCCAGTTTGCCAGCTTCCATCAGCAAATCCCCTTCCGCTGTTTTACTATGGTCTCCTCCTGCAACCTTGCCAGTTTCCCCTTTGTTACCCAGTTGGTCTTGATCAGAACCAGCTTATCTCTTGACCGTAAGGACTTATTTATTGTAAATAGTTAATTAATAAAGAGTGGTTTCAGTGATAAACCTGCCTGGCTACCTCGTAGTCTGAACAGGACACAACCACAGAAGAGACTTTTAAAGGACACTAAGTTTGCAAATCTCACTTTCTCATTAACTATTTCTAAGCTATTAGAGACCTTCAGAATGACAAGTCTGAAAATGCTGGGTGAGTCTGCCTTCAATCCTGAACAAAAGAAAAATTTAATCATATGCTTAAGAATTTAAAGAATCTGAAATCAACAGCAAAAATCTAAGTAAGATTTTGATCTTAGAAAGTTATAAATTTTATCTGACAAGACAGAAATTGTATTGAAAGTGGATTTACAACTGACAGGCAAAGAGAATGATTTAGAAAAGGATGTTTCAAATTTAAAAGGGAAATACAAATAACAAACCAAGAGACTGACCTGGATAATTTTTTACTACTACATTTAAGAGAGAGGCTTGTTAAAGCCTTGAAGAATTCTGTGCAACGGGACAAAGAAGAAATGAAGAAAAATCAAATCCTACAACAATATTTGAATGAACTAAAGGTTAAAACTGTTAGAAGTAAAAGGAAGGAATATAAAGTTGATTTATTTGATCAAGATTAAAATAGATATGTTGTTATCTCTGGTAACTCTTAATAGACTTTTGCTGATCAGGACTGAAATGACAAGGCTTTAAGGATTTGTTTATAGATAAGAGATGGGATATGGGATGAAGAGATAAATGTTTGTAACTTTAAAGAGGGTGAAGAGTTGCTAAATTCGTTTATACTTGTGATGAAGGCTGGAAGTCACTTCTTTATATATTTCTTTCTCTTTATTATTTTCTTACTTTTTCTTCTCTTTTCTCTTTCTTTTTCCTTGCACTTTTTTTTCCTTCTCTCTATTCTCTTTTCTTTCTTTAAGTTTAGTTTGTATTAGGTTTTGCTATTATCAAAACTCTTATATATATATATATATATATATATATATATATATATATATATATATATAAATGAGAAACCAGGAGACTGTGAGTTCTAGTCCTACCTTGGGCACAAAGCCAGCTGGGTGATCTTGGGCCAGTCACTCTCTTTCAGCCCTAGAGGTGGCAGACCCAAGGGGGACTTGGTCTATTTATAGCCTCTAACTTGAGCGTTCAAATTGTAAAACAGCTACCCCAATTTGAGAATGCTGTATCAGTTTTGTTAGTCTTTGACCAATTTTCCTTACTATGTATTAATTTTTATCTTCCTCCACAGCAGCTTCAGTCACAGGTCACCCAAACCTGGAATCAGGTTGATGCCTTCCTCATACTTTGTCTGAATAAGTTCCCCAGTGCATATATGCTAACAGGTGGGGATTTCAATGCAAGAGTTGGTTGTAATGATGAAGCTGTCTATGAAAGTTTCAATGCCTGTCCCTTGAAGAAGTAATTGAACCACCATTTCTGTCCAGATCCTTTAAAGACACAAAATACAACCTAGCTGGCTTTAGGTTGCTGCATCTTGTAAATAGGCTTAACCTTCAAGTGTTAAATGGTTCAGTCCAAACTGATTTCCCTGGGCAATATAAATTTTGGTCAGCCCACAAGTTATCCACTATAGATTATTTAATAATCTTTAGAGACCTGACCCCTCGCCTTAAGCACTTTGGCATAGTTCCTAGGTTGGAAAGTGACCACCTTCAACTTACTTTTACTTGTAGATTTAGGCAAAGGCCCAGTTAGGAACTAAATTAAGGCCAATTCAAAATGCCTGAAGGGAGGTGGCTCTTACAGGGTCAGATGGAATAACTCCCTTGAAGATAGAATAGCCCAATGGTTTCACTCAGAGGAAGGAAAAGCTTACTTTTCATCCCTCTGTAACGTTGGGGCACACTCAGACCCAACCACCCCACAAGACAGCAGCACACTGGATGCATATCACGACCTCATAGCTAAGCTCCAACCTTTTGTAACAAAGGCGAATACCAACCCAACCAGGATGGGATGGCGTTCTAAGAGCTGGTTTGACAAATCTTGTATTGCTGCTAAAGCAGCAGTGTTGGGATCCTATGCCCCCTCACTGCAGGCCAATTCACCAGATTCCATCCAAACCTTAAAGGAGCAGAAAAGACAATATAAGGCCCTGCTCAGAAGGAAAAAACCCAACCCCAGAAAAAAAATGGTTGCAGCTAATTGAAGCTACAAAGTCAAAAAATACTTCCCTGGCATATTATAACTAATTGTTCCCATAATGTCACCATACAAGTGCATTGCAGTATTCCCTCAAGCACCTGGGTACATCATTTCCAAACTCTCTACTGTGATCTGCATACTAACACCTATGTGATGGATTTACCCTTATCCTCACTACTGCAGTGGCCCCCAGTCACATGCAAGGAAGTTAAAAATCTTATTAACCAGCTTAAGTGTGGCAAAGCCCTCAGGAGTGATCATATCCCCCCTGAGCTAATTAAATCCAATTCAAACTGGTGGGCTCCTGCATTGGCCTCACTCTTTTCATACATTAACCACACAGCTAAAATTCCAGAGGACTGGGGGGGAAGCCATAATTGTTCCCTTATATAAAAAGTGGGGTAGAAATGACCCAGCTAACTATAGGCCAATTAGTTCATTGAACATTATTAGCAAATTATATGCCAGGTACCTATTCACCAAACTCCAGACCTGGGTAATAGATGAGGGAATAATCAACCCAGAGCAAGCAGGGTTCCAACCGGGATGATCTACTACAGACCATTGTTTGGTGCTTCAACACCTAGCAGACAAATATACTAATCACTCTGGTCTGAATCTATATGCAGCCTTTATTGATTTCTGTAGCAGGTTGCTTATGCAGCAGAGTAAGAATGAGAGACCAGGCGTTTCTTTATAAAAGATTGTATTAAATAAAAAACATTACTTAGAACTAAAACAACATAGTATGAACAGATTAACCATCTAGCTAGCTAACAACTACAGAGACTGCCTAGCAAGAATCTGGTGTACATCATTAATATATTCTGTCCTATGTACATCAGCAGATCAGGAGCTTCTTGACCTTATAAGGATATAACCTTTGGTTCCTGAGAATATGACCCAGACAGCCAGGCACCAAAGGTCCACTCAGAAAAGCAGCCCCCACATTTCTTCCCTTGAGGCGTCTTTAGAAACTCAAGCCTCTGAAATTCTTCTATGATTAAAAAATATTCAACAATTTCAAGGCAGCTTTTGATACTATCTCAAGGGTCAGACTTTGGGACATTCTGAGAAGATCCTCTATAGACAAAAGACTCTTGCTCCTGATTCATAAGCTATATGATAAAACCGGCCTCAAAGTAAGATGTAACCGGGGAGAGGACCCTTCTGATTTTATACAGACTGTTAAGGGGGTAAAACAAGGATGCATTTTAGCACCATTGCTTTTTAACATTTGTAGCAACTCTCTGATTAAAACTCTTCAGAGAGTTGATATCCATGCACCTAAATTGGCTGATAGACATCTCCCAATTTTCCTCTGTGCAGATAATGCAGTTCTTCTCTCCTTGTTTCCAGAGGCATGAAGCAGGCACTAAGAACCCTGGCATCCTACTGTAAGGAAGAACAATTAATAATTAATTATGACAAATCTAAAGTCCTAGTTTTCTCTAATGAAAGACAAAAGCAGAAGTGGACAAGTGACTCCCATGAATTAGAACAAGTTAAATGTTTTAAATACTTGGGCATAGTATTTCAGGCCTCTAGGAAATTAACAGCCCAGGTAAACTATGCCATTTCTATTGCCCAGAAGAGCTCACAAGCAATAATACAATTTTACAGGCAACAGGGGGCAAATTATATCCCAGCAGCAATTAAACTGTTTATGGCCAAAACAGTTGCCCAACTACTATATGGGATACACCTTGGCCCATACACAAACCTAAGGGCTTATGAAACCATCCAATCGAATTTCCTTAGGTCTTTGTTTGGTACCCCAAAATGCAACCCCAATGCAGTTTTGAGGCTTGAAGCTAGCGTGCCAAGTATTAAGGCTCAGGCTAGGATCAGGGTTTTAACTTCAAGACTCAAAAGCATGTTTGATCCTACAGGCCTGATGCCTTTGCTTTTGTCAGACAGCTACCAATCTCACTGGCACCATACTTGTACAAAAGAACTTTGCAGTCTTGGCCTCTCTCCTGAATATTTAGGCCAACTAACTCTTGAGAAGGCCAAATCAATAGTAAAAGAAAGAATTAGGGACATTGATCACCAAAATGATATTACCAGTGCTCCCGAATTCTATCATCAACTTCTAGATAGCCGCAAACTCTCTACTGCAGGGTATCTATACAATCTCTCCTTAAGCAAATATAGATGGGCCTTTTCCAGAGCTCATTTTGATGCCCTCCCTTCAGCTCTTCTGGCAGGAAGATTTCATGGGACTCCTTATTCACAGAGACTTTGCCCCTGTGGATCCAAGGAGGTAGAAACTCTGCCCATGTCCTCATACGGTGTCCTTTTTATGATGTCCCAAGACATGCTCTGATCTCTCCAATTATTTCTAAATTTGTGGGTCACACTGACAGATTTTACATTTATTTTTTTTAGGGGATGCTGATTCTACACTCACATACCAGGTGGCCAAATATTTTTATTAAGCTATACAATTACACAAAAATTTAATTAGATATATTGTTTTACTGTTTTATTGTTTCCCTTTTTCTTGACAATGAATTGTTGAATTAAACTATTTTCTTTTATTGTAATGGCTGGTCAAAGACCGTAATGAAGATATTCGTTCATTCGTTCATTCATTCATTCATTCAGCCCTAGAAAGGTGGCAATGGCAAACTTCTTCTGAAAAACCTTGCCAAGAAAACTGCAGGGACTAGTTCAGGCAGTTGCCAGGAGTTAAAAAGTGAGTTAAAGGCATAAAGGCATAGAGGAGGAGGGGGAGGAGGAGGAGGACCACTTTACAATAAAAGATGTGATAGTGCTCATGGTCTGCGCTTCTTGTCTGGACTACCTCAAAGGGCTGAGATCAATCTTGCAAGTCTGGAAGCCATCCAAACCTCAGATCATGCTCTTCTAAGTCTAAAATTCTTTTACTTCTCAGCAGCACCCACTCTTTCATTCAAACCAAATAGCTGGCTGCAAAATACAGTTTTAAATCAGGCAATCCCAATCCTCCTCATTCCTCGCATCGTGGCAGACTTTATATTTAACCCTTGGCTTTTTCCCTTGCCATATAAACCTGGATATATATTTCTCCCATTGCTTAAATGGTACATTGGTTGTCATAATAGGTATTGTTTGAAACAAAAACATCATTCTAGGCAGTACATTCATTTTTATAACAGAAATTCTTCCCAACAATTCCCACTCTCTCTCTCACTTAGAACTTTTCATAGGTTCAGGCAGATCCCTGAATGGAGTCCCGAAATCAGGGTAACACACACACACACACACACACACACACCAAAACACCAAGCCTACAAAAATACCATAAAAGTCTGGTATAAGGAGTGCTTATGGAATACTGAGGGACATATCTTCACCTCTTAATGGAATCCTTAGGCTTTATGCTAAGGATCTCCCCTATATATAGAAACTCAGTTACAAATTCTACTGGCTGGAAAGAAGTAGAGACCAGGTCAGAGGATTACTGCGAAAATGGTCTTCTCTTACAGCTGAGTCAAAACTGGATCCTTAAATAACAACCAAGGAACAATCAAATAGTGAGTCCAGGTATAATGTTGTCAGGAGTTTCTGTTGTAGTCAAATGAGACATATTAGAGGCTTGCTACACTGGGAATGAATACTGAGCTTCCTTACGTATATCTACCAGGCTAAGCATCCCTTTACTGCTTGATTAAACAGCTTGAGCTGCCAGTTCTCAACTGCTCACTGTGCTTGAATGCCTTCAGCTTTAGTTTTATGCCCTCTTGAGAAGCAAGGGGTGGAGGCATAGATTTTGACAACTCTTTTCCCCCAGCAGTCTCTCGTCTAAAAGTGACATTTGCCTCCAGCTCCTTCCCAGCAGGTACCAGTGATTCCCATCTCCCATGGGTCATGGTCCTGAAGAGGCATCACCACCACCTCCTTATCAGGAGATTCTTTGGAGGCAATCCTGACAGGATGTCAACTCAGGAACATTTCTAACAGCTAATTAATACATGAAACAGCCTTATTCTGTGTCAAACCATCAGTACTGTCTACTCAAACTGGCAGCAGCTCTCTAAGGCTTCAGACAGATGTCTTGTTTCCAGTCTTCTATTTCAGAATCATTAATACAGAGGCATATGGAACTGGGTCTTGAAACACTTATGTGCAAAAGCACTGTAGCAAACACTATTTCGTTATTACATTTTGGGTTTGAGCCAGTCCGTCATGGTAAAGGCTCAAAGAAATGCCAAATAATAATATTAAAAAAAAGCCTTGTCCCGATCTCTTCCCACCGCAAGATTGTGGGCTGCCAGCTACCTGTCTAGTCTCTGTGGGAAACAGGATATGGGACTCAAGTGAATATTGATCTAGGATGCTGCTTCTTATAATCATTACAGCTGAGCAATCAGGGTACATATATTCCAATTCTGGACAGAGAGATTTTGGGTCAGGCATACTTTCCTATTGATTTTTTTTTATTGTTCTTGCTCAAAATATTTCAAAAAATTTAAAAGTGCCTCTGTTCTTTGAACAGCCCAGCTTTGCTGTAAGCATTGTATGCTTCTTACAAGTTCAAAGAAGGTGGGAGAGACATTTTAGAAAATAAGTGCAGCTCTTGACTGCCTGTTTTTTTTTTCCACAGAGAAATTCAAATGCTAGCCAAAGTTTGTTTCAGGTAGCAATTATCTTACCAGTCATTTACTGGGAGCAAAACATTCAAATTAGAATCCAGCAGGATCCATGGCATAATTATTTTTAACCTCTAATGATGACTCCCCTATTAAGGGTGCTTCCTATTCAGTGAAGGGCACACATTTAGTGAAGGGCACACATTCCAAGAGTATGGAAATTGCAAGCTAGACAGTGATATGACAGGTGTACATTATAATGTTTTCATGCAGTACCTGATCATTTGCTATAGAGGTAGAAGAAAGAAGCCCACTCTGGATTCCTCTGCATTACGGCTACAAGCTCTGTGCTATATGAATCCAGATGACCCCAAATTATGTTTCCTAACTGTCATCTAGTGGTCACCCAGATTTTTGCAGCCCAGAACTGGTAACTTTAACTCTACATGCCACCTTGCTTCATCCAGGACTGCACTGGTTAGTGCCTCTTAACTAAAGCTGTCCTAAAAAGTGTTGATGGTGTTTGTCTCACATTCCATGAAAACACTTGAAACTATGTGGGTGGGGGATGGATGGATGGATGGATGGATGGATGGATGGATGGATGATAGGCACATCATCATGGAGAAAATCTATTTATGTCGTTAAGAGTTGACACCAACCGGATGGCACATGATATAGAGATCAAGATTGAGATATAGTTTGAAGTGAAATGTGAAATAGATAGCATCAAGATAGATAGATAAATGATAGATTGCATCAAGGGGAATGTTAACTCTCTAAACTAAAGAAGAGAGAGATAGCAGAAAGATTCAGCCTAAATCATCATAGCATTTATATTTTGCTTAAGAAGGTACTTCCAAATTACTAACACAGTTGAAGCAGTTGGAAACCTTGAGATGTTCTGTGATCTAATGCTCTGTGATCAGAAAGCTGAGCGAGTTCCTTTAGATGATACATCACAGTGGATTGCTTCATACAGCGCTTTGGAAGAAGTCCGATTTAGGAAAAAAATAGCACCGTTGATTTCATTATTCCCTTTTGTGTAGCCTGTGCTTCAAAAATATAAAACATAGTGTTGGCCTTGGAACTTCCAATGCTTAGGAGTAACAGTTGTGGGATTTAACTGAAGCATGGTTTTAACTGTCCTTGGACCACTTTGCAAACATGTTCAGATGAGGACTCTGAAACTAGTTTCTGATCTCTATGAGGTATGAATCAAACAAGTCCCCTTTAGAACCATATCAAACAAATTACTTGTCTATCAAGTCCTTTTAAGAAAATCTAGAAATCAATCATCCAGATGGAGGTGATTGCCTGTAAAGAGGCCAGCACTAGGTAGAATGTTAGACAGCAGGAAACTTTTGCTTCACACCCTTAAATTACTTAAGATGGGCAGATAGAAATATTTACCTTTGCTTGCAGAATATCTGCAGACCGTTCCACACTATTGATGAAGCAGCATTAACCACAACTGTCATAGTTCCACAGATTGCTCAGAATATTTCTCATTCCAAACTTCTCACTTTCTGAAATTGTATCAAAAGAATGTTAACACTAAGGAACTAAAGTAAGTTAGACAGATTTCACCTTGCAACCAAACTTAAAATTATGCCATCAATGAACCCCTTTAAACCTAGAACCTAGGAGTCCTTTAGATAGTATTTAGCTTTTTCTATAGTTTTACATCCTCATAGGAGTAGCTAAGAAAGACAGCAGACATTGATTTAAGCATTCTTTTATTAAGCTGATAATAGAATAGGTAACAGAATATTTCCTTATTGTCAACTTGTTGCCAGATTGCTGGGAAAGCCTTTGGCCCAGGAGAGATCAGAAAAGTCACACACACCAGGCATTTCTATAAAAATAATTTATTTACAGAAAGCAAAACAAAAGCAAAACATATTTAAAAGTCTTGGGCTCTCAGTGAGAGCAGCTTGACTCTCTACATGTCTGCACAGAAGAGAAAAAGAAACTAAAACAAGTCTGGGCAGCTTCCTCCCCCCAAGGTGATGCAACCATTAACACATGAAAAGGAGACAATTAAATTCAACCTCTTCACCCGGCCATAATGATTAGTTACTATAGCAACCTTAATCTGCAGTAGGAAACATTAACACTCCCCATTTTATACTACAGATTAAGATGCCAACCAATTTTCTTTGACAACTCTGTATGTCTTTCCATTCACATTATTTTAACATTATCTCCCCTTTGGTTCACCAAGATCACCATCAGCAAGTCCTTGCTGTTCTCTTGTGGTGGTCAGTTCAACTGGAGACCTAGAATTTAATCTCCCCCAGTTTTGTTCAGCAAAAGAAGTGCTTTTGCTAATTATTAATTTCTCTCCCATTATGAACCTGTAGCTCCTCTGGCTTTGTTCATAGCCAACAAAGACGGCTTTCTTTGTTGTGGGGCCTCCTTTCCTTCTCTGTTGTTTTGGAATATGAACCCAAGCAGTGCTACCTGACACACTAAGATGGTTTACCTTTGGTTTCACACCATAAAACAAATGGAATGGAGTGTCCTGAATCACAGAGTTATACAATCTGTTTTGGACATAACAGGCAGTAGATATTGCCTCTCCCCAATACTAGATAAATGTGAATCTTTTAGCATGCATTCCATCGCATTTTGCAAGATTCTGCCCTTTCTTTCAGCAACACCATTTTGCTGAGGGGTGTACGGGTTAGAAATAATTTGTTCTATCCCCTTTTCCACTAGGAACCTTTTGAATTTGTGAGAAAGGTACTCTCCTCCTCTGTCACATTGGAGTGCAGATACAGGCCTAGGGAATTTTCCATTTGCCCATGTCACAAAACCTTTAAATTTCTCAAATGCCTCATCTTTATGTTTTAAGATGTAGATAAATGTGTATCTTGAGAAATCATCAATGCTGGTCATTGCATACCTTGCTTGTCCAAGACTTGGAGCAAAAGGACCAATAATGTCAGAGTGTACAATTTCTGAAGGTCTAGTTGTAACTCTGTCACTGTGCTTACTCACAGGAGCTTTTAGTGTTTTGCATTCTTTGCAAACTACACAATCTAAGTATTTGTCACAGGGTTTTATCTTTAGGTCAGCACACAGCTGTGGTATTTGTGCTATATACTTGAAATTAGCATGACCAAATCTCCTGTGCATCAGGTGTACACATAAGTCATGATATGGCATGTTGCCAACTGCAGCCTTGCAGCTTGGCTTCCTTGCATTTTGCACAATGTACAAGGAGTCTTTTAATATACCAGTAGCACACAATTTCCCATTTTTATGTATCTCACAACCATTTTTCTTAAATGTTATGACATACCCTGTTGCAGCCAATTGTGCCACAGATAAAAGGTTTGATTGTAAATTTGGCACATACAACACACCTTTTACAGTTTCTCCCAAGCAGGATAAATACAAGTCACCTTGTCCCATAATTTTGGTCACAGACCCATCAGCCAAAGATACACTTTGTCTTTCAGTTTTAGACAGTGACACAAAAGAGCTTTTACAATTACATAAATGACAATTGGCCCCAGAATCTAACACCCATACATCAGAATTACCCTTCTCAGCAACCTGTGCAATCTGGGTTGTCTGAAGAGCCTTCTTCTGTGTTGCCCTTGTGTTCTTCTTCTCTGTCTTTCTACTTTTGGGTCTCAAGGCACAGTCTTTCTGCAAATGTCCAGCTGAACCACAGGCGAAGCATTGCTGGCTGGCTAGTGCTGTGGCCTCAGCTTCCTTTCCCTTCTTTTCCCTTGTTTTCTGGTACTGCAGCTTTCCAGAAGAGATGGGGGGGGGGAATCTTTCCTCTCTCTTCTCCCATTCAGCGAGTAAGCGCTGTGTAACATACGATGGGGTGAGGTCTGCTTCAGGCATAGCCTCCAGGGTACAAATCAGTGTATCCCACGTTTCATTCAGTGAGGACAGGAGGATATAGGATTTTGTGAGAGGTGTAAATTCCATTCCTCTCTCCTGCAACTCAACAAACAGCTGCTGAATATAATGCAGGTGCTCAGGAAGGCTATCTCCTTCTGCAAGGTAGGCTTTGTACAGCTTTTTCGTCAGGGTAACTTTACTCCCTGCTGCTGCCTTTACATATAAGTCTCTCAAAGAGTCCCAAAATTGCTTTGCAGACTGCATGCCTCGCACGTGGCCTAGCTGATTGTCCTCAACTCCCAGGATAATGGTGGCTCTAGCCCACTCATCCTGTCTCAGCCATTCAGCACTGGAATTTTGGGGGGTTTGCTCACCAATTGGCAGCCAAAGATTCTCTCTGCGAAGATACATCTCAATCTTCAGGGCCCAATTCAAATAGTTGTTCTCTGATAGGTGCTCCAGAGGCATCGCTGAGGGCTGGGAGGTAGCCATGGCTTCTTCCTTCTTTTGGAAGTCACCTCAGCTGGCTTCTTTGTCCTGTAGACCCGCAGTTGCTGGAAAATCTCCAGGCGGCTCCAAAGAAAATCTTCACAGGTCTTTGCTACCTGCCTTTAAATTGTGCATGAGGTGTGGAGCTGATCTCTCTTTTCCCTCTGGGTTTTACTGGGCTTACTGGGCTGTTTACTGAGCCCATAACCTGTTGGCAGATTGCTGGGAAAGCCTTTGGCCCAGGAGAGATCAGAAAAGTCACACACCAGGCATTTCTATAAAAATAATTTATTTACAGAAAGCAAAACATATTTAAAAGTCTTGGGCTCTCAGTGAGAGCAGCTTGACTCTCTACATGTCTGCACAGAAGAGAAAAAGAAACTAAAACAAGTCTGGGCAGATTTCTCCCCCCATGGTGATGCAACCATTAACACATGAAAACGAGACAATTAAATTCAACCTCTTCACCTGGCCATAATGATTAGTTACTATAGCAACCTTAATCTGCAGTAGGAAACATTAACACAACTAACTGCTGAATTTAGAGTAGCTGGACTCTAGAATAGCTCATTTAAATGTCTCAAAGATGTGGCCAAAGATACAAACTATATTCACATGACTTACTGTGTGATGACCCATCCACCCACATTTTGTCCTAGCTAGTTTAAGAAACCTAGCCTCTGCATTGGTTTATAATTCAGTATGAGATGGGTTGATCCAGTAAACCATAGTTAAGTTTCCACCTTGGGAGTAAGCGAATTGGGCAACAGACAATTTGAACTGTTGGTCTGATTTGAAGAGTCAGTTCAGTTCAAAGAGTCAAGTCAATTAGATTTGAATCCTCTATTCAAACTGTTGAATTGTTTTGATCCAAAAGTTCAATTTGATCCAAGTCTGGGTCTATGCACATAAGCAAAAGTCCACTGAGTTGCCAAATCAGTTTGAAGGCACCTGATTTAATTCAACACAATTCAATATGAATATTTGATCCCAAGGTTTACACAGTTATATTAACTATAGATCCATGTGTTATGCAAGCACAATCCTAGTGGATGATTCAGAATCCCCTTGAATCAAACCATGTGTGGCAGAGAATGTGCCACCTGCAGAATTTAATTTGAATTTGAATATTAGTAAATCAAATATAGAAAATCTCCAAGGAATGACTTCTGGCCAAAGGATTCAGGGAAGGGATTTGGGGTAGGGAATGACACGATAATAGGATAGAAAGCAACTTACATTCCTTACCCAAATCTGACCTTGATATCTGGGAATAACATATCACTGGAACTCAGGGGCAGGAAACACTATAAATAAAATTAGGGGTATTCACGGCACAAATTCTTTGTAAGAGTGTTAGATAAGCAAACCTTTGGAAAGAGAAAAATATTAATGAAGATACCACATAGATATTCCAGCTATGGAAATCTACTTCAGGAGTTGATAAAGATTTCTGACATAAAAATAAATATGATTTGGGAAATGGAATGGCGTTACCTCAGATTTCTGTCCATGAATATCTGTCAAACCCAAGCCATAAATTATTAAAGAAAACATTTGATTAGGAAGGTATAAAAGAGGAACACATGCTAAAGGCACTTCAGTTATCCTAACTGGATGTCTCAGTTCCTTCCTGCTTCCATGTAGGTCTGACGGATTTTGTAAAGCAATTAATTTACAAGCCTTCAAGTAGAAGCATATTAATTTTGTGATTACACAGTCAGCTTAACATGGTGTAACATTCATACAATCTTTTGATATTATTTTAGTCAGCTGTAATGGAGTCGGCTTTTAGTAGGACCACCAGATATGGGCTACAAAAATCTGGACAATTTCTTTCTTTCTTTCTTTTTTTTAACGCTATTGGAAGATTTACTTCCTAAAACTGGCCTGGGCATTCTGGCCTGGGCTTCATTGGAAGCAGGGCACACAGTTTCTGCAAAGTGCTTCTCAGATCTTACAAAAACCCCTCATGTGTACAAATTTAGTGCTGTTTGAAAGAGGGCTGCACTTGTTTTTAAAAAGCTGGGGATGTTGTTCCTCAACAGTTGGTGATACTCAACAGGAGAAGAAAGAAGCCAGGGAACCCACCAAACACTGGCCAATTACTGAGGCAGAATAGGGACTGGCAACAAGAGCAGTGCAATTTACACCAGCATACTTTTCTGCTAGAGGAAAGTGTTCCAATGTAGCTCTCCTGGCTGTGCCCAAAGCTACAGCTGTCAATCTAGGCTATAGAAATCTAGATGATCCCTAGGTGGCAGTATACAGATACAGTTTGCCACCATCTAGTGGTCATATGGAATTTTGCAGCCCAAATCTGGGAGCTATAGACAAAACATCTCCAGCTGAATCTTACATGTATCTTAAACTGGAACATGCCATCTGATTACATCCATGCAGGCAAGAGTGGCAATTGAACATCTGCTAGAATTCGACCCCACCATTAATTTTAATTGGGTTCTCTCCTTCAGCACCTGAATTAATTGTGGGTATTTGGTCTAAACACTGTTTTAAACATCTTGGATGGTTCTGGCACATCCCTTTATGAGGCACCAGATGTGCAGGTCCTGAATTAGCAACGATCAACTTCTACCCACAAGGGAAATGGTGGGCACTTGGCACTTGGGCTTTTAAAAGAAACAAGGCTATGGAGCAAACTGGTAGAATTATGTCTAGGTGTTCGTTTAAAAAAAAAAACAAGCAAAAGAAGGTATAAGGGAGGAAAAATGTGTTATGAAATATGGTTTGTTTTTTATACTTCCCTAGGTATCATGCCTCCATCTGCCTGGAGTTAGAAATCTAGTTACATCAGCACTACATGTGGCACTTAAAAGTTCTTTCTTGTTTCTTTTCTTTCATAAACCCCCCTAATAGCATAACATCCTCTAAAAGATTAGTCCTGTGTTTCTTTGTAACCCTGAAGCATTTAAGCAAGTGAAATGCAAAGCACAGGTGACATCACAGGGTATTCATACCACTGGCTACAGCAAAGCTGCCTTTTTCTCTCATTTTGTATTCCTGCCTGCATTAATTCTAGTCTCTTAAGGACAGCTTTACACAGTTCAAATTCTTGGGAACAATAAACAATCACAGGATGCAGATCTATTGCCATCATTGCTATTTACATTTATGGTGGGAGGGAGTACAGCAAGCCACTATTATTAGCAAATGTGTAATTATCATGGCCATGTCAACTCATCCTGTGAAAGCAGGAAGCTTCAGCCCCCAAGGGGTCTTAGAGAAGGACACACTTTGATTGATGTAGATTAGACATAGAGCAATTATGACACAGAGTATTTAGTATTTGCCACATACCCAGTCTTTGATTGCTTTTAAAGATTTAAAGAATGCTAAATAAGTAGAGCCAGTTTGGTCTAGTGGTTAAGGCAACAGGCAAGAAACCAGGAGTCTGTGAGTTCTAGTCCCACCTTAGGCATGAAAGCCAGCTGGGTGACCATGGGCCAGTCACTCTCTCTCAGCCCAACTCACCTCACAGGGTTGCTGTTGGGGGAAAATAGGAGGAGGAAGGAGTATTAGGTATGTTCGCTGCCTTGAGTTATAAATAATAAAGGCGGGATAGAAAATAAATAAAATAAAAATAAAAAAATTAAAAAGTGTACATCACCATCTAATTCTAACTCCATCATAAGACTGGAAGGAATACTGTAGTGATTGTTGTAATTTTTTAAATCCCAAGGCATTTTTAAAAACCTAAGTCTACCCCTAGACCCAAAACAACGGCAGACAGGGCTGAGACCCAGAGTCAATGGAAGACCCTGGTCATTCCTTAGATGGCCAGCATGTTGGACAGGATAAAACAGATATTTGGAAAACACCACATACCTGTATTTTTCAAACCCACTGACACACTGAGACAGAGGCTTGTACACACTAAAGATCCAACACCAAAACATAAGAGGAGCAACGTAATATATGAAATCCAGTGCAGTGAGGAGTGTTCTGATCTCTACACTGGGGAAACCAAACAGCCTTTACACAAGAGGATGGCCCAACACAGGAGGAGCAACACCACAGGACCAGAATCAGCAGTTTACCTTCATCTAAAAGAAAAAGAACACTCATTTGAGGACAACAATGTTCACATTTTGGACAGAGAAGATAGGTGGTTTGAGAGAGGGGTTAAGGATTCCATTCATGCCAAAGTGGAAAATCCTCCCCTCAATAGAGGCAGAGGCCTCAGACACAACCTGTCCCCCATTTTTCATGCTGCTCTTTCATCAGTCCCCAGGAAGATTAAGACTACCAGGAAGGCCACTCTTAACGATCCACTTGGGAATGAACAAGGGATTTAGGAGTAAGACATCCCAAAGACAATCTACACCTCCATGGCACACTTAACAAGCCATTCAGGTGTAGAGACAATGCAGCCACCCTGGAAGACATATATGGGGTCCCCTCACCAACCTTTGCCCAGACTGAAGAAGCTGCTTGGACAAGCAGCGAAACATTTCAACCAAAAAGAAAGAAATCCAGTTGCCAGGACTCAACCCACAGACAATTCCACCTGGATGACTGAGAATCGTCATCGACGTATTTCTTAAAAACCTAGTACTATACGTCCATATGCAAGTTCTCCTCACGTTCTTCTTAAAATAGTATGAACTTTTAAAAATAAACATAGCTAAGCTAAAATACTTAGAGTAAAAATAGGGTTGTTTTTTTTTTAAAAAAGCATATAACAAAACATAACAAAAATTGTCAACAGCAACCATAGAGCAGATGGATCATTTTTCTTCTGATACTGGGTCTCAAATCCAGACTTTCAAAGAAGGACTGGATTCAATAGCTAAATTTTGTGGGCAATAAGAATATTTTTTAATATAATTTTTATTAAGAAGTTTTATAGCAATAGTAAAAACTAATACAAACTAAACTTAGAGAAAGAAAATAAGAAAAAAAAGAGTAAAATGTTCAGGAAAAAAGAAAAAGAAGAAAAATGAAAGAATACAATAAAGGAAAAGAAAATAAAGAAATGATTTCCAACCTTCATCACAAGTATAAACACATTTATTAATACTTCAACCCCTGTAAGGTTACAAATTCTTCATCCCATATCCCATCCCTTATCTATAAGCAAATCTATAAAATATCAACTTTTCAATCCTGGTGTCAGCAAAAACTCCATAAAAGATTGCCGGAACTTTGCAAAAAAAAAAAAAAAGTCTTATTTTAACCTTGATCAAATAAAACAACTTTGTATTCCTTCCTTTTACTTCTAACAGTCTTAATCTTTAATCCAATCAAATATTGTCATAGGATTTGATTTCTCTTCAATTCTTCTTAATCCCACAACACAGATTTCTTCAAGGCTTTAACAAGCCTCTTTTGTAGATCCAATAAGAAAACATTTGCCAGGTCATTCTCTTGGTTTATCATTTGTATTTCCCTTTTAATTTTTAAAACTTCAGCCAGTTTCTTTTGTATATCCAGTAAAACTTCCTTTTCCAAATAATTCTCTTGGCCTGTAATTGTAGTTCCACTTTCCGTACTTTCTCTGTCTTGTCAGATAAAATTTGTTCCACATCTTTCATTCCTTCATTAACAGCTTTTGGATATAGTCTATCCATAGAAGCAGACATCATCACTGACAGTGTTGATATTGTGGTTACTAATTCCTGGCTCTATTCTTCAAAGATCTCATCTAATATTTCCAATGTCACATTTTGTGTCATTTTGTAAGTCCAAGCATTAACTGACATAAAGAACAGGCTTCTGATTATTTTTTTCTTCTGCTTAGAATCTTTAGTCCCCTTTAGTGTCCAGTTTCTAAAATCATAAAATATCTTTGTTATGACTTACAATAGCCAGGATAGCCAAAATAAGTTTGTTTCCCACAAGAAGCTATTTATTTTTTATAATTAATTCCAAAATCTTATAGTAAAAGTCAATATTCAAAATTTATCTGGACCCTTAATCTGTTTATAACTTTCTTAGATCAAAATCTTATTTAGCTTTTTGCTGTTCATTTCAATTTTTTTAAGTTCTCAAGCTTATAAATAATTTTTCTTTTGTTCAGAGTTGAACATAAACTTACCCAATGACGTTTCAAACTTGTCATTCTGAAGGTCTCTAATAGTTTTAAGATGTTTAACAGCCAAGTTCAAAAAGTACTTAGAAAGTGAGGCTTGCAAACTTAGTGTCCTTTAAAAGGCTCTGCTGCAGTTGCAAGCAAGATGGCTAATTGTCAGCACCCCCAGGTAAACCAGACAGGAAACACAACCAGATGAGCTAATTCTACTGTATTGTAAGGCTACATTAACAGAATCTTGCAAGTCTGAAAGTACAAATCTCCCATCAACTCTTTTTACAGCCTGGTCAATTAGGGTGGATCCTTCCTAAGTTTCTTTCTCTGACCGTTAAGCAGCTGCAGGCTCCTCCCTCTTTCATCTGATCATTCCCTAGGCAGCAATTCTTTCCCTCATCCCTCAAGGTCATTCTCATATACGTTGTACTGATCCCTTCATCTCCCAGCCACTCAAATCCACAGAAAAACGCCGTCCTGCAGTCTTCTCATGAGGAGCAGCTGGCTGGAGCATATGTGGGTAATCTCCCATCCTATCCTTATTTGGAGAGGTTCCAAGGAACTAGTCCACTCACCAGTTCCTTGGTCTTTGCCGTGGTTGCCAGCTCCACTTTCACAGAGATGCCTTCAGTTCTCCATACCTCCTCCAGAAGCCTCTTTGGAAATAAGAATATGTTAGACATGAACAACATTAGGGAAAATCTACTGGCTCACCATGTATTCACCATGAAGCAACACTACTTTTCCCATGGAGCAACAGGTCATGAGAGAACTACCTCTATTACTGGAGGTAATACATAGTGCCACTCTGATTAATACCCATTGATAAACACCTCCTGACTGAATAAGCCTTCTTTACAGCTGACAATGTTGACCAGTGTAATGAATTCTACAAGTAATCTCTTTACTGAATGAAGCACACATTCCTTTATTGATAACCTGCATTTCATTTGAGGAACTCAAGATGGCATTCATAGCATTCCGTCCTCAAACTTTCTGAGGTCAATTGGGCTAAGAGAGAAAAAGAGACCAACTGGTCCAAAGCCATCCAGTGTGATAGACTTCAGTAACCCTGCTGGTTCTCAGGAATGAGGGAGCACATTCAAAAGAGGGGAGCAAGATTAGAGAAAACACAGTCTGGAGTTGGAACATGGGAAGACTAAGAGGTTCAGAGTAGCCCCACCCTAGAGCCTTAGTCTGGCAAGATTCTGTTCTATATGGTGTGAACAAATAAAGAACTGAAGTTTGGTTGGCTTGATTTTCTGTCATCCTTGGGCTGGGCCTGACATCCAGTCAGCTTCCATGGTGAAGATGAATTGGAACCTAGGTCTCCTTGCTCCAAGTCCAACACTTTAACCGCCACACCACACTGGCTGTCCCAAAATTCAATTTCCTTGGAGCTGTAGTATTTGTATCATACTTATTGTTGTGTGTGTGTGTGTATGTAATACTGCTATTAATAGTTATTTTGATTGTAACTGGCCTTTGGGCTGTAACAAACTTGATGATGATGATGATGATGATGATGATGTATTTGGAGAAGGGAGAAAAACATGCCACTTTCTCCCATTCTATATAATTTTATACACCATCATCAAAATCCCCCTCTTTACTTGTTTTTTTTTTTTTACCCAGAGGTTCTTGACCCAGGGGTCCGTGAATAAATGTCAGGGGGTCGGTGACCTTGAATGGGGAAAAAAAAGGAAGTTACAACATTTTCCCTCACCTCTAACTGAACTTTAGCTTTTCATTCAGTCATGAATGTAGCCAACAAAGTAATTTATAGCCTTTAGGCTCCAAAAATGTTGATTAATTTCTCACTATCTTACTATTTAAAATTATTATACCCTAAAATGGTATTGTCTTGTTATTGATTTCATGGATTAATAAAGACGCACATATATTATTATATTTCATATTTGTTATTTTTTAATATTTTGATATTGGAGATATACTGTACATCTATATCTATGTATAGGGACGCGGTGGCACTGCAGGTTAAACCACTGAGCTGCTGAGCTTGCCGATCGGAAGGTCAGCGGTTCGAATCTGCATGTCGGGGTGAGCTCCTGTTGCTTGTCCCAGCTCCTGTCAACCTAGCAGTTTGAAAACATGCAAATGTGAGTAGATTAATAGGTACCACTTTGGCGGGCAGGTAACGGCGTTCCATTTAGTCATGCCGGCCACATGACCACGGAAGTGTCTACAGACAAACGCCGGCTCTTCAGCTTTGAAATGGAGATGAGCACCACCCCCTAGAGTCGGACACGACTGGACTTAATGTCAAGGGAAACCTAATATCTATGTATATAGAGATATCTACAATCTGTATCAATGCAATTTATTTTATACATTTTAATACATTTTTTTCCAAGAAAGGGTCCATAGGATTCACCAGACTCTCAAAGGGGTCCATGGCTCACACAAGTTAAGAGCCCCTGTTCTAAGCTAAGAGTCCGTAATACTGTCACCTTTCCTCAAAATGAGTGACTCGTGTCCTTTGATCATTTTGTTTGCCTTTTGTTTCACCTGTATAACATCCTTGAAATAAGGTGATCAGAACTATGTATAACATTCTGCTATCTCTCAGGGGCCCTGGTTGGAAAGGCTGAAGGAGAGTATGCCATCTATGCTGTTTGGAACTCCTGAATTAAAATATAAATCAAATAACTAAATAAATCAAATAACTAATATAGGAATTCCTCACTTAATGACCACAATTGGGACTGGAAGATTGGTTGCTAAGTGGTGTGGTCATTAAGCAAGTCACCAAGTGACCACACCCAATTTTATGACCATTTTTACAACAGTCGTTAAGCGAATCCAATTTGCCAGAAACCGGCAAAAAAGGTCATAAATCATGATCACATGACCACAGGACATTGCAACTGGTCGTAAATAGCCAGCTGCCAAATGCCCAAATTGCAATCACGTGACTGTGGGGGTGGTGCAACAGTTTGTGACAGTGGCAAGTGCAAGTACAAGTTGTAAAGCAATTTTTCCAAGGCCACCATAACTTTGGGCCGTCGTTAAATAAATGGACATTAAGCAAGGACTACCTGTAATATCTTTTCTTATTTATATTTTACACTTTCAACATAATTTAATCTAGTATTCTTCAAGAACCTTGGCCATTGATTTGTAAATATCAAGAATCCCCTTTTCAGAAGAGATGGGCGATGATAGAAATGTGAAAAATAAATAAATAGATAAATAAATAAATAAAGTCGATATCTTGGTGCAACTCAACTGTCCTCTTTCCGTTCCTCCCCATCTAAAATGGGTAGATATCTCCAAATTTCTTTCTGTTGCTTTGTATTTTCTTTTATCTCATTCTTTATGTTGTCCAACTTCATTTATATTTTGAGTGTACACCACCACTGTAATAAGCTGGCTAGCACACTTTTCTTTTTCTTTCCTTCCCCAACTGTAATTCCCCTGCCTTGGCTACTCCTTTTCTACATCTGTTTCAAAGAGAAGTAGACAAATAATCACACTATTTATCATGACAGCTGCTGGGCCAAGCTTAATTGGATTAATTTACCCAATATATCCCTTATGTATTAATATATACATTTATGTGAAAGGTGAAAGGTCCCCTGTGCAAGCACCAAGTCACATCTGACCCTTTGGGGGGACGCCGCTTTTGCGACGTTTTCTTGGCAGAAGTTGTCATTATTTGAAGCAAAATTTGGTTTGCATTTAATAGGATAACAAATATCCCCTTGGTATGTGTGAAGTGCGTTCTCCCCTACAGATGTAAATGAAATCTACCATGGGTTTGTACAGAAGCTGATATGGGAAACATATAAAAACAGACTTTAAGGTGGAACAGATGGCACAACTGAATGCAATCCACATCTTTCTCTAGTGAAAAATTCTCACACAAAAGAAATTTGTCTGTGAAAGATGCATCCAAAAGAGAACATACAATTCTGAAAGCTGCATACAAAAAGAAAACACTTATGGAAGGAAACTTATGCTTTAAAAAAGCTGCCACAGGGAAATGTACATAGAAAAGATACTGCAGAAATTTGTGTTAAAGAAAGAGGTCTCGCAAGGAAACTGCTAAAACAAGGGTGCATTTGTTAGCTCCAAAAAAATCTCCTCATTAGGGAAAAAGCTGTGAACAAAAGTGGATTAGATATTGTGCTACAAACATACTGTAACAGTAAAATAAACCATATTTCAGCAGATCTATACTTCCCTAGCTTCAGGCAAAACTGAGATTGTAGTAAAGGTCTCAAAACATCTCCAACAGTGAAACTCAAATAGTGAAACCAAGCCCTTACCTGTTAAATTTCCAGAGCAAAACTCAAGGCATGGACTTGCAGTTTGAAGCTGAGGTTGGGCACTTACTGTACCCATTTTAGTATCCTACTTATTTTTCTTCTTTTCTTGCTGCATTGATGAATATGAAAAATCTGCTTAGCCACCATCTGGGTCATAACTATTTAGCCATTGTTTTGCAGCCCTGAACTAGAAAGCAGTTTAAGACTTTGGATGAAATCTGGAGCAATTCCATTCTTTTAATTTGTACCCCACTTTTCTACTCAATCAAGTATTTAGGACTGTTAGCAATAATTAAAAGGCAACATGCAACTTAAAAGTAAAGCAAACATTAAGTTAATAATTAAAAGCATGGCAAAAGAGATGCACCCTGGGTGCTCTTCTGCCTGCAGAGAGTAAATACAGAGCAAGGGCCAAACACAACTGCATATCCAAGCCTATGTGATTATATTGGTAATCCACTCAATCACCAAAGCTATGTACTGAAGCCAAGTTGGAGGAAGGAACTACAGAATTCTCAAGGATGAGAAGAATAAGAACAGACAAATTTCTCTTTGCTTTGGGGTTGCCAATTCTCTGGCCATAAACATTTCACAGAATTTGTGCTGAAGAATTCATGAGGTTTCTGGGCCAGGTTTGGCTCATTCCCATGGCCAGAGATTAACTGACAGGATATATCATCCCCATTCACCACTATTTCTTTAATGATGCAGAATAGAGGGTTCTACTTTCCATCTCTATTATGCTGCTGTAATGTACAATGGTAAAAGCTGGAATAACCAACGGCCATTCCCTTTGGGACTGTTCATGCTAATTACCCACAATATTGTTTCTACTGCCTCTAGAAATCTTTCTGTCCTTTTGATAGATAGATATAAATAACATAAATTCTTCTCAGTTCATCTGTTTCTCTCCCCCCGCATGTCTTTGCCTGCCTTTTATCCCGTTTTGCCAGAGAACTATTTTGGTGTTTGCTAGTGTTCAATAAATAAACACCAAGCCATTTTTTGCTGGCGGAGCTGAGAGGCATATGTGCTTGTTCTCCTCTGGATATAGAGATTGATTGGCCATAATCAGAAGGTAGCACTTTTTCCAGCTAAAATCCTATACCAGTTTAGCCCTGCCGTGCATCTGATGAAGCTCATGACAGCTTATACCTTGTAATAAAATTTGTTACCCAGAAAAGGTACCACCACACTCCTTTTAATTTTGGGCTGCCATAGACTAACATGGCCCTCCTCTTACAATGTCTACAAAAGGATTGATTGGGAAAGTGCTGAGTGCAAAGTAAACTGTAATTCACCCACAGTAATTTTCCAATATAACTAAGTTCCTTGCTTCAGTCAAATACACACCATACTATTTTTTTTTAGGTTGGCAGGAAGGATCTCTTTTTCTCTCTTGTGGTAGTAAAATGTACCCCCTCTCCCATATGCTTGTGAGCTGCATTCACTATAAAACCTATCAGATCCCCTCCCCGTACATGTGAACCACTTAAAATGCCCTTGTAATAAAATGTGTGATTCTGCTTTTGCCCAAGGCTGCCCAGCAAACTGCCAATGCTTTGCGGTGAGCTCAGTGTTTGCAGGCCTAATAAAATTTTGTTGTATCTTCAAAGTGATTTGGTTGCTTTAGGTGAGCCAGGCTTTGGGCACAAAACTCAACATGACTAGACACAAACCTCTGAAGTGTTTCTGGCATCTTGCAATTTTACACAAGTGATTCCTGCAAACCAATAGTACTTTTTCTATGTAACAACACCTACAACTGAATTTGAAGCCTTGAATTAATTTTTAAGATTATATGTTCATTTCATTCCTAAACACAAGCAATCCTGGTTCTCAAGGATCCAGGATGATTTCATGCTAGGCCTTTATTCCTTTTTGCATCCTTTCTGCCCATAGCTGGTTAGCCCTTGAAATTC
Organism: Candoia aspera; assembly: GCF_035149785.1. Taxonomy (NCBI): domain Eukaryota; kingdom Metazoa; phylum Chordata; class Lepidosauria; order Squamata; family Candoiidae; genus Candoia; species Candoia aspera. The sequence continues at coordinate 78,319,819 of NC_086153.1, read as the reverse complement.
CAGTGAACTCTTGAGTGTCAGGTGATTTTAAAAGAATGTTTCTGTATACCTTCTGAACACCAATCTGCACATTTCTAATTGTATGATCAAATATTATACAAAGACTTTACAAAATGAAATATTTGAGGGCACTTGGCCCTACTTAAAATCTTGTTTCAATAAATATATTATGTACTTTAATATAAAAATATCAATATGCGTTGCTGGAAAAATGCAGTAAAGAAAATCAATTCATACGTCAGGCTCTTAGATGTGAGAGGTTTTCCCCTCATGTAGTGAGACCTCAGATTCCCATTGCACACACATCCAAAACCAGCTGATCTGAGTGCCTCAACTGTGGTGGATCCAGGAGATTATATAGAAAGTTAAAGGAAGGGTTAATTGTTCCTCAACAGTGGTGGCAAGAGTGATAAATGATAATTGTTTTATTTTTCATACCATTCTTTATCTTGTAGGAGCCCATGGCTGGAAGAACATCAGTGAATATAAGGATAAAGAATCTCTCACAGAGATCCTCTAAATCTCTTCTTGCCTGTCTCATCATTATACAGATTTTAAATGGCACCACAATGAGTTAACTATTGACTACTGTCAGAGCTTTGCAAGTGCCAATGAAAAGGTCAACCTTTTCATTTGTGCTGCTTTTACGTGATGTGATGAATAAAAAGAAAGTCAAGTCCCCTTCAAATAGAGGTCAGCTCCTGGTGAACACATAGAAACATCCATATGGAAGTAGCTTGCCATTGCCTTCTTCCAAGATCCTTTTTCAGCCTCCCAGTCCAGCCTACAACCCTGAGATTCCCAACTGGTTTCCCATTCAAGTCCTAACCCTGACAAGTTGGCCAGATGCTGCTGCCTCTTGAGGCAAATACCAAATAACAAATCACACAAGTTTGGTTTGTTGTCTGCAGGTTCTCAGCCATCACTCTGGCTTATGCCCCTCTGTCCCCCCCACCCTTTCTCTGGTCCTTCTACTGTAATATAAAATAGGACTCCATATTTCTTCATATTGAGAAACAGTCCACTTAAAAACTGCCATATGCTTGGCTCCAAGGGGCCTCCAGATTTTTCTTTGGGGACTGGTGATATGGATTTTCTTTTACTTTTTGGTACATTATAGATTCTTTGTTATTAGTGACACAAAAGATTTTTAAAATAGATTTCTAGCCATGAAAGCCAACAAATTAAAATCAAAAAATAGCTTGAAAGTGAAATCTCAAAAGTTAGAATTAGGTCTGTATTTACCCATGATTTATGCAGTGAGATGTGGATACATATGACTGTCTGTGTGTATGTGTGTATGAATGCCTAGTATAGTTTGCTTTGTTTTTCCTCAGACATAAAGAAAGTGAATATATTTCACAACTGATCCCCAGAGTGCACATCTCAAACTGTTACAATGCTACATAATGAGAAAAATTAGGAAATTTGCAGGAGCATAATCTGAACCTATATAGATGCTTCCAACTGGTAACTTCTATTTTCAACTATGCATTGTGGCTATGCTTTCAGAACCCCTATAACTTCTGCTGGAATTCCATTATTGGCAACTGATTACCAGAGAAAGAATGCAGAAAAGGTAAACAAGCAATTGCCATGAATAAGTGAGCATGAGAAAAAAAAGGCTAAAGCTCTTTACTTTTCCATGAGGCATGGAAAAAGAGCGTGCTAGATTTGAAGTAGGCGTGAATATAAATTCTGTATTAGCCTCCCACCCATTCAGTGACTGTCAACTGTCTGTAATGGCTCTATTTGAGTATTATAATAAAGATTTACTTCCTAGTTACGTTTGTTCAAGTCTTTAAGAAGTCTTCAGCCTTATTACACTAGTTTGCAGGAGTCTTACGACTGGACTCTTTCAAATGCTAAAGTATGGGATTTGGTTTTAGGTTCAATTTTTGCCATGGGAGCTCATTTTGGGGGCTAACCATTCCATTTCAGTTTTCCCACATGTAAAGCAAGAATGTTTATTTTGTTTGTTTGTTGTTTGTTTATCAAATTTATATGGCCATCCATCTAACCAATGGAATTCTAGATAACAAATAGATAAAATCATAATACATAATCCAGATCAACTGAAAAACTAAGTCAAGTTCATAAAGAATCTTATCATCACCATGTCACATGCACAAATGCCAGAGCTCCGTTAACATCCTGGCTCCAGTGCCTGAGATATAAGCCGCATCTTTACTGCCTTCCAGAAGACTAACAGGGCCACCATATTTCTGGAAGGAGGCTGTTGCATAAGACAGGCACCATGACAGAAGGTATGCTTGCTAGGACCCACCAGGACGTTCTTGCTTCACTGAAGGGACCTGGAGCACACTCACTCTGCCAGATGTGATAGGACTCCAGAGTACATGTCTCAAACTGTGAAATGGTATGCGGGAGACAGGAGGAAGAGCCACAGACTAGACAACAGTCAGACAAGTGGCAGCTGAATCTGCAGAAGGAATGGGGGCATGGCAAATGTCTCTTAATGTAACCTTACAATAAAGTTAGAACTAGTGCTTCTCGGTGTGCTTCTTGCCTGGACCACCTTGCAATGCTAACAAACTGAGAGCAACTAAGCACAACTGTGTTTCATCCCACACAGAGCAAATAGAGCAGAGAGCAAATTTAATATGAATATTAATTTAATTATTAATCCAATAAATTAATTTAATATATTGCTTTAATATTAATATTAACATTAAAGCAATTAATATTATTATATAATATTAATATTAAAGCAAGACAATTTGGTGTTGTGGTTAATGTTCTGGACTAGAAACTGGAGAACCATGAATTCTAGTCCTCCATTAGGCAGGGAAGCTGGCTGGGTGCCTTTAGACCCATCTCCTTCCCTGAGCCCAACCCACCTTACAGAATTGTTAAGGGACAAAAAAGAAGAGGGAGCATTATGTATGATGCCCTGAGTTGTAAAAAAATAAAGCCATGATATGATTCAAATCAAAAGGTAAATAAAATTACTGCCGTTAAAATGACGAATACATAGTAGAATAAATACCTCCTGATTTTGTTTGTCTATTTCTCTCTCTCTCTCTCTCTCTTTTTAATCATATGGCATAGCAGTTTGGTGTTTGTGCTGCTTTTTCTTGCTGGGAAATCCTTGTGAGGTCCAGCAGCCAGACGTGTAGACTATTTAGCTGTGACAAGTCACGTTGCCCGGGGTGCACCACGAGGAGGCTAGTCTACGTTGCACCAAGTTGGGCTGAGAGAGACGGACTGGCCCAAGGCCACTCAGTCAGCTTCCATGCCTAAGGGGGGACTAGAACTCACAGACTCCTGGTTTCTAGCCCAGAACCTTAAGCACTAGACCAGACTGGCTCTCATCTATTTCTCTGAACTTCTGTAAATTGTTTTGTAAAGTTTAACTTCTTCAGCAAAGGATCATTACCTTGTCGTGGTGCTGGAGCTTGAGTACCTCAATGATGCCATGAGCTAAACCGTGAAGGGCCACCCAAGACGGGAAGGTCATGACAGAGAGGTCAGACTAAATGCGATCCCTGGGGAAGGTAATGGCAACCCACCCCAGTATTCTTGCCATGAAAACTAAATGGATCAGTACAACCAGAGATATGTCGGTATACCATCGGAAGATGAGACCCCCAGGTCGGAAGATGGTCAAAATGCTACTGGGGAGGAACAGAGGATGAGCTCAACTAGCCCCAGACGTGATGACGCAGCTAGCTCAAAGCCAAAAGGACGGCTAGCGGCCGACGGTGCTGGTGGTGAACGGCGAATCCGATGTTCTAAGGATCAACACACCATTAGAACCTGGAAGGTAAGATCTATGAGCCAGGGCAAATTGGATGTGGTTATTGCTGAGATGTCAAGATTAAAGATAGTGTCATGTTCACTGTTTCAATGTGCACTGTACATCGCAACATTTCACATGCCATGGTGCTGACGTGCATTTCTGTTTGGGAGGGAGCTGCTGTGAAACCTTGTACCAAGCTCTGTATGTGAAATCAGTACAATGGAATGTGTTTGGGTTATGTTATCTGTTCAAGGACTTTTCCCGCAGACCATCAGAAGCCGTTAGGAGCACCTGGGATTGTGAACTTGGGAAGATTCTATGGGGGGAGGGATCTCATTTGAACCGAGGGTTTTTAGTTTACATTTGGCGTGCTTTTATCATTCTCAGCTTTCTTTGTGATCCTGCATACTATTCTTTAATAAATCAGATATCTTTGAATTCCTGTTCATGAGTCTGAGAGTGTTTTAGAATGGGCATTCATTACAGATAGACATTTTGGGCATCAGTGAACTGAAATGGACTGGAATGGGCCACTTCACATCAGATGACCACCAGATCTACTACTGTGGACAAGAGGACCACAGAAGAAATGGAGTAGCCTTCATAATTAATCGTAAAGTGGCTAAAGCAGTGCTTGGATACAATCCAAAAAGCGATAGAATGATCTCAATTCGAATTCAGGGCAAGCCATCTAACATCACAGTGATCCAAATATACACCCCAACCACAGATGCTGAAGAAGCTGAAGTAGAGCAGTTCTATGAGGATCTGCAGCACCTACTGGACAACACGCCTAAAAGAGATGTTATTTTCATCACAAGAGACTGGAATGCTAAGGTGGGCAGTCAAATGACACCGGGAATTACAGGTAAGCATGGCCTGGGAGAACAAAATGAAGCAGGACATAGGCTGATAGAATTTTGCCAAGACAACTCACTCTGCATAACAAACACTCTCTTCCAACAACCTAAGAGACGGCTTTATACATGGACTTCCCCAGATGGACAACACCAAAATCAGATTGACTACATCCTTTGCAGCCAAAGGTGGCGGACATCTGTACAGTCGGTATAAACAAGACCTGGAGCTGACTGTAGTTCAGATCACGAACTTCTTATCACACAATTTAGGATCAGACTAAAGAGATTAGGGAAGACCCACAGATCAGCTAGATATGAGCTCACTAATATTCCTAAGGAATATGCAGTGGAGGTGAAGAATAGATTTAAGGGACTGGACTTAGCAGATAGGGTCCCGGAAGAACTCTGGACAGAAGTTGGCAGCATTGTTCAGGAGGCGGCAACAAAATACATCCCAAAGAAAGAGAAAACCAAGAAGGCCAAATGGCTGTCTGCTGAGACACTAGAAGTAGCCCAAGAAAGAAGGAAAGCAAAAGGCAACAGTGATAGGGGGAGATATGCCCAATTAAATGCAAAATTCCAGAGGTTAGCCAGAAGAGATAAGGAATTATTTTTAAACAAGCAATGCGCGGAAGTGGAAGAAGACAATAGAATAGGAAGGACAAGAGACCTCTTCCAGAAAATTAGAAACATCGGAGGTAAACTCCAGGCAAAAATGGGTATGATCAAAAACAAAGATGGCAAGGACCTAACAGAAGAAGAAGAGATCAAGAAAAGGTGGCAAGAATATACAGAGGACCTGTATAGGAAGGATAACAATATCAGGGATAGCTTTGATGGTGTGGTCAGTGAGCTAGAGCCAGACATCCTGAGGAGTGAGGTTGAATGGGCCTTAAGAAGCATAGCTAATAACAAGGCAGCAGGAGACGATGGCATCCCAGCTGAACTGTTTAAAATCTTTCAAGATGATGCTGTCAAGGTAATGCATGCTATATGCCAGCAAATTTGGAAAACACAAGAATGGCCATCAGACTGGAAAACATCAACTTATATCCCCATACCAAAAAAGGGAAACACTAAAGAATGTTCAAACTATCGAACAGTGGCACTCATTTCACATGCCAGTAAGGTAATGCTCAAGATCCTGCAAGGTAGACTTCAGCAATTCATGGAGCGAGAATTGCCAGATGTACAAGCTGGGTTTAGAAAACGCAGAGGAACTAGAGACCAAATTGCCAATATCCAATGGATAATGGAAAAAGCCAGGGAGTTTCAGAAAAACATCTATTTCTGTTTTATTGACTATTCTAAAGCCTTTGACTGTGTGGACCATAACAATTTATGGCACGTTCTTAGTGGTATGGGGATACCAAGTCATCTTGTATGCCTCCTGAAGAATCTGTATAACAACCAAGTAGCAACAGTAAGAACAGACCACGGAACAACGGACCGGTTTAAGATTGGGAAAGGAGTACGGCAGGGCTGTATACTCTCACCCTACCTATTCAACTTGTATGCAGAACACATCATGCGACATGCTGGGCTTGAGGAGTCCAAGGCTGGAGTTAAAATCGCTGGAAGAAACATGAACAATCTCAGATATGCAGATGATACCACTTTGATGGCTGAAAGTGAAGAGGAACTGAGGAGCCTTATGATGAAGGTGAAATAAGAAAGTGCAAAAGCTGGCTTGCAGCTAAACCTCAAAAAAACCAAGATTATGGCAACCAGCTTGATTGATAACTGCAAATAGAGGGAGAAAATGTAGAAGCAGTGAAAGACTTTGTATTCCTAGGTGCGAAGATTACTGCAGATGCTGACTGCAGTCAGGAAATCAGAAGACGCTTAATCCTTGGGAGAAGAGCAATGACCAATCTTGATAAAATAGTTAAGAGCAGAGACATCACACTGACAACAAAGGTCCGCATAGTTAAAGCAATGGTGTTCCCCATAGTAACATATGGCTGCGAGAGCTGGACGATAAGGAAGGCTGAGAGAAGGAAGATAGATGCTTTTGAACTGTGGTGTTGGAGGAAAATTCTGAGAGTGCCTTGGACTGCAAGAAGATCAAACCAGTCCATCCTCCAAGAAATAAAGTCAGACTGCTCATTTGAGGGAATGGTATTAAAGGCAAAACTGAAATACTTTGGCCACATAATGAGAAGACAGGACACCCTGGAGAAGATGCCGATGCTAGGGAGAGTGGAAGGCAAAAGGAAGAGGGGCCGACCAAGGGCAAGGTGGATGGATGATATTCTAGAGGTGACGGACTCGTCCCTGGGGAAGCTGGGGGTGTTGACCACCAACAGGAAGCTCTGGTGTGGGCTGGTCCATTAAGACACTAAGAGTCGGAAGCAACTAAACAAATAAACAACAACAAAAGTTTAACTTAAGGGGGCAAAAGTTATGGATGCTTCTTGTCGAATGCTCATCAACTAATTAAGCACCTTGCTGAAGATATGAGGTAGAAAAACATGGAGCAAGACTAACACAATGACCAAACATTGCCCCCATTATATTTGCATTTAATTTTTTAGACAGCAACTTATGGGCTTTTTACTTCTTCTTTTTTTTTAGGACAAAGCAAATGTCAAGTGGACATAATGACAAATTTTATAATACTTAGTAACAACAGGCAAGAGGTTTTCCTCGCTCCTAATATTCTTAGTGATTATTCTGTGAGTGTTTTCAGAGGGGTGTCTGTGTCTGTTGCATCAAAAACCAAAGAAAGTTTTGCAACATATAGAAGGATGGCTCTCCTTCTCCTCCTCATCTTGTAAAGCTCATCTCTCCTTTGAGACCACACCAAATCTCTAGGAAAGTTAAGATGGTGTTGCGGCAATAATTTTTAAAATTTGTTTTTAAGGCATGAGTAATTAGGGAAAGTTTGGTGTAGTGGTTAAGGTGTCAGGCTAGAAACCAGGAGACCATAATTTCTAGTCCTGCCTTAGGTATAAAGCCAGCTGGGTGACCTTGGGCCAGTCACTGTCCCTCAGCCCTAGGAAGCTGGCAATGGCAAACCATTTGCAAAATCTTGCCAAGAAAACTGCAGGGACCTGTCCAGACAGTCACCAGGAGTCAAGACTGACTCAAAGGCACAAAAATAAAAATAAGGGAAAGCCATTAAATCAGCACTAGCTAAGCTGGTGCCCTCTAAATATAGTGGGACTCTCAAAATTTTCAACAAATATGGCCAACTGTATGGAAATGGGAGAGTCACAATCCCAACACATCTGAAGGCACTGGGATGGGGAAAACTGTTAGAGATTATTTGTTTTATAATCCTTCTGCCCTCCTTTCATCCATTTGTATTTATTTCTATTTTTTTACAGATGACCCTATAGTAATTTAATACCTCTTTGTCCATCATGAGAGATGCATCATATGAGCCATAATCTAACAGGCAACTCTATGTATGCTCCATCCAAATGAATGGTGACTTCTATCAGCACTGCCCAGAGGCTAATACCTATTTTAAACATCAGAATTCCTGGCATTTTTATATAAAAACACTGAAAGAAATAGATGGCTTGAGAGTTAAAAGTTTTGTTGGTGTTTCTTTCTTGTTTTACTGGACACATTCTTTTTTTGGACACATTCTTTTCCATGGGACTTGCTTCAGTTATCTGCCTTCATTAGTTCAATTATTTTCTTGTCTTTTTTGCCTTCTTCAGCTGCATTGAGTCAGATAGAACAAACATCCTAAAGCTTGATATCCCCTAAACACTAATCACCCATTTGTAATCTTGATGAATAGTTTTCACATTTACTAAAGTTAAGTAAAAAAGAGAGAGAAAGACATATAAAGAATTCAACACTGCAGAGACTAGAAGAAAAAATAAGATGCACTGGACTACTGTTTATGAACCTTTGGAGCTCAATGGTTGATTTATAAAAACATTTTCCTTCCAAGAGCTGGGCAATTTTTTAAAAAATATATATTTCATGGACATATGCAAATAGAAAAAGATAATTCGAAGTGTCCTGCATTTATCTGGTACCCGTATGAAATATGAAGCTGTCCTTATTTCATGAACTCCTACTGGACCATCTAGCCAAGTACTTTTTCCTGTGATCAGGAGCAATAAATCTCCAGGATCGGTGCTCTGGACTCCACACACATAGCAAGCCCGCATAACATCAAAATGAGGATATGAGTATCCTATCGTCAGGCAAGTGGTAAAATTACATAATAATATTGGGGCACCTGAAAGCAATATGTACATTACATCATTTCCCTGATGGCACCATGACACATGTGTCATTATTTGTCCCTATGCTCCCCCTCTGAAGGATGCTCAGACAGTTGCCCGTCTACCCCCTACTCAAACTCACCCATGAAATCTATACATGGAGAAGTATTTTCTCCCAGTGTAAAGCTATACCCATCTCCTTTTACACATTTATTCAGGGTAACCTCCAGCCTCAACAAGGTTCTGCAACATTAATTGATTAGTCTGCAACTTTGGGACTGAACCTTGTAAATACATTTTTGTCTTACAAGTAACAGTCTGTCAGTATTTTGATTACTTTTTTATGCTGATACACCAATATAGCTGCAAACATTTTACTGGAATACTCTGTTTTTCAGACTATTTTTCATTATAACATCATGACCTATCATCTTTTCAGATCATAGGCCTGAACCAAAGAAAAAAGTATTAATCAGATAGTGTAGCCTTTACTCCTGATTTTTGGAGTCCTTTAGAATTGGCTGAAGGCTAATGGTGATATTATCTGTCTACCTTTTGAAAGCATTCTATTGTGGTCTCACAATGCGTCTTACAGCTTTTGTTCATCATCAGTTACCACACCGAGTCTCTGTACAGAAATTATTTTCATCTTGTTTTGGTTCATCTGCTTCCTTAGTGAGCATACTGTATTACCTCAGCCAGATTCCAAAGAAGACTTGGTCTGCCCTGACAAAAATTGTATTGTTTGTTCTTATGCTTCTTTCCAGACTCTTTGTTCATTGTATTATTCTGTTTCCCATTTCTGGCTGCCGGATGCACTATATTTTTACTTACATACATGCAGCATTTATAAAACCAGACAAGTCCACTGCCCCTGATGTCATGTTTTGACTTAACTTCCTAGGGAGGCTCAAAGAATCCTGGATCTGTTAGCTCTTGAGACAGTAAGTCTCAATCACAAAGACATCTTGCACAAATCTGCTTCTCAGGCTACAAATCCATGTTCAATATATAAAAGCACTCTCTCTAGAAAAGGACCTGGACAAGCAATTTACTATTGCTTATTCTGGTCTAAACCCTGGTTTGAGCCAACAAATCTCACAAAATCTACTCAACAGAGAGAAATAAGTTTCCATAAATAAAGGTTACTGCATGTTCCGATTCCCCAGAAATGACCACTTTTTGTCTTAGGTATGCTTCATCCAAAATACCCTATAATACCAGATATTTTGGAAGGGAATAAGACCACTTGCTCATTCAAGAAGAGACAGAGGTGAAACTTCCTAGCTGTATTCTCTGGGAGAAAGTATGACTGCTGTATTATATTGGCATGTGAAGGAGTCAGGGATTGACTAGCAAGCATATAAATAGAGATGCTATTGGGTACATGGCCGCCAAACTGTGAGCTGGGGCTTGGAGAGTTTATACGTTTGGTTTGAGAGGGAGAGCTTGGTTAAGCGAAAGACAGAGAGAGATTTAAGTGGCTGAGCCTTTTGATTTCATCCAACAAACATGGATTTAGCTTGCAGATATCTGTAATTTCATGGAGCAAACACTGGTTTCAGTTGCAACAAACACTAGTTTTAATGGCCGAGAGTGATTGCATGCTACAAACGCTGATTAACATGTTAATTCGGATCATTCTTTGGAGAAATAGGGGAAAAAATTTTTTGACTAAGCTCTTCACTTGGGCAAATGTTTAAAAAGACGTTGAGAAACTGGTGCAAGTCCCAAGAAAGGCTACCAAGATGATGAAAGGACTGGAAACCAAGTCCTACAAGGAGTGGTTAAAGGACCTAAGTACGGTTAGCTTGCAGAAGAGAAGGTTGAGATGACAGCTTCCTTCAAATATTTAAAGGGCTGTCACATTGTAGAGGGTTCAGACTTGTTCTTACTTGCTCCAGAGAGTAAGACTAGAAACTTCAAGGATATAGATACAGACTAGATATTAGGAAGAATTTATTGACAGTAAGAGCTGTCAATCAGTGGAATAGGTTACCTCATGGAGCGGTTTCTTCCCCTTCACTGGAGATTTTCAAACACAGGCTGGGTAGTGGTCTATTGGCGAATGGTATAGTGAATTCTCTAGTATTCAGTGGTTCTACCTGATGACCTCTTAGGTCCCCTCCAACTCTATGATTCTATATAGATGTCCTGTGATCTTCATTCTGTCTCCATATACTGCATTTCTAAGTAAAATACAGACAGACCCAAATCGACAGTGTAGTAAACAGAAGCATCTATAAGAACAGATGAATTGCAATCAAAGATTTTGTGTTTAGGAAGTTTTGTTTCTCTTCACAATATACTGTGATTTCCTAGCATTTATTAACTTAGTAATGCCTAATGACATTGACAACTTAGTTTAAGTACTATAATTTTGACAAAGCTTCCATCGTATTTAGTGAAACCAAATGCAGCTGTATCCATATTTAATACAAAATAAACCACACAGAAAGTGATGGAAATTAGAAACAGGCTCTTCAGTAGTAACCTGAATTAGATTGTTCTCTTACTTTTACTTTATGAAACAATTTCCTTTCTTCTTCAGCCTCTGGTTCCTGTGTAATCCCATCATATTCACGATCTATGTCATCATACAATTGATGATGCAGAGTGCATGTCATATTAAAAACACTAGTTTTTAAACTGCCTCTGGAATCCTTATTGTTTCATCTTTGTTAGTAAGCCTATGTACAGCCTTCCAGTGTGATCCCATTCTATTAATATTATAAGTATACACTGCTTCTCATATAAAATATAAAAGAAAAGAAACATGGAATCTGAAAAAGAAAATCTATAGCCCTTGCTTGCTTTCAAAAATAAATTTCCTGCTGATTTCATTATGTCACTATGTGCTACCTAGGGTTTAAGCCACACAGACCAAAACAAGGATACATAGCAGTTTCATACCACCATCTAGAGTCTAAGAATAGAGTGAGTGATCTGACACAAAACCAGAATCTTTTCAAGTGCTGGTTCACAGGCAGGGAAACAACCAAAGGTTTTCCATCTCATTTTAATAGTTTGTGTTATTGAGGTAAGATTTTGATTTGAATTAACAGTCTGCTTACTGCTCTTTAATATAAATGCATGAATTCTGAATGAAAGATTCTGATGCATGAACAAGAGACATTTGTGGGTGACCTTCTGGATCAGCAGGCACATTTTGGTTCATTGTTTCCAAGGAATTTGCTGATTTGGGGGGATGTCCTTGCTTAATCTAAAGCTGCTTGCAATAAAGTGAATGGATTTTCTGATGCCGTAATTTTAGTTATTTCTCCAATTATCCCTCCCTCAAAGTCAAATTGTATCATATTTATTTATTTATTTATTTTTCAAATTTCTATCACCGCCCATCTCCCCGAAAAAGGGGGACTCTGGGCGGTTTACAATAAAATCAACAATTAAAACCATAAAACACATAAATTACAATACAAACAACCAATAAATAGAAAATAAAATAGATATAAAATCCAAGTGGTGAAAGATCTCATTCATTAGGGAGGGCTCTAGGCACAAACCACCCCCAGGAAGAACTATTGACCTTCCCATCCCAGATGAGGCAGCAGAACCAGGTCTTCAAATTCTTCCGGAATTCCAGAACCAGGTCTTCAAATTCTTCTGTCCCAGGAGTGAAGGGTCCTGCCACACCTCTGCGGACAGAATATTCCAGAGGGCAGGCGCCACTGCAGAGAAGGCCCACCTCCTGGTCCCCACCAAGTGGAATTCTCTTACCGACAGGTCTGTAGCATGCCCTCTCTGCATGACCAGGTGGGACAGGTTGATGTTATAGGGATGAGACAGTCCCTCAGGTAGCCTGGCCCCATGCCATGTAGGGCTTTAAAGGTTATAACCAACACCTTGAATTGGACCCAGAAGCAAACTGGCACCCAGTGCAGCTCACACAGGAGTGCTGTCACATGTGCCAATCTTGGGGCACCAATAACTGCCTGCATGGCTGCATTCTGGACCAGCTGAAGCCTCCAGATACTCTTCAAGGGTAGCCCCATGTACAGCACATTGCAATAGTCTATATGGGAGATGACCAGGGCATGAGTGACTGTTCGGAGGGCATCTTGATCCAGGAAAGGGTGTAACTGGCACACAACATGAAGTTGTGCAAAGGCCCTTCTGGCCACAGCTGCCACCTGCTCTTTGAGCAGGAGTTGTGAGTCCAGAAGGACCCCCAGATTCTACACTGGGTCTGAATGGGGCAGTACAATCCTATTCAGAACTAAAGATGACAACTTCCCAGATACAGAGGAGCCATCAACCCACAGCCACTCCATCTTATCAGGGTTCAGCTGAAGCCTGTTGTTCCCCATCCAGGCCCCCACAGCCCCCAGGCACTGAGACAGGGCAGTCACCGCATCACTTACCTCATCCGGGATGGAAATATATAATTGAGTATCATCAGCATGTTGATGACACCTCATCCCATGATGACAGATGGTCTCACCCAGTGGTTTCATGTAGATGTTAAATAGGAGAGGGGAGAGAACCGAGCCTTACGGCATCCCACACAAGAGGAGTTGAGGGTTGGATCTCTCATCTCCTATCACCACTGATTGGGAACAGCCCTGGAGGAAGGAGGTGAACCAGTGCAAAACTCTGCCACCTACCCCCAACTCTCTGAGCCACCCCAAAAGTATACCATGGTCAATGGTATCGAAAGCCACTGAGAGGTCAAGAAGAGCCAGGATGGATGCACTCCCTCCATCCCGCTCCCACCAGAGATCATCCATAAGTGTGACCAGTGCAGTCTCTGTCCCATATCCTGGCCTGAAACCTGACTGAAAGGGGTCTAGATAATCCATTTCATCCAGAACCCTCTGGAGTTGCAACACCACCACTTTCTCAACCACCTTCCCCAAAAAGGGTAAGTGGGAGACAGGACAAAAATTGTCCAACACAGTAGAGTCCAGTGATGGTTTCTTGAGGAGGGGGTGTACCAGGGCCTCCTTGAAGGCAGCCAGAAATACCCCTTCTCTCAAGGATGTATTAACCATCACCTGGACCCAACCACATATCACTTCCCAGGCTGCCTTCACCAGCCAGGAAGGGCATGGGTCTAGATGACATGTGGTGGCATTTACAGTCCAGAGGATCCTGTCCATTTCCTTAGGTCCAACAGGATCAAACTATTCCCAGATAACACGGTAAGTATGTTCCCTCGGCATCTCCTCAGACTGTGCCTCACACTTAAGAGTCCAACGTGGAATGGATCTGAGCGATTTTATCCTGCAGATGCTCAGAAAACTCCTCTGCACAGCCCTGTAGGTGGGTTACTGAGTCCACCTTACCCAAAAGGGATCGAATAATCTTAAACAGGGCTGTTGGGTGGCATTTTGTGGATGCAATAAGAGTGAAGAAATATTGATGTTTTGCCACTCTTATCACTGCAAGGTAGGCCTTAATAGCAGCTCTAGCTTGTGTTTGGTCAGATTCAGTCTTTGTCTTCCTCCAGCAATGCGCTACACCTCTCTTAACCCTCTTCAAAACCCTCAACTCCTCCCTAAACCATAGGAAGTGTTGGGTTGAATGGGGCAAGAGAGGTCACATAGGCACAATCCTGTCCAAGGCCCCGGCCGCTTCCCTATTCCAAGTGGTAGCCAGGACCTCCACTAGACCATGCAGTAGATCCTTGGGTATAACCCCCAGCTCCTTCTGAAACTCCATCAGGTCCATTAGTCACCAAAGGCATACCAATCAACTGGGTCCTGCCTCCCTGTGGAGTGGGGCAGCTCAAGAGAATCTTACAGCCACCAGGGCATGGTCTGACCATGACAATGGGAACAGATCTAACTCTCCCCTCAGATCACATTGCTACTGCTCTGACAAGAAAACCAAGTCCAGAGTGAGGCCACTGTCTTGAGTCAGGTCCCGAATTACCTGGTACAGGCCCATGGCTGCCATGGTAGCCATGAACTCCCAAGCCGTGTCTGAGACATGCCCCAGGGACAGCAGGTTGAAATCTCCCAGAACTATAAGCCTGGGGAAGTCCACTACCAGCCCCGAGATGGCCTCCAGCAGCTCAGGCAGGGAGGTTGCTATGCAGCAGGGAGGCTGGTACAGTAGGAACACTCCCAACTGTTCTCAGGAGCCCAACTTGAAGAACAGGGTCTCACAACCAGCCACTTGTGAAGCAATGCCCCTGAAGGCCACTAGAGACTCTCAGATGACAACCACCACCCCTCCTCCCCTACCCCCATGTCTCGGCTGGTGCCACACCTGAAACCCAGCCAGGCACATTTCCGAGAGGGCTAACCCCCCTTCTGGCCCAGCCAGGTCTCGGTGATACACGCCAGGTCTGCCCCCTCTTCTGTGATCAAATCACATATGAGGGGAGCCTTGTTGTTAACTGATCTGGCATTAAGAAGCAGCCACCAGAGACCAGGGCCCTCAAGGATCTGCTGTCCAGGGCTTGGATCTGAACCCAGAGGGCCAGAACACACCACTGGTAACAAACACCAGGGGCATCTTCCCTGAAGATGGCCTGCCCTCCAGTTCCCATTGTAGCATCCCCCCCACAAAAAAATGAAAATTGAAATGCCAGTTCAATTTTCTTTTAAAATCAAATATGAATACTGTTTCAGTTCAGTTATATGGACAATCCATTCCAGGGACTTACAGAAATGGGACATACTGTATTAGCTTATTTAAAGCTCCATGTGCCCCTCAATTGTACTCAAGTATTTTGAGATCAAGGTAACTATGAAATTCCACAGAAATGGTCAATATCATTTTTGTATTGGCAAACCTAGCAGACTTTATAGTTGCTATAATAGACTAAAAAGCTTAACGCCAAGGAAATCAGCAATGCCACATAGGTATTGTAATGCTGTTTTGCCAAAATATAAGAATACCCAGACTGAGAAGGAATTGCTGAAAACAGAAGAGAACTCAGAAGAGGACTTTGCAGAAGATGAAAATGCTCCAAACTCCAGGGTCTAACAATCTTACTGCCACTTATTTTATTCAACTCACCCACAACCTTTCAAGACAGTGATATGTGAATGCTTTTGCCAGGTTTAGGTTTACTTCTGCAGATTTTTTCATTCTTTTCCAGAATACCCTATACTACTATTTTAGACCATGTTGATAAATTAGACATGGATCCTCTACTTTAGAGAAATGTTCCTCTTAACCACTGCATACTGTCAGAAAAGGAGTAGCTGGTATTCCTAAGTTATTAATGGCAATTTTAGTATTAGCAGATTTTAATAAAAGACAAGATAGAAGGGACCCATGTAATACAGGTTCAAGACCAATATAAATTTTGTATTGCTCTCCATATCAAATGTAGCAATTTGAGCTTTACAATTTGAGTGCAAATGTATTTTAAGTCAGTATACATACATAACCAAAGATCATATAGAACAACAGAATTTTATGGACACTAATGTTCTTGAATTTAAGGACCAATAGGATGGGGCAAGACCATATTCTAATATTCACACTAAGTAGCCTACGCAATAATTTTGATGAGCGTGATGTAATGGTGCCATTTATATCAATGAGTAACTCCACATGCTGTCTATGCAACAACTACAACACAACAACAAAGAAAAATATATGGGGCACAAGGCAAGTTTACCGTCAGAGTAATTCTTGTTTGTCCAATATTCTTCTGCTCCTAAAAATCCCAGTACAAATGCCAAAGAATAATATCTAGCCTTTATTGCTAGAGAAAGTGGTCATGTGTTACCAGATACTTGATGTTATTTTGGAACTCCTAGGATTTCCTGAAGTTCAATAACCCGGAAAAGCAGTTTCAGTGGCCTAATTCCTAACTGAAAAATTCCTGGCTCATTTTCCCATTATCCACAAGTCAGGATTTCAGAAAAGGTTCCATGCTCCCTGAAATGGATCTGTGTGTTTATGGCATGTGATCCTATCCACAATTTGGCATTCCTGTGATGCTGCACTATTTAGCTCTACAAATAATTTTAATTCCTTTTTCTCATCCTTTCCCAGGAAAACTATATATTATTGCTGTAGTTTTCATTTTAAGAAATTCTGAGCTGTATTTGAATTCAAGTTTTATTCTTTGGTTCATTTTTTCCCTCATTGGATAAAAGTGTCCAGTGAGTGCTGTTTTCTGTTGAGCCATCAAGCTTCTCTATGAGGATCCTTTCCTCTTGCATTTTCTGGATGCAGCACTTACTGGCAGCTCTTACAGATAATAGTAACCTAATAAGCCATTTAGAATTCAAAGCACAACATGTCAGAGCGAAAAACAGTATAAAAAGCACGAAGAGGTCTGCATGCTTCTTCCTTCCCTTTGTCACTTATTCTTCTTTTAAGATATCTTATTTTATCTCAGCTATGACAGCCTCTTCCCTTTCTGTGGGTGTCTATTTTTACAAACATCTCTTTTCCACAAAGAGTAGCCTAAAGCCACTGGGGGTCTTGAATGCCATATAAATGAATGCGGTTCTAAGTGATAAAATGAAGGAATTTTGACAATATGTGATTACAGATTAAATGATGCAATTTCGGGGTCAGTGCTATGGAAAGCACTTATGAAGAGGCTGACAAGTGTAGATGGATGGTGAAGGAATAAGGGCAGTTATGGTATTTAATGGACATTTGCCTTTCCTGAGATCCACAGACTCTGCTACCATCTGCTGGTTTACAAAAAAGAGCAGAGAATCACTATCTGTGAGTTGATGTGAATAATTTTCCAGCTGCTTCTCATTATATGAACAGCCCTTATTCCAGGTCACATTATTGTATCTCCAGCTTCTCCAGGTTTGTCAATCAGCCACCTTTTTGCACACAGATGTATTTTCAGCAGCATGAATCAGGAAGAAGGACAAAAGTAGTGGACAACAGCAGATAATAACACATCCTTCCTTTCCAAAAATGCAGAGTTTGTCATTTTGGTTTTATTAAGTATTGAATCAACATGATTAACTAGGCTATGATTCCCAGGGCATGGGTTGAATATAGATGGAAAGCTATTCAATTTGAGGCTTTAGATGCATACACAACCTGTAAATTGAAGGAGAGGGGAAATATCAACAGTACGGATTTGCTAAATAAAGGCTCAAGGGCCCAAGCATAAAATAACTCGTTGTATGTTTTAAGGTGTGTTAATTGGCCATGGATCCACTGACCAATGGGAATTCCCCAAGGATTACTTTTTTCATTCATAGATATCATTCATAGCCCACCTTTCTGCTAAGACAGCTAACAATAAAAAAGGAACATGCACAGACACACTGAAAAACTTATAAAAATGATTAAAATCATTATTCACTTAGTTTAAACAGAAAAGCCAGACTAGGAAGAAACTCTTGACTGGTTTCCTAAAAGTGGGAAGATTGGGGTCAAATTCACATCCCAAGGAAATCAGTTTCAAAGCTTGAGAGGCACACCAGAAAATATGCTCTTCCAATTGCCCAACAGAACTTAAGAATATCTTTAAGGAAGCCTCTCCTGCTGACCTTAATGTCTAGGGAGATACTATTTTTTATCTCGTGGCACTAGAGACAATGGCCATCTCACCCATTGTATGTTACTAACAATCCTGTAAAATCAATTAGTCTGAAAAGAAAGTCAACCAAAGAAAAGATGCCAATATTAACCCAAAGGTCCTCACTGAGTAGTGATATTCAGAAGGTTCCAGAGGCTTTGAAGATTTAGTTTCCCCTCCATACTATGCCATTCCGGAGACAATCAGTGGTTCAGTGGAAGCAAATTATCTGAATTGCAAGTAGTTTAAGATATTTCAGACAAAGAACAAATCTGGAAAGTTCTGTCCCCAACACATTTTTTGCACATCCCTATCAGTGAGATTCAGCCTCATCTGAAAATTAGTGCTTCAAGCATTATAGCAAAACAGCAACCCAATATGAATCTGGACCCTAGAGTGGCAGTGGGGTGAGAAATCCCTTTGCTTTCAGTTTCAGTCCTGATCTAGAGCAGGCCCTTTTCAGAGAAAAAAAATTACTTGCTTCATGAGCCATAAATTGAATATGAGATTTCCTAGGATGGGAGTAATGAAAAGCTTCCAAGCACAACACACACATGGTAAGTTCTTCACAAAACTGAAAAGTTAAAGAAGTCATGAGCTACTAACAGTTTGCACTAATGGGCTTCTCTTCAGGAATATCAGGCCAATATGTGTCTTCCAATTTCCCAAACTTTTTCTTCCACATTAGAAAAGGCTTCTATTCATCTTTCCCATTCTCACAATGCTGTAGTATGGGTGTATATATTTAGATGTTATTCTAGAGGTGTTTTGAGCTTCCTTTGTTATGAAATGGCAGAAGATGCTCTTACTGATTTTTCTGTTTTACATCTCTCTTGTTTTGTGGCTTCCCTGGCTGCTTTACTTCCTGGTCTGGAAAAGCCCCATGGATGTTTCTTCATCATATCGTCTCTTGGAATTAAGCGCATGCCGCAAAAGCACCACTCCTCTGCCTTTCCATTCTAGCGTCTCTATTGAGTAGTCAGCTAATTTGCTTTTGCCTCAACTGCTCAAAATTGAAGTTTTTGACTGTGAGGTGCCAGAGCAACTTGACTATAATATCTAAGCTACAAAAATCCAGGTCTGCTGCTGTTTAGCAGTTGTCCAGATTTTGCAGCCTAAGTATGTTAGCCCTTTCCTTGAGGCTTTGGGGAAGGCTGGTGTCCCATTGGTTAGAACTCCTGCCTATCCTTACCTGTTAGTTCTTCCCTTTGCCAAGGAGGCTGCAAACCACTGGAGAAACCACTGTGCAGTGCAGTTAAGCAGCCAGGTGTGCACAGTCATATGCAAATAGGGAGTGAAGGGACAGCCTTCAAAAGCAATGGCACTGCATCTTCCAAAGAATACACCTGTTATATCACTTTATATAGTACCCTTGAAAGCATCACTTGGCTTTGCACAGCTCTACTCATTCGGAATAGTTTTCAAAGACAGAAATAGAGAAAAAAGGTTTAAATGATGCAGATGATCAGGAATCTGATCTCCTTAGAAGAAACCACATATTTTTATCTAGGAAAGAAATTCAAGCTGGAAAAAAAATGACCTTTTGCTATCTAATGAGAGATTTTTGCTCATGAGAGAAGCATGCCCTCCAGCCATGAGATAACTCTGCCCAATTGACTCTTTATCTGTGTACCAGTAAAATTAAATTTCTCACTTTGTTAAGGGCCAGCAAATTTTTCTTTAGCTAAAAAAGACCTTGCACTGTATTAATCAGTGAAAATTACTCATGGACTTGGTATTTACTTTACTTCTTTGTCTCAGAATGCCTTGTGGAAACTCACTATTTTTTAATCCTTGGCACAATAGAATTGCAGGCATCTGCAGCATAATGTTCTTCAGGTATGCTGAAAGACAACTTCCAAAAAGCCTGCTGGTTGGAAATTACAGCGGCTGCAGTCCATCATATATTGGGCATTAGGTTGGTTGGAAAAGGCTTAGTTCTTAAGATGTGAATGTTAGACAGACAGACAGATAGATTATCTTCATTTGTGAAGAGAGTTAGACGTTATGATTTATGATTTTCTGGTTGTTTCCAGCTTTGTAATTGTTATGAACCATTGCTTCAGAAACAGGGTCAGTCAACTTCTCTGAAGTGGCATAGGATCAATTTGCACATTATGAGCTTAAAGGGAAGATACAGTACTATCTGGTGGCCAATGCAGGAGTTGGTGACTGGAAAGCAACGGCATTTGATCTCTTTGTCTTTGCTAATGGTTCCAATGAGGATTGCCTCCTGATACTGTTCATTTAACACACTAGCAGGTGCCATTCTGTTCTCTACCCATAGATAAACTGGAACATTTAGCAGTTACCCCAACTACATTAAAATCTGGTTTCTAATATACTCTATGCCAAAGCCCTGGAGGCTTAAAGCCTTCAGAATGGAAACTGAGCCCATCAGGCAATGCCATTCTGTCCTGCCTCTCTTTTCACATTACTTGTGGGTAATAGAAAGAGGAACAGATAGACCTCTTTTGACAAAAGGGCAGATCTGTTTTGTGTGTTAACTCTGAATGTGCTCAAAGCGAGCCTTAATTCTCACCTCATCTGCCCACTAAAATCCTCTTCACAATTGATTTCATCGTAGGCAACAAGTGGCCCCCAGTCAGGCTTGCAAATGATTTGTGGATAAGTCGTTGCTTAGGTTACAAGCCCTTTTTTTTTTGCCTATCTCTGGCTGTTTAATTCCTTGATTATACAACTCTCAAGTTTTAAAAACATTGGCAGCCTTTTCTGATCACATAATGTTCTTAAGAACAACCCCACACTGAACAGGATAATGAAATATTTAAGCCCACACCTGCTAACACCCTCTTATTTACATCTTCAGGGCTCTTTAATAGGATATTTTTCCATGTTAACATTTGCTGTTGAAAGGAAGGAAAGATTTCAAGTTCATAGAACTCCCAGGAGGAGAAAATCAAGGCTGTGTATTGCTTGGCATTAACAAGGTAAAGGGGGGACCTAGGAAGAGACTCTTGATCCTAAACACTGGATCCAATGAATTATAGAGAGAATGAATAAAACAAACATCAATATAAATCAAGGGACTGAAGAAAGACAACATTCAATGCACTTTGTTGGAAGGGCTAGCTGATCCATATCACATGTGTTCAATTTATCTTAGGTTCTAGTCTCTGAAATATCATTGCCATTATTATTAGTTCCCTTTGGATGTGTCTTTTGTTTTAATCCCTAGTTTGTGTATATGTGTGTTCAAGAATACTGTCAACCACAGCCATCCTTGACTTAATGCCCTTTGATGTGTTGAATTTCAAATTACACAATGTCAACCCAGCATGGTCTTTGAGAATAAAAGTACAGTATAAAATATAAATATGAGTGTCCCTAAATTCATTTATGAAATAGAAAACATAGCCTCTGTATTCAATTTTTTTAATATTACACACATTGTTCATATTAATTCCCTTTATGGAATTCAACAGGGGTTTTTTAAGGTCCTTCTTACCCCTATTTTATCCTAACAACTCTGTGAGATAAATTAGGCTAAGAAGTAAACTCTAACCAATATATTAGTTTAATGTGTTGACAATTCAAATTCATTAGCAAAATATCTACTTCTTCAAAATAAAAGATATACAGGGGAAAAAAATATAGTTACATTTCTGTTTTTGAGTTGTTCAAAAACATTAGTGGATCTCTAAATAAGGATATGCCTTACTGAAGGAGACAAAATATACTACATGAGTGATGTGTTGCTACCATCAGCCCAAGCTGCAATAGGCGGTCTTCCAGTCCCTTCCTGTCTTCCAAAACCATTGCTCAAAGGACATGGACTTGGGAGGCTTCAGCTCAATCCTTAAAGTAATGTAAGTTCTTGCAGTAAAATAAAAAATGTATGAGGCATGCGTAGAAGAAGCATGCCAAAAGAATTTGCATATAATCATGATTTACCATCCCAAGTATGCCTAACAGTTTCTGATGTGCCTTATACTCTTCATCACAGCATGTCTCATGCTCATTAACAAGCTTAACATTTTCTTTTTGCAAGAGGTTCTCTTGTATATCAAGCAGATGTCTTTAAGCACCGTGAATAAAATAAAGCAAAGCCATTATTTGTCATATTATCCATTAGGGTTGGCAGAATGAGGCCCGACTGATAACCAAGCACCAGACATTATCTGACATGAGACATGTATAAACCTCTTAAATGGGGTACTCCTACTCAGCACTGCCAATCAAAATGGCAAAGTGGGCTGCTTGGCTTAGCTAACAGCTTTGTTTTGTCGGAAATATCTTCTCAGCATATGTGAATGCAGGAAACTACTGAAGTCCAGTGAAGTGGCTATTTCAAAGTGATGGCTCTGTTGCAGTGTCTAGAGGCAAGACACCCCTTCACTGTATATAATCACACTGAAGGGAGATTTCATCAAAGGCTCAATCAAAAGAACCCCACTTCTTCAAAGTTTTGTACCTTCTATCAGTGAAAGTTCTCCCCAAGATTTAGAACTCCTGAAGAAGTTTGGATAAGATCTTCCATAAATTAGTCTATGGAATCTTTTTTTGTGGTTGGTGTTAAAAGTAGTTCTGTGTAGGAAAAAATAGCCTGATTTTTTTTTCTCCCAATTCTCATTTAATGTGATGAAAGAGGATTTGCTTTAGAACTTTCACAGAAGAGAATCTCAGGAAAATTCTTATGGATGAAGAATAGTATTTTTGCATTTCTTTAGTAAAGAGATGTCAGCAGATGTTCTTAAGTGCCCTTCCCGCTGTATAATAATATTTCCATTGATCTGCAGCATCCCTGGCTTCCCAAGGTCCAAAGGAATCCCATGAGAAGAAATGAAGAAACATCTTCATCTGGGGTTTTTTTCCCCCAGATTGGGAATCTGGTCATCCAGAAAGTCTTCAAGGTAGTGGAAATAAATGGAATGGTGGGGGGGGGGGGAACAGCACTTGCAGTAGCAGCAGCATCTCTTACTATAAAATAAGCTCAAGAAATCCAAAACAAATTTGAAAGTAATTCCAAACATGCTAAGAATAAGATAGAAAGCCACTTTTGCAGGAAAGCAAACTTCTGAGAAACTGCAAACCAGATTGCAGACCAGCCTTAGTTCATATGGGCTTGGAGGTTCTGGGAAGGGAGTTGCTTTGTCCTCTCTCTCCCACCCCCCATAAGTACTATTAGCCTTGGTAAGGGAAATTCAGGTACACCCACCCATCTCACCTGTCTGTCTGTCCATCTGCCTGTGCATCCATCCATGTATCTGTTCGTCCTTGTCTAAGAGCAGCTCAAAAGGGTAATTTGTAGGGGTATGTGGAGTTTCAAAGAAATGCTTCACTTCACTGAAGACAAAATGAAAAAAAAACCCTCATCCTCATTCTAAACAAGAGAATGGATTAGTCATCCTGTATCAACTTGTTTGACCACCATGACCTCTGCACATGGACAAGGCATATGCCAAAGCCACTTCCCTCAGGGAAGTGTGGTCAGTGTGGATGCTTCTTGAGATGGAGTGTGTTGCCTCCACTGAACTCCCATTGATAGATTATTTCTCTTCATAATTGTTGGAGGATTCCATTCTATGAACATCAAAGTCTGCCTCTTCTTGGACAGAATCTGCCTGCCCAATATGTCCCAATAAGTATAAGCAGAGGGGGTTTGTTGATGGCCCCTTTCCATCAAGGCATCTGGTAGGAGAAGGCATTTTCTATAGGAGCTCCATTCTTTTGGAACTTCTTGTTCCTGGAGACAAAAGTGGTCTATGTCCTCATGATCTCTCAGAAGCTTGTTAAAACATGGTTATTCTGGAAAGTCTTCAGGGAATAGAGTAGTATGTTGCCTGAGTGAGACTGCTGCTGTGTATTTAGTCTTGTTGCAACAAGTAAAATATTGGGAGAAGTGAACAAATGAAATGTAAACCCAATGAAAAATGCAGATATACAGAAGAGGGTGAAAGACAAAGAAGCAACCAGATCAGATATGGAAACCAGCTGCCAGAGGTAAGAATTGCTATGCCACATTTGACACAACAACTTACAGGTCAACAAAAGGCTAAGGTGCCATGAAAAGGAATGTGTAATGCTGGCAAAGAATTAAAGGACAAGCTGTGCAGGTGTCTGTTGGAAGTTCCCCCATGTATGCACACAACTATGATCTGCAGAGCACTCCTGTCTTCCCCAGTTCATGTACCTCTCCTGGTCAGGGTGTTGCAGGGCAAGAAAGTATGAGTAACTGTGTACATATGCATACAATGCTTAAGCAATTCTAATTAGTAATGCTTTTGTGGATTAACAGAGACTGTCTCTGTATGGTATGTTCCTATGAGCATTTCATTACTGCCTAAGATCTTGAACTTCTGTATCTGTAGCCAGTGTGGCATAGTGGTTAAGGTATTAGACTAGGAATGGGGAAATCCAGGTTCTAGTCCATCTCAGCCACAGAAGCACACTGGATAGCTTTGGGCCAATCACTGCCCATCAGTCCAATTTTCCTCACAGGGGTTTTTGTTATGGGGAAAAATAGGGGAAGGGGGCACTATGTCCACCACCTTGAGCTCCTATACAAAAAGTGGGATTTAAATCAATCTCCAGTGAAAGTGTGTAAGAGTAGCCACTAATAACCCCCCATTCCCAAACCAAGGCTACGTTCAGTAAAGCCTCTACTGCTCCTATGTAGTCTCTGGATTAGATAATGCAAGGGAGGTAGAAGGTATATGTCTGAAAGAAGAAAAGGATGAATGTAAACAGAAAAAAATTGTTATTACTATGTATAGTGTGGTTCACTGCTTAGCATTTACTATGAAGTAGGAGAGAGAGAGAGAGAGAGAGAGAGAGAGAGAGAGAGAGATGCCATTTATAGACAGGAAAGTTAATGAACATGAAGGTAATGCAGGGGGAATTAAATCACATTACAATATACATCCAAACCTTCATATGTGCAAGGGTCATCTGATCTATTTGAGCTACAGCACATAGCCCCTGGTTCCAATGCATACATGTTCAAATTGCACTAACAACTTGAACATTCAGAGTAAAAATGAATATTTATGTCTATTTAAAGCCTGCACATATGTAGGCTGTATAGGTACTGGAAGTACCTTAAGGTTAAGGAAACTGAGAATAAGGCTGCATTAAGACTTCTATAAATTTCTTTTGAGGATCACTTCAAACCTCTTCAGGATGATTTCCAGACTATTCTCATACAACTGGCTCTCACACGATATAAGTTCTACTGAATTGTATTGGATGATGGAGATAATCAAATATATTTCATTTTTAGATGTGTTTACAGTTCATGGAAATGGTTTAAATCCAGGATTTAAGTTCATGGTAGAGGATAATTAAATCCCTGGACCTTCTGATTCTGGGAAAACCAGCTATCTGTCCAGGAGGGATACCTCTACGGCTCAATTTTAATGGAAAGTGCAAGGATGTTTCCATTATCCTAGATTGTCACAAGTAGTTTTCAGACCTTGGGCCAAGCAGGTATTTTTTCAGCGCTCCACTCTACATTCAGTGTGTGGCGTGAAATCATTCTACTCTTCTGTACATATTTAGAAGGTTGTGCTAAGTTTGGTGATCCACAATTTGAATGAATGGAGATATAACCTGGTGCTGCTTTTCCCTATAATTTGTCCAGCAATCCACATTTTATGGATTAACATAGCTCTATGAAATAAACTTTCTTAGAAATTAGTAAAATGTTCTTCACCAAGCTATCTTCTTTGGAAATATCATTCATTGTCTAAATAGCTTAGGACAAGGTGGGCATTCTCAAATTATTACTGTTGCTGCTGTTGTTGTTACATTATAACGTGCCTTTCAACAAGTTTACATGAACAACAATTCTGGAACAATTAAAAACATCTGAATATCAAAAACAGCAGCTAAATACAAACCTTTACAAAATAAAATCACAAATGCACAATCAATTTACTTAGGTTATTTTATAGTAACCTAAGCAGCAGACTCAGCTGAACAGGCAATCCCATACTTCACAAGAACTGCCAGTGAAAGTAACGAATCAATGAAGAATCCATAAACAATAAAAATTAAATGTCAACTTGTCATTTGCCTGGCTAAGGATAAAATTTTTCAGTACTGCTGGGGTGTGGCCCAAAACTTCTACTATGCCCTAGACTGAAATAATATGTTCTTAAACTGCTGTTAAGAGCACTGAGAAACTGAAGAGCACTAAAAACTGATTTCAAGCCCTGAAAAGCTCTAGCCATGAAGAAGCTGAGGGAGAAATCACCAGCAAAATTCCCTGTGAAGTTGAATGAGTCATCTGAGGAGAAGTTGACCAAAAACTAAGAGAAGATAGCTAAGATGTAGTATTGCACTGCAGGGCACTGAAGAGCAAACCCAAAATGTTTATATTGGGCCTTGGCTCTTATAGGTCGCTGGTGAAGGGTCTTGCGTTGCACAGACATATGGGACATCCAGGAGGGGTCCAGGATAATGCAAACAGTGCTGCTCTGGACCCAGATAGAGGGGAAAAAATCCATGAGAGATGACCTGCCAAAAGACTATTACAGCAAACCAAGCATGAAACAGCCAGCGCCTACACCAGGAACCTCACTGCATCAATGTTTAGGAAGCAGCTGATCTGGTGAATATTCATTAGGTAGAAATTACAGGCTTTAGCTGTTACTGCTACAAACCTATTATCCACCAAGCCCCTGGCAACTGAGACAGGAGCCCCTGGACAGTCTTGGAGGGAGATGGGAGGGTGGGCAGAAAGAGCGGGTGGGCAGTCAGGGTGTTGTCTATGCTGAGCCTGTCATTCATTCATGCCAAGATGTCAATTTGGCAGCCCCAGTTGGATTTGCAAACACATTTATCAAGCTCAGCAGAGGGACTGATAACACCTGAATATCTTCTATGTAAAGTATTGAAAACCCAAGGGAGAAATCAACTGATCCAATAAGAAAGACCACATGTTGTTTTACAATAATAATAAAAAATGGCTACTTCATGTAAGTGGGTTGAGTGGCTCCGTCATCACCCGTGCCATGCCATGCTTTAGCATAACGCCACATGCACCCAAAAGGAAACTGACCATACATTTAAGAAGAGGCCCTCAAAAAGAAAAAGTAGACAGAATCCAGGAAACTAGACAGAATATATATATGGGGGGCAGGGGGGGAATCCCATGCAACCTCCAGCTTCTTAGAGTTGCCAAATCTACATAAAATCAAATGAGATATTCCTCATCCATTCAATAAGTGTGTGCATTTATTGTGTGCACATTTATATATGGGTGTATTCATACCTGCTGGAATTTATACTCCCCCCCCAAAAAAGAGGAGGAGCAGGATACACACACACACCCCTTATATTACCTGGACAAATAGCCACAAATTTAAATTAATTGCCTGTAAAATAAGACATCCCATCTACCAAGCTAACTGATCCCGATCTGAATATAAATCAGTCATTCTCTCTCATACACAGAGAGTCATAGAGAACTGCACACTCTACACACACACACACATTCCTCTTCCTTTTTTTTTGAGCAGAAACTGCAAAGAATCAAAATCAACCAGGAGTAGAATAGGGTGAAAGGAAGCAGCACCTCTGCTGGGAAAGGAAGAAGAAGGGGAAACAGAACCTCGATCTAGCTGGGGAAAACAGAAGTCCCTGACAGGGAAAAGAAAAGAAAAAGATAAGATAAAGAAGGCCTGTTTAGGCCTTACTAACAGGGTTGAATCAAGCAGATTTTTCCCAACAGCATCTAATCTTCAGAGTAACCTTCAAAGGCATCCACACTTTGTGAGAGCTGCCTCACAGCTATTTGCACCTTTTGGTTCATTCCTACTTTCAACAGCTTCTTCTGCCTAATATTAGACAAACCCCTTCTCCAAAATTCACAGATAATTATTCCAGGAAAAAACATCATCTTCCTATTGGGCAAGAACAATAAAGAGTTGTATAAAAAATTCCTCCACATGAATATTCTGTTTTTTTTTTTCCTGTAGTAGAATTGGTTGTACATTTAAGAACATAACAGCTACAACTGTGAAGTGGAACCCTTTCTTTCAAAAATAAGGCGTTACATTTCAAGATCTTGGAAATGGCGTATTTCTTTGCTTCAGAGACAATTGTGAAGTAAATATATTTTCAATGCCAGATGAACTGTCAAGTTTTGTCTAAAAATACTCCAATTCAAGTTGTAAATGAGCTCACTAACATTCCAGCTATCTTTGTTTTTATTACTTATTTTTATTTCTTTCATACATCGGTGTGAAGCAAGAGAAAGAAGCTGAAAGGAGCCTGTTAATCATCCTACTGACACACATATGTATGCTTAACAGAACCTAGGAGGGTACAAAAGATCAAAACCAGGAGAAAAAAAAATGTCTCTATGGCATAGAAGGGGATGAAGAAGCCCAATGATTTGTGCTTTTTTTTTTCATTGAAAGGTCAGCTATCTTTACAAAAGCTAATGAATCAAATGCCATTATACAGAGAAGATGAAAAAGGTCAGATAAATATCCTGAACTTGAGATAAAATGTTATTAAACAACTGAAGGGAGAAAAAGAAAAGAAAACACCTTTTTTCCTTAAAATATAATTACGGGGCAAAAGTAGTTTCGGCTGAAACACCTTGGGGTTTAGTTTTGTTTTTAAAGCAGAAAAAAATGTATTGGTAAAGCAACTAAAGTTCATATAGATTTTAGATGGGGAATAGACTATTTCCATATGTGAAGTCCATCTATGGTATAAGATTCCATCTTTGTTCATTGCTTGCATGAAAGCAAGGTGGTCAGCCTCTTTTGATTCCATGTTAATTTCAAGCAAGCTATATCTGGACTACAACTATCTGGATTCCAGAAATATTCTTTGCTGCCATCTCTGGTTGTCCTGATTTCTACAGTGTAAACATAGTGTGGTTACTGTAATTCCACACAAGCATGTGTTGGCAGAGTGCTAGGAAAGCATTTGGCCCAGGAGAGATCAGAAAAGTCACACACCGGACATTTCTATAAAAATAATTTTATTTACAGAAAACAAACATATTTAAAGGCTGTTTGCTGAGAGGAGAGATTTCTCTCAGCTGCATATTCTCTGCAAGCCTACACAGAAGGGAAACTGAAACTAAAACAAGTCCAGGCAAGTTCTTCTCCCCAGGTGCAAAAATTAACATCCGAAAAGAGGACAATTAAATTCAACCTCTTCGCCCAGCCAAAATGATTAGTTACCATAGTAACCTTAATCTGTAGAAGAAAACATATTAACAGCATGCACAGTCCTAATGCTCTTTTCCTACCAGCCATGGTGATGGACATTTCATTCTGACATACTTCTTAATGTCTTTCTACAACTTCATTAGAAGATGTCCCTTGCATCAGACTGAAAGTCTGTTTATTGCATTATCCTACCTTACTTTAGCATGTATTAAGAAATCAGACACTGAAATCTAGCTTTTTTAAAAAGCCACATATTAGCCATCAAAGGACTTAATCTACCAAGCTGCAGGGTAATATTCAGATTAGATTTCTTGTTACCTTCTTTATTAGAAAGTGACATGCAAAAGAATTTCCCTTGTTTCACCATGTGACCACAACCTTGTGAGGTTGTTGGTCTGACCCAAAGTCTCCCAGTGAGTTTCTATGGTTAAGTGTAGATTTGCTTGTCACTCTCATTTTTTTTTTTACCACCACCTCACACTGGTTCTTGATGACATTTTAATTTTTAAGACATTGTCAGGGGATATGTCATCTGCAGGGATTCCATTTTTTTTTCCATCAAAGGTGCATTTATAAGCTGCTTCTCATGTATTGTGGTAAGCCACCTCAAGAACGAAGCTTGAAGAATTTATTCTGGCTGCAGAAAAGTCACCATAAATTAGGGCTAACAGAATTTGGCTGCCAAAATTCAGTTGATCACTAGAGTGCAGAAAAGTGATAGTTTTCTCTATCTCTCCAATGCCCTCTAGTGGTGATCTGGATTTGGCAGCCCAGATCTGATACCCCTGCCATAAATCCTGAGCCTTTTTTGTGACCTGAGAATGAAGCAGAAGTTTTCAAATAGTTTAATTCAAAATAACTGTCTTCAACAACTGGTTATGAAAGTAGTTTACAGTTTTTAACAATTGTTTACTTCCATGGAAATTCCTATCCATGGACTAATTATTCCACACTAAACTCAGATGGAGGTTAAACACAACTTGCATTATATAATGATATTTTTGAATACAGGTATGCCTCAAAACACCTCCCTTAGTTCCTACTAGGCTGTTACTAATCCATTTTGATGTGATGGATGATTCATATTTCTAAGAATACTGTGCACATCACATTAGGTCTACCATACCTGGCTGCAAATATTTGGGCTGCATTTTTAAAAAATATTATTTTATTAATTCATTTAGGTGCCATGCCAATCACAGAATGACTGTGGACTTGTTTCTACTAATCTTCTATCCTACCTACCCTTACTTATTGAAGCAAATAATTCTGGACATGCAGTACTACAAGAAAGCATGGGATTGGATGAAAGAACAAATGAGAAGAAGCTTTACTCTTTAAAGTAATGGGAATGGACAGCAGATAACATTTGAACTGTGTTGATTACAAGTAGACTGACCTCCTCTGTAGTCTACAAGAACTTTGCTGATCATTCTAACTGAACCAGATATATGTGTGTGAGCGTTTTTCATTGAAAAGAAAGGACCTGACTGTTTTTAAATTTCCTTGGGCTTCTTCTGGGCCTTTTGAAATTGTATGTATGTATGTATGTATTATTTATTTAATTTCTATCCTGCCTTTATTATTTTTATGAATAATTCAAGGTGGCGAACATACCTAATACTCCTTCCTCCTCCTCTTTTCCCCACAACAACAACCCTGTGAGGTGAGTTGGTCTGAGAGAGAGGGACTGGCCCAAGGTCACCCAGCCGGCTTTCTTGCCTAAGGTGGGACTAGAACTCACAGACTCCTGCTTTCTAGCCCAGCACCTTAACCACTAGACCAAACTGGCTCTCCAAGTATATATATCTTCTGTATTATAATATATATAATATATAATACTGTACTGTACTGTACTGTACTATACTATACCATACCTGGCAGCATTTTAAAAGTGACATCACCTTCTGCACTTGTTAATTTTTTACTTATAGTAAGTCTGTCTTCTAAGAGGTGTGAACAGCGTTGGTGTGATGTTGTGTGGTGTAAATAGAGTTAATGACATTCCTTACACTCTCATACCAGAACCTTGATGTTTATTATCATAAAGCCATAATGCCACAGAAAGTTGTTGCATCAAAAATCAGTGTTGACTCTCTGGTCATGAACACATGATGTTAGTACTAACATATGTTATGCCAACGTATAAAGAGAATCTTTTTTCCTTCTAGAAATATTAAACCATTTAGTCTTTATGCTTTTGTATAAGAGAGCTATTAAGCTGTTTTTATTATGAATTAGTATACCAGTCTTCATTTTTTAAAAAAGCAAAACCATAAACACAAAGGACGATTTACAGAACTAAAATGAAATAGAGAATAATAGACTTGAAAAGTACCTTCCTGGCTGAAATTATTCACCCTGGCTGTTTAAAAGAAAAGTCAGGAAATTTCAGCAGGAGGTTCCTGAACATTTAAAACTACTATATTCCATTTACTTACCTTTTCACCAAATTTGTTTCCCGTCTGGGGTGAGATGGATGTTGCATTATGGCTTCAAGCTATAATTTCATGGCAAATAATTTTTGGCAACTATTGAGGATATGTCAATTTCTGTGATGGAATGTGAGGGTAGAAGATGGGGAGAAGAGATGCCACCTAGGAGACAATTAGATAAAAGAGAAAGGAGCCCACAACAGAGTAACAATCAGAGGAAGAAACTTAGGAAGCACCTGCCCTAATTACTCAGGCAGTAAATAGGGAGGCGGAAGATTTGTACTTTCAGACTTGCAAGATTCTGTTAATGTAGCCTTACAATAAAGTAGAACTAGCTCAACTGGTCATGTTTCCTGTCTGCTTTACTTGGGAGGGCTGACAATTTCTAACCAGACTCAATGCTAACGTTTACAATGTGTTTGGGGAGACATTTGGCCTTTCACTGAGGGCTGCATAACATCAATGCATCACCTGAGCCATTAGAAGAAACTTAAATGACAAATTACCTGACAGAAGGGAAAATAGGACACTGGGCCTCTGTACAGTATTCTGTCTGTGGCAGGTTTCCCATTGGAGTCAACCAGCCCTACTGTTAGCCAGGGTAAAGCAGCTGCCTCAGGCAACTGAATTTGGCTGTTGTGAGTAGGGAGGAAATTGATTTTAAAAATTAATTCTCATTTTATATTTATTGCCAGGAAAGGGGTAGGTGTTGTGGGACTTTCTCCTTAGGTACCTACCTATCCTAACCAGGCTTGGATACTATATATATTGATTTGAGAGATATTTGCTGTTCTTTTTGGGGCAGCAAAATACCTTGAGCAGTTCTGCTCACTCTCCATCAAAAGCTGTCCATCAAAACCGCTACTAGCTGAGTCTATTACTTCAGTATACTGCTTATGACTCCAAAAAAGCCCTCTTCCATACAATATGAGGCGATGATTATTGGCTTATTCTTGTGGTTTTGTTTCCTTACTCAAACACTGAGAACAGTATTAGGACCTAACTTCTGTAGTTCTCCCTCTAGCATTGCTGAGAGCAGGAGATCCATTTCTAGCTGGAAAGTTAACAGCTCACTGATGCAGCTTTCTTGTAAAACATGGGTTCAGAAAGTCTGTGGATGGGGAAAAAATTACAACTATAATTTCACTAACCTCTAATTCAAATTTAGCTTTTCCTTCAGTAATGGTTGTTGGCAACAAAGTAATTCATGACTTCTAGATTCCAAAAATATTTGTTAACTGCAATACTCTATCTAAAATCTTTGATTTTTTTTTTAATATTTTGAAAAGTCTACTTGTGCATAATTGGTTTCCTATGTAAAACAATCTATGTATTTTATTTTATGCATTTAAATGCATTCTTCTGAGAAGGTGTCCATAGGTTTCACCAGACGCTCATAGTGGTCCATGGCATGAAAAGGTTAAGGCATCTGCTGTAAGGGAATGTAGAGATGACCTTGGAGAAGGAATGGATGAACCATTAATGGAAGTGAAATGGAACTCAGTTCTGGGAAAGTGGAAAGCCCGAGAAAGAAACTCAAAATAAACCTGCCTTGATTCTCCTTGGTATAAGACGGAGGAGAGAGAAACTCTGACAATCTTTCAAGGTTCAGTTATTATTCAGTAATAAAGTGGCATTCTTGAAATCCTAGCAGTGTCTGTTTCCTGACCTGGCCTATCTTGAAGGACTGACATGAGAATCAAAGACTGAGTTGCCATTTCACCTCCCTGAATAGGAAATAAAACACATGGTCCTTTGCAGCTTTAGTCATATAACAGGTTTTCCATTCTGCCTGAATCATTTCTTCCATATTCATGTTCAAAGCATTATCCTTTTTAACTTGTTTGATTAGAAATGTCCCTTCCATACCTTGGTCCTTTGCCTGCTCTGTAATCAATTTCATAAACAGAATTTATCAAAGAATCTGTTTGATGTGTAAATCAAGTTAGTTTCACAATACTAGAGCATTATGTGTCTTAACTATATCTTGAAAAATTAATAATAAATGAAAAAATGAAAAAAAAGAAAAAAGAAAAAAGAAAACTCCCTAACTTGATTTTCCCTCCTTAGTGTCTATCTTCACCAGCAGCCTCCCATAAGTAAAACTGGTAATCTGCAAATTTGAAACACATAGTAGTGGGCAACACACAGAAACTGTGGTTGCCCAAAGCAGTCATAAAAGCAAGCAGGAAAAAAAAAGAGGGACAATAGTGTCACAAGCATGGATAGGAAGCGTGCCCTGTGTTGGACAGCCTTTCAAGATTCTGATATTCTACTTTACTACAATAAAAAGCATGCCTGTTTCTTGACCTAGTCTACCTCAAAAGGCTGATATCAATCCTGAAAGCCTGTCCAAATTCCTATCTGTCCCCTCTTATTCTAAACAAAAATCAAGGTGGGGTTATTCTTGAGTTTCTTTCTCATGTTTCTCTCCGTCTCAGGTAGGTGAAATCTCTCTTGCCAGTCAGTTAATAGTTCACTCCTTCCTTCCCCAAGGTCAGTTCCATATTCCTTTACAAGGAGCCATATAGATATCTGGGGAAATGCTGTTATCACCATATGGATTCTTACTTTCATATGCATCCACAACAACTTGGTTGACACCAATTCATACTTCCTCTCATATATTTAGCTCTTTAATTCATAATTAAATGTACACCTTCATTTCCCTGCATGTGTTCATCCACTCCACTCTACAAGAAGAGACTATCTTCATTCAGATGTATTACATACTTCCTATTTCTCTTACTTTCACAGCCATAGGTAAAGGTAAAGGTTTCCCATGACATTAAGTCCAGTCGTGTCCGACTCTAGGGGGCGGTGCTCATCTCCGTTTCAAAGCCGAAGAGCCGGCGTTTGTCCGTAGACACTTCCGTGGTCATGTGGCCAGCATGACAGTCACAGAACGCCGTTACCTGCCCGCCGAAGCGGTACCTATTAATCTACTCACATTTGCATGTTTTAATTCATACTCTTTACCATTTACATCTCTCACTTTCCAAGTTGCAATCTTCCATATGCTATGGTTATCACCAGTTAAGCCCATAGACATTAACTCTGCCTCCACCATGGCTTTGGTCAGATGAAGCTATTGAAATTGAGGCTAATGCTCTATAAACTATTTTGGATTCTGTTTTTAAAGAACAGTCATTTCAACATGGATGTAACTCTGTAAGAGAGTAAAGATCAGGGCACACCCTATAGGAAAAGTAATTAGATAACCAGACATGCAAGTCACCTTTGTTAATACCACAGCTGGCAAATCATATTATTCTTTAATTATTTGATTTGTTAAATATTTATGAAGAGTGTCTGGTGAACAATTATAAAAAACAACTACAAAAGAAATCCACAACCCAGATGTTTGCAGACCTTGTAACTGAATGTTAATTCATACAGGGTGCCCAGAGGAACAGCTACTTCCATTCAGTGGAAAACAAATTGCCCTAAGAAAAGATAATAATTCAATTAGTAATACAGGAGTGGCAAAACATCAAGATCATTTTTGTTCAGGTTTCTATGCACAATGGCTTACTTCAAGCATGCAAGGCCAAACATGTGCTTGGGCATAATTTATATTAACCTCATATCCTTTCTCCCTCTGTTTCTATGGCTTGTATAATATACAAACCTACTGTTACATTTGTACAGAAATAATGTAACATGTACCAATAAAGAGTATAACCTCCCATTGCTGTACAGGGAACATATTTCAACTGGAAAATATACAGATGTTAGTTCATTCAAAGCTGAATTATTTTTGTCTTCCAGTTTTTATTCATTCCATTTATTAGTCACCCAGTTACAAGTGTTCTATGGGCTATACATAAGATAACAATATTACTTAAAAAAAAGTTTTAAAAGGCATGAGTAGACTAGAGGAAAGGCTAATTAAGGTGATCAATTAGCTGAGAAAAGGAGGAGATTTAAGAAGCCTAATTGCTACACCCCAGCCCAGACACCACTACCCACAAATATTGAATTTCATTCTGAAACTGGAAATGGCCACTCCTTTTCCGCAGTACCAAAGATAATATTTAAAAGGGATCAGAAATGAATCTTAATATTTAAACTTTCAGAGAAGCAACATCTGTGATCAAAGTCCTTGTGTCTATTGTTGTAAGCAATTATTAATATGGTAAAATAAATTGTGTTACATGAATAAAGAAGAATAGCATTCCTAGATCTCTATAATAACTCTAGCTGTGGTCAGTATTCGAAATGCGTATGCTTGTGAATGTGTATGTGATTCATAATGAAACTCCAGGATGTTTTGTCAAAGAAGGAGATGTTTTTACCATAAGTAATTCATCAATTTATAATATATATCAATTAACTATAATGTATTGTTATAGTGTATTAACAGATTAAAAGATATTACACTATATGCATTAATATAGATGTAGATACTTTGAGGAAGATGATAATATTAATAATTTAATATGAACATCTAAAATGCTCATATTTAGCATTTAGCATATAAATGCTTTTATATTTCCTCATTATAATTCATCTGGAAATTAATGTTAATTATATGAGAGACCTTCCAATGTAAGCCTCTAGAAGCTCCATTGAGGATCTATTTTTATCTCTCACACTAAAATCAATGACAGTTTAAAATATTTCACCTGAATAGAGTCATATAATTTGCAAAATGGATGAGGTTATAGTTTTCTCCATGTCATCAGACAGTCTAATATTTTTCTTTTGTCTACAAACCATTTTGCTATTTATTCCAATATATTCCAGTTCCCTCAACTTATTAAATTGAAACAAATATTACAATCTGTATCCTTATGATTCTTGCAAGAACAATGATGTGGCTCCATGTTTTCGCTCCTCCTTGTAATACCATCAAAAGGCCCCAACTGATACCTCATTCCTCTTTGTTTTTATGGTACTTAAACGATCATTCTATCTCATGATCACAAGCCAAAGAAAATCCACCCACATCTTTCAATAATTGAGGCAATATGGTCCAGTTCCTGGTATTTCATGAACAAATAAAACCTGAATTTAGAGTAGTATGCCGTTCAGGTGGAAGGCAAAATCAAATACCAGCTGCAAGGTTTCCTGTCAAATATCTTTCTTATGTTGCAAATTCTTTCTGTGAGTTTCAGTCCGCTTCTGATTCCAAAAACGAAACTTATCCAGAGTCAGAAGGGGAAAATGAAACTCAGCAGGAGAAAGCTGAACGAGGAAGTGACTCAGCAGAATGGGAGAATTGGCAAGCGCAGATTGGACAAACTCCGGAGGGGGATTTGAACCCTCCAATCAGCATGCGAGACAGGACTTCTGAGAAGCATGCAAATCAGAAAGCAGTTTGATTGGCTGCTGGAGATAAAAGGTACACAAAGGATAGGCTTGAAAGGCAGACACATGAAGAGCAAGCTGCTGGAGACAACTGATCCTTTGAGCTCTCAGCCATTGAGGAAGAGTCCTTACCTGCACCAGAAGCCTTGCCTGTAGCCAGAATGGAATCAGCACCAGCGTCTTCTACCTCTGAGGAATCTTCTGCACAAGCTGCTCCGGTCAGGCCTCTCCTTGCCGTTCCTGCCGAGCACAGCCTAGCGCCTAGCTCCAGACCTGGTCGCAGCATTCCAAAGCAATCCAGGTGTACATCCAGCCTTGCCTTTAGCTCTCAGCCTTGCCTAGGATCTCCAGTCCAGTCCAGCTTTGCTTGCAGCTCTCAGCCTTGCCTAGAACTTCCAGTCTAGTCCAGCTTTGTTTCCACAGATCAGCGTTGTTTTGATTCTCCAGTCCAGTCCAGCCTAACCTTCAGAGCCAAGCCTGGTCTACAGGTTCCAGCCCAGGCTTGCCTAGCTTCCACGCTCCAGTCTGATCCTTCCTGTGTGCCAGTCCATGAAATCTTGCCTTACATTTCATCCTTGCTTTGCATGCTAGCATCACCAAGCCTGACAGCTTCCATCAGAGAGTTAGCAGAATTCTGCCTTGTGGTTCTGCCTCAGTCTGACACCAGAGCTTTGCCTGGTCATCCATCATTGCCTGGGTGGTCTTGATTGAAATGGCTTGCTTAACCATTCACAGACTTATTTGTTGTAAATAGTTGTTGTTAATAAAGAGTTTGATAATACTGCTGTCTGGCTGCCTCATAGTCTGAACAGGATACTTTCCTCTTCTCTCTTCCATATTTCTCCACTAAGATAATTCTTGGTTGTTTCATTTTTTTAACTTTACTATTTAATTTATTAAATTTGTAAGGCTCCTCAGTTCAAAACAGTTCTGGATGCTCTACAGCTGATAAAGTAAACAACAATTAAAACAGATAAACAATTAAAAGTAAGTGACACAGAAGACTTGGTATATCCCACAAGCAAGAATAATTGTTGAGGATCCCACCATCAGTTAGAATATGGCTGGAAGAAAAAACAGGTATTTTCTACTCTCTTAAAAATAGAATATACTACAGTAATCAGTATGTTTTACATACCTCTATTGTCCAATATTCTAAACTAATTATTAAAAACTAAAACACTTTTAATGTATCTATATAAAGTTTAGCTGGTAATAGCCAAATGTTCCTTCCATACTTAGTTTAAAAAGTCATTACATTTATTTTCATTAAAAAGTATTTCTTCACTCGCATATTTTTATCTGTAGCTTGATGTTGATGGTGGGAGGTCCTTATAAAGGAAAAATTACTTGGGCATTCTTTAGGAATTGTCCATGAATCAAATCTGGTTAGACCACTCAAACATGAATTGTTTGAATTATTTGTTCTTAATTATAGGATGCTTGTTTTAGAAACAAATGTTTGATTCAACATTTTAAAAATACGTTTTATCTTTATTGCAAGAAACAGAATTATATATATGATAACTGAAAGATTTATCACTTTGGTGACAAAAATTATTCATTCCTAAGAAAATATAGAAAAACCTGGGGCAAGTTAAGAACTATTACACTGGTTTTGGAAATAAAAATACATGCATTAATGCAAAAGTTATACCTTTTTATTTTGAAATCATTGTACTTAAGTAGCAAATCTTCAGCAAAGGATCGTTACCTTGTCGTGGTGCTGGAGCTTGAGCACCTCGATGCCATGAGCTAAACCGTGAAGGGCCACCCAAGATGGGAAGGTCATGACAGAGAGGTCAGATTAAATGCGATCCCTGGGGAAGGTAATGGCAACGCACCCCAGTATTCTTGCCGTGAAAACTAAATGGATCAGTACAACCAGAGATATGTCGGTATACCATCGGAAGATGAGACCCCCAGGTCGGAAGATGGTCAAAATGCTACTGGGGAGGAACAGAGGATGAGTTCAACTAGCCCCAGATGTGATGACGCAGCTAGCTCAAAGCCGAAAGGACGGCTAGCGGCCGACAGTGCTGGTGGTGAACGGCGAATCCGATGTTCTAAGGATCAACACACCATTGGAACCTGGAATGTAAGATCTATGAGCCAGGGCAAATTGGATGTGGTTATTGGTGAGATGTCAAGATTAAAGATAGACATTCTGGGCGTCAGTGAACTGAAATGGACTGGAATGGGCCACTTCACATCAAATAACCACCAGATCTACTACTGTGGACAAGAGGACCACAGAAGAAATGGAGTAGCCTTCATAATTAATAGTCAAGTGGCTAAAGCAGTGCTTGGATACAACCCAAAAAACGACAGAATGGACAACACGCCTAAAAGAGATGTTATTTTCATCACAGGAGACTGGAATGCTAAGGTGGGCAGTCAAATGACACCTCGAATTACAGGTAAGTATGGCCTGGGAGAACAAAACGAAGCAGGACATAGGCTGATAGAATTTTGCCAAGACAACTCACTCTGCATAACAAACACTCTCTTCCAACAACCTAAGAGACGGCTTTATACATGGACTTCACCAGATGGACAACACCGAAATCAGATTGATTACATCCTTTGCAGCCAAAGGTGGCGGACATCTGTACAGTCGGTAAAAACAAGGCCTGGAGCTGACTGTAGTTCAGATCACGAACTTCTTCTTGCACAATTTAGGATCAGACTAAAGAGATTAGGGAAGACCCACAGATCAGCTAGATATGAGCTCACTAATATTCCTAAGGAATATGCAGTGGAGGTGAAGAATAGATTTAAGGGACTGGACTTAGTAGATAGGGTCCTGGAAGAACTATGGACAGAAGTTCGCAGCATTGTTCAGGAGGCAGCAACAAAATACATCCCAAAGAAAGAGAAAACCAAGAAGGCCAAATGGCTGTCTGCTGAGACACTAGAAGTAGCCCAAGAAAGAAGGAAAGCAAAAGGCAACAGTGATAGGGGGAGATATGCCCAATTAAATGCAAAATTCCAGAGGTTAGCCAGAAGAGATAAGGAATTATTTTTAAACAAGCAATGTGCAGAAGTGGAAGAAGACAATAGAATAGGAAGGACAAGAGACCTCTTCCAGAAAATTAGAAACATTGGAGGTAAATTCCAGGCAAAAATGGGTATGATCAAAAACAAAGATGGCAAGGACCTAACAGAAGAAGAGATCAAGAAAAGGTGGCAAGAATATACAGAAGACCTGTATAGGAAGGATAACAATATCGGGGATAGCTTTGACGGTGTGGTCAGTGAGCTAGAGCCAGACATCCTGAAGAGTGAGGTTGAGTGGGCCTTAAGAAGCATTGCTAATAACAAGGCAGCAGGAGACGACGGCATCCCAGCTGAACTGTTCAAAATCTTGCAAGATGATGCTGTCAAGGTAATGCATGCTATATGTCAGCAAATTTGGAAAACACAAGAATGGCCATCAGATTGGAAAAAATCAACTTATATCCCCATACCAAAAAAGGGAAATACTAAAGAATGTTCAAACTATCGAACAGTGGCACTCATTTCACATGCCAGTAAGGTAATGCTCAAGATCCTGCAAGGTAGACTTCAGCAGTTCATGGAGCGAGAATTGCCAGATGTACAAGCTGGGTTTAGAAAAGGCAGAGGAACTAGAGACCAAATTGCCAATATCCACTGGATAATGGAAAAAGCCAGGGAGTTTCAGAAAAACATCTATTTCTGTTTTATTGACTATTCTAAAGCCTTTGACTGTGTGGACCATAACAAATTGTGGCAAGTTCTTAGTGGTATGGGGATACCAAGTCATCTTGTATGCCTCCTGAAGAATCTGTATAACGACCAAGTAGCAACAGTAAGAACAGACCACGGAACAACGGACTGGTTTAAGATTGGGAAAGGAGTACGGCAGGGCTGTATACTCTCACCCTACCTGTTCAACTTGTATGGAGAACACATCATGCGACAAGCTGGCCTTGAGGAATCCAAGGCTGGAGTTAAAATCTCTGGAAGAAACATTAACCATCTCAGATATGCAGATGATACCACTTTGATGGCTGAAAGTGAAGAGGAACTGAGGAGCCTTATGATGAAGGTGAAAGAAGAAAGTGCAAAAGCTGGTTTGCAGCTAAACCTCAAAAAAACCAAGATTATGGCAACCAGCTTGATTGATAACTGGCAAATAGAGGGAGAAAATGTAGAAGCAGTGAAAGACTTTGTATTCCTAGGTGCAAAGATTACTGCAGATGCTGACTGCAGTCAGGAAATCAGAAGACGCTTAATCCTTGGGAGAAGAGCAATGACAAATCTCGATAAAATAGTTAAGAGCAGAGACATCACACTGACAACAAAGGCCCGCATAGTTAAAGCAATGGTGTTCCCTATAGTAACATATGGCTGCGAGAGCTGGACCATAAGGAAGGCTGAGCGAAGGAAGATCGATGCTTTTGAACTGTGGTGTTGGAGGAAAATTCTGAGAGTGCCTTGGACTGCAAGAAGATTCAACCAGTCCATCCTCCAGGAAATAAAGCCAGACTGCTCACTTGAGGGAATGATATTAAAGGCAAAACTGAAATACTTTGGCCACATAATGAGAAGACAGGACACCCTGGAGAAGATGCTGATGCTAGGGAGAGTGGAAGGCAAAAGGAAGAGGGGCTGACCAAGGGCAAGATGGATGGATGATATTCTAGAGGTGACGGACTCATCCCTGGGGGAGCTGGGGGTGTTGACGACCGACAGGAAGCTCTGGCGTGGGCTGGTCCATGAAGTCACGAAGAGTCGGAAGCGACTAAACGAATAAACAACAACAAAGTAGCAAATGTTTATTATTAACAGTATTCAACAATGATATATTTTAAATATGAATGAGCTATCACTTCATTTAGCATATCATTGCAGAATTCAATTTACATATATCAGTGGGTTTCCAAGGATTCTTATCTTATATCTTTTATCAGCAAAACTTTGCAATAGTAGCAAGAACAATGAGAAATAATTATACTACATACCCCCCCCAAAAAAGCTGCATAATTTAAAAAGTGAGGTTGAAATCATTAATCAATTGGTAGGAGTCCTCAGTGTTATAAATTTTATAATTTAAGATTGTATTTAATAAGTCTTAGATCACAAGTGTTTTTTATATATTCAGTCCTTGTCAAAAGTGGTATTTTCAAAACATTGATGTGCCATGTTCCTTAGGGCACTCAGAAGATCACATGAATTAAATTAATTAAAACTGG
Organism: Candoia aspera; assembly: GCF_035149785.1. Taxonomy (NCBI): domain Eukaryota; kingdom Metazoa; phylum Chordata; class Lepidosauria; order Squamata; family Candoiidae; genus Candoia; species Candoia aspera. The sequence continues at coordinate 78,277,396 of NC_086153.1, read as the reverse complement.
CCAACTTTCTCTAGGCTCAGAAGCTCAGCAGGGTTGGGTCTGGTTAATATCTGATTGGGAGACTTCCAGGGAATATATCAGAACTATAGGCTAGACTGGGATTTTTTTTTCCACAAAAAGGCAACCGTCATAAACCTGTTTCATACTGCTGCCCAGTATACTACATGAATACCTCTGTGAAGTCCCCAGGAGTCAAGCTTAACTTGAAGGAGAATTTATCTTTACCAATGTCAATATTAGGTTGTAGATATTCCCATTTACCTGGAAGTAAATCCCATTGATTACAATGGTTCATTCTTCTGTGTAGGCAACTATAGGATTGTGCTGTCACAGAGCTAATTGATCACCTTTATTCAGTGGAAAACAGTTAACTATAGACATTTTAATTTGGTTAAGATATAAATCATTATGTAAGACAATAATAACTCTAAGACATCGTTTGTTTTCTAACATTGAGGTTAGTTTATTTGCAACTGTGAACATATCTGATGCAAACCATTCTTCTTCAACCTTATCTCATAGCCAAGTTAATGGGTCTATGACATCTCACAGTTAAATGATAACCATTTACCCTTTCGGAATGTTCCCATCCATCACAAGTAATTAGGAGCTGACAAAGGTCCAGAGCAACCAAAGAAGAGTGACAGTCAGGACTGAGAAAATAACCACACATTAGTAGTGGCCCAATCTTATCAATAGGACATATCTTTGCACATGGTAGGCAGTAGCCATTCACCAATACACTACCATATCCAAGAGTCAGCAGGAAAAGAGACGGTTTGACAGATAAGCTGATTTGTAAGTGCCTTGAGCTTCAGATAAGTAAATAAAAAATGACAGAAAGTAAGAGGGAAAAGGCATAAAGATGCAAAAGTAATATCTTAAAGTGCTTCTATTAAAGCCTATAAAATGTGTTTGAAATATCCATGAATGATTCCCATATGTGAACAAAGATAGACTGAACTCTTAATAAGTAATTGATTTTAGCATATATATTGGAGTTTTTCAATTCACAGAATGTATCTCTATTTTTCTTCTGTATATGATTGCCATAGTCTCACAAGACAGGATAAATTTGGCTCTTTTCTCTTTAGCAGGAGAAAAATCTAACTGCTTATTATTATATTCTAATAATATCACAACTTGTAGATAAATATATGATGCAACTTTGGAGCACTTCATCACCGTTGCTGTTGCAAAAGAAACGGAACTGGAAGTATATATGGGAAACTTCACAATTTATTTTCTTATTTCTTGAACTTCCCTCCAAATTATTCTTTTACTGAATGTATCAGATTGTTAGTCAGAGCCTTCTCTCGTGGCAAGAAGAAGGAAATAACTTATTAAAGCTATTTTTATGTTCAGAGCAGTTCAATTCCAGGTTTTCCCTGTGCTTGCCTCATTGGGCTGAAGAATAATCTTTCTCTTATTAGCTGCAAGGACATTTCATCTAAAAATAGTTTGAGCCGTGTTGTAAAGGCATTCTTTTAAAAGGAGGACTTTTCACAATTCTATTTTAATGCCTAATATACTACATTTATAGCAACAGTACAGAAGATGGGGAAACATCAGTGTAGTATTAACTGCACTGTTCTTTGCACACTTATTAGGAAGTAAGTCCACTGTATGTATGAAATTTACCTCTTAGTAAAATACTACATAGGGACTGACTGCTTTTGTATGTATGCTTTTGTATACATGCATGTACTGTATGCTTGTATGTCTGATTGCCAATCCCTAACTTCATAGTAAAATACTATATTTCTATAATTTCTGGGTATTCTTACTAATTCCTGTTCCATGTAAGTTTTTGGAATTTAAAAATGTGGCAAAATATGTATTTAAAAGCTGCAATTACTTTTCAACTGATTCATCCACTTGATGTACAACTAGTTTGCTTTAGTCTTAGAACAGTTGTCATTGAGAAAACCATGCAAGTTACTCTACATATATCCAAAAGCCACATTTCTTCTTGCATAAATTACTATCAGAAGCATCCAATATTTATGAAAGTAGAAAAAAAATCATGGCTTTGATTAAACCATGATTTTTAGAATCATCTTAATATATTGACTTGGAGCACTGCAATATTTTGAGCACTGAGACTATTTTGACGTAAGCTCTATCCCAATGTTTTGAATTACTAAGTACAACAACAATCACAATGTCTTTGATTCTGGATTCAGTACTGATCAGGTGGAAAGTTGCACAAAATATCTGTGGATCAATGGCACAGTTTAATCATTTCGTTATTTGTATTGTCATAAATCATGGCAAGTGATATATTTTATTAACCCAATTTATTAAGCAAGTGCATGCAGTCAGTTATGATATTATTAGAATGTATCTATAGCTGAATTGAGAACTAACTCATATACAGAGACAGAACAAATGGGGATGAGTTAAAGTATTGGTTATATTGGTTAGGTCAGGATCTTAAAGTCTGGAAAATCTGGATTATCAAACTACTGAAGCATGTAACGAAATTGTGGGGAAAATAATGACGCATCACTGGAATAATGGAGACTTCTTCATCTTAAAATATTGCAGTATGGGAAAAATAGGGTTTATAGGAAGCTAAAGAATGTAGCAGAAAGAAAAAGAAAGAAGACATTTGGGATCCAGTTGGGAACTGAGTGAAGAAGAGCTGATGTACCTAGATGCATGGGCTGTGACGTACCAGGTGTTTTCCCCAGTGTAGTGTCTGCAAATGCATTTGAGTACCACTCCCCTACTACTCAGTCAACCTGACTAGCTGTATGATAGTTGAGAATAATGGGAATTATAGCCCAAGACAACTTTAGTGGGCCAGGTTGAAGAAACCTGCATTAATTTATTGGCAATAGGTAGACAGTATCAAAGTATTCTGACACTATTACTGTAAAGAATAAATGTCACTTACTGTAAGAAATATTTTCATGGCCTGACTTCAAAAGCTAAGAGCTTTACTGATCATATACCGTATGTTCTATAATATATGGCAGAGCTTTTTTAAACATAGGGCAAAGCCTCTGACAATTGTTCAGAAACCCATACATGGAGCAGGGCCATCCAAAGTATAATTTAGCATTTGAAATGATTGGGTGGGTTGGATATTTTTATTCAAGGCAACAAAACAGAGCAGCTAAATAGAATGGTGACGTGCACTCACCCCTCGCCAATAGCAAGTGGATAATCTTCCAAACATGCTTCAGTCATTGCTCAGCACAAATATATAATATGCAGGGCTTACCAACCCTGACTAAATCCGGTATATGTAATTTGCCAAAAGGAAGATCAGAAATATAAGTCAACCCTTTTCACTCCCAGCAGGCATATCTTTAGCTCACACATGATTGGACTAGAGTTCATAATCTATAATCCCCATATTTTCATTTTTAGTTACAAACTGGACTAAGTCAGTTCAGTAGATAACATTTAGGCTTGTACTTAACCACCCCAATGAAATAAATGTTGTTAAAAATTGTAACAACTGTTAGATTACTCTCTAACCTTTTACTTTCACAATACTATTCTGAGATTACACTACCTGTCTAGACTATCTAATACTGAGTTATACTACTTATTTACTTAGTCCACTATTCTCTATTCCTGATGTTGTTAAACTAAAATTTGGAGCACCACTCAACATTGGCCATACTGACTAAAACTGCTGAAGGTCATAATACATGAATATCTGCAGGGACACCCGTCTTCCTTCTCTGCTCTGCTCTGACTGACAACAGAGATTTTTGTCAACCCTTCTGCCTAAAATATTTTAACTAGAGATGATGATACAGATTCAGCCTGGAACTTCTGCATATGCAGTTGACTCTGTGAACTACAAGTCTTCCCAAAGAGCTTAGAGTTCACCAAAATTGCCCACCGCAATGCCAAAAGTACTGTATCTGCCTGTCATGCTAATATATTATATTCTTAACACCTGGCGATTAAACTAAGAAGATGCTTCATTTTGACACCTCAGCCAAAAAACTCAAGACATCCTAAAAGACCACTTCAATTTTAAAAAAGAGGAGTTGGGACCAGCACTGGAAAGGGAAAAGCCTATTTAAGCATCCTATTACCATAAAAAAATAGATTTTTTTCCATTTTCTGCAGTGTTTATTTTAAATCACTTTCCAAACAATAAGACACTTCTTAAATGAGTTCTGTAATGGTCCTTCCCATAATCACCACTGCAACAAGAAAATTGCTAACATCATTCCCAAGCCAAATTTGTCAGTCACGCTGCTCTGTGCTCAGAGTAACAATGTTCTGTGCAATTAATCTCAAACCTTCCAAAGCAGCTCTGTCTTCTGACCATGAGGGTGCTTCTGCCATCAGCAGAAAGTGCAGGGAGTATGAGAGCAGCAAGGAGGAGGAGGAAGAAGAGGGAGAAGAAATGGCTTTCTCGTCAATTGGGCTAGGAATAGAAAGATAATTGCAGTGCATTTTGCACAAAATTGCTGCAGTTGGAAACATCTCCTCACTCCCCTCCCTGCCCATTTTCTGTTTTAATTATAGTTATTATTGCACGCTTAAGAAATTCAGCTGGTCTATTCCTTTTCTTCCTTTTCAGATGCATCCAACCCAGCCATTATGCACTCCTTCCTTGAGCCCTGACATGAAACCAAGGGCTACTGAATTCCTGTTCACACTGGGGTGCTTGGATGCAACCATTATTTTGGGGTCAGCTTCTGAATGGAAATGGGCAAGGGAGAGATAAGGAGGAAAACAGAACTATTCTTCTTGGCCTCTCCCTATCCTTTGCAGCTCAGCATTTCCCTTAGGCTAAAGAAAGTGCATTATCAAGCTGTAATGTGTATGTAAAAGCCTAGTGGAAAAGCAAGCATGGTTTCAGGTATGCATAAAGCAGTCTGGAAACATGTGTTTCAAGAAACATTGTGAACGCTGCTATTTGCAAAGAAGCACTCAGAATATTAGCACTGAAGTCGGAGGGGGCAAAAAGCAGGGGAAACCCCAAAAGGCATTTCTTATGGCCATGCAGTTCAGGCTTTTACCTGATTGGAGTTCATGCATCAACTCTGTTAGCATAATGGGAAGCAGCAAATAGAAATTTCAGAGCTCCTATTCTTTGGTTGTGACTAGAATGTAAAGATAAGCCTGCAGCGAGCAGGTGGGTTGTGCTAAATAAGATGGAAATATGGAGAGAAGACAGGCTTTATTTATCTACACCGAAAGAGTTCCTGCCAAGCAACTTAGGGCTCAGTCCAGAGGTTTTGTCAATCAGGCCATCCTTTAGTGACAATTGGATGTAAAAATTTCCACAATAATCACCCAAAGCTCCAACCAAAGGACTTAAAGCAATAGGTTGGGTAAGGCCAGTGATGCTAAACCAACAGCATGCCAATTCTCTACTTATCTACAAGATTACTGGCTAGAACTTATGCATGGCCTATTTGTGGGAATTCACTGTTTCCCCAGGCTGACGAAACAGCACACAGTCTTCACATGCAATACTCTTGATCAGTAAGCTGGGCTTGAAATGCTTCTATCTGACACCTTTAGAAAACTGTTACTCAACTGGGTACATTAATTAGCACTAGACACGGGCCAATGATGCAGCTCAATGATAGATAATCTCACGTTGTGCTGCTAGGGTGGAAGCCAGGATCCTCGTTATATATCTACTTTCAAAGAACACAGGCATCTTTTCTTTTCCTGCACTCTCCAAAGAATTATCAGTCCTCATCAAAGTGGAAACTTATGGCCCTCTATAAAAATAGAAATCTCTTCCAAATATGCATGCATGCAGGCATACACACACATACTATATTATCAATGAAACAGAGAAAGGGGGTTACAAATAATGAAGGAAAGCTTTTTATTGATGAAAATAAGCATCCTTGGTCAATTAAGTCTATGTTTTCTCATCCCCGAATCCATTATTTCTGCTATAATGAAGCTTGCTGTACAGACATACATAGGAGCCATTAGAACACTGCAAAGAGGGTCAGAAACAATGAAGCAGGATATTGAATTGATGGCAACTTTTCAGTAGGAATAATTCAGGACAGAATAATGTACATGTTAATAATGCTAGTTAAGTGCCATCCAGTCAGGTCAAAAATGCCCACCAGGCAAAAAATGCCCATCATTTCAATCTTTCCCTGAAAATAATCTCTAGCTATTCAGCTATTCCTATATACAAAAACTAGCTATAAAGAAAAAAGGATTTCCTTTTTTTTTTTTTTTTTAATAATTTTATTACAGTTTACATGTGCAGGTAAAACTAATACAAACTATAAAAAAGAAAAAGGTAAAAAGAAAAAAAAATAAAAGTGCAGAGAAAAAAAATTAAAAATGTGTAAAAAGAGAAAGAAAGAAAGAAAGAAAGAAAGAAAGAAAGAAAGAAAGAAAGAAAGAAAGAAAGAAAGAGAAAATGTAACTTCCTCCTTCATCCCAGCAAGCATAAGCAACTTTAACAACTTATCACCATCTCTTAAAATATAGGAAACAACCTCTTCATCCCATATTTCACTTCATTCTCTATAAACAAATCCTTAAAACCTCATCCTAATCAGCAAAAGTCCATTAAGGGTTACCAGAAATAACAACCTACCTATTATAAACCTGATCTAATAAACCCACTTAAATTCCTTCCTTTTACATTTATAAGTCATTTTGTCTCATTAAAGAAATTCCCCAAACCTCATCATTTGAATCTAGTCAGTAAAAGTAATAAAAGTTACCAGCAATAACAAGATAACTATTTTATCCTCAATCAGATAAATTTAAAATACAGCAAATGAACTCTTTCCCATAAAACTCTTAACTATAAATAAAAGCTTAGAATACTGTCATTTATTTTATTTATTTATTCATTCATTCATTGATTCATTCAGTTTATATAGCCGCCCATCTCAGACCAGCCATCCAGTCCTGGTCGAAGAAAATCCATCAAAACTTTTCAGAAATAACAACCTATCTATTTTAAACCAACTTTATATTCCTTCCCCTTGCTCCCAACAATCTTTAGTCCCATCAAATAGTGTCCAAACACTTCGTTTCTTTTCATTTTCTCTTTGTTTCTTCCCACCAAATCACTGACAACCTTAACAAATCCCTTTTGTAAATTCAATATAAAAAGGTTATCCAAAACACTCTTCTGGTCTTTAACAAGTCCCTTTTGTAAATACATTATAAAAAGGTTATCCAAGTCATTCTTCTGGTCTATTATTTGTACATCCTTTTCAGTTATTAGAACATTAGCCGGTTTCATTTGTATGTTCAATATTTTGTCTTTTTCCATATTCTTCTTGTAGCTTATCATTTTTAAGTCCATGTTTAAATCAATTTCAGTCTTGTCCTGTAAAACTTGTTCCCCTTCCATAGCATGATCTAATCTATCAACAATGGCAGAGATCTTTAAAACTAATTTCTGAGTCAATTGCTCACAAATATCAATTAATGCATCCCTTGTTTTATTTCCTTCTGGTGCCCTCTAGTGCCATTCTTCAAAGTCTCATCTTATCATGTTGTTTTTCCTCTGAATACAAAAACATGAATAGTTTCCCACAAGAAAGATTCTTATAATCAATTTCCAAATTTTATTAAATCCATCTGGACCCTTAGTCCATTTATAACTTTCTAAAATCAACACTCTAATCACCCTTTTGCTGTGAATTCCATATATAAACACTTAAAACTTCTTTCATAGTGGATTGAAGGAAATTCACCTAGTGAAGTCCATAAAAACTTGCTGTTCTGGAGGGTCCCAATAATAAAAAGCAATAAAAAGTTAATTCCAAAGTGATTAAGAAATGAGGATCGGCTGAACTTTGAGTCCTTAAAGGCTACATTACGACTATGAGCTGCAATGTAATCCCTCATCTCCCAGATGCTCAACTCACAAGCCGACTTCAGAAATTTCCATTCCTGCAGTTTACTCCTGAGGAGCAGCTGTCTGGAATGAGGTGAGCATGGGCTATCTCGTGATCTCTCTTTTTGCCGGTCTGTGTCCAGCTTTCACAGCATGGCCATTGGAAAAAACATTGTTATCCTGATTCTGATCTTTGTTATCATAGAAATATCATTATCCTTGGTGTTCTTGTCTAAAACTCTCTTGCATTCTTCCCCAAAATTAATCTCTTCTCCAGTACACTTTTCACCTTTATCTACTCCGGGGCTCAAGAAAACAAAATCATCATCTTTCCTTCTTCATGATCAACTATGCATTATTCAGCATGCTATTTGACATTACCTTTGTCTTGTTAATATTCAGCATTAATCCAGCAGTACTTCCTGTTCATTGTAAACATTCCTTAGAAATATAATCAAATATTCTGGCATATATATTACCTTAATACATATCACATTCTGGCATGATCTACAAAACCAAAGACCTTGCTGCACTTGAGAAAGCAAAAATAAACCTTCTCCTTAAATTATCTTGATCTCTGCATTATCCATCTTATATTAAGTATCTGATCTTGTGTCTTTTCTGAAACCTGCTTCATTTTGTTGTTTTGTTTTATTGTCTCCAGGGATCGTTTTATTCTTCCTTGTGAGATGTTAAGCAAATCATGGCTTACAGAGAAATTAATGTGGTGGTTCAATTATCTATCCTATCCTATCCTATCCTATCCTATCCTATCCTATCCTATCCTATCCATCATCTATCTATATCTATCTATCTATCTATCAATCAATCACATAGCCACCTTTCTCACAATTGCAACTCTGGATGGTGAACACAATATTAAAAACCAAAGGAACAAAAACAAACAGTAACAGTTACACAATAATAGCACAATGGCATCTGAGGAAAATGAGCTTAAACCACATAATTCCAGTCATGTCCAGAAAAAAACACAATGATGGGCTCACCTAATCTACAGGCTGATCTATAGAAGCATCCAGGGGAAACATCCAGGTCTTCAAGGATTTATGAAATGCTCAAAGAGTCAGGACCAAATGAATCTCAGAGAGTATGATGTTCCAAAAGGCAAGTGCCATGACAAAGAAGGTCCACTTCCTGGGTCCCATAAGATGGCACTGCTTAATAGATGGGACCCAAAGCAGGCCTACCCTGCAAGATCTAGTGGGCTGGACAAAAACAATTGGAAAGAGGCAGTCCCACAAGTAACCTGGCTTCATGCCATGAAGATATTTATAAGCTGAAACCAGCACCTTGGATTGTACCTGGAAGCCTACTGGAACTCAGTGCACCTCATGGAGTGCAGCTCGCAGAGCAATGATGTAACATTCCCTTGCATCTCCCTTCTTCAGTAAAAGTATATATTCACATCTCTCCCAATCTTTAGGCCATACAGTCTTGTTCCACATTTGTTCATAACTGCCTCTTCACTTGCAGTTTTAAAAAGTTCATCAGATATTTCAGGTGCACTTAAGCTTTTCTATTTTACAGTTGGTTTATTGCCTCTCATACCTTACTTTCTAATTTAGTCAATTCCTTACTATATTGTCTTTGTACAAATGTTTCTGTCATTCTATAATCTCCTTTGCAAAGGATTTTGTGTAAACTTTCCATCTTTCATTAAGCTTACTAAAAGAAAACTAAAAAAGTGCAAAAACAAAAGAGATTTTTTTTCAATTTTAAAAAAGATGTGACTTCTGACTTTAAACAGCAAGGATATACAAAAATTTCAATTATCAATTTCTTACTCTATATTAAACCCAAAACACCACATTATTTCTATAAATCATTCTACTTTAACACTTAATAAAAATCTCTAAGTACAGTTACTCCTCCCCCTTATATTAAAATAAAAAAGAAAATTTCATATAAACCTTAACCCTCTTTCTACCCTTCAAAAAAGAATACATATTTAATTAATCCATTCCTACCACTATTCTATACATTTCTGTCTACTATAATAATCAAATTAAAAAGCTTAAGTTGTCTACCATTATACTTAATACTATAGCAATTTTAATAATAACAACCAGATAAACATTCTTTAACCCTAACACAACGGTTTTAGTAATTTTAAACTTGATAAACCCATAAAAAACCAATTCAAGACAGTAGATCCAAATCTTTAAAGGCAAATAATATCAGTCAAATCCTTAAAACAAACCAAATAAAGATTTTCCAACCCTTATCCCACTTCATAATAAATCAAAGCAGTTACATCTCTCCACATTATGCACAAAACTTTCCTTTTAGAAAAATAAGCCAGTCCAACTGCCCCCCTCAAAGATTCCAGGTTCTTTTCATGGCATTCTACCAGGAGATCAATTTTACATACTTATGGCTTACAGATCACTCTTTCCCTTGGTTTTCTCCAAGTCCTTTATCCAATTCTCATCCAGCAGGATAATAATTCCAATCTCAATCTTAGAAGGCAAGGGACGCGGTGGCGCTGCGGGTTAAACCGCTGAGCTGTCGATCGGAAGGTCGGCGGTTCGAAACCGCGCGGCGGGGTGAGCTCCCGTTGCTCGTCCCAGCTCCTGCACACCAAGCAGTTCAAAAACATGCAAATGTGAGTAGATTAATTGGTACCTCTTCGGCGGGAAGGTAACGGCGTTCCGTGAGTCATGCTGGCCACATGACCCGGAAGTGTCTATGACAACGCTGGCTCCAAGGCTTTGAAACGGAGATGAGCACCGCCCCCTAGAGTCGGACTCGACTGGACTTTACATCAAGGGAAACCTTTACCTTTACCTTAATCTTAGAAGAAACATTTCTATCACTCTTAAATTCTTCAATTTCATCCACCACACCCGCAACCTGAAGGCACATTTTAGATCTCATATTTTCCACAATGTCCTGGGTGTCTTGCATAAAAGCACAATACAAGTCAGAAGAAATCTGCTTGAAGTCCTGGTGAAGATCAAAAAAGTTCTGTTTGAAATCGTCCATGTCTCACACAGTAGATTATGGTGCCCCTTAGAAGCTTAACCAGTGAAAAGCAAAAGTTGGCAGCTTGTTTACACAGAGTAAGAGTGAAATATGAGATGCTGTCAAGGGAAAGTGAACAGAAAACTGAAGGTTCAGATCAGCTGATTCAATGTGTTGAAAAATGCTAATATCTTCAAATTTGACACAAAAATACTAACAGGAAGATAATTGTTAAGTCTCAATCTTAATTTCCTTTGGAAGGAAAACAAAGTCCAAAACTTAAAAGAATTTTTTTATTAAGAAGTAAACCCAAAAATAACATTAAGCACCAAGAGCGCCAGCTTCTCCTTCCTATAAAAACCCCCTCTTGGAGTACATATGCTTTTTTAAAAAATGCAAATTGGTGTTTAAGAAATGGGGTGGCTGGACTTAGTGTCTCTTTAAGGCTACAGCACAGCTTGGAAATGGTGAAATCCTGCTCCTCCCAGCTGATCTGACCAGGCAAATATGAAGCTCAGTTTGCAATCTTCTGGCTACAATCAGCCTTTCGGAGGACAGATGGGAAGATTCCTGGAATTCTTCTTAATCTGGAGACCATTTTTGAGCTTCAGGAAGACCTGCTGAGGCCAAAAAAAGTCACTGCAGTGTCAGTTCCACCTGTGGAACCAGTGGGCGCAGCCATTCAGTCCGCCATTCCCACCAGAAGCCAGTTGTATGTGTTCTTATAAAACAAGAAGCTCCTAATTCAGAATTGACATCAGCAGTGATCAGACCTCTTTGAAGCCATATGGTCACTTCCAGATCAACTCATGAGAATGTGGGACTCAAATGTGTCCAAATATTACAGCCCTGTAACCATACCCTCTAGCCCTGTATTACAGCGTTTGATGTTTTGGCTCCTTGGTGGGAAATCTAAACAATCCTTCCATGTGCATCTAGAAGCACGCAGACTTGTTTGCGGTCTCTTTATATGAACTGTGTGTGCATGCTATAAATATGGGTGTATGCATGTGAATGGCATGTATGGGGGAAAGGACTGATGCACCTTGTACAGAAATGGATGTTTCCCAACTACATTGAACGGTATGTTGTTGTTGTTGTTGTTGTTGTTATTATTCCTATTATTGACATATAGCTCCTGATATTCTTTACTGGATGTAATGTAACTCAAAGAATAAAAAGGATTTCCTATGCTGGTCAATATCAAAAATGAACAAACTGTTCCACTGCAGACATTTCTGATTTCAGCAATCATCACCTTCCATTGGGACAGGCAAGGAATGGTGGGATTAGTAGTCCTGAATAATTGAAGAGGGCCAGGTATATTTTTATACCATTTGAACATTGTCTTCTTACTCATTCTGCTGCTGTAATATTAGATGCAAGTAATATAGAAACTTTCTACCTAATGTAGCATAACATAGGCACCTGCAAGAGGGCAAATGACAAAACATGCATCATGATATCACAACACAAACCCTACAACCTACATACTTGAATCTGACATTGTGATGCATATTTGAAAGGGCAGGGTTTGTGTCACAATGTCATCGCTTCTGTGTGTCATCATTTTCCATCACTGTGGCTAGCTGTAGATGTCCATATCGGCATTTCTGGGAGGTGCCTTAGCCTGGATTCTCTTTGTTTGGTGGGGAAAAGAGGTGATGATACCACATTTTATAACACAGGTAAGACTGTATGTGTGAGGATTAACTAATTCCCATTTTCTTAATATCAAGCATATATACTTCTATTGATTTCTCTCTATATTGAAATTCAGTGTTGATTTTGGCAACTGCTTTAATTCCTTTCCTTCCACCTTGCCTAAAGCTATTCCAAATGATGCAGGTCCTGAAAATGTGATGGCATCATATTGATTTTTGTACAACATGTTCTGACAAAAAAGGGAATAGACATGAAGCTTCCACTGTGTTAGCCTCAATTTTGTTTGTTATTGTGGGGAAGAAAAAAGTTATTTTTATCAAAGATAGCCTGAAATGAAAGACCAGGAAATTGGGTTAACTGTTTTGCTAGCTACAAATGAGGATATCTAGTGTGTAATTAAAATAGAATATTATATTTAATTAATGAAATAGTTCTTCAAACAACTTAGTTTTGAATCCAATCCAAATGTCATCAATATTAAAATATAAAAATCTATCTATCTATCTATCTATCTATCTATCTATCTATCTATCTATCTATCTATCTATCTATCTATCTATCTATCTATCATGTTAAGTAATGAAACAAACACAAAAGTTAAACAACAGAATAATTATTTATGCTTCCATCATCTTCATATTCTCCAGTGTGAATTAAAGGATGCTACATATGGCTGCTCTAGAGGATGGAATATTGTAAAGACTAACATGTTGATGTAAACAAGTAATGTTAGGTGTGATTCTACAAATCAAGGCCATGAAGGAATTCAGGTATCAGATTTATCCTTCCAGAAGTTATTGGATCAGGTGATAGTGCTATTTAACAAAGATTCAAAGGGAGATCTGATTCAATGAAGCTTCAATCAAATCACCTAATCAAAGCTGATTTGCAAACTGAAGCAGGGACCTATTTTGAAGTAACAAATTGAATTGAGGGACTTCAAAATACTTTTAGGTGGCTTCAAACCACTTCTGAGAGTTGATTACTTTTCTACTATCTATGGGGTAGTTACTGACAATGTACAATGTTAGAATTTCAGTTCTATAAATGGAGAACGCAGAAGGAGATTGAATGATTGATAGCTTGCTGATACTGACATGAGTAGTCAGCCAACCAACTGAGTCCCTTTTTAAGCTCTCTGCCTATCAGAGCTTGGAGACTGAGAGGAAAGTAAGGTAAACTTAGCTTTGATCTCCATTCATTTTCTCAACTTCCAACTTCTTTAATGTGGCCAACCTGCCAAAACTGCAGTTTGCTGCAATCCTGAGGGCCCCCAGAAATCCAAGAGGAAAGTTAAGAGCTTATTTTAAAACAAAAAAGAAAAAACAATTCCCAAAAAGTGTTGGCTGAATTAATGCCAAAATTACCTTACTTCAATTTTAAAATGTAAGGTAATTTTGGCATTAATTCAGCCAACACTTTTTGTTAAATCATTTGGAGTCTGTTCTGTTGCTCTAGATGAGATACAAGGGAGGGAGGTTTTTTTTTAAAAAAAATGTGTTCTGCTAAAACACTTGAAGGTATCCAATGGAAGCTTGACAAGGTTAAAGGTTTCTAAAGGATCTACCATCCCTGCTGTTTTCATTCCCTTCTGCCAAAATGTAAAGTATCTTCAGGCATTTTGAAATTTCTCCTCTATAGCCTGCGGACAATATTTTCTTTGGATCTGATTCAGAATTCTGGAGCAGCTCATATCAAATCAAATCTTGCATCACAAACACTAATCAAATTATGCTTTCTTTAAATTTCCAATTTTAATTGAGTCAGGACCTAGATGACTCTGGATGGCTTACAATTTTAAAAGAATACATAATATAAAAAGAGAAACATGAATGCCAAAACAGAGCCACATGAATACCAACTCAAAATATCAGCAGAGGCTCCACAAACAACGTAACCCAGGCCTAAAAACAAAGGCAGGATTTATGGAATATTTGTTTTGTTTTTTAACTTATATTTATTAAGAATTTTCATATAATGAAAGACAAAGAAGGAAAGGAAAGGGCAAGAAAAGAAAAAGAAAACTAAAGTTAAGAAATATATAAATGATTTCTGACTTTCTTTTCAACAGATAATTACAATCATATTGTCCCTCCTCCCTCTTAAATATTTATTTATTTAATTTATTTATTTACTATCCTGCCTTTATTATTTTTGTAAATAACTCAAGGCGGCGAACATACCTAATACTCCTTCCTCCTCCTCTTTTCCCCACAACAGCCCTGTAAGGTAGGTTGAGCTGAGAGAGTGACTGGCCCAAGGACACTCAGCTGGCTTTCTTGCCTAAGGTGGGACTAGAACTCACAGATTCCTAGTTTCTAGCCCAGCACCTGAACCACTAGACCAAACTGGCTCTCATCATATTTTACCAATCACCTCACCCTGTCATTTAGTCTGCATCTTTTTTAATCTTCAAATTCATAAATCATCAATTCATTTTTTTCTTCTTTCTGCAAAAAGTCCATATAAGGTTTCCAGTCTTACAAAAAGGTTTTTGTTGTTTGTTCTCTGACCAGTCTTACACAATATTTGAAGGGTGGGAGCCTTACATACCTCTGGGGAGATGCTAGTCCAGGGGACAGGTACTTTGGCAGAGAAGGCATGCTTCCTTGACCCCACAAAATGACAACATTTAACTGACTGTCCTGGAGCACATCCACTATACCAGACAGGCAGAAAATATTGGAGACAGGTGCTCCCTCAGATAACCAGGCCCTCTGCCATGAAGAGCTTTATAGGTGACAATCAGCACTTTGAATTACACTTGGAAGCCAACTGGTAACCAATGAATCTCATGAAGCAGTGATGACACTTATAGTAAGAGATGCCTGTTCCTGCCCATGACATTGTATTTTTAACCAGCTGTAGCTTCCAGATGATCTTCAAGGGCAGCTCATGTAGACCACATTGCAATAGTTCAGTTGACTAGACCTGTAAGGGAGATGACCTTGACAGAAATATGAAAGAACCATTACTCAGGCAAAGAGGACCAGAACTTCTTTATGTCCTGGGAAGCAAGATAATATTTAGAAGTGGCTCAAGCTGATGCTTCCCTGATTCAAGAAGGAGGGGAGGTGAAGCACAAGCAGACTTGCAAGATTCTGTTATAGCCTACCTCAATAAAGCATAGTTCTAGTCTTCCTGTCGAGTTGATTTTCTCATCTGGTCTACCTACAGTTAGTCCTCAGGTTATGACCACTCGTTCAGTGATGGTTCAAAGTTACAATGGCACTGAATGAGGGGACTTAGGACCCATCCTCAGAGTTCCAGCCATCACAGTGTCCCCACAATCATGTGATTGCAATCCAGGCGCTAAGTGCTTGGCTCGCAATTATGATGTCACAGCGAGCCGCAATCACAGTAGCCCAGATATGCCAAAATGCTTTAGATAACACAACACTTCCTAGCATTTGGGTGGGGGCTTTCTTGCTTACTTATCCTGTAAGACTCACTCAACATTGCCCAGGTTCTCCTCTCATAAGTAACTATTAGATAGCTATGTTGTTAATGCAACCAGAGTGTCAGCACCTGAGCATTCGAGCATTCACACAATCACAGTCAGGACGCTGGGATTCCTTTAACTGTTTTAATGAACCATAATGAACAGTACAGAAGGCAAGCTGCAAATAAAGATTTCCCGCTCAAACCTAACTTAAAAACTATATTCCCTTAGTTAGTACCCTTTCCCATGAAACCATGTCACCCCCCCTCCCATCCAGATGGTATTCCTGGCATATCTCAACCCCGTGTCCCTGATGTCCTCCATAGCCATAATAAACCACTTCACACTCTAACTTCACACACCCCTCCCATCTGGCAACACGGAGTCCATTCCTAGGAGAAGGAGATGATGGTAGATGCTCCGATAAGGGGTTTTGTAAACCTTTGATCAGGGGGATCTGTCACAGAGTATGGGATCCACACAGGTTAATTTCATTTTTAATTTTTAAAACTTCTGGAATATGACAGTAACATTATCTTGACTTCTTGCTTTTCTTCAAAAAGTTGAAGGTTGCCCTTCCCCATATGACTATGAGTGATAACATTAACAAGAAAACTTCCATTAGTCTCCTCCTCCCTAAAACATGGCACTTATCCAGTAATGTCATTTAAGGAAAATAAATCAAACAATTCAAAGGGCAATAACTGACTGCTGTGAAGAGGGGGTGTAAGAGTGAAGAGCTTTATTTAATTGGTATTTTGAAATATGACTAATTAATAGGAAATACACAATAGCAGCTGCAGAAGGAAAAAAAATGGTATATGAAGTTTCATTCATCGTCAGGTCTTCAGAAATGCAAGCAAGAGCTAACATCCATAAAAGTCTTTTTCTCCTGTGGTGAGAAAATTCATATCAGTCTCATTGTGATGTTTTCTGCTAGGATGCAGGTTTGTTTTCTTGCACGTATCTTATTTAATGCTTCAGGGAGAAAAACGGTATCAGTAAATATCTAACCTACAATAGATTCCATTTTCAGGCCAAAAAGAGAAAGTGAAGGAAAGAAGAGAGGAAACATGTGTGTCAACTGTTTTCATGTGTCAAGCAACTGACCCATAACTCTCATTGATGGTGCTTATATGACAAACCTAGAGTGATTAATGTTACATTCCAGGAGCAATTAAAGTTGCAGTGCTGTTAGTTACAAAACTACAGAACTAAGCATTAATTTGATCTGCTTACCAATATGAAACCCAATTTTGCTTAACTGTGAACGTAGAAATATTGATTCCTTTTTCATGAGTTATATCCTCTCACTACGAAATCTGAAATCCTTGTTTCCTATGTTGAACAATTTAAAAGATTCACAGCTACAGGTCTGTTCTGGGCCTCAAAAATGGAGGATGCACCACTATCAGAACAGCACAACCTTCAGCCTCCATGTTCCCGCAAAGCTTGGATGTGACATGCTTAAATGTGGGCAATAGTGTTATTGTCAGATCCCCCAATCAAAGGTTTCACAGAAACCCTTATCAGGGCATCTCCCATCATGTCATTCTCTCAGGTTGCCGGATGGGAGGGGGGTGTGAAGTTGGAGTGTAAGAGGGGTTGTTTTGGCTATGGAGCACATCAAGAACGTGAGGTTGAGATACGACAGGAATACCATCTGGATGGGAGGGGGAGTGACACGCTTCGTGGGAAAGGGAACTAGCTAAGGGAATGTAGTTTAAATTAGGTTTTGGAGGGAAATCTTTATTCGCAGCTTGCCTTCTGTACCATTCATTAAAACAGTTCAAAGAAATCCAGTTTCTTGACTGTGTATGTGTGAATGCTTGAAAGAGCAGATGCTGACAGTTATGCTCTCACATCAAACGTTCTCAGAACACTTGATTGGACTCGCATGCATGTTTCATTCAACACGTGTCTTCTTGCGAGTTGAAAGGAAGGGCTCAGGGGGGTTGCAGGTGGGTGGCACGGTTTTGCACTGGTTCACCTCCTTCCTCCAGGGCCGTTCCCAATCGGTGGTGATAGGAGAGGAGAGATCTGACCCTCGACCTCTCCATTGTGGGGTGCTGGAGGGTTCGGTTCTCTCTCCTCTCCTATTCAGCATCTACATGAAACCGCTGGGCAAGATCATCCGTCACCACGGGATGAGGTATCATCAATATGCTGATGATACTCAGTTATATATATATCTATCCATCCCGGGTGAAGTATGTGATGCGTTCTCCACCCTCTCCAAGTGCCTGGGGGCTGTAGGGGTCTGGATGGGGAACAACAGGCTTCAACTGAACCTTAGTAAGACAGAGTGGCTGTGGATTGATGGCCCCTTGGTTTCCAGGAAGTTGTCTTCTTTGGTTCTGGATGGGGTGGCACTGCCCCATTCGGAACCAGTGGGGAACCTGGGGGTCCTCCTGGACTCGTGACTCCTGCTTGAAGAACAGGTGGAAGTCGCAGCCAGGAGGGCCTTTGCACATCTTCGGGTGGTGTGCCAGCTACACCTATTCCTGGACTGAGATGCCCTCCGAACAGTCACTCATGCCCTCGTCATCTCCCATATAGACTATTGCAATGCACCCTACATGGGGCTACCCTTGAAGAGTATTTGGAAGCTACAGCTGGTCCAGAATGTGACTGTGCAGACAGTTATTGGTGCTGTAAAATCAGCACATGTTACATGACACCACTGTTACATGAGCTGCATTGGGTACCAGTTTGCTTCCGGGTCCAATTCAAGGTATTGGTTATTACCTTCAAAGCCCTACATGGCATGGGACCAGGTTACCTGACGGACCGTCTCATCCCTATAACATTGACCTGCCCCACTGGGTCAGGCAGGGAGGGCATGCTACGGACCCCATCTGCAAAGGAATTTCACCTAGCGGGGTCCAGGAGGCAGGCCTTCTCTGCAGTGGCACCCGCCCTTTAGAATATCCTGCCCCTGGAGTTGAGACAGGTCTCCTCACTCCCGGACTTCTGGAAGAAATTGAAGACTTGGTTCTGCCGCCTTGCTTGGGAGGGGAGGGTAACAGCTCCACCTGGGGGTGGTTGGTGCCATAGCACTCCCTATTGATCGTGATTCCATCTTTGCTTGGATTTTATATTTATTATCGTATTTATATTTCTAGATTGTAACTTAGGTTTAGATGTTTTTATTAGCAGCCAGCATGGCTGCTGGAGAATTCTGAGAGTTGAAGTCCACACATCTTCAAGTTGCCAAGGTTGAGAAACACTGATCTAACAGAATTAAAATTTTCCTCCTTCAGCATCACTCCCCTCCTTCTCTCAGCTCACCCCCTCCCCTCTTCTTCACACACATGAAGAAGATGGATACCTTCCGCTGCCACACTGTCTGCTCCCCTGCTCTCATTGCCCCTTCCCATGTAGCTCAGCTTTACTTTTCACTTAACATGTGCCTTGCAGTTGGTCATGGCTACGAGACGCCAGGAAGGGAATGAGCTTTACACTTTTATTATCTTTCGCAGAACAACTACTCCCTTTTTCTTGACTTTTGCTAGGGAATGCTTTGGCATTTCCTGCCCATCCAATGATTCAAAGGGCTGCTGGAGATGGATGGATGGATGAATGGATGGATGGATGGATGGATGGATTCAGTATTCAGGAGCCAGCTTTCTTGGATTCCAGTGACGCGGACGGCGTGGACTAGTCAGAGATCAGCTTGCCAGGTTCAAATACAAGAGCTCAATCAGCTCAGTTCAGTTGCCTGTGGCTACTGAAAGGTACACCACAAAGCAGCTCACTCTGCCTCTGAAGATACTAGCCACAGCTCCAGGGCAAAATAAATCTAGAACATGGCCATTCAGCCCAAAAGCTTGTCACTACTTCAGTATTCCAAGGTTCCTATCAGCTCTTGACTCTTGGTTTTCCAGCTCATATCAATGTAAATTGAACTGCATTCCATTCTGTATTACAAGTCTAGCTACGCTGATCAGACATCTTTTGCAGTAAATACCTCATGCTCTGAAACTAATTTATTTTCTGATTGTTTTGAACTTTAACAATTAATTTAAAATGGATAGAAGGTAAAACAGTCAAATACAAAAAAAAAGGGAGAGAATATTGAATATATAGATTTTTTTTAAGGTTTGAAGTTTGATTCATTGCATTTAATTTTTTTCTTGGTTATGGATATTATTTTGCTCACACATTTTTTGAAAGCACATCTCTTGACATACCACCCACAGGTTAATCTGAATGAAGCTGTATACCTAATAGTATCCATAGGAACAATAGTGGTACTGCAACACTGTGCTGTAAGTATTATCCCAGGAAAGGGGTGGGGGCAGTGATGTTGTGATGCATGTAGGAAAAGGGCTGGGCTTGCACCACAATTCCACTGCACTCCTGACATCAGTGTGATCCCACTTGCTCCCCCCACAACACACAGATGCTGCTCTGTACAACCCTGAGGCAAGAGTTGCTCCTTTGTTATATACAGTAGAGTTCCCTCCTTTATTCCCAAAGTGTTACTCTTTATAAAGCAATAATCAGCACAGTCTCTTTTAATAAAACCAATGAAATATAGATGCTATCAAATCTGCACTCTTGCTTCCCACTGTGATCTGGCTTTTTTATTTTTAAAGCAAGCAAACTAGTGGGAGGATTAGGAAGAAAAGAGAAGACTCCCCCCCCCCCCATCTCTTTCCTTCAGATTACTCCCAACTGATTCTCATCCTGTACTTGAGAGGCTGGGTGGCTGGGAAAATAAATGAGCATGTGTTGTAATATACCTGAGTACATCCTTTGATACTAAAATACAAATCTTTATATTAAAGTAGAGTTTCCCAATACATCCAGATTGGGACATAGTTAGTAAAGCTATTAATCCTGAATCCAGTACACCGCTAACCCAAAATGCATTCTTGGTTCATGATCCTGAAACTGCAGTTTCCTGATTTAGATACAAGGCAGAATGCTGCTTTTTGAAAAAGCTAGGGCCCCTGAATAAAGGTTTTCATATGAGGAGAGGAGGAAAGGCAGAGAGGCATACATGGACCTGGTACTTTTTTGTAACTTCATAAACCTTAGTTGGCAAGACTAAGCCACTAGAAGTCCCCCAATGGCATTTCCATTGACCTACATAGAACTGATCAGTATCATTATGCCGTATCTGTCCAGTCTATCTAGTTTCTATGGTAGCTTTTCTCAAATAAATATCTGCCAGGTGTATTCTGGAATTCTCCCAGAATTCCCACCAGCATGGCCAAAACCATTTAAGGTCATTAGTTTGGGAAGTCTGGTCTATGTATTATTCTTTATCAAAAGATCTTTATCTTCCAAGCAATGACGTAGAACATCCTTCTGGGAATATATACTCTTGACATACACTCCTGATGTTCTTTGCTCGTCACTCCAGGAACACATGCACACATATGCACACAGCCATGATGAGGCAGCACAGCAAGACTTGGGAGGGAAGGCTAGACTAGGAAGTTGGAAAATGTTCTGAAAGTAGGCAATGGCAAACCACTTTCATACTGCTGCTAATAAAACTACCTCCTTAAAGTCACTAGAAGTCAAGCTTGACTCTGAGGAAATTTCTTTTAAGATCAGACATACAACTCTCAATTTATTGGAATAGTAATTCATCTTGCTTTCTTTTATAACCATGCTAGGAAACAACTGCTTTCTTCTCCTAGCATCCAACCTGAGTTGGATGCTAGGAGAACTTACAGTGCAACACTTATGTATTTATTTATTTATATTTCAAATTTAGTCACTGCCCATCTCACTCAAAGAGTGATTCTGGGTGGTTTACAATAAAACAAGAATAAACTTATACTATGAAAGGTCATTTACTAAGGCTCTTGTAGAAGTAGGTTGCCACCATATACATAATCCTCTCAAAGGAGATTCAGTCTTCTACCAGTAGCAAAACTCATGTGTCACGAATGCCCAATATTCAGTAACAGATCCTTCACTACCAAATGGCTGGAGGCTATGAAGTGACACTGAAAATTCCTATTCTGATTATCTCACTCTTTCAGAAGAAAGGAATCATGACTGTCTGATTTCTTCTGGTTCTCTTCCTCTGCCAGAAAATAAACACACAGTCCTACATCAAATCTGGACTTTGAAGCTCCATTGCTTGTGTTAAGATGCTCAGGCAAAGTAAGGTGGAGCACGTCATAGCCTTTTAGTTGTTATATATTTTAGTGCTTTCTCTACATCTCCAACAACACAGTCCTGCTCCCTGTCTTTGGATAGAATTATCTGGGTAGTACAGTGACAGAAGCAAGAATGGATGGATGGATGGATGGAGCTTTTTGTACTACAGTACATAGAATTATTGGAACTTTTTTTTAAAAAATGCCAGTTATCTAAAGACAAAAATATTTTTTCTCTTTTGCCAAATACAAACTATCTTTAATTACTCTCAGAGAATGAGTTATTCTTTGACATAAATTACACACTTGAAGTCCTTACTAATCTTACACTCCACAGTACTGAAACTACAATAAATTCTTAACAAAAATAAGTACATGCATACAACATACTCCCAAACTCCTAGCTTATCAGTCATAAAAGCACTACTTGACATTCATCATTGATATGACTGAAATAGATCATTGAACAGCTGCCAGCAGAATTTAGCTATTCGTGTGCTTGAACAATGAGAAATTGAAATAGCTAATTATTCATGAATGCTTGAAATCTAAATGAAAAAAAAATGTGCAGGGTTAAAAAAAATAGTAGAGCTGTAGTACTGAGAGAAAATTTCCAGCAAGTTCTCTTGAACATAATTGACTTGGATAACATGAAAAACACATAGTTAAAAACACATAGTTACAGCTCAGTTTGAAGGACTTTAAAAGAAGGCTTGAGGAAATCCATAGAAGATAATAGTATTAATTAATATTCATGAAGGTTATATATTGTATCTAGTCTAGTATCAGGTATCACCTGCTAAAGAATACAAGCAGAAGCTTGATGTTGTGATTATGCCCTATTTTTCAACTTCCTGTAAGGGTATGGTTGAAAATTGTAAAAGCAGAATGTTGGACTATATGGGCCTTTGGACTAATCCAGTGAGAATCTTCTGTTCTTATGCTCATTACCATTATAGTGATTTAATACATAGCCTCTCTATAACATGCTATTATATTTTTATAATATATTTTATATTATATTATCATATTTTAGTATAGTATAGTATAGTATAGTATAGTATAGTATAGTATAGTATAGTATAGTATAGTATAGTATAGTATAGTAATTATTTATGCCTCCAAGTCAGTCATGACTCCTGGCACAAATAAAATAAACAAGTCCATGCAGTTTTCTACACATTCTTTTCAGGTGTGGGTTGCCATTGCCTTTTTTCCTGGGGCTGAGAAAGAGTGATTGGCCCAAGGTCATCCTGGTGGCTTTCGTGCTGACATGACTAGAACTCAGGTCTCCCCACACCTAGTCCAATGCCTTAACTACAAGACCAAATTGGCTCTCGTATGATAATACTACTGAACAATTTTGTAATGAGACCCTAGTCTTTGAGAAGAACCATTTGCAAAAGGTCTGTCATTTATACTCAAAGTCTCCCCTACATCAATGACCCTTAGAGTGATTCTTTGTGACAAAATCTGGAAAGATGAGAAACCAAAACATTTATCTCAGGTGAATATCTGACCTCTTTCTGCATCAGACAGGCAAAAGTAGAGGACCCAGACTCCTTTTTAACAGTCCATGTAGTGTTTGGTGTAGGTAACAAAGGATGCTGATGCTGCTCATACATTTCCCTGATGCTTTTAAAGACATTTTTTCTTTGAAGGCATATATTCTTTTCTTCTTTACTAATCATAAAGGTCATCTCCCAAAATCTAAGTTCTCAAAATGTCATCTGAAATGACTGTGTATAGCCTGTTAGTTAACAATCTCAATAATGCAAAGGTCAGTACAAGTGCTAGGATGTCAGTGGAGTGATTTTACAACTAAGTTCCTGATTCTTCAAGTCCATCTCTTCCATAATTTGATATTTAATGTGGCAAGCAATAGAGCATTAAGGAGTTATTGGGGACAGTTGAAGAAGATAGCTTTGGGGTTCTTTGAGTGGAGGATTTCTTCTAACCTGCTCCTCTAGCCTGCCAAAGCCTCTACATTGCACATGGGAAATAGAACCTCTTCCAGATCTTTCAGATTTGTGGTTAAAAAGAAATTGAGGGAATTCCAGACAAGGAATTTATTGTGGAATCACACTGCCCAATTCAAATAATTTTACAGACAGGTGCAGATGTCACTGTTGCATATATGTTCCACTGCTTATTAAAAAAGATCTGACAAGTAAAGAAAGATGGAACAGCTGCACATTATCTTTTGGTTGGTATTGCTAGGAGCTTTACCTCTGGAGGCACTTGTCTTATTTAGGATACAGCAGGCCTACAGTGGATGAGTCTGGGGCTAGATAAAACCACATTATTAAGGTCATTCATGGATAATCAGAAAGCTAAGTAAAAGCTAAGTCACTTTTCAAGAGCAAAATCCAGGCCAGGCCAGTAATTCAAGTCAGGATTTCAAGAACATAGCAAACGTCCCAGAGTCCCTCCTTTGGGGGAGATGGGCGGTAATTAAATTTGAATAATAAATAAATATAAATAAATAAATAAATAAATAAGGCACAACAGAGATAGTTCACGAGACCAGAGTCAAAGATCAGCCTAGTGGTCTAAATAAGGAATTCAGGCACAGGGAATCATGGTCTATAGGACACAAGCAAGTAAGATATGTTGCTTCCAGTACAGTAGAAATGGAACTGCATTTTTAAAAATCAAGTCACAAGGCTACCATAAAGTCTTCAGATAGCCTTTTCTGAGAAAGATGCACTAAGATGGCTCCTTAAATTGAAGCAAAATCTTTGGTTTTTCATGCACAGATGTCAATACTGCCTATGATCCAGAGAAATCCCAGCTTTCTTGTTCAATTAAGTGCAAGGCATTCTATCTCACAGCTAAACAGCTCAGCTTCAGCCCATCTTAAGACCCCAATTTAAGTTCCTGCAGCTGTCAGTGGATAGTGGCAGTATGTTGTGAGTTTCATCCTCAGATGACAAGGAGGAAATGTAGAAACAGCTTGTTTGGGGAATCTGATATATGTACAGTAGGGAGAAGTCAGTTTTGTGGTGGATAACCACATACTTCTTAATTCATGTGTTTATAAATAAATATTACAAAATTACCTGCCTCCAAAAGTCTCTCCTCCAAAGAAAATTTAAATTTAAGAGATCCTGATCCTGGAACTTCTCATGAGTTAAGAAAAATAAGGAATATGTCACAAAAATAGTTTCAGCTTTCGAGTGGATAACCATGACCAACATCCCTTCCTACCAGGCTGGCACGTCAGATTATCACTTGCCCCTAAATCCAGTTTTGACTGCATGATTTTCAGAAACTGATCTCGTGACTTTTCTATTCCATTAAAAAGGGTAATTCAATACAACAGATACTTCCAACTTTTGATAATTCCACATTATTTCCCTCCAAACCTTGCAATTTTTCCCTGAAGAGTCAGGATTTAGCCCTGCTCCAGCTCTACTTGGGATTTTCCCTAGGCAAAAAGGTCATTTTTGTTTAACTTGCATTGAACTCATTAGATTCACAAATTAAATCATGACAGCTGTTTGCTTATCCATATGTAGGAAAAAACAACTAGGGACCATTAGCCTGGACAGTAGGAACTAATTACTTACCCTGGTGGTTGGTTCCTTGATGTGGCCTTGGAAAATTTTACTAAGACTGTCTTGGATTTTATACTTGATATTTTATATTTGTATATTTATGTATATTTATATTTTATAATGAACCTTTTATTCTTTCATTCACTTGTAAACTGCTCAGAGTCATCAGAACACAAGATGGGTGGTGAAGGAATATGATAAATAAATAAAAATAAATAAATAAATATGGCCTATGAGAAGAGAACAGATTATTGGAGCTAGTTGCATATAGAAGAGCCCCAATGTTTTCTAGGCATTTTATGTTAAAATAATTCCAGCAGATACAGCTTTAAATAGTTATTTGTAATTGGTTTTATCCTGCTTTATTCTTGTCTTGGTTTCTCTCTCACTGGTGTTTTAAATTATATTACTTTGATCACTTGTTTTATCCCCCAAATACCAACAAACAATATTGAGAAATTAATTAGAACTCTGGGCCTGATTTCTCATGGTCAAACACAATTAGTAAACTTTTGTCAAGCATTTAAATATAGATAGAAGCAGAATGCTTATATTATTTTCATTCAGCTTTTGCAGAAAATGCCGCCCAACACACCAATTAATGTCAATATTGGAAACAATGTGCCGGCAGTTTAGATATGAGAGCTCTTGCCTTTCTGTTAGCATGCTCAATCATCTATCGAGAATTGCATTCAGAAGAAGTCCTGTTTTTATTGCTAATGAGAGGTTAACAAAGGTGATCAAAAGCATTGCCTGCTCATGTATAATTGCTGCCGAATTGGGTGTGTGTGTGTGTGTACAAAAAACAACCTGTCCAACTTTTTAAATACAGTGAGAGAATCTTAACATTCATGCAAGATATGTCATCCCTTCCATGCAGATATTCTGAACATGTATATATTATTTCTTTTCTTCTGCCATGCTCCAAATGGGGAAGCACCAGTCCATTTGAGCAGCAGTAAGGATGGAAGGGCTGGGGTAGAAGGAAGAGGGCAGTATGGTGAATGGGGCACAATGTGTAGGCTCATGATCTATATGAAGCTCCTCAAGGCAGGCATAAAGTTGGCTAGAGCTCCCAAGAGACTTGACCAACATGGTTGGGAATGAAATCTTTCTTATAATTCAGGAATAGTGGCCATAGGAGACCAGTGACAGTCCTGAGTGAGATTGAAGCAGATAGAGAATTTATACCCCCACCTATTTCATATTCAGTGTGCTCTCTTCCCACATTTCCCCATGTGGCCTTACTTTTCTCCTGCTTTCTTGCTGATT
Organism: Candoia aspera; assembly: GCF_035149785.1. Classification (NCBI taxonomy): domain Eukaryota; kingdom Metazoa; phylum Chordata; class Lepidosauria; order Squamata; family Candoiidae; genus Candoia; species Candoia aspera. Next base: position 78,250,525 of record NC_086153.1, on the reverse strand, counting down.
CTACCACATGTTAACTGTAGAATGTAAGGAAGATGTCCTTGAAAGAGATATGCAAAAGCTGTTGCCTAGGCAAAAGGGGCTAAAGCCTTTTTTAAGTCCAGAACATCCAGATAACATTCAGAAGCTGCTCAGAGAGACACCTCCCTAACTCACTGAACTATAAGATGGTGCAGGGGGTGGGGTGGAGGTACAGCATAATCAGACTTGCAAGATTTTGTTATTATAGCCAAACTCAGTAAAAGTAGTTTTAGCCTTCCTGTGGAGTGGATTTCCTGATCTGGTCTACCTTGTAGCTGAGATTAACATTCTCTGCATTCATGCTTGGAGAATCATCTAGGAAGCTATGCATACACTTTGGGTTTCTGCTAGTGTCATCCTGCCACCCTTCTGAAGTGGGAATCTGAAGCTGTAGCTGAGTGGTAGCAAGATTGAACGCTGAAGAAAGTACTTGGGCAAGTTCACAGAAGAAATTAAGAATTACGTTTCTTTCTTTTGCTTGGTACTCTTCCCCCGCTAATTTGGGCTTCCTCTAGGTCAGTTTTGGGGAAAACTGGTTCCACAAAATACTGATTGGCTAGTGCTTGTGCAATTACAAACCCCCTCCTTTCCCCACCACCTGGATCAATTTTGCAGCTTTTAAAATGTTAATTGTCAGAGTGACTGTGTTTAAAGGAAATCAAGGAGCTTTTGATTGCTTAAAATTTCAAGCATCATATTTAAAAAAAGAAAAAGTAAAGTGGCCTACACAAAGTTTATGGAAAGACTTGGCATAATAATGAGTTTAATTATTGCCGAAATTGCTGGCAATTTCAAGGGAAATGCAAAGACAGCAGGAAACTGAGTTCATTCTGCTTCTTTGTTAAAATCACAATTAGAAACATGTTCAGTTTACAACTGGTCCAGGTGAGGGAGTTCAGAAGCAGTGGGAGGCCCTCACCACACCAGAAGCAGATACAGTTCTTATGTAGCATGTAGCACTCTGTAGTTGACACCTGCTTTCTGTCAGAACTGATGGAAACAATTTCAACACCAGTGGGGCTTCGATTTAAAGAGGTGGGGAGGAGACAAAGAGAATAAAAACTTCTCTGATATTTGAAAAATTCTGTGGGGCCCAGACTCAAGCCCCAATATTGGAAAAATGTCTGTAAACAGTATTCTGTTTGGGTTTGTTTTTCCACTTGGCCAGATGGCAGCTGCCTCCCTTTTCTACATCCTCCCAGCAACCCTGCTTCTGCTTCCTCTGGAGCAGGTGCAGCAGTTCCAGTTCTAGTGGATAGCTCCAGAGAAAGAATTTTTGACAGGAAATTTCCTTCCTAAAGTGGAAAGATGACAGGGTCATCCCCTCTTCTATCAGCTTCTGAACCAAGGCAGATGGTGCTGCTACAACTACCCTTGCTGGAACCAAGGGGAGGGGATGACTGGAAAGGCATACAGAGGATGCATGCTACTCCCTTCCATTGTGTTGCTCCCTCTGCAGCATGTGAGTGAAAATAAAATGTGACAAGTTGACACTGGCAGTATCACAACACTGCAGGCTAAACAGAAGCATGATGGCTTTTCAAAGCAAGGCTTCAGAAGATTCTGGTTGATGGACAGCTCCCAGAACCCTTTTGGGTTCCTTCTTATGATTCATTAATCATAAGAAATGCAGGCTCTTCATGGCTCATTTAACCTCTATTCCAAACATTTGTAGGATATTCTGGAAATCTTTTATTTTCACACCTTTGCTAGATCCTTGGAATGTGCAAGATGGAGATGCAGTGATGGATCAAACCCCTTGATACATTCAGCTCTTCCTAAGCCAGAGCCAGATATTTTGCAGCCCAAGTGATAACACCTTTTTGTAATTTTTATAACAAGGGTCACAGTGAGTGGGACAAAGATATGAAATAGGCAAGAGCATCACACAAGGAGGCAAGATTTGCACATTCCAGAGTTTTGCTTGGGGGAGGTTTGGGGAAGGTTTTTTTAAAAAACATATATTGTACCTTGTAAGTTGATCCTAAGGGTAAACACTCATGCAGACTATTTCCCACCAAAAGATAATATAAAATAACATCAATTTTCAGAGCAAACCTGCTGGATTTCTGTGATGAATCGGAAGGGGATCCAGAAGTCACAAAGACGGCATTTCAGGCTACAAAGCAGTCATGAGCCCTGGGTTTACATATTCCTCACTTAAATAGTGGCAACAATCAGTCATCTAATGGCTGGAAAGTCAGTATTCTTTCAAGTCATCCTTCTCCTCCTCCTCCTCCTCTCCATTCACTTCATTAATTCTGATCATTCAGATTTTGTTCTTTATATTCAAGCCACTGTATTCTTGTTTTTCTCAGCATTTTTCTCAAATCATATTTTGGAAGTGTGTTTTTTATGTTCTTCAGTTATCAAGCCCTGCATTACCTTTACCATATCCTTACTTCTAGGTCCCATGACACTTGCAACACCTCAAGAAAATTGTTGCCAGTTTCACCACTTATGTTTCTTCTGGGGTAGAAAAACACTTACTTACAATAAAATAAACTTCCTCCAAACAACAGTGAGGGATCTTGAATGATTGTTACTGCAAAGATAAATTTCCTTGATTCTTTCTGTCTTCTCTCTCCCTCTCAATGGGGAAGGAATGCCAAGATCTCTCCATAATGACTTGAAGTGTCTAACAAGTAGAATGTAGTAGGTTTCTAAACTTTAAAGTGAATATTTAGGGATTTCCAAAATCATACAGTAGTTCTTATGACACTTCATTAGAGATTGGCAGTCTGTATTCTCAGAAGAATTCTTTAATAAACTTCCACAACATCCTGTTTCCTTATTCTAAAAGGACTTTTAAAAACAGCAATGGCAGCAGGTTGAAAAAGAATAAATGCCAGCTCCATTTCCAGGGATCATGACAAAAGGTTCAGATTTTTGTTACTGACATAGAAGAAGAATGATGATTTTTTTATTTGCTTGCTCCTCTGGAGATGCTTCCAGTTTTACAGATCCATGATTAAGTGGGTGATATTGATTTTTGCAAGGTAATTTTCAAGCTTCAGGCATAGCACTCTTCTCTTCCTTGCCTTCTGCACACAAGGAACCAAAAGTGAGGGGGCTGCCTTGGTGGGCCACTCAGGTAATAAATTATATACTGTTTTAGTCAATGCTCACGGAAAGGAAAGGGCAAAGGATAAGAGGTTAAAATTATAGGTGGAATGTATGTGAAGCAGTATCTAGAGTAGAGGTCAGAAAACCTTGGCTGCAGGGCTGCACGTAGTCCCCAAGTTTCCCTTCTGTAGCCTTCAGATGCCCTGCTGACCATGACTGCTAAAACTGGCAACCAAATGTCTTGCCATTTGCAGGTAGAAAAGACATAGGAATAATTGTGCAGGTCCCGAAATAGGCACTGCAAAGTTAAAAACACCAAAGGAAACACCAAATTTTCCCTTAAAATTAACACAACCCATATGTGTGATGTATCTGCAACTACTCTGTGGGCCTCAACCCTCCACTTCCTTGCTAGGTGTGGCCCTTGGCCATAAAGAGTTTATCAGCACCTCATCTTTCGATTCTTTGTGGAGCTCTGTCCATAAAAGTCCCTGAGTACAGATTTTCCCCAGTACTTCTCCTGAATAACCAATTCTCACCATCAGATGGGATTTAGGTAGTTACAGATCTCTTCAAAACCCTGCCCCTGTACTTCCCATCAGATGGATGAGGTGTCCCTTTGAATGCACCTAGGCTAGAATACCACTAGTTTAAAAGTTCAATGCATATGTCTTCAAGGAGCATCTCAAGAAATCATTGAATATAATAATTAAAAGGATAACCCATTAGTTACAATCTATTATATAACCTTTCAATCTCCCAGCTCTCCTCTCATGCCTAAGTGGCATGTCTTTCCCTAACATTCATTCTAACCACTGCTGCCAATCACAGGTACCAAAATGCTTCCACTATAGAAACACTTTGAAGACTTGAAATGTGGTTTTTGCACAGGGACTAGAAAATGCAGAGTGATCATGAAGCAAGCAATCTCTGATATAATATTAGTATGGTACAGGAAGAAAAGCCACTTATTTACTGTCATCTGGAAATATCTCCAGCCTAGCAAAGAATGATGGCATGCCCATTATTCCTGTCACTCTATGCCAGTTACTATGAAGGTCTGAAGACTGTATTATCCATGAAAGCTACAGTTACCAGAATGTAACCTTTCTAGTAACATTTTTACTGAAGAGAGGTGCACAAATCAATAAAATAAAGTAAAACAGCATGAACCAATTCAAATCAAAACTTTAGATATCCATCTACAAGTCATATGACCAATACCAGGGTTATAATTTCTGGTAGGTGTAATTCATCATTCCATGAAAACCCTGAGGCCTTTTATAATATTGGAGGCAAGTCACCTATAAATGGTGGTTCAAACATCTCAGAATACCCTCTGAGTAGTTCTAAAGGAGGAGAAAAAAATATCTTAGGAACAAGTCTAAGACTTGGCATCTCCATTGACTAGGATTGGGGATACTTGTAGTTTTGCCTTTGAGTTTCAGTTCACCAAAATAATACTGGTTCATCTCAAAGACAGCTGAGTAATTAAAATAAATACTATCATTTGGCAGCTTCAAAGTCTGAATGAAATCTTGCCTTGTCTTATAATCTGGAACAATAACTATGGCCCAGATAGAGGTGTGGTTGGTGAGACATCTTAAAAGCCTCCAGACAGGATATCCTAGAGCTAATTTTGAAAGCAAACAGAGAGCCAATCCAATTCACAGCCCTTTTTTTCCTAGGAAAATTATACTTCACAACTAATTCCTGTCCTTACAAGCTGACTTAACGTAACTTATTAACTGAATCAACTCCACTTGCTGTGGAAGTCTGAGGATAGCCTCCAGCTTTTGTCCCTTTCATTCTAATTATCAAGTGTGTACCAGATTAAATTCAAAATGAAGTAGCGGGGTCAGGAAATCTACTTAAAGTTTAATGGAAGTTAATGATTCATTGATCAAACTCATTTATGTCTAATTAAAGCCTTCCTGCATTGGAAAAGACAAGGGGGAAATTTTACAAAGCACCTCCTTCCTGCACGTGGCAGAATGGAAAGCTGAAGTGAATAGAAAATGCATGGCATCTGGATTCTGTGTTTCAGGAGCACATGGCTTGGCAGAAACAGTGAATATTTGAAGCATAATTATTTTAGATGACTTCACCAAGTGGATTCTCTTTTGCATGACACTGCCAAAGACAGAGCCAGGATCCAGCTGTATGAAGCCAGATTGTCAACTAAGCTTGTGTGTACCAGAATTGAACCCTAATAATTAAGCTCTGAGAGAATTATAATAATTAGATTGAGCACAAATTTCAAGGCTGAATCTCAAAGCTTACAGAAACATGAAATAACGGTTTGAAAAATGGAAGCAAATTCTCCATATAAAGAATGGACACCTTTTTTTAAAAAAAAAAGTTTAAAAGTATTTTTAAGACTTCTACTTTAAAAATAGCATTTTCCCCAAATTTAAGAAAATAGTCCTACTGTCCTTGAAACTCACAGGGAATGAATAGACAAACTGTCAACTATTTTTACACTCATCTAAGGATGGTATGTCAGTTACAACTTTTCATCTTTTCATTGTTTGTAAGTTTCTCAAGCATCTTTTCCTAACCTAGCACCCTGCAGATTTGCTGCAGTTAATTTCCAGAATTCCTAGTTAGCATGACTACTGGTTGAGGATCTTGGGACTTGTAATCCTACCACATTTCAAAAATGTCAAGCAAGATGGACCTGGGTAATACTTGAATGACAGAGCACCCAGGATATATAAAACAAACCCACACATCCCAAAAGAAAGTGATATTTCCATGAAGTCACTAGGAGCTGAGCTTAATTCCAAAAAAACTTTATAACATTATAAAAATTGTGAGGACAATCTCTTCGCCTTTTAGCTTCTCACTTTTAACTTTATATATATTTTATAATGGGTTTTATGACCTTTTATTTGTAAGCTGCCCAAAGTCTCTTATATAGTGAGTGTATAAATTTGATTAATAAATAAAAACTAAATAAATATTGCTATTTTTGTTTGTTTGAGTGTTATGAAGGGTTTTTTGTTGTTGCTGTTGTTCCTTCATTTTCATGGTATCTGTTGTGGGCTATTTAATTAGTTGTGCACCATGGTGTCTTTTGGAAAAAAAACCAAATAATATTGTGGTGGTAGTTTCCATTTATTTCTATTTGTGTTGCTCTGGGTTTCATGCTGTGAAATTGCTTTGCATGGGGACTACAGCTGTTCTTTCCCAATAAAATGCCTTTCAGTTCCATAGGACTAAATCCCTCAACACCTCATATATATTGTCTGGGTGCTGAGAGATGTAGTTCAGGAAGACTGGGGTTGAGTGTTGCATTGTGGAATCTGCAGTCCTTATAGCCTTGCTTGAGTAGGCAGAAAGTCAGTGAAACAAAGTCCATGGCTCTGTTGCCAGTCCAGCTCTAGGCAACCAGTCAAATTTAACATGTGTGTGATAGAGATTTATATCTCCATTAGTATTATAGAATGGATGGTTGAATATAACTAGACAATCATCAACAATCTACATGAAAGGCTGAGATAAAAATTTGGTCCACTTACATGTGGGGATAACTCTTACCAGATTAGTTTTATCTAAATTATAGAATATCATTCTCAGAATATGGAAACCATTGGGTGCTGTATTTGACTTTGTGGGGATCAGTGAAAGGCATATTTCATGAAAACATTAAGGTGTTACTGAGTTATTCTCTAGCAGTAAACTCCCAGGATAACCAGTTGTAGCAAACTGAAAATGATCTGTCCTTTCTTATCTAAATGTTCCAATAAACTCACCCCATGGACTCTGTGAACATTAGGTGCTCTCTAGTAGAGCATCATTGTAACTTTCATGGCTCCTTCTATAATATAGTTTAACAAACATCTTTGAAGTTAGGAATATAAAGGAAGAGGAGCTGTTTTTAAGTACAGCCATAATTTGAAGGTCAGTGGATCAGCAGCCTAGTTTTCTAGATTAAAAATGCAGTGGATCCTTTCAATTTTGAAATCCCAAGAGACAGAAAGCCTTGAATTGCTGTCAAGGATGCTGTCCAAGTGTCTTCTCCAGTGAAGGAGGCAAGGTCATTGAAGTAGCCTCGCCTACTTCCTTTTCAGAAAGAAAAGTGACCATTCTGCCATAAACTACTAAGATTGGGTTATTGCCATTTTGATGGAGATTTGATTTATAATTACCAAAGTATTGCATGATGGATGTTTGCTGTTTTCCTTGTTTTTCTTAAAAGTCTTCACACAGGTAAAAATAATGCAATGGAACAGTGTGTTGCACGCATTCAATGTATTGAGCAAAAACTGCCACACATAAGGCCTCAAGTTGTCATTTGCAATAAGGAACCATCTTTTCTAATTATTTGTTTCCAGGCAGCACAGTTCTACCTATATCTGAGTCATAGAAGCTGCAGAAACCAGGCACATCTGAAATTTTTCTCCTTCGGACAGCCTTGGCTGGGGAGAAAAAAAATCTTTATTTGACTCCAAAGCTAGCGTAAGCTCCTCCCCATATCCAAGGACTGGAAAGGAATTACATCCAGCAGATTCTCAGCCCGCTCCTTTTTCAGTGCTTCTTTCTAATTATTTCCAGTGTCCAATGTCAGATGTCAGAAAGAATAAATCTCAGAAGCTCCTAGGGAGATGGAGAAAGTGTTCCTGACCTCCTTCACTTAAACCTTCAAAGGAGAATGCTGAAATAGCTGACAGACCCCAGAAATGCCTTTCTAGAGGCCACTGGGCTCAGAATGGATATGCAACATCATTACTTGGGGCCTGCCCATCTTCCCAGTTCCCCAGTTTAAAATTTTAGATTCTTTTCAGCAAAATAAAGCTGACAGGCTGCACAAATAGGTTTACATTTTCAGAATCATCTCTATTTCCAGGAAAGTCTCTCAGCCAGATAGACTCCATAGGTGTGCTTAGGAAAAGAAAATGGTGGGCAGCTGAAATGCACACAGTGCCTGTCTTTTCAGAAACAGAGGAAGAAAGAGGGAGCACTTAGGTGATAGAGAATATCCTGGGGGAACTAATGAGGCGGAGGTGATCTTTCTCATACATTGATATGATAGCCTCTTTCTCATACATTGATATCTTGTGACAGGGCCAAACCAGTATTGCTGACATTTTATCATTGGCTACTCTGACACCTTTGTACAATGAAAGCCCTGCTTATAAAATTTGAAGTAGGCCCCGAGAAGAAACCTACCTGTCAGCTCTATAAAGTAGACCAGACTAAGAAACAGACACTGTGCTGGCATAAAACTACTTTTATTAGTACAGTGACAGAATCTTGTAAGTCTGAATGTGCTGCCCTTCCTCCTTCATCTTCATATGAATTTGGGGGAGGGGGGTTTGTCTGAGGCTTTTTCATAAAACTCTTTCTTGGTCTGGGCTCAAGCCTCCTTTTTCTGCTTATTGCTTTGGTGATGGATCTTCCTTCTGTCCATCAAGGCTTTCCTCTATATCAGTGTTTCTCGACCTCAGGAATTTTAATGTGTGTGGCTGGCTGGGTAATTATGGGAGCTGAAGTCCACACAAGTCTCACTGAGGTTGAGAAACACCACTCTATATATTTTCTATGCTACCTCTGGATTAAAGCAAGACATTTTACTCCTTTTAAGGCTGCTATTTACATATAAAAACAGGGGCCACCTCTCTGTGGAATGATCCTGTATATAAATATCCCAATCATTTGATGTTATACGGACGAGGCCAGTTACATTACTGGACCTTTCCATGTGCCTGAAATATTTAGTAGGGACTAAACTACAAAGAAACAGTTTTCAGATCATTATGCTATAGTATGAAAGGGACTAAGCATGTGTTCCATGGTTGGTAACAGATACACATCAGCATTACACTTTACCTGCCACACTGACTAGCCTTTATGAGTTGCATAACATTCAGAAATGTATTAGGAAGGTTCCACCCCACCCTCCAAACAAAAGGCAATGAGATAGAGCAATAGTGTTCTGTACCTCTTGAATTTCTGCCTGTCATTCCATTGTTAGAAATTATTGGAGGAGATAGGAACCCTGATCACATCCCATGTGGCAATTCCTCTTAGCCCAAGTTCAGATAAGAACATTCTTATCACATTTACCTTGATGCTATCCACTTTTGATGTATGCATCGAATCACAGACCTTTAAGAAAACTGTAGTTACTCTTTTGGAAGATTTACATCATCTATAGAAGGTCATTAGCGAGTACCTAATATGCCTGAAGTACCTTCAAAAGATTGAATAGGCCAGAAGCAAAGGTGTTTCAGGGTGAATAATTATTCATTGGTGTTATGATTTTCTACCCATTAATATTGTGTCGAGAACTTATACATCAGATATTGAATAATTAATAGCCATTGTAGCAGCTCCGGGCCCATAATATGATATAAACATAGATTACATTCATGCAGGATTAGATGGCTAACAAACAGAATGGAGTTACCACTTCTAGAGGAGGGTTAATGCAAAATGAACTAGTTTGCATTGTTTTATTAACCCTGTAAGAGAAAAAGCTAAGCTTCCTGAAGTTTACATTTCAAATAGGTTTTTTTTTCTCCTGTTTTACACTGATACAAAAAATACCCACATGCAGGAGGCAGACACACAGGAACCTACAAACCTAAAGAAATAGGGACCAGGTCATAGCTCCAGTATCCAAAAAACTAGACTGCTAAGGGAAATTGGCTAAATTTATGAAGTATAAAAATGGCTATCTTGGTAGTTCCAGTCCCCACCTCCACCCCACTACCCAGAAACATTAGGGGGGTGTTATATGTTATACCCAGGCCATCAGCAGATTTACAGTACTGAAATAATTGGTGTGGGATGTGGCCAAGGGAAAGGATTGGGCAAGGGGTATAAGAAAGGGAAACTTTTAGCATGAAAGCAGTTGTGGGTACACAGAATTTCCAACTCTGACCAGTGGGCTTGGCAATTAGAGATGTGTTTCTTCATTGCATACATGTGGAAACAGGCCAGCCAGTATATAGGGACTGTGTACTAATTCCTATCTAGTACTGTTAAGAATGCAGAAAAATCTTATTTGTAAGCATCACAGTGAATTGCTCCACTAAATAAAAAAATGTAGAAGATTACATAGATCCATTGAACATGTCTAACAATGTTAAGAAAAATACTTTGATATTAAATTTAGGTGGTGAAACAAGGAACATTTTCCCTGCGGCCTCTGCTTCTTCTTGAGATATGCAGTAGAAGAGACCAAAAGGTCATAATATCCATATATATGGCAATAAAATTCATGGCTCAGACACAGGCCCAGAGCACAAATGTGTGTCTGTTTAAAGACTATAAACCCATTTCAACTGGGCCACTTCAGTTCAAATACCTCTACATGATGCAAGTTAATGAATCAGATCCCATGACACCTTGGAAGTAAAAGGAGAGAAATCTGCACTCAATCTCTAATCAGCTCATTGTAAGAAGAATTTTTTTTCCTAAATCCAAAAATGACAGTTATACAAGGTTAACGTAGAAAGATTATCTATCAAGCCTTCAAAAAGCAATTTTTATTAAGGTATCAAATTGTGCTACGCAACATATAGTATTTTTAGTAATCAAGTCAAGATAAAAAAAGGGTTAGAGAATCTCAGTAGGCCAGGATTGGGGGCAGGGGGGACAGAGTAAAGTTCACAAGAACATTTTTTTCTGCACTTACTCAGTTCTGCCCTGAAACCAGGAAAGTTCTCTGCTCCCACCTATTCCACCAGTTTTTACATCTACAATGTTTTTGATCTAGTTTTCTTTTTTTTTAAGCCCTGTTTGATCAGATTGTCATCTGATCCCATATTTTGCTTCAGATGTTTCCAGAAAGCCTGTAAGGAATGTACAAAGGTGGGATTTCTGCACAGTATGGTCAAACAAGCCAAGATGGCCACCATCATGGTGTGATTGAAGCTTTACTTATTTTGAATGTACAACTCATCTAGACTTGTTTGACCATTCCCTGAAAACTGTAAGTCATACTGTAACCAGGTCAAACTATGAATGCCATTCTGGGTCAGGCATCTAAGATCCAGTGTCCATGGATTTCTCTGATGCCCACTAAAACCAACTGAAGAATAACAATCATCATACATTTTAGCCGTGAGATTGAAGTACTGCACTATCTCTCAGACCAACCTACTTCACAGGGTTGTTATTATGTGGGGAAGATAAGGAGAATGGCTATATCTATGCCAGCTTCAACTCCCAGTGGAAAGATGATACACAGATATAATAGTAACAATAACATGGTTTTCTGAAATTTGCCTTGAATTTATAGCTCATTTTGGATCTCTATTTTTAAGCAAAGTTATGTAAGTCCAGATGTATAGCATTAATCCTTGATTCTTATCTTCATATATTTTTCCCAACTGAATGTACTAGCAAAGGTCAAGAATGCCCATTAGGAGTAGTGGGAGCTCTCCGAGGGAGAGAATAATGGGATCTAAGAATAACTATTGATTTTCTCTCACCTTGCACTTGCCTTCTCTTCTTTTTCCTGTAGTTGGTAACTCTTGATCATTGTTACATCGTGTCATTCTGCAAAATAAAGACAGAATGCCAGACACTAGCCATAACTTAAGTGTCTTTTTCAAGCAGGTTCATGTCTGCAGGTCAAACTGAAGGACCCTGGAGCTCATTCCTGTAGGGGAAATTTCTCTCACCAGTTTTCCCACGAGTTTTTAAAACAGGGACCAGTACACAATCCCACTGAAGAACAAATTGTTTATTATGGTAGCTGAGGCAGCAAAACCAAACCTGAAAGTGGGCCAGGATGCAACCCCTCTATATAGGTTTTACATATGATTGAGAACATATGATTGAGTATAGCAATAGGTATTTGATTGGATATGACAACATAGTATGGGTTTAGTGAGGTAATGGCTGTGAGATAATAATATAAAGGCAGTAAACAAAGACTGTATTCTCCGAATTAGTTACTTTCCAATGTGCCATTCTTCTAAATGTTATCTCCTAGCGGCCTTTCTTCCCAGAGCTGTTCCCACCTGCTAGTAACTTTTCAGAGTTTAATCAACATTCTTGTGTCAAAATGTTTTATGGCTGAGCTGACAATTTTATTTCCCCTGGGAAAAGTAATTAAGGGAGGAGGGATATTGTTCTAACCATCACCATATTTCTCCTACAATCCCCAGCCAACATATCCTGGGGCTTCCACCATGTTTTATTCTCTACAGTTAAAAGGATGCTTGGCAATTAGGCAGCCTTAGAAATGAAATATATATGTGTAAACACACACATGCACACATATATACATGTTAGAATGTGTATAGTACATGTTTACATGTACAAGTGTTTGTGTGTACATATACATCATTACATATAAACATGCACATACTTATAAACACACATGTAGGTCCAGCTTCCTACTTTACTTTCCAGAATTAATCTTTCTTCTAGGATGGTGGAAAATCCTGTGATATAGGTTCAGTCCTAACAATATACCAGAACCTCATTGCAGCTCTGAACTCATACGTATCACCTGCCAGCATGCTAAAAGAGAACCCCTGCAGAAAAGGTGAGTTGTAATTGGCTTGGCAGAATAAAATACAGTGCATGGGAGATGTGTGTTGGAAAACTAAGAATAAATTTCAGAAAGTGGAAAAAGATTGTCTTGAATTCTCAGCTGACATGAGCTTTGATGTGGCATAGGGTTCAGATCCATATTCTTTATGGACCAACTTTTTCACTGGCTTCTTAACCCTCAACAGTCAGCTGGCTGGGAAACCCCCAGAGTTAGTAAAATCACAACCTAATCATGAGATTTCTTACCATCTATTGAGAGAGACAAACAGTTCTTATAATACCTGAAGTCAGCTGGGTCTTGAAGCTTGTTTTGTTTTGACCCCTTGAGAGGGCCTAGTATTAGGGTTGCTTTCATTAGGCAGGGCCCTCTATTGGGGATAGAATGAACATTTTATCAACCTCCACCCTATAAAGTCAACCATTCCTCAGGCATACTTTACATTGCATTCCTAGAGTCTCATCAGTACTGTTGACTTTGGATGGTTTTATTTATTTGTTTGTTTGTTTGTTTAATATAGCTGTGCATGTCACTTGCATGTGACTCTGAGCAGTGGTGTTATGTACTCTGCAACTATATGGGGTCTAAAGAAGGCTAGTTAAAAAAAAAAGCTATCCTGAATATTCCATCTATTACCAAAGTTCCAAAGGTCCCTGTCTTTTGGGGAAAGGATCTAGGTCATTCATGTTACCAAGGATGGCAACCATTCCTCCTGAAAGCAAAACAGGTTATCCACTAAGCTATTGTTTCTTTGTGGTATATAAAGCTCTGCGGAAGTGACTGCCTTTTGGAGAACAGGCATGCAAATAAACATTTACTGACCAACCTCATGATCCTTTCTGTCAATGATTCTGACCACTGCCTGGCTGCTGTACTAAGCTAGCACCCACTTGTTCTGGAAATATACTTTCCATAAATGGGTACCACCACTCTAATAAAGAATTCCAGAAAGCTGAGGTCCCAGATGATGCCAGCATCTTCCATTAAAATTATCCTCAAAACAGTTTCTAAATCCCAGACCTCAGAATGCATTGGAATATATCTCAAGGCCAGCTGCCTCCAGAAACCATTCTTGCCAGAGAAAGATACCTCTGAAAACCTAAGTCTCACCTGGAAATACTCTTTATGGCCTTGGTGATGGGGAAAAGATGCTTTATAGCACCCGGCTAGTCTGGCATACACAGCTGGATCTGGGAAGGGTACTTTGAATGCAGTATTAAGTAATCCCAAGAGGGTGTTTAGTTCTCTCAGATTGCATTTGCATTAGTTAATAGTTTTATTTAAAAACTTCTGTGGGATTACTAATTAAATCAAGGGCATGTCAGTTACCCATTTTTAATGGAGTACAAAATTGGCCTTAGTGGGATAAAAATGTATAAAATGAGTAAAAACAAGTTGGTACAATGCATATAGAATCTCTGCATGGAATATAAACTAAGTCTTCACCTTTTCATACTGTTGGTATATTCCAATCTTGCCTTCTTTGAAAACAATCCCATTAGTGACTCAGTTTAATCTTGTGACTTTCATGCCCCATGCCTCTTTTTCTTTCAGTATATTAAGTCCATATCATTTAGTTTTACAATAGTTGCCTTAGTTCTAGGCCCTCTCACATATATTGGCAGACATGACAATGGAACTTCAGTATTTATTGGTGAGTACTAATTCCCTGTTCCATCACACTGGATTTTTTTAAGACCATGACATTAATAACATATATGTAAAGGAAAAGAAGTAAGCATTTATTCCGTTGATGCTCTCATTTTATTTGAGGTTTTTATGGGTTATCATATTCATTGTGTTGAGATGAACACCTTTGTGAAAGCAGATCCATCCAAATATATTTTTAACATGTTGAACATGTTTCTGACCACTTTGAACTAATCCTGAAAGAGAGAAAGAAAGAGAAAAAAAACAATCCTTCCCTTGTATCCTTACAGCTTTGCATAACCTTGCAAAGGCTCTCTAACTCATACAAAATATTTCAACATGTTTAGCATGCTTGGCCTACATTAAAAAAAACCATGGCTCTTGAAACTCGTTGAACTTAAAATTTCACTCAACAATAGTAGTCAGCTAAATTAAATCTACAGGGGGTGACTGAATGTAACAGGTTAAACTGCTGGAAGGTTAAATAGCTGTACAGACATAGACATTTGGGTATGGGCAGTTCAAGGGATGAGAAAATATGCATTTGCTCCCTGCAGGCATCAACCCTTGCTCTCTAATGCCTCCATAATGTCTCCTTATTCTGCCACAGTTGCTAAATAAAAAAATATTCTTCAGTGTGGATTCCTAATTCTTTTTTAATCCCCATCCCTATTCCATTAACCTGGGGGCAAACTTTAGTGCACAGCTGGAGAGCTTTAGTGCTGACTGCAAGATCCATATCACAATTTAGCCTGCCCTGACTTCCACAATTTCTCCCACTAGTTATAGTAGCTTTTCCACTAGCTCTAGACTATGTGAACCAGTATCTGGGAAATCAGGACCAACTGTAAAGAGGTGCTACACAGCAAGCACATCCAAGGTGTATTGAAAATATTTTTTAAAAAGTCAGTGGGGAGGAAGGCCAACAGAACTGGGCTTATTCCTATGCTGACCAGAACATCTATATCTGCATGTTTCTAAGCTGCAAAAAAGCCATGCAGCTTTACCTGTCCCCTCCTTTTCTCCTAAGACAACATGGGAAGAGAACAGGTAGTTTTCTTCCTTGGCTTTCTTCTCTGCCCATGATTTGTCTACAGTGTACGACTGCCTCATACAGCAACCGTTTGCAGTTACGACGGTGATGAAAAAAAACAAAAAAACTTTGCAACCAATCCTCTCATTTACAGCCTACACAGGTCTGTAAAGCAAAGGAAATCTGAAGTAAGATCATAAGCACAGAGGAAGTTTCACTTAGTGACCACTTTGCTTAATGACTAAGTGGCCAGTCCCAATTGTGGTCACTAAACAAGGACTACCTGTATTCTCAAGCATGAAAGTACATTTAGAAAAATGGTAGGGCGATGCCATTTAGAAGAGATGATGATGATGATGATGATGATGATGATGATGATGATGATGATGATGATGATGATGATGTAAACAAGAAAGATATCGATGCCAATTCCTGTTGGACACTAAAAACTATACATTGTAATTTTTCTTTTTTGGGCAGTCCTGTGATTTAAAAAAAAGTCCTTTTATCTTTGTCCCGATCACTTCATTCAATCAGATCCCTTTCAAGGACTATTGTCAAAATGACTGCTGAAAAAAAAGGGGATGGAGAGGGAAGCTGCTCTTATCCTGACTTAGGTAAAGCTGTTTTTCTATTTTATTAGACTCATTAGTATTCTATTGCCCTTTAAATGTCACAGGTTCAAGAGCACAGCTGTACATAATCCTGGAAATATTTCTGTTTGCTGTAATAAAGCACAAAGCTACAACTTCCTGGAACACAGAAAAACTGAAGCGGCAGAATATGGAAGGTGAGTGGCTGGGACTCTGATTGGAAACCAGGGTGGGGGAAGAAGAGGAACTGAGGGTTTTAATACCCTATTATGACCACTGGCATTTCTGTGTTCTCTACTGGAAACTTAAGGACTCATCACAGCCCCCCCCCCCTTCAAGAAATAGAAGAAAATACTACAGCTTCCAGCCCTGACCTATCAGTTTACTTTTTGACTGACAATATTCTGATTGCTAATTTTCCTTGACAGATCTATTTGAAGGGAGAAGCCTACAGAAATCCTTTGCTGTATTTTTTTTCTTACATAGATTTCCCTTGTATAGATTTTTTAACAATATTATCTTCCCATTCTGCAAGATCTGGCCTCTTTTTCAAATAATCTACACCTTCCTCTTTAAGGAAGATGCATTCTGTTTTAGATGTATTTGTTATAAAAACTGAGGGTTTGGTGGAGGGAAGAAGAATGCTAAAAAGTGTCACAAAGTGGCATTGTCCATCTATGCCAAGCTCGGGCCTGCCCTGTTGGCTGGCACAGGTCTACTTCTGCAGCACTCTGTGATCATTTATTTTCTGTCCTTACCCGACTATTCTTCTAGGCAGTTATGTGTACAGTCTTTTACAAAGAATAAATTATCTCATAGGACGCAATCTAGCTATTTTCTAACATCCTGATTTATTTCTTTGATTTAAATATTGGAGGAAATCTTGACTGCATTTAAGCAATTTCATAACATGAGAATAAAATATAGACCACAACCTTTGTTTATAAAGGTCTGAAAATTGTTAGAATCCTTTCAAACAAAAAGATATTATACAGTATAGATTCTTTTTTTTTTTAATCATTCAATCGTGTCTGATTCTCAGAGACTGCCTGGACAAGCCCCTGCAGTTTTCTTGGCAAGGTTTTTCGGAAGTGGTTTGCCATTGCCTCCTTCCTAGGGCGGAGAGAGAGTGACTGGCCCAAGGTCACCCAGCTGGCTTTCATGCCTCAGGCAGGACTGGGACTCACAGTCTCCCAATTTCTAGCCTGATGCCTTAACCACTACACCAGACTGGCTCTCATAGATTCATATAAAAGCATCTAATAGTCTATCAATATCCATTGAATATGTATGCTCCAGATGAAGCACTTGAAGCTACTACAGTAGCAAATGTTCATCTTTAAAAGCAATTGCAATTGCTGTCACCCAAAAGAAAATTAGCAGACAGGGTGGCCAAAGGTACCACTTTTCTTGTTTTATTTTCCAGAATTTACTACTTTAAGAAATGTGAAAGGAGCTGCCACCTTTTATCATCTTTGTTGTACCTATGCCACAAATTTGTCCATTCCCATTGGAGTTTGGGTTGGTTTATTAAAACAAAAAAGGACTATGTATCTTGCACCATCTGTAGTGGCAACAGGGAAGACCATTGTATTTCGAGGAGTTTAAGTGACATATTTTGATTTTCTCCTTCACACGAAGATGCTTAGAGTTTATTTTGAGTTATACTAATGTTTAGCTGGCTTGTTTTTATTTCTGTTTGAAATGTGGGGGAGAAGAGAAAACCCCAAGATTGCTTTTGTTAAGCACTAGCTTATCTGTATAGCTTCCCAGGCTCTTGGATTAAACAGGTGCTCCAGACCCTGGGAACCATCCTAGTCAAGGTCGGGTCATGCAGCCTCGGTACCATGGAAACAGGGCCACGAGGTTTTAGGGCCAGACTTTGATAAAAACCTGAGGATTGTCTTTTGAGTTTGGGAGATTCTGCACAGACCTGAGCGCTGGGTGCTGTGGAAATGGAGCCACCCTCGGGTATCTCCACTGTCCTTGTTAAGGGGCTCCTGACAGCCTATGGGTATCAACTTGCTTGGTATGTTATGCTTTTTATGCTTCTGTTTAATCTGCCGAAACTATGTTTCTGTTTGAATCTGTTTGCTTAAGTTTATAATAAAGCTTAAAGTTTCTTTATCCACTGGCATGCTTATTGTCTCTGGATCTAAAAGAACCAATTGTCTAAGTACCTGATCACTGCTTGGACACCTGGCAGAACATCATCGCATAGACAATGTGTTGTTGTTATTGTTGTTGTTATTGTTATTTCTGCTTCCCTCTCTTCTACTTCTTGTTTTAGGAAAAGAAAGATTATTTTATTTGTGACATTCAATAGACTGGCTTTCTCTCTCTCTCACCCACTTCCATGCTCCAACTCCCAATCATTTCCAAGGTGCAACAGTGGCACAGTCTCTCTTTTGCCAGACGTGTTCCTTTTCATCTTGAGCTGATGCCAGCCCTCTAGCCTACAGTGCGAAGAACATCAAGTGAATACGGACTGCTGAGCAGAACTGACAGCATCAGGACGTTAGACGGTAAATTTCTTGGCACAGGAATCTGTCCTGTACTCTGCAAACCACAATGCCACCGATAGCACTATAAATACATGAATTAAAATAATTCTAAGAACATGCAGTGCAAAAACAGCTGTGAAGAGAATAATTAAGGAAGGGATATGAGACCTTTTTGGGCCGGGGCACATTTCAGATTTTGAAACCATTCATTTATTTGTTGATTGCATTTGAATCTGGCCACAATCAATATAACTCTCAGTGTTGGGAGTACTCAGAAAATGGCTGCCACAGAGCAGCATCTGCAGAGGAGAGAGGGTAAATAGCAAAAGCAGCATTTTGCTGATGCACACATATACAAAAGGGGCAAAGCTTGTATTATGACAGCACAATGCTGTTTTTGTCATTTTGACAGCAGATCTTGCAGGCTCCTATGCTGCCCTAGATGATTTGCTTATTCATGAGATGCTATCATGGTAGGCACAGCAAGTCTCACAACTTTTTTTTTTTTTAACAGAAAGGAAATTAGTTGCTCTCCGCCATCCCAGTAGGAGCTTTGTGGGGTCCACTGGCATTCCTACAAATAAATATGATGCTAGAGGTTGGTGATTTGCTTTCCAATATTCTGATTCGAATCCGTGTGACAGGGTGAGCTCCCGTTGCTAGTCCCAGCTCCTGCCAACCTAGCAGTTTGAAAACATGCAAATGTGAGTAGATTAATAGGTACCACTTCGGCAGGCAGGTAACGGCGTACTGTTCAGTCATGCTGGCCACATGATCACGGAAGTGTCTACGGACAAACACCAGCTCTTCGGCTTTGAAACGGAGATGAGCACCGCCCCCTAGAGTCGGACACGACTGGACTTCATGTCAAGGGAAGCCTTTACCTTTACTATTCTGGTTTACCTTTTAGTAAAAGAATCCTTTAATATGCCAGGCAGGACAGGGAGTCTGGTGGCCACCGAAGGAGCTTCAGGACGAATATTGGTGTAACGAGGCACCAGTTTGCCTAACCCTGGATTAAGAACATGACCTCAATTACTGTCACATGAAACAGTCATTCCTGTTCATCGTTAGGCTCAAAGTCCTGGTAAGGATATTCCCTGGGTCATGTAAGAAAGGAGCAGGCATTTCACTGCACAGTTTCCTGTAGAAAACCTGAAGCATGATGCAAGTGCTCCACAGAGATGGCCTCCCACCAGAAATGGAAACTGAGCACCTGTTTGACACTTATGGAGCATCCCTGTTATATCTGACATCTGTTTTCAGAATAACAAATGGCAGGGAGACATGCCAGCCTGAAAAATGGATTTTTGCTCGGCTAAAGGACTGAAAAGGGTCAATAGCCATCTAATTGTCTGTCAAACCAAGGGCAGCCTACCTCAACTGAATATATCCCAGATAGGTAGGAAATGCAGCTCCCACAATTTCCGGCCAACATTATTTCTGACCCTGCTCAATAAATTAATTAACAAATTAATTACTGTATATGATTCATTGTGGAGCTGCAGAAGATTCCATAGCATGAAGGAGGCAAGGAGAGGACATCTGAGGTAGGGAAATAGAGGCCAAGATGTGCGGAGGCCAGAAGAGGTTTTCTTTTTAAAAAATTATTAATCATTTTTTAAAGAAAAAAGAAAGAGCAAGCAAGAAAAAGAGAAATTCAAAATGAAAAAAGAAAAAAATGGTACAGAAATACAGTATCTATAAGTAGACAAAGGAATTACCAAGATTGAACAGTTAGTGCTCAGTATATTGTTGATTAGAGATTAACCATAAGAATCATTACATTACATTAAAGTACCTTAAATTATTTTAACAATGTAAGAATTTGAATCTCTGAGCTAAATGCCAAAATCTCCACTATTTGGTGTTTAAAAATACATAAGAAGATGAAACTACTAAAAACTTTATAGATGAATATTTCTCATTTCTAACTAACTAGTTTCTAATTTCTAATTAATTAGCACTCCAACTAATGTACAATATTTACAGACATTTAAACATTTTTGTGTGTCTCTAATTTCAATTCTTTTGTCAGCTTTTTTCCCCTTAAAAACCATACTCTAGATACTTATATTTGCCTTGCTGCATAATATATAGTATGTAAGCAAGCCATACCTACTTAAATTTGGCTAGATTTCTGTCGTAAGTATATGCTGTTAATTTTGCCATTAATGCATATTCTCCAAATTTAAGTTCCCAGTCTGATATCTATATATATCATTATATATTTATCTAAATATATCTTTTTTCCAATGTTGTGCTAAATTTATCCATACCACCATAAACATCTATCTTAGTTAATTATGATATTTTTTTATTCATGCAGAATCAAGACCACCTACTAGGTATATAAACTGCTAGTCAGATATGACACGGAAAAAGAACAAATAAAAAAATGTCTGAAAAGCAAATCTTTAAAGAAACCATCACAATAAAACAATGGGAAGAATTATGGGACAAATCCATAAAATTCACTGTAAGAAAACTGGTACCAAATGTTTTATAGATGGTACACAACTCTGTCAATAATTGCCAAGATATACAGTATAAATGATATAGTAAAAATGTTGGAAATGCCATGAGACAGAAGGAAGATTTTACCATATGTTGTGGACATGTAAAAAAAAAAAAAAAACTCAAAAATACTGGAAAGAAATACACAGTACTATTCAGAGAATTTTAGAAATCAAATCTGAAATAAAACCAAAATTCTTCTTGGTAGGCATACTTCCAAAACATATTAAAAAGTATGTTTTGATAGGTTAATTTTCACATTTTTACTCCATTCACAGTGCACAGTGTGGAGGGAAGCGGAACTGCAGTCACACATGTGCATGTCCACACCCATATTTTCCTCCTTTCAGTCTGTGGCACCAGTCATTTTTTTCTTCACACCTAGTTCACTTGTTTAGTGGGAAGGAGAAAGTCCAAACAAGCAAACTGTGACCGGGTAAGGCCTGAGAGGCGAATGGTTCAACATCCCTTACACCCATGCTGTTGTTACTACTAGTTAGACTTTATCCTCTATGGTTTATAAGTGAATGGGGCAGAACCAGGAATGCTGGCTCTGTTATATCTGGTTTGATTAAACCTGTTATATTTGCAAGAACAAATGGAGGGTGGCAGATACAGTGTCAGGCTCACTCTCTATACCCATATAGAGGTAATCACTTCCTTTGGACTAAGGTATAATCCCTTGCCTGTTGCTGATTTCCTTGGCCACCACAGACCCCTTTCTAAGCTCCATAAACTCGGACCCCCCAACTCAAGTTCCATCAGCTACTTCTAGTGGAGGTAAATCCAAATTTTGCTGTGGTTGATTTTATCAGGTTAGCCTTGTAAATGGTATTACATTCTTTAATTCTGCTAACCTACCTTGCATTTTTCTTGTATGCTGTGAACTGAGAATGGATTTTCCTCCCTGTTCTCTCTGCTGCCCTCCATTAAACCCACAGATCCATTAAACAAGCAGAATTTCAAGAGGCAAAAGAGATATATACCCATTAATGAAGGCTCACAAAAGAATCACAGATTTGAATCAAGTTCTTGCTTCTGCCTGAGAAACAAGGAGCTGTGAGGTAATATACCTGTTAAGTAGACAGGTCCTGTCAATGCTGACCTTAAAAAGGGACCGGTGCAGATGTCTACCATAGCACAGACTTCCTCATTGTGCACTGACTCTAGAGATTCATCATCATCTGCTGAATTATGAGAAAGGAAGAAAATTATACACATGCACACCCACCCACAAAATGTATGAGTGCTTATGCTGCTTGGGGTTTCACTTAAAGGCTTTTCTGCACTATAGCCTCCAGCTGCTTAACTCCCATGAGTAAACTGGAAGGAATGAAGACAGCTTAAAAAAATCTCTTTCTGGATTTCAGCCCTTTCCTTCTCTTTGGCCACAGTGATAGTCCAGGGTTCAGTCCCAACTGCATTTATCACAGCCTCCAAATGGTGGCCTTCCTCTCCCATCTGTGCCAGGAAAGCAAGCAGCAATCATGTCTTTTCCATGTACTTTCAGGACACGTGGCCTGCATTGAAAGACCTTCCGTTTCAGACCCACTCTGTTGACTCCTCCTTGCACTTGATAACTTCCTATCTCACCTACCAGTGGAACAGTTAAAACGAAAAGAAAGAAGCCTCCACAGTTGTACCCTTTTTCCTTGTGGCTTGGGGGAGAAACTGGCAACACTCTTGTCAATTTCACTTAGTTAAAAAGAAGGGAAAAGGTGGGTGATGAAATTATAAATCCTGTAAAAAAGATGAGGGGGTGGGGGGGAAGCAGTCCCGCCTTTCATTGTTCCATCAATGAACTAATAACATTTTTTTTTAAGTTGAGCCTTTTACCATTATACTGGTGAAACAAAACAGAAAACAGAAGTTAACCCAGAGGTGTTGGGAGTCAGGTGGCATTCAAGTTTGACTGACAGACAGAAAGACAGATAGATACAGTCCTTCGAGGTAGGTAAGGTCTTGAAACAGGAGCAGCATGTGTTTCAGAAATGCTCTTTATTGTTATAAGATATAATAATAGAATCTGTCAGTGTTTCTCTCTACTACATCTTATACCAAACAAGATCAAGACAGAGTTAGTTTGAGTTTCTTTTTCATGCTTTGTTTCTCTCCCGTGACTAAGTAATCTTTCAAAGAGAATATTTGTAGCTCAGGGTTGAACTGTGGAGTCCTTGGTGCTCTCTGAGCCTTCTTGTTTTCTTGCAGACATTTCATTGCCAGACTAGGCAACATCTCAGTGCCACATCTTCAGAGGCACTGAAGGTGTTGCCTAGTCCAGCAACAAAACGTCTGCAAGAAAACAAGAAGGCTCAGAGAGCACCAAGGACCCTGCTGAGTAACCTTTTTTGAACCTCTTCCTCCCTTAATGGTTTGTTCATCCTTTCCCCACTCCCAAAGCAAGTTTGCATTCCACCACAGGTGCTCAGACTGGGGTGTGGGGGGGTGATCCTGCCACAGTGCACAGTAGCCAATACCTACAATGAAATGTAACAAAGCAGGTGAATCAGACAGCGCTGCTTGTCCTGACACAAGTTGGAAAACAGTATTTATTTATTTATTTGTGTGTTTGTTTATATTTATCCCACCTTTATTATTTTTATAAAGAACTCAAGGTGGTGAACATACCTAATACTGCTTCCTCCTCATATTTCCCCCACAACAGCAACCCTGTGTGGTGGGTTGGGCTGAGAGAGAGTGACTGGCCCAAGGTCACCCAGCCAGTTTTCATGCCTCAGGCAGGACTAGAACTCACAGACTCCTGGTTTCTAGCCCAGCACCTTAACCACTAGACCAAGCTGACCAAACTTTTGATTTATATCAGAAAAAAGATGAGAAGTCACCTTCCCAGTGGGGGAGAAGCAAGTAGATGTTGTTATTGTGTATTTTTGTTCTTGAGAAGCAGTTAGTGGCCTATACTAGTGTAGGGGAAACTGGCTGGGCGGATGGGCTGTCAGGCTATGCTACAAAGTTTCATCCAAAGGCAGAGGGCATATCAACACTTTCTGCTTGCCCCACACCAATATGGACCACTCACTGTTTCCTGAGTGCAAGTACAGATGACCTCCTCTTCCTCCTCCCATTTCCAGACAATTGTAAATATATCCTGCAGTCTTGTTTTCCAGCTTCTGTTCAAAACTGTTTTCGCACCCAAACTGTCTTAAGCCCTTCAGAATAGATCATCTCCAGTCCTTTGTTCTGTGCTAGTAATAGCCCCAGCATTAATTGGCTGCAGTGCCTGAGATGCCCTCTCCCTTCCAGGGGGCACTTGCTGCCCTGGGCAACCATTTCATCCTAGGCTACAATATTCTCTGCTGGTGAACAGTTGCTCTTGTTGAGCAATGGCCCATTAAGTCAATGGACCACTGTCAACCCTAGAAGCTCATGCTCCATTCAACTTAAATCTCCAGTGGGTGCCCTGTTAGTTTCGGCCTAGGCTGGGGAAAGCATGCTCCCCTTGCATTCCCACCCACTGCCCACTTCAAAGCTTCCCTTCCCTTCCATTTTTAAAAAAATGTCTTTAAGTTGCAACCTAGGGCTGTTGCTACTTTGTATGAAGCTAAACTATCAGTTCTTCCTTGTTACAAAGCGTCATGGACCTCCAGAGGAAGGTGGGAACCAAAGAACTGCCTGTTCTCCAGTTGCTTTGATTGGTTTAACATTAGAGCAATGGTGCTACTATAAAGAGGAAAATGAAGAAGAGGAAATGGTCTGCTTTAGTGTCAAAGGAGTTGATGTGGGGAGGTGGTGTGAAGGCATCCATGTCTGCAAATATCCAGGAAAGCATAGGAAAGGCATGGGAACTAGTGAGGAAGGAGCAATCTCTAAAAGGAAAAGGCAGACACTGTTAGACTGGTCCTCAGAGGAGCAAGCCAGCAAGGCTGGCCTTCCCTGCACAGATAGGACAGGCAAGAAGCAGGGGAACAACCAGTCTGGCCTTGTAGTGGCCCAAGTCTGGACTGAGCACAAACCCCATTGCCCACCCACTGTGATCCAGTTTATAATGTCTGAAGTTGACTTAAGAATCAGCCAGGAGCAGCACAGGAGAGAAGCAACTTAGGCCAGAGTGAGGAATTGCCTAAAGAGAGAACATCAGACTAGATGACATGTTTATAGCACGGCCTGTCCTTCCTTACCTAAAATATGCTTCTCTAATAACATACTACCACAGTACTGCAGTTGCCTAATATCTAGGACTCAGATTCATTATGTTTCACTAGGTTTGGTTGTGATGATCAGGCTAAATAGTGAGTCCAGGGAAAAGGAATCCAGGAAGCCTCACTTGGCTTGTATGTCAGATAATGCATTTTTCATAACAATCTAAACTTTCTGTGCTCCTTCTGTGCTCAAAGATCAGTTGACACTCCAGCAGCCTCCTGGGTCTTGAAGGCTCCCTCATAACCAAAATGTGGAAGTGCCCTAATGTTATTCATATGTACATAGGAACTTTCCCTCTCCTTTAATTTGCACCCAAAATCCCTGTCCTCTGCTCTTCTTTCTGCTGTAGCAGGTCTTGTTCTGTGTTTCAGAAAATAAAATGTGTACAGTATGTACAGAATTCACACTGTGAATCTGAAGGCAGATCAAGAACCCTGGAGTAACAACATATAAGCTACTGCAAACTCCAGAACATTTTTGGGGTAGAGATGGTTGGCAAAGAAAAGTCAAGATTACACCACTCTGAACGAAGCCCGCTTGACCCCACCCCTAGTTACAGAGACCCTCAAGGAGAACTATCTCCCACACTTAGTCAGAGAGGCTAGTCTGCAGGTGGTGGCAGCAAAGAAGGAGATCAGGAGATTAGGCAGCTCTTGGGCATGGCCCCTTGAAAGTACCTGATGAGGATTACCCCCTAATGCCAGTCCTGCTACACAAATGCACCATTTTAAGGAACAAAGTGACATGGTAGGAGGAATCATGGAATCAGGGCTGAAATGGGCCATTGAGGGCATTGAATGGAACCCATTGCTTAGTTACGACCCCTCTGAGTAAAGTTCAGTGTCCTAGCCACCTAGTTTCCTTGGCAACAGTGTAGAAATGATTTCCCATTGCCTTTTTCTGGGATGTTTTAAATACTTTCCAGTTTAGCCTACAGCCCTGAGATTTTCCTGCTGGTCTCTCATCTAAGTACCAACAAGAACTGACCCTGCCTAGTTTTTTGAAGTCAGCCAAAGCTAGTTAGGTTTTGCCACCTAGTGCCCTGCTCAGTACAGGAATCCATATTAAACCACCAATGATAGTGTCTCTTCATCCTCTGCTTGAACAGGAAACAGGAATTCACCACCTCATTGGAGATGAACTGAAATTCAGGTCCCTAGTAAATATTAAATGTTCAACAAATGTTCCATTTCTGTCAATGCTTTGTGCCTGATGAACTCTTAAGCAATACCTATTATTTCTGTGTGAGCATTTCCGACCCACAGCCCCTACTGCTGTGTGTGCATATTTGTGCACTCCTCCTGGCATATGCAGTACATTTTGACATCTGTATCCCTAGGAAATGTTTATAGCTTAATTTCCAGAAGCCTGAGCACTCAGAGCTTGTAAAGCTGCATCCACATGTGTGTGAGTGTTGTGTGTGTGTAAGAGAGAGAGAGAGAAAGAGAGAGAAAGAGAGAGAAAGAGAAGATAATTAGAATTAAAGGTCTGGGGTTGCTCGTAAAAGCTGCCTTCTGCTTTTTCAGAGAAACACAAGCATTTGCTGGCAAGAGTGCAAATTCTGCATTTGTGAGACACTGGCCAAGAGATAAAATGCCAATAAATGGGCAGAATTTATGTGAGCCAAACAAGCTTTTGGCAGAAAGAAAATAACATTTCAGTTTTATAAAGCATTCTATTGCCACTGTTAGTTAACAGGCCACAAAAATGGGGCCAGCAAGGATTGGGTAAATCTGTCTCCAGCTTTTTCCAGACTTGAAAAGTGGATCTGATGAGATTAGAAGGAAGAATTCATATATACCCTGGTGGCTCCTTTAACTAATTAAAGCATTTAAGATAGTCTGCTCTATCTAATAAGGCATTTAAAAAATCCAATAAAGTGAATAGGCTCTTACCTGATATCTGAAAATATATTTACATTAAGGAATGAATCAAATGCTCATTAGCTGAGGAATATAAACATTTTAAAGTAGAAAAGATTTCTTACATGCATGGCCATCATTTTCTCTAGAATTGAAAGGCAGCATTCAGTGAAGGTGCCACTTAATTTAATCTTCACAAACATCTCATAAGAGGGGAATGGGGATTGGCACAAAGCTACCCAATGGATTCTACAACTGAATGAATAGGAACCTGATCTTGGTTTTCCTCACACCCAATCTCATTCACACACCCACACCCCAAAATCTTAATGCTTTTAATGAAGTATGTTCCTTTCTATGCCATCTGATGTCAGAAATCCATGCTGACCTTCAAAAACTGCTACAACAGTGTCACTCTTCACAAGTTCTACCTTGCCAGCAGGCAGGGCCGCAACTAGGGGAGGTAAGCGGGGCATTTCCCCCAGGCACCATGCTGGTGGGGTGCCAAAATGAGCACTGGGGGGGGGGGGCGCCAAAATGGGTGTGGAATCCATGTTTGCCCCAGGTGACACAGACCCTAGTTGCGGCCCTGTCAGCAGGATCCCTCTCATTTTTTAATGTAACTGTGATTCTGCTCTTGTGGAAACTACTGTTCACATGACAGATCTAGGTTTTGGTGGATGGATGGGTAGGGGATGGATTTCAGTATAAGATACTGAAAATTTTGCGGGGGAGATGGACGGTAATAGAAATTTGAATAATAAATAAATATAAATAAATAAATAAATCTCAGGGAGATTCTAGGTTCAAGAGAGAGTGGAGAGTCTGATCACTAAATTATGCTTCCAGGTCCAATTCAAGGTGTTGGTTATGACCTTTAAAGCCCTACATGGCATGGGACCAGGTTACCTGAGAAACTGCCTCATCCCCTTAACATCGACCTGTCCCACCTGGTCATGCAGAGAGGGCATGCTACGAACCCCGTCAGTAAGGGAATTACAGGAGGCAGGTCTTCTCTGCAGTGGCACCCGCCCTCTGGAACATTCTGCCCCCGGAGGTGAGGCAGGCCCCTTCACTCCCGGCCTTCCAGAAGGACTTGAAGACCTGGTTCTGCCACCTCGCTTGGGGGGGGGGGCACCAGTTCTTCTTGGGGGTGGCAATACCATAGATCTCTCCCCAACGAATAAGACCTTCACCACTTGGATTTTATATTTATTTTATCTTTATTTATTGGTCTATTATATTGTAATTTATATGCCTTAATTCTGATTTTATTGTAAACCGCCCAGAGTCCCCTTTTGGGGGAGATGGGCAGTGACAGAAATCTGAAAAATAAATAAATAAATAAATAGATTCAAGAGCCAGAAAAACAGTCCTACAAACAAGAGACAAAGAATTATTCAAGCCAGTCCATAAATCCAAAGTCAAGAAGCACTGTATCCACCATAAGAATAGTCGGAATGGATGGATGGATGGGAGAGATGATAGATAAAGATATCCAAGAAAATAGTCACAGAATCCAAGCTGGGGGTACATGCATCTGATGTTACTTTCTAAAGATCCCAGCAATTCAGCTCAATTTTCACTCATCATAGTTCTGACTAGCAAGGAGGCTGTTTCTCCCAAGGAACCTAACCCTACAATCTGGTGTTCTGCTGTTTAGCCCACTGTTTTTCCATTTGGCAGCTTGACACTGCTTATGATTCCAAGGTTGTGGATCCCAGCCTGAAATTACCAACTCCAAAGATGTTCCAGGGACTGGTTCTGCTTTAGCTTCTACTCCCTGACCCAAGCCTGGGGACATAACAGGCAACCCAGGCTTCATATTCTCCTCTCCTGCCTTCTCCTTTGAGAAAGAACCCTGGACAGACAGGAAGTATTCAAATGCTTCTCCATGTCTAATCAACAGATGAAATAAGTTTTGCAATTTTTATTTTCAGAGTAATTTTAATTGTTGCAGGTCCTGTGCAGCCACACTTAAAATACTGCTTACATGTTAATTAAGCAATTTCACCCTGCAGGACCCAGGAAACACGCCTTCTCGGTGATGGCGTCTGCCCTGTGGAATGATATCCCCTCAGAGATCTGTAATGCTCCCACCCTTCTGATTTTCTGCAAATTGTTAAAGACCTGGTGGTTCTCCCAGGCTGTGGGTTAAGATGACACTTGAATCCCTTTGGTTTTGGGTTCTGTCTTCTGGTCAGCTGTATTATTTTTCTTTAACATACAATTAAAAAAAAATTAAAAGAAAACAGTGTAAGTCACCCAGAATCACCATGGAACTGGGTGGCCTCGAAATTCGGGGGGGGGGGGGAATAAATAAAGTTTGATTGTGCTGTTTTTCATTTTTCCAGCTTTAGGTTCAGTCTATTAAATTTTGGAATCAGTTATAATTTAAAAAAAAGAAAAAGAAAGTATACTTCTCCCCCCCTGCAAAAAAATCCATCCTTTTACCTAGAAGACTCTTCTCTGATATCCCTTTAGACTGAATACAATCATCTGTCCAGAAGGATACATGGCTGAGGGGGCCATCACTGGTACAACATACAATCCCAGCACTTTTCAACTGAGTGGGTTCACTCAGGTGCATTTGATCAGATATAAAGAAATTAGATTATTAGTTGTATTTATGAATTACCATAAAAGCTTATTTTGATTAAGACAATTTTTATGGCTGTAACAGAGTTGTGGGCAGAGGATGTTGCTGATGCTTTTTCGGCTTCATGTTTTGGTGGGCCTAGTTAGATGCTGAACTTGAAAGCCAAGGCCAGGTTTTGAAAGGCAAGGAAGGCAGCAAAGCGGAAGAGCTTTTGGGCTCAATGCAGAGTGGCTGGCAAGCAGCATTTCTTTAATTTTCTATCAATTATCAGGCCACACCACTTTTCTTCATTAATTCCCTTGCAATTCAATGGGAACCTCCAAGTCCTCAGATAAGGCAGTCTTAGCCATATTGCAAGTATACAAAGAGTAAACTAAAATGAGCACTTAATGTTGTCCTTTTCCAGCCACTGATCTTCAATCAACTTTCCCACCTTTGTTGACTTAATATTTTCTACGGAATTTCTTTGGAAACCTTGAAATACCTGACACTTTTTAAATTATGAAATGTGGGAAGCTCATGTAGCTATAGCAGAGCACTTGTGATCCTTGTGACCAGCCTGCTGTTTCATAATTAAAACCGTATTTCATAAACTTTCCATATGATTGCAGGTTGAATTCGAAGGCTTTTGATTATACAGTACGCAGAGTGTCAGTTCTGGGCAAATAGCTCTGTTTTTCATTAGAAAAAATACTTTTGGTTTTTTTGAGCATGACAGTTTCTCTGGGGATAAACTTTTTAATCTGCAGAGGTGATCAGATGGACTGTATCAGTTCAGAGTGCAAGTGGATTATCATGTTCTGAAATGCTTTCCTACAATTACTTTTAAAAACATGTTCTGCCAAAAGAAAATGAGAAAAGCTGGCAAAGGGCTTAGATACAGTCTTTCACTCTCTGATGAACAAAGTTCCTAAGGGTTTTTAAAAAAAATATGGAAAAGATTCCACAGCTGGCATCCCCCCCAATCTACTATCTGTATTTTCTACCTCATTCCTTTACAAATATGGATAAGGCCTTGGCACAGACTTGGTTTAGGTTTCTTAAGAACAGACTGCATAAGTTGCACTTCTCTGTCCCCAGTGTGCACAAGCATCTATGTCTCAGTTCCCTAGAACCCCCTCCTTTTCTGTATACTGGTAGTCCTTGACTTACAAGCACAATTGAGACCAGAACTTTCATTGCTAAGGGATGCAGTCATGAAGTGAGTTGTGTCCAATTTTATGACCTTTTCTGCTGTGTTCATTAAGTGAATCACCACAATTGTTAAGCAAATCACATGGTCATTAAATGAATCTGGCTTCCCCCATTGACTTTGCTTGTTGGAAGCACCCTGGGAAGGTCACAAATGGTGATCACATGACCCCAGGATGCTGCAACCATCATAAATACATGCTGGTTGCCAAGCATCCAAATTTTGATCATGTGACTGTGGGGACGCTGCAATGGTCATAAGTGTGAGGACTGGTCATGAGTCACTTTTTCACTGCCATCATAACTTTGAATGGTCATTAATCAAATGGTCATAAGTCGAGGACTACTTGTGTACAACTGCATTCAGCACTTTTTTCTTCTACAATCATATTTGTTACAAAACTATTGTTTTGTCACACGATATAGAACCTTTTTCTTCGCAGATCTTTTAACTTTAATTAAACAAAGTGATTCTCCAAAGCCTTGTCTTTCTTTAAATAAGTAATAGGCAGGACCACCCTTGCCATTCATTTCCAATTGACTTTGATAAGAAGAAACTAAGACCCAGAGCATAGGGTTAAGAATGACTGGGATGCAAAGAAAAGCAACTGAAACCATGGGTCCATCTCATCCAGTATTTTCAAGAATTAACACAAAGCAGCTCTCTGGGTTTTTTTTTTTTTTTTAACCCTTTTTTGGAGACACCAAGGATTGAACCTGCAATTTTACATAGGCAAGCACATGTTCTGCCATGAGCTACAACCCTATGCATAAAGCTGCAATTGTAGCCCAGATGAGGTAATTTCAAGTGTCAGTGATGTCAGTGGGAAAACAGGATTGCCTCTCCCTTAAACACACACACACAAAGACACATCTCTTTAAGATTAGCACAGAGGCAGGACCCAGCAAAGTTGAAAGAACGTCCATAGGCCTATGAATGTCCATCCAATTAATGATGTCTGAAGACAAACTGATGCATTGTATTAGTCTCACCAACATTTAGGGCCAAGCTACATGCAACATAATTGGATTTATTCCCTTCTGGAAAACATGCAATCCCAGGGAATTGCAATAAATCATGTCATGACAACAGTGCTGAGAAAGGGGAGTTTTTAACCTTCTTCTCCACAATAAAATTGCCCTCCTAGCTGCTGTTTTTCCTCCAGTGTAACTTGCCTGTCCAGGGAACAAATGTCTGGATGGACTTATTTTGATTCAGAAAATAATATATGGAAAAAGAGTTCAGTGCTGCTTCTTCTCCAGATTCTGCTCAAATCAAACTAACAATGCTTCTCATAGGCACATGTCATTAAAAGAAAAAGAAAACATCTTGCAAGTCCAACTAACCAATTGTGGGACTCATATTCAACGAATTGTTTAGCATTTATGTTCTTGAATGACTTCTAAATTTAAAGTTTGCAGCATATTTCAGGAGGGGTATTGTAAATTGATGGTGATAATAGCACCTTTGAAACTTATGCTCCTGAGAACCTCCACAAAGATCACTGCAGCTGTAGCACACTGCCATCCTTCTGCAAATTTGGCCTCCTTCTTCCCTTCTCTTCTGATTGCTTTGAAAGCCTAATCAATAGACGTATATTCCAGAAAGAGCACAAAAGCTCTCTGTCTAGGGTGGAATTGTTTCAGAGGCCAACTGGGCTATTTTTAGCTAGCTGATATAGCAAACACCATCCCTTGAAAAGACATGCCAGAACTTTTTCAAGGCAACTAATGAATTTAAACAGTAGTAAAGCTGAAAAGGTTAGCAGGCCTGACCTTTTTTACAGGGGCCCACCTGTCTTCATGGATTCACCAGCTGTGACAGGACTGTTAAAACCACCAGATTCCACATTCCTTTCCCTTCACAAGAGAAAACAGCTTCTCTGACTTATTGAAGAACTGACTAGTGTCATATGGAGAACAAAGTAAAATTCATTGATAACAAAGTAACCTGGCCAACTCAAGCAACAGCTGAAGTCTCCATTGCTGCAGAATACTCCATTATAAAAATAGACATGTAGCGTGTCTGTACTTTTCAAAAGAGCTAGATAAAAATAAATATGCTAGAAATGCAGCCCGTTGGATTTGGAAGAGGCTGGATCTTATGCTGGGCAAAGAGGTTGGCAACTTTCTAGGAATGGTGTGCAAATGTGCAGCAAAATGTGCAGTACGTAGAGCTTCAGAGTTTCTGTAACATGTGCAGAGAAACCCAAATGAAAGTATTTTTACAGAGATGACTTTTAAGTGGAAAGAGTATCTTGTGGAATTTTCAGTCCCATTCCTGATAACTGAAGCAGGAATGATGCATCATTTGGGGCTGAGCAGAAAATAGCACCTCAGTTGCTGAATTTGCACAGCAGGCTTACTTGTAGTAATTATGGTGAGTTCAGTTTAACCTAGTTTTCAACATTTCGCAATACACTGAGCTGTATGCCAACCCCACAGACTAGCTTTGCATAACACGATAGACTAAAATGTGGTTGGCAAGTTGAGGTTTTGATGATTGGAGTAAAAACAGTGGTCCTATCATACAGCATGACTGTCCCAGCCAGCCTCTTATTTAACTTGCCTTCATACACTGGTAGCACATGCTGGGGAATGGCTTGGTCTTCTATGTACTTTGTACAGTCCTACTAGTTAGCACAAGGCAGGCTGTGAAACTGTTTCCTGTCCCATTTTCTTTCCCATCCACTACCAATTTGGGGGGAAAAAAGGTGTAAAACTTCAGTGTCACAATTGGAAATGTTACCACTATGGGCCAGTACAGGAATTACCTACCTCTATTCCATTTTCCACATATACACAGAATGGTGCAATAGAGGGGGAGAAATAGTGACAGCAACAGAAATGAAGTACCTAGAAAAACCCCGTTCTTTGCAGAACCATTTTGTAATTTCATCATGGTTGTACATGTCAGGAGGGAGAATTAATTCCAAGGTAAGGAGTTCAGATGATGCAAAACAGATTAGTTGACTGGGTCAGGTAAGAATAATTCCAAACAAAATTAGATTTGTTTGGGGTTAAATCCAACCCCTGAAGGTTAGGTTAGGTTAGGTCAAGCAACTCTGTTGTGGGGAATCATACAAATATTTATTCCCTCAAGACTCAGTTTAGTGTGTCCTGTAAACAGACCCACCTCACTGCACTACATTTATGAGGTTTTGATGCTATTGTTTTTCTCATTAACTTCTCTTGTATAGAGCAGAGAAACTCCTTTCTTTATGTAGAGTTGCCAGATCTGGGCTGAAAACATCTGGAAGACTACTACCAAAACCTCTAACTCTAGTAGCCCTATGCTAGGACCAAAGTAGCTGTTACCCCAAAAGCATGCTGTGGTTGAAACCAATGTTTGCCCCTCTAGTGTGCCCATCTCCTGTCAGAGATCTCTCACCTACCTACTACAGTTTATCTCATTATCAAGTCCTCTTTTTTCACTTCCACTGGTGGGTTTGAAGGAATAGCAAGAGTGGATAGTACAGTCTGTACTGAAGCAAAACTTCCAGCCATGACTGAATCATAACAGTCGTAATAGTATTTGAAATCATGTATTAAATTTAAATATTTGTAAATCTGTTGTAGTCACTTTGTAATGCAGTTTTTACAATAGGTGCCTGGAAATTAGAGAAGTTGAACTTCAGCATATCTGGAATGGCTCCAACTTGAGCAAGACACTTATGTAAACTTTTCAAACAGTATCTACATCAGGTCCTTCTTATGTGTATTTTGGAAAGAATGTGATTTGTTTGATTCAGATCAATCATACACTCTGACAGAGAGTTAAATAGGAGGTTTCTTTCTGTATAATTGCAATATCCCTCAACATATACTGAGTGGAATTCAAAAGGACATTGTCTCCATATTCACATGAATGGAGTAAGTTATTTTAAATGGATTGTAGATTAAACTCATGACTTCTAAATGCTTGTTCTCTCTGTTCTCACTGGGTTCCTAAGTTCCATCAGGTCATTCATATTTCCCTTCAAGCAACAATATTTTTATATCTATTTGTACACAGTCTGATGCAGAGTAGTCTTGTGATCACCAGGTATCTGAGCAAATGTTCTGCAACCTCATTTATTAGCAACCTCCCCATCTAAATTCTTTTATCTATTTAATGTGTATATAGTTTTTAATACACACAGCATTCTTTGAACTTTACAGAAGTGTTTAACGATCTGCATAAAAAGAGCAATGTAAGAAAAAATATGTCACAGCCCTTTCAAAAGATATTTTTAAAGTGAACTTCAGTGAAGAGCAAACACTAGAATGTGCCATTAAGGAGCATGTGAAAAAATACAATATTGAACCAAAGCCTATTATTTTTGTAGCAATATCAAAAGCAGAAGCATCAGGAATAATAGCAGTATTGTGGCTGAATGCTTCCCATTTTATTAATTGAGGGCTAAGAACAATAAGAAAGTGATACTACTGGTTAAATCAATGTCCTGCAAGTTCTGTTAGTAAATGGCTCATTAACTGGCAACTTACAGGACCTTTTTGCTTGTGTATTAATGTGTATAAGAAATCTTTCTGTGTGTCATTAAACAGAAAGTTCTGCACTTCCATCATCCTACATGAGCTTCCTACAATATGATCCCCTGGTTTGACGGTTGGTTTGTTTCTTTTCTAAAATAGTAGTGCACTGTACATCTCTTATATCTACTAAGCCAGGATAGGGAAATGAGGGATATGTTTTAGGCAGCCCAGTGAGAGAGAAGATGATGTTTGTCTATGTATAAGTCTATTTATTTGTACTTCATCTTTTGATTTTTAACTAGAGGTCAGAATTAAAATATTTACTTAAGAAGAAGAATGGAATGAAGTTACTTGCCAGTTTGTTTATATACATTAATTCCTAAGATTCTAAGTGGCTCACAATTTTAAAAAAATCTGTACAATACAATATTGAAAAATTAACATGATAAAAGACATGAAGCCTTTTAACTAAAAAAAGAAAAAAAATCTACCCTTGAACAGCTTTCACTTGAAATTGCTTTCAATTAAATTGCATCCTGTACACCAGTGTTTCTCAGCCTTGGCAGCTTTAAGATGTGTGGGCTTCAACTCCCAGAATTCCCCAGCCAGCATGCTGGCTGGGGAATTCTGGGAGTTGAAGCCCACACATCTTAAAGCTGCCAAGGCTGAGAAACACTGCTGTGCACCAAAAGCCTGTTGGATTAGCAGAATCAGGACTGTAAAATGAACCAAAGCTATCCATCTTGGCCATAGCCTCTATCTACTCTTCCAATAGGAATCACACATCCAAAACTGCCCTCAAGTTGTGGTCCTGGTTTTCCAGACCCAGCAGCCAATCCTAAAGATGGAAGAATACTGAAAGTTTCAGTAGTTGTTCAACAAAACAGGGGAGAGGGCAAAACTCTGAAATAGCCCCCACCGAAGTGCCTAGGGACTTGTGTTCTCCTCTCCCACTAATACTGAATGGAAGAAACTACTCAAGAAGGAACAGAATCACTGCAGAACAGTACTCCCAACCCTCGCAGACCGTGCAAAAGGATGACATGACTGAGAGCAGTGGACACCACCAAGAAATCAAGGAAGAAAAGGAGGATAAGCTCTCCCATTTAGTCTCACCATAGGTCATCTACAAGAGTGGCCAAAGTTGCTTCCATACCATGTCTGGGCCTGAGCTCAGACTGATCAGTGGCAGGCCTTTCGAGTTCATAATCCAAACTGGTTTGGTATAAGAGGCATTATATTGTTAGGCCAGGGACAAGGAACTAGTGTTGCTCCTGGTGTTACAGCTTAGGAAATCCCTGCCCATTGGTCCTGCTGACTGGACAGCTTGGAATTTTCATTCAGCGACGTTTGATGGACCCTTGTTCCCCTCCTTAGGCTGGGTAATAACTTGGCACTTCTGCTTTTACTGAAATGTCAAAATGTTTGTCCATTAACATTAAGGCTTGACCTAAATGCTTTTTCAAAAGTGGAGATCTGTATAATATTTCATTCATATTTATTTTAAGGGGAACGTCAGTGGAGAGTCTCTCTTCCTGCCATAGGATCAATTATATCTCTAAACAGAATGCTGTTATGGAAAACAGGCTTTGCTCAGCCCTCATCTAAATTATTATAACTACATGGGCCAAAATAGAGAGGTTAGGGATCTTAACAGATATTAATGGGAATACTATTGCACTTGACAGAGGAGGACTTGCCCACAAAAGAGCACAAAATATAGCACTCCACCAACTGCTCATAAAGGAAAAATAGAAAGAATGGAACATAACCATTTTTAACATATGATGGAGCAACAGTGATGTAGGGACTTGTTTCTAAGGCATATTTTTCGAAGTATGAGAGGTAACACATTAATGTGTCAGGTTCATGCCACCTTAAGTCAAGCAACAACATGAGAAACAAAGAGTTAGGAAAATACACCTGCACTCCCTTTTCAGCTGACGAAGTTATAGATCTTCTGGGTCTGACCTGCCAAGCCAACAGAAATTAAACAGGCAAATTTTAATTTAAGATATTAGCATAACCAACCTACCCCAACCAAGTGCCCTCCAGAAGTGTTGAAACTC
Source organism: Candoia aspera (assembly GCF_035149785.1). Classification (NCBI taxonomy): domain Eukaryota; kingdom Metazoa; phylum Chordata; class Lepidosauria; order Squamata; family Candoiidae; genus Candoia; species Candoia aspera. The sequence goes on along the minus strand of NC_086153.1, from coordinate 78,213,272 downwards.
CAGCTCCCAGAATTTCCAGTTTGCCTGGAAAGCATAACTGCAAAGAACCAGATTCGGGAATACTCCCCTGAACAATAAACCATCGTTCAGATACACCTTAGAACCAGGGAATCATGACTTATTATCAATGGGGAAATTGTGTCTATAACTAATTGATAATAAACAAGAATCAGACAACAATCTCAAGATGTTTTTTTCAATTCTGTCTGGTATAACAGTAAACTATATGTTTTACTGTATTTTATATTATATTTTGAGAGCCAGTCTGGTGTAGTGGTTAAGGCATCAGGCAAGAAACTGGGAGACTGAGTTCTAGTCCCACATTAGGCATGAAGCCAGTTGGGTGACCTTAGGTCCGTTACTTTCTCTCAGCCCTAGGAAGGAGGCAATGGTAAATCACGTCTGATAAAGCTGCCAAGAAAACTGCAGGGACTTGTCTAGGCAGTCTCTGAGAATTGGACATGATTGAACAGATATATATATATATATATATATAATGTGATATTTTAATACAGTTGTCACTGTATTTTTAATTATATTGTGTTAGAAATTATTCTTCTTAGGTGTCCTGAAAGCCAGTTGTTTGTTGCAAGGCAGGAATAATCTCATAAATAAATATTGTTCTCTATCAACAAACTGTCCACAATAAGATAAAACAACCACTTGATCTTGGTGGATCTCAAAAAGCAAAGCAGAACTGGATCTAGTCAGTACTTGAAAACATTCTAGCAAAGTCAAGGATGGTCTTATTGTTCCTAAGAAATCTATACATCATGAGATGAGTTCAGTTTGAAGGAGAATTTATCTTTTTTTAAAAAAATAACTGCACCCAAAATGTAAATGCAAAGACAGAACATGGGAAGCTATTGTAGAACTATGATGAGGTCTATAGAATTTGTGCAACAGTGCAACTGTGGTTGTGCATGTCTCCTTTTTATTGAATACTTTTATATTAAAAAATTGAAGGAATGCAGGCACTGCGTCCAAGCATACTATTTCCTTGAAGGATTTGTATGTTCTATTTCAAAAATGCATCAATTTCCTTTCAGCCTAGTCCTAGCAACAGAAATTAAAAAGCAATACAAGAAAGCGTCATTTAACATGGAGAAAGTGTCACAACGCTGTCATTGGGGCAAAAGAAAAAAAAAATCAAATGCTGTCAAAATATAAAAGAGTATTAATATCAAACTATTTAGACTTTAAATTGTGCCTTTCCTGATGTATTTACAATAGTTGTATGCTATTTTTCTTCTCAATTGCACTGGAAGTAAGTGGCAAGAATCATGAAAATAAGATTCAGTAATAAAGTTTAAAAATAACAGAGGTAGGCATTGATTAGAAAACCAAGTAATATAATCCAGAGCCATGGGAAAAAGCCAGATCTTCATTTACATCTGAAAATTGATCAGTTCAGAGCTGGCAGAGCCTCAAACAGTGAAGGATCTCACAGGATGGATGTAGGATCTGCTTTTGGGGACATTCAAGCGAAAATTCAGAGGGTAGAGCAGGGGTTCCTAAACTTTTTGCCATCACACTCCCTTTAGTATAATCTTAATGTGCACACCTGCCCTAAAAATCCAAACACCAAAATGAACACAAATGAACAATGAAAACAATACAATGGAACTGTGGGTAAGGTGGGTTTATTGGAAACCATGTAGCCAAAAGGTCCTTCACACCTCCCCTGGGTTCTGTCTGGACCTCCCCAAGGGAGGCACACCCCACAGTCTGAGAAACCCTGCGGTATGGGGAATGACACAAAGCTTCTTTTATAGCTCCTAAAGGCTACGCTGGTTTGTGCAGGAGCAGGTGGTTTGGTCAGGAGCCTGAAATATCATACCCAGCATTTTAAATTGCCCCTGGAGGTGAACTGTAACCAGAGCATCTGGGATGGGGCAGATGTTACATGCTCCGATTTTTTGAAAGAGGGATGAGCAACCTGTTCACCATAGATCCCGCTCCAATTGCCACTGCTGAAAAACAGTGGCATCACATCCTATTGTTTTGAGATAGGAAACAACTAAAATTGTGATGGATGACCTAAACTAGGATTATTATAATTTTTAAAAAGCCCCCAGAAACAAACACAAATCCAAGTAAGAAAATAATGACCCCAACTCTGTACACACAAGGCATAGCCCTGTCCATCTTGCACCACTCATTGCATGGCCCATTGCTCTCTCTCTTGTAAAGTAATACCGTCATATTCTGAGTGCTTTGCCTCCTCTTCACCTTTACAAGACAGAGGCTTGACGAAGATAAAGAAAATAGATATCTAAAGAAAATACTGTAGATATTCTAAAACAGCATAAGATGAAGAAATAGGCATCTCCTTTGTTTGCCAAACTTCCTAGCTGACTAGAGTTAACTAGTTTAAAACTGGCATCTGTTTGCTCTCACATGTTCAGCCTAAAAGCCTATGGGGTTATACCAATACTCAGAATTTATTCTTAGAAGGGGAGATATATTTTAAGTATGAAAACTCAGTACTTAATCCTGGAAATCTTATTTTTTAAAATAAATCAATAAGGTTTATTTCATTAAAGTTCTTATCCTCAGGAGATTTTGATTGTTTAGGGTTATATACTAAAAAAAATCTCATTGCAATCATAGTTTCTTCTTCATTTAGACATCATAAACTATAATTTTGAAAACTGTTTCTTGGAAATTTTGTGGTTGTTTTACATCTTTTATAACTTTGGCTGGGATAGAAGAGTACTGATGCTTCAAATCTGACTGTTATGAATTACTAATAAGTTGCTCTTTTGGGGGGCTCTTAATAACTTTGATAAATTTTGAAACTGCCAAATAGAATATTCATATAATTGGGACCATTTTAATTGGCAAGTTCTGTCCAGCTCTGATTTTTTTTTTAAAAAAGAAAACTGATGTGATCATCAATTTTACTTAGCATTTTGCCAATTTGATGTTTTCCTGCAATTGTCTTTTTTTAAATAGCTTTTATTAATCAGCAGAGCTATTAAGTTGAGACGGCTGATGTCCATTTAATTTAAATAAGAAGCTGTCAGATTAATCCAATTAAAGCAATTCTAACATGACATGATTGAAGTTAGAAAACAAGGAAGAGTAAGAAAATGCACCAAACTCCTATAATGGGTAGCTTTTTCAAGTGAGGCAAGTTTTGGAAAGTTTCTATGACTCAGATTTGACTAATCTGACTCAAATTAAATCTAATTGATAGAAAGTGCTGCAGTTGGTTCACAATTATTTCAAAAATAATGTAATGGAGGTCTGATCTGAGGAATTAAGAATTTCCCACTCACGTTTTTTTGATGTTCAAAATACTTAAAAAATATTTTACCTTACCAGTGATCATGATCATGGAAAAGCTGCATCTGTGCACATGAAGTAAATGGGAATGGTAGAGATGTGGGCTAATGTCTTTTGCAGTACAGAATCCTACATACACCAGGAGGTGACTCTGAGAAACCTAACTGTGCCCCAACTGAGTTCCCCCGAAGGCAGCCATGGCAATCTTATTTTTAGATGTTTAGGGATCTATCCCTAAATCAAGACTAAGATTTCAGTGTGCTCAAAAAAGAACAGCAGGTCAAACAGCAATGGGATCTCAGGGATGCTGTCAGGAAAGTGTACTGAAGAGCTTCGTCCTCTCTTCCCTCTCTTTCTCTCTCCCTCTCTCTCCACACACACACAAACACAAACACAAACAGGAAGAGAAGTGGGGTATGTATACCGCACGCACACACACACAATGAAAAGTGTGGATCACATTTTATCCCTTCTTATTGTTCACCAGAATCAAAAGATATGCAAACCATTCCAAACTGACTGTGTTAATGTTTGCTGAAATCAAAGCAACTAATACACCCTAAAGTATAGAATCTAAGACATATATAATCAATGTATGATTAATTAATAAAATAATTAATTTGAATTATGCATTACATAACAGATTTTTCCTGAACTTTATGATATCTCCCAAATATCCATCCATTTTAATATTGGGGTGCTAGCACTATTCAAACTTAAAATCCTTTTGTCAGTACTGACTCTTTGTGGAATCCAGTCTTTTTAAAGTCAATATAATGTCCTGTTTGCATTACATCCTGACTTTTATGGCATGTCCCCCTCCTAAGATATCCCCCTACTTCAGCAAACCTGCATGTGGAAATCAATCCAAGGCTATTAAGCTGTGTCTGGTCTCAGAAGGACCTCCCCAAATGGGATGGGAGTGAAAGCATTATAAATGTCACTCAGCCTTGCACTGTGGAAGGACCTTGGCACCTCAGGGAGAAACAGTGAGGTGCCTAGGATTCCCAGTCCTTTGTAATGATGCTAAAAAGAATGAATGAAGAAAGGCTCTAAGAAGGGTTAAACAATATATGCCTTGGGTATTTTTTGCTTTCTGTCATCAAGATGATCCAAGACTGGGGACAAGCTTTTCTGCAGACTGGGGGGATTAAACCGGGTATACATAGATTTACATCCAATCCTGTTTCAGATGGAGGAAGTAGATGAGCAGAAATATATAACTCAGAGGCAAGAGGAAGGCCGTACCCTCTCTATAAGGGCAAAAGCTGGTGAGGCAGGAACCTGTGGTTCTCAGGTCAAACAGAACTGTTATATAAACACTCAGCAGTCCTGGGAAGAGATTGGCCAAATTCCATTTCCTTGAAAAGGCAAGAGGAAGGAGTCCAGAACGTAAACCTTGAAGCAAATGTATTGATGTTGATATTGACATCTGTGTTCTGCAGTGCACAGATTGTCTGCACCTGTATGGCTTCTGTCTTGTCTGTAATAAAGCAACTTATCTAGCTGCATCTCTGTGAGGTTCTCCTGTACGTAAGTGCCTCCAAGTAATGTATTAAGCACTTGGAAACTTGAGATTTATTGTCATGCTTGATGCGGATCCTGACAGTCTCTTCCAAAAAGTCATGCTGTAAACTTGGAGCATTGTAGTCACTATTTTGAACTAGGGATTATCATATGTTCATATCCAAAAGAAATTGTCATAAGATAAAATCAAATTTTGAATTGTTGGCCTGTTTTATTTAATGCCACTCCTACTACCAGAATCAAAAACTGGCTATATATAGTATGTGTATGTGTGTACACACACACACACACACACATATACACATACATACACACAGTGTGTGTGTGTGTGCGTGTATGTATGTGTGTGTGTGCGTGTGTGTGTGTGTATATATATATATATATATATGAATGACTTTTCCATGTATAGATGAGACCAGTGGTATAATAAAATAACTACCAAAACAGAGCTTATACTTTTCATGATCTGACAAAAAATTCCATTTAGAGTTTTAGAGTTGTTTGGAAGACAAGAAACATTGTATATAATTTTCTGTCCATTTGGGGCCATATGTTGAAAATTGATCTATACCCCAAAATGGATGGAAAGAAGTCTGCATTCTGAAAAATAACTAAGAAATAAAGTGATATGCTGTATATTAATGCACACTTGAAAATGAAAGACAAAAAGTGAAAGATTTATACAATCTGAAAAGAAACCAGAGTTTGATTTTTACTGTTATTGAATCTAATAATAAAAAGAAAAAAAGAAAATGAAACAACAAGAAAGCCAGTTTGGTGGAGTGGTTAAGGTGCTGGCATAGTAACCAGGAGACTGTGAGTTCTTGGCCTGCCTTAGGCATGAAAGCTGCTGGACGACTTTGGGCAGTCATTCTCTCATAGCTCAACCCACCTCACAGGGTTGTTGTGGGGAAAAATAAGAGTCAGAAGTATTAAATATGTTTGCTGACTTGAGTTATATATAAAAAAGGCTGGATAAGAATCTAATAATAACAATATATTTTTTAGAAAGCTATGGAGTGATAAAACATACTTGGTAACTAAGAAATGCCGCCAATGAAAACAGGATGATTGAGTCCATATTTCCTGTGCACAGGCAAAAAAAGCCTTACATTTAGGAAAGAGCAGTGTAAGTTTTAATTTCTAAAGTATTATAGAAATATATATGGATGGTATCACTCTCTTTTTCCCCACAATACGGGTCAAGAGTGAAAGTGGTCCTGAATACAGATATATGACCCATTCATGGTTGCATCCATCAAGTTTAATGGGGATCAGAAGAAAACTACAATGCACAGCTTCATTGCCTGTACATGTGTTGGAGTTGAGGCAACATTTCTAGCCAATATCAAAACAAGCAAGCAAACAAATAAAAATCTATACAGCACTCATCCATCATTGTTGGGCCATACTGTGCATTGTTCCTCAACAAGATATTCAAAGAAATTAACACAAGCCAGTGAAGTAGCTTCTGTAAAGCCACTCAGATGCAGCCCATCAAAAGCCCAATTTATGCAAATCTCCAAGCTACAGAATGACAAGATATTTTGTTCACTTATTAACTCCTCCATATAACTGACTGACATGATACATTATATAAAATCCATCATGCATCTTCAAGTTTCTCTGGTTTTGCAGCTTATGAGCAGCTTCATGGCAGATGAATAATGAATTATCTGAGGCAAAAAGGCCTTGGGGAGCCATGAACACAAGGGTTTACAGATTTGTGTACCAGCTGGTAGTGATAGCTGTCATTCACTGAAGACCATGAATGGGTTTAAAGGCTGCTGGTATTTGAAGGGTATGCTGATCAGGCTTATATGCAACATGCCTTATTTTTCTGAATCAATGCTCTGTAAGCCAATAGAAGATGAGTTAATGTGAAAGCTTTATGTCAATCCCCCTCCATCTGTTTCCCTTCAAGGAAAAGAAAGACATTTCTTCCATGCTTTTGGGTGGGCCAGTCAATGGCATAAGAGCTTTTCTCTGTTGACGTGTGGGTCATTTCTCCTCATTTCTCCTCATTTCACATGGTTAAGAAGACAAGCATGACCTCTTCAAAATTATGCTCTTATAGTTGATTCTCTAAAAGTGATACTTTGAACACCTGAACTGAGAAATTTGCTTCTTGGCTCAGTATATTTCTCAAGGAAATAATAATGCTTACCCTTCATGTCCTTATCCAACTACAGGGTGGGGGGTGGGGGGTGGGATGTGCATTGTCTGTATTCTGATGCAGCCTTATCTAGTTCACACTTTCCTGAATGCATATGCAAACCAGACTGAAGTGATACATTGAAATGTGCATTTTTTCTAGGTTTGGGGAAGGAGTTCACAACTTATACATGTGTGTGTATGTGCACGCGTGCACATATTTTTTTAAAATGTGGGGAAAATATGTATATCGGGGGAGAGTGTGCACAAAACCATTATAACTAAGGAATATAACTTGGAGATTATATATATAATCTCCACACATACACACACACACACTTTATTTAGATTTATAATGAATTATCTTTAATTATAACGAATATATGTGCCTTTTTTTCCTAACATATAAATTATTTCCAAGATACAGACATACACACAGATGAGAATAAGCATTCAGTTCCTCAAGCTTGGGAAGTCTTTTATTTCTTGAGTTCAAGACTTAAAGACTGCATGAAGTAGAGAAGGATGAGTAACCAGAAATAGACAAGAACTTAATTAATTGTTTTATCTTGCTTTGGCTTCTAGCTAATGATGCAACTCTGGCAGGGAATTTGGCATACCTATTTCTCTCAATTGTATGCAGGGGCATCTTGGGGGGCGGGTTGTCAAAAAAAGGTCAAGATGGAGTCTGAATCTGCACAATTGAAGTCCTCCCCCTTTTTATATATTGCACGTAAAAATGAAGTGGGCCTTCAATTGCATGGTCGTAGCTGTCATCTTGACTTTTTTAACCTCCTCCCCATGGACTCCCCTGGGATTGTGGACCAGATGATGTGTCAACCCACCAGTAGTAGGCAATGGGGGCTTTCTTACCAGACAATACTGTATTCAGCTGAAGCTCTCTGTTTACTGTCTTTAATATAAAAGTTGCTCTGATCCAAGTTCATTTTCAGGAAGGAAGGAAGGAAGGAAGGAAGGAAGGAAGGAAGGAAGGAAGGAAGGAAGGAAGGAAGGAAGGAAGGAAGGAAGGAAGGAGGGAGGGAGGGAGGGAGGGAGGGAGGGAGGGAAGGTAGGTTGGTTGGTTGGTTGGTTGGTTGGTTGGTTGGTTGGTTCTGGTTCATTCTACCCTGAAAATTTAACTCAAAGAGACACTTCATTTTTCAGGAATGAACACTATATATGGAGAAATGAAGATGGATTGCCATGAACAGAAGCTAGTTTTCCTGATGAAAGATCTTGGGATATTAGAGTTATAAGTAAACATGACCTTTAGCATCTTTCTTGTGGACAACAGTAGCCAAATAATAGTACTGACTGTTCTTGGATCTAAAAGCAATACATTTTCTTTCTTTCTTTCTTTCTTTCTCTCTCTCTCTCTCTCTCTCTGTTTCTTCTTGGGTATGTGCATGCATGCATATACATGCATGCATATGCAGATTATGTATATTTAAGCCTCCTAAGGGGAAAATCATTGTAGATGAAATATTGTACAAACAAGTTCCACTTAATTTGGGAACTAAAATTTCAGTAATATTCTTTCTCTCTACTTTGTGCTTGGCCTGGAATCTATAATCTTCACCAAAGCTGCCACTTACATAAGAATTTATCTAGATTTGTGATTGCAGCAAAGAGAATAAAATTGCTGGAATGAAAGAAAAATGAGAAGGGCAATAACGTAATAAAGAAACCACATCTTTGAGGCTTGTCAAAAACCATTTTAAAAAATGATGGGTTTTTTTTTCAGGTGATGAAAAATTTCAAAGATGTCACAGGTATCTCCCAAGGACACAATGCCAGCAAGAAGCAGTCACATTTATGAAAGGCCTACAATTGCTTTTTGGATCGCAGTGTAGAGAAAATGCCATTCAAGATGACCATCTTCTAGAGCTTTTGTTTTCCTTAAATTACATGGCACTGATGAATTTAATCAGGCTGTATTGTAATAGTTAGTAGTCTTTCAGTTGCTCCTTGTAGAGGGAGGAAAGGATAGTGAAAGAGTGCAAAATCCATTAACAGATAAAAAAAGACAATAAATGAAAGATAAGCCCTGAGAAAGAAGTGAATGTAAGAAACAGACTCTAAATAACTCCGCCTTGATCCTGCATGGTATAAGACAGGACAGAAAAAAAACTCCAGCAAATTTTTCAGATTCTGTTATTATACCTTACAACAATAAAGTAATTCAATAATCTTTGCAGGGTCTGATTCCTGGCCTGCCTACCTCAAAGGGCTGACACAACAACATTCCTAGGTGGAAGTGTCCATAGGAACTGGTTCTGCTTGGGTTGCCTGACCTCACAAATTTTCCTACCAGAGACACTCATGAATGTATCTTCTCTGTTGAAAGGGTTTTTTACTGATGTAATTAATCAACTTTTTTCCCTTTCCTGCTGCTAGGGCCAAGAGGATATGTGATGAGAGAAGCTTTATCTTGCTGCCTGCAGTTGATCCACAATCTGATCATAGAGCTCACTGATGAGATGTAGGATGTACTTAGCCTGTGTGGTCACAATTGCTGAAAAAATCATTTGGTATGAGAGAAATCCTCCCTTGTGGGAAATACATTTTATTCAGAATTTGGATATGAATCACTAGCTAAATGAACCACATACACATTACTGTACTGTGGGCCATTTTCAGATAACAGTGGTGCTATTTTTCCTATTTATTGGATCTTTGAATCTCCTTCAATGGGAAACTGATAATCAGACATAACATTTTCAGATTCATGGACCCCTTAGAGCCAAACACATTCCATTTTATAGCAAGATAATGTTAAATCTAGTTAAGGGGAGATTTATACCAAACTCTAATCATGTTCTAGCATGACCAAGAAACAGAACTATGATGGGACTGAATAAAAGGGAGAATTCTTGGTTTTAAATGACTGTGGTCATCATATTCATAGGATGAGTTACTTCCAGTTGATGCAAGCAATCACTATATATTGTCATCAATGCAACTGACCAGTTGTGAGCTATTCCAGTAGAGACAAGTAAAGCACCTTCAGATAGGTGAAATCTAGGGAATTCTGTGGAACTAATAGCAAACCCACCATACCCCCCTCCAAATAACAAATCCCTCATTCATTTCCTTGTGTATGGCGGTGGCGGGGGGGGGGGAGATGTCCCATATCCCAACACAGGTATCTGCAGGATGTACCTCTGCACAGAATGCTCATGTTCAATCCTTGGCATCTTCAAATTAAAAACATTGAAAATATAGTGATGGCTATCATGTGTGCCTGCAAATGTGGGAGGGGGCTAGATCTCTGTCTGACACTGTGGAGAGCTGCTGCCAATCAGGCAAAACAGTGCTGACTTTCATGGGCTAATGGACTGACTGCACATGGCACTACTATCTGTGCTGCTGATTAAAGAAAGGGGGTCCTGTGATTACATACCTTTTGCATAAAACACCTATGTCAGAATCAGTTCATACTTCCAGAGAATGAACTGTGTTAGTTTACTACATCACAACCAATACAGACTCCTCTGGCAGGAGGAGAGTCGTTGGGAGTTAGGTAACATACAAGTTTGATAAATTAATTAATTAATGATTTAATTAAACTTAAAGATGAGCATAATCAACTCCTGCAACTTAGAGCCTATTTCTTCAGAGACACCTCCCTGCAGTTACCTCCTGGACAATGACTGTCCTCATGGCCCAAGCCATTCACCCCAGTGACCATTGAACAGTTCCATGTCTTCCATAACATGCAAACTTTGGAACCATTTTTTTTGTGTTCTTTTGGATGGATGGCTGGAGAAGTAAGTATATACTGAATGCCTGACTTCTCCACTGAACGTGAGCAGCAGGCATCTATTGAGTGGAACTTTCACTCCCAAAGAACAGCTTCTGGACCCTTTGTATTTTTTTTTTCATTTTAAAAATTAAGCACATTGTAGCAAAATTGCTATTCTATCACGATTCTGTTAGGAAGCTTCCAATCACCTACATTTTCTGAGGTCTTGAACAAGAATAAACTCCCTAGGTGAAAAGATTCTAACCTGTCGCTTGAGGAAGCGCCCAACAATTCCTAAAAGCTATTTTTTGTCTCTTTGTTTATGTCATTTATCCCCATTGTATGCAGCAATCAAATTGGCCTTTCTTCTTTTATAACTAGCTGATAGGTATAAAAGAAGAAAGGCCAATTTGATTGCTGCATACAGTGGAGGTAAATGAAATAAACAAACAAAAAATAGCTTTTAGGAATTGTTGGGTGCTTCAAGTGACAGGTTAGAATCGTTTCAGAGTCTGGCCCTCAGCCTATCCATTAGAAGTCTTCCTAAGTGTGAAAGAAACAGAGAAAGAGAAAATTCCATCAGGAGCACAAAGACTGCTTGAAATGTTACATCCCCATTTTGAGGCACACATTTTTCAAAGAAATAGACAGTATGCTGGGGGGTTGCCCAAGACCTTTTTTTGAAGTTAGAACCTTTTTCTGAACTAAGTAAGTCCATGGGAGGTCCCTGTTCTGCAGAGAGCAGCATAACTTATAACAAGAAAAAGCAACACAAGCCGAGCTGTGGTGTTTTACAAGAAGTATCCTTCTCTGGTTTCAGCACAAAACTATGCTCACTTCTTGAAATAGGTCCACAAAGTAATGAGAATTACAGCAGCCCTTCCCCCTATATCCAGTTTTCCAAAATTGATTCCATTAACCCTTTTCCTTAAGCCTAATGGAACAAGTCCTTATTTTCATAATTGTTGGTAAAATTAGCAATAAGTGTAAATAAAAACAATGGCCAAGCTGGAAGGTTCACAGGAAGAAACCAAAGTGAGTTTTGACAATATCATTTTTGTGGTGGCCACTGTTGAAGCATCTTAAAACATCAGGCTTAGAATGGGTTTAAACCAATGCAATGGCAGGATTCCCCCCTTCAATCAAAAGAATCTTGCAAATTGTAGAGTTAAGAAGTTGACTGATAGCTGAACATGCAAATGAACTGCAAGCTGTAGTAATGATTCCCAAGGAGGAAAATGGGGCTAAGATTAAATATAAAGAAGATCAAACCAATAACAATAGGTATAGCACCCACCCTTAGAATTAACAGTGAAGATATCAAAGTGGTAGATAGATTCTGCCTTTTAGGATCAATGGTCAACAGTAAAGGAACAAGCAGTCAATAAATATGCCACAGACTAGCGCTTGGTAAAGCAGCCCTGAAGACCTTGGAAAAGATATTTAAATGCTAGGATGTGTCTCTATTGTACCTACAAAGATCAAGCAATGGTATTCCCTGTGACACTCTATAAAAGTGAAAGTTGGACTTTGAAAAAGCAGGATAGGAAGAGTATTGATGCTTTTGAACTCTGCTATTGGAGAAGACTCCTGAGAATTTTATGAACATCCAAAGAAACGAACAAATGGATCACTGAACAAATCAATCCAGCATTCTCACTCAGGGCACAAATCAGGCTCAAATTATCACCGTGTGGACACATTATACAAAGACATAGCTCTCTGGAGAAGTCCATAATGCTGGGAAAGGTAGAAGGAAGGAGAAGTGGATGACCTGCAGCAAGGCTGATGGACTCAATTACAGTAGCAATAGGTACACCATTAGAAGATCTGATGGACCAGGTTGAGACAAATTGTCATGGAGAAAATCTTTGCAGTTGCTAAGAGTCAGCACTGACTTGATGGCACATAGTCATCATCAATCATAAGATGCTGACAATTTGGGAGAAGACTAGCCTTTCTCATAGAACTGTATCTTCAAAATAGCCTATGAAAAGGAAATCACTATTACCTCATTTTAAATCTGCAAATAATAAGCCCAGTGTCTCTATAATGTAAAACAAATATAGATAATTTTAGCAAGTTGCATATATTTGGAATTTAAAGAGCAGGTTGCAGGTAATCTTACAGATTGATTTCCATAGTATAGGTGGTTACTCAGAGATCATTTGTTTATCACTACTGTAAAGTGACTAAACTACACTCCACAGACAACATGCAAGTTCTCAATCTCTATTGTTTGCAGCCCCAGAGTTCACCACACAAGGTCACAGCAACTCGTCATTTTTTTCCTCTGCTCTTTCAATTTCTTTAAAAGAAAGGTAAGCATAGGTAGAGCAAGCCATTAGTAGGCTTAACACATCAGCGTTGCTTTTTATTCCCCCACTCCATCAAAAAGGAGCCCAGAAATCTTAGCCTTGACTGCCTAGTGTCACTTCTATTCCCCTTTCTCCCTTCAGAGGCAGTTGTGTCTTTTCTACTGAGAAAACAAAAGACGCTAGAGGCAGGCAATTTGCCTTATATTGAAGTTTTATTGAAACATCGAAAGAACTTGATGCAGTGAGTCTGCAAGTATTATAACATATACAGGTGGCCTGAAGTAATCAAGTAACAACATGAGATCATAGGCATGATAAATTCTATAGAGGCCTTTAAAAAAACAAGGAGTCCTAATTTACCAGAAGGCAAATTGGTGAGCTTCCATCCTTTCAACCACCACAACTTATCTTCGCCTATTTTTCTGATCAGACAGACACTTTTCCAAGCAAAGCAGTAGGCTGCAGCCATGCGGTTTGTATATCTTAGGGAAGCACTTGGAGTTTACGTGGGGATGAATGGGTACTAACCTTGATCGCAGTCAGACTGCCTCTGAAGGCCATCTGCTGGGAGACTGATGGGCTTCCTTGTGAAATTGGCCATTGTGAGAACAGATTGCTGCACTAGATGGACCAGGGGTCTGATCCAGCAGGGCACTGCTTATGTTCTTGTGACACCCAAAGGTATCCTTGGGAATAAGAGTGATGCTTGGGCTTGGCTTTGCACCATACCAGCACCCCAGCAATATTTTGGTTCTGGCCAAAAAAAAAAGTATGGGCTGGAAATTAGGTCCATGAATGCTTCAGGTTCAGTTCCAGAAAGGTGCTTTGGTGCATACAGAAGCCATAAATGCAGCAGCTAAGACTGAAACACATTATAGGGGACTGAAGAGTCACAATTGGAGACAGTTGTCTATCTCTGGAGTACATGGATACCCTCTTATTACAAACTCTGGATCCAGTCCAAGGAGTTTTATTGTTTCTATGTAATTATTTGTGATTGCATTCCAGGAATCTCTACATTTTGCCACCTTTGGTATGAGACACATTCTTCATAGATACATATCTATGCGTATTCCATTTTTGCACATGGTATGCCATTGCACAGGCTGATCTCCATAAGTGTGGTGATTTGCTTTTAAGAAATGGGACTTCTGGCTTTATAGTTTCCTATTTCTTATGATTATATTCACACTTTTGCAAATATAAAAGTAGTCAATCTTCCAACTAGTTGCCTCTTACTTGAAGTTTGTGAGCAAGCAGTTCAAAAATCCTTGACAGCCAAGTGACATGCCTTATGTCTGGCAAGGAACATTTTCCAATTCTAATCAAACCCTTTTGTTCGTCTCTTTCCTATGATGAGCACTCTGCATTGCCATTCATTAACACCCCCCCCCCTCTCTCTCCCTCTCTCAACTTGAGAAGTGCTCAGTGACTCCGAAGATGAAGGCAACATCTGTGAAAACATGAAAAGGATGTGGGAGGCAAGGATGGTGAGGACCATTTTGTTCCAACAGCTGCAGACCATTCAACAGACTTATCAAAGTACATACTAATGGGAATAAATTGCACCGAAGCTTTCTAAATTCCAGAAGTGAACAGTGTATCATAAGGGATCAGATGACAGTTATGTACATGGAAAGAAGTCAGGGTGGCCTTCTCCCTCTGTTTGATTGTTGATATTGAAATAGAGCATTAAAGAGCAAGCATTTCTGCTTATTGGAGTCCTGTTACATCAGAAGTGGTGGAATCATTTCAAAGAGAGTCATTCTATAGCCGTAAATGGCTGCTGATCTCTTCTGGCTTCACCTACATCCTCCGCCTTCCTTTCAGTTGCCCAAGGCATAAAATTGCTCCCAATCAGCATAGCTTAATAAATTCTCTTAATCTTCAGTTCAATTCTCAGTAGAAGGAATTGGATGGGTGAAAGAGCTAAGGACCCATGATGTGTCTCTTCAGGACTGCTGTTACGGATGGGACTGCTTTGGGCAGGAACTTAGTTTTACGACTTGCTTCCTTTTGTGGTCCTGCTTTCCTCAGTGTAGCTGTGCCTTTACAGAAGGGTATGCAGTAAAGGCAATAACCTTTCTATATCGTCAGTTACATTTCTGTGCCTGACTAATGGTAGATCCCTCTTCAACCCTGAAACTGTGAGGAATTGCAGTGCAGCTTCAGTGTGAAAAGGTGTTTTATAACATGAAGACGTTGTGTTCCCACATCTCCAAGTGCAAGAAGAATGCTATTTCCATGGAATAGTGTCTAAATAAAATATGCATTTCTAGGCATGGAAAAGTTATCCAGCATTCACCTCCTTAACAATAAGGAATCCCTTCCCCTTATCCAGTGGAAAACAACCCTACATATAATTATTCAAAACTAAGTCACATCATGTGAAATAGGTTTAATCCAAGGATAAGTATGCAGAGGAACATTACCGATTGATCCCAAAGGCTGTTTCCTACCCACCACCCTGTGAAATATATGTCCTTTTACACAGGCATACCCACCTGAAGAAGGGTATTTCTAACCCCCAACAAATTTGCCCATAAAATATGTATGGATATAGAACATGATAATCAAGGTTAGGAATGACAGGCAATTTCTTTGTTGCATATACATAAGACTGTTGAGATTACTGGACTGCTCCATAACATGTACATTTGTTGAAAGTAACATAATTAAATCTTAGGGGAAAACTCTTATTTAAAGCATGAACATTTAAACATTGGTTGTGACTGTTTCTTTAGTTATATTATGCCTGTTTTTGTGCTATGTACTGTTGGCAGAATGCTGGGAAAGCCTTTAGCCCAGGAGAGATCAGAAAAGTCACACACACCAGGCATATCTATAAAAATAATTTATTTACAAAAAAAACAAAACATATTTAAAGGACTTAGCTCCCCTTTGGAGCAAGCCTTGCTTGGCTACATATAGGCAGAGAGAAAAAAAAAAAAAAAAAAAAGAGGAAGTAAGAAACAAGTCTGGGCAGGATCCTCCCCCCAGGCAATTTGCATGAAGCACGTGAAAGGAGACAATCAAATACAACCTCTTCACCCAGCCAAAATGATTAGGTACAATAGCAGTTTTAATCGTTAGTAGGAAAACCTCAACACTCCCCTTTTTATACTACAGATTAAGATGCAAACCAATCTTCTCTGACAACTCTTTGTGTCTTGGTACAGGAAGAGGTTTGGTTAAAATATCAGCAATCATGTCTTTTGATTCACAATATTTTAACATTATTTCTCCTTTGCTTATCATATCTTTGATATATTGATATCTAATATCGATATGTTTTGTCCTATTTTTGCAGGCTTCAGATTTTGCCATAGCAACGCAAGCTTGATTATCCTCATAAACAGTTATAGGCTGGTTCACTTCCATGCCTATGTCTTTTAACAAATGTTTAAACCATGTAACCTCATTACAGGTTTGTGTTAGAGAATAAAACTCTGCTTCAAAGAGCAACAAGTGTTTGTTTTCTAGAATGCCAGCCTAAGCTAGATCCAGCAAATTGAATTAAAATCCCAGAAGTGGATTTTCTGTCACTGACATCTGCTCCCCAGTCAGAATTGACAAAAGCCTGCAATTTCTCAGTTCCAGAGGCATTTAGCTTCAGGCAATAATTCTTTGTCCCTTGCAAATACCTCATTAACCTCTTCAATGCTGCTTTTTTTTCAGTAGATGTAGGCTTCTCTCTTCAGCAAAGGATTGTTACCTTGTCGTGGTGCTGGAGCTTGAGCACCTCAATGATGCCATGAGCTAAACCGTGAAGGGCCACCCAAGACGGGAAGGTCATGACAGAGAGGTCAGACTAAATGCGATCCCTGGGGAAGGTAATGGCAACCCACCCCAGTATTCTTGCCGTGAAAACTAAATGGATCAGTACAACCAGAGATATGTCGGTATACCATCGGAAGATGAGACCCCCAGGTCGGAAGATGGTCAAAATGCTACTGGGGAGGAACAGAGGATGAGCTCAACTAGCCCCAGACGTGATGACGCAGCTAGCTCAAAGCCGAAAGGACGGCTAGCGGCCGACGGTGCTGGTGGTGAACGGCGAATCCGATGTTCTAAGGATCAACACACCATTGGAACCTGGAATGTAAGATCTATGAGCCAGGGCAAATTGGATGTGGTTATTGGTGAGATGTCAAGATTAAAGATAGACATTTTGGGTGTCAGTGAACTGAAATGGACTGGAATGGGCCACTTCACATCAAATGACCACCAGATCTACTACTGTGGACAAGAGGACCACAGAAGAAATGGAGTAGCCTTCATAATTAATAGTAAAGTGGCTAAAGCAGTGCTTGGATACAACCCAAAAAACGACAGAATGATCTCAATTCGAATTCAGGGCAAGCCATCTAACATCACAGTGATCCAAATATACGCCCCAACCACAAATGCTGAAGAAGCTGAAGTAGAGCAGTTCTATGAGGATCTGCAGCACCTACTGGACAACACGCCTAAAAGAGATGTTATTTTCATCACAGGAGACTGGAATGCTAAGGTGGGCAGTCAAATGACACCTCGAATTACAGGTAAGTATGGCCTGGGAGAACAAAATGAAGCAGGACATAGGATGATAGAATTTTGCCAAGACAACTCACTCTGCATAACAAACACTCTCTTCCAACAACCTAAGAGACGGCTTTATACATGGACTTCACCAGATGGACAACACCGAAATCAGATTGATTACATCCTTTGCAGCCAAAGGTGGCGGACATCTGTACAGTCAGTAAAAACAAGGCCTGGAGCTGACTGTAGTTCAGATCACGAACTTCTTCTTGCACAATTTAGGATCAGACTAAAGAGATTAGGGAAGACCCACAGATCAGCTAGATATGAGCTCACTAATATTCCTAAGGAATATGCAGTGGAGGTGAAGAATAGATTTAAGGGACTGGACTTAGTAGATAGGGTCCCGGAAGAACTCTGGACAGAAGTTTGCAGCATTGTTCAGGAGGCGGCAACAAAATACATCCCAAAGAAAGAGAAAACCAAGAAGGCAAAATGGCTGTCTGCTGAGACACTAGAAGTAGCCCAAGAAAGAAGGCAAGCAAAAGGCAACAGTGACAGGGGGAGATATGCCCAATTAAATGCAAAATTCCAGAGGTTAGCCAGAAGAGACAAGGAATTATTTTTAAACAAGCAATGCACGGAAGTGGAAGAAGACAATAGAATAGGAAGGACAAGAGACCTCTTCCAGAAAATTAGAAACATTGGAGGTAAATTCCAGGCCAAAATGGGTATGATCAAAAACAAAGATGGCAAGGACCTAACAGAAGCAGAAGAGATCAAGAAAAGGTGGCAAGAATATACAGAAGACCTGTATAGGAAGGATAACAATATCGGGGATAGCTTTGACGGTGTGGTCAGTGAGCTAGAGCCAGACATCCTGAAGAGTGAGGTTGAGTGGGCCTTAAGAAGCATTGCTAATAACAAGGCAGCAGGAGATGACGGCATCCCAGCTGAACTGTTCAAAATCTTGCAAGATGATGCTGTCAAGGTAATGCATGCTATATGCCAGCAAATTTGGAAAACACAAGAATGGCCATCAGATTGGAAAAAATCAACTTATATCCCCATACCAAAAAAGGGAAACACTAAAGAATGTTCAAACTATCGAACAGTGGCACTCATTTCACATGCCAGTAAGGTAATGCTCAAGATCCTGCAAGGTAGACTTCAGCAGTTCATGGAGCGAGAATTGCCAGATGTACAAGCTGGGTTTAGAAAAGGCAGAGGAACTAGAGACCAAATTGCCAATATCCGCTGGATAATGGAAAAAGCCAGGGAGTTTCAGAAAAACATCTATTTCTGTTTTATTGACTATTCTAAAGCCTTTGACTGTGTGGACCATAACAAATTGTGGCAAGTTCTTAGTGGTATGGGGATACCAAGTCATCTTGTATGCCTCCTGAAGAATCTGTATAACGACCAAGTAGCAACAGTAAGAACAGACCACGGAACAACGGACTGGTTTAAGATTGGGAAAGGAGTACGGCAGGGCTGTATACTCTCACCCTACCTATTCAACTTGTATGCAGAACACATCATGCGACAAGCTGGGCTTGAGGAATCCAAGGCTGGAGTTAAAATCTCTGGAAGAAACATTAACAATCTCAGATATGCAGATGATACCACTTTGATGGCTGAAAGTGAAGAGGAACTGAGGAGCCTTATGATGAAGGTGAAAGAAGAAAGTGCAAAAGCTGGTTTGCAGCTAAACCTCAAAAAAACCAAGATTATGGCAACCAGCTTGATTGATAACTGGCAAATAGAGGGAGAAAATGTAGAAGCAGTGAAAGACTTTGTATTCCTAGGTGCAAAGATTACTGCAGATGCTGACTGCAGTCAGGAAATCAGAAGACGCTTAATCCTTGGGAGAAGAGCAATGACAAATCTCGATAAAATAGTTAAGAGCAGAGACATCACACTGACAACAAAGGCCCGCATAGTTAAAACAATGGTGTTCCCTGTAGTAACATACGGCTGCGAGAGCTGGACCATAAGGAAGGCTGAGCGAAGGAAGATCGATGCTTTTGAACTGTGGTGTTGGAGGAAAATTCTGAGAGTGCCTTGGACTGCAAGAAGATCCAACCAGTCCATCCTCCAGGAAATAAAGCCAGACTGCTCACTTGAGGGAATGATATTAAAGGCAAAACTGAAATACTTTGGCCACATAATGAGAAGACAAGACAGCCTGGAGAAGATGCTGATGCTAGGGAGAGTGGAAGGCAAAAGGAAGAGGGGCCGACCAAGGGCAAGATGGATGGATGATATTCTAGAGGTGACGGACCCGTCCCTGGGGGAGCTGGGGGTGTTGACGACCGACAGGAAGCTCTGGCGTGGGCTGGTCCATGAAGTCACGAAGAGTCGGAAGCGACTAAACGAATAACAACAACAAGGCTTCTCTACCTGTCTACTTAAAATGGCCACAGAATTTGAGATATCTGGGCGAGAATGATTTGCAATGTACAGTAAACTTCCAATTGCAGATCTATAGTTCTCTGCCTCAGTTAATTGAGTTTCTCCTATATCTTTCTGAAAATCTATTATCATCGGAGTAGAGACTGGTTTACAGTCTTGCATATTAAAATCCTCTAGGAGCTTTTGAATTTTACTACGTTGGTTTAACAGAAAGCTACCATCCTTGTCTCTGTGTACTTCCAAACCTAGGTAATTGGTCACAACTCCAAGGCTTTTTAATATGAAATGGCTTTTCATGCAGGCTTCAAAATCAAGCCTTTGTTTTTCTGTTGATGTGAACAGCAGCAAATCATCAACATAAATGCACAGATACATACAGCCTTGTTTGTCCTTCATATATACACAGGGATCTGCTTCTCCTTTTTCAAAACCAAAATTCTGCAGTTTTTCATCTACTTTTTGGTTCCAGGATCTAGGAGCTTGTTTTAACCCATAGATTGACTTCTGCAGTTCACAGACAAGATTCTCCCCTTTTTCATAGCTAGGGGGTTGCTGCATGTATAATCTGTGGTCTAAATCACCATAGAGAAATGCAGTTTGAATGTCATAGTGGTTAACTGACATTCCCTTGAGTGCAGCAACTTTTAACAGTAATCTAATTGATTCACCTTTAGTAACTGGTGCAAAAGTCTTGTCAAAGTCTAAATCTTTCCTTTGAGTGAACCCTTTTGCAACCAACCTTGCTTTATATTTTTGGATTTTGCCATCAGCATCCCTTTTTAGTTTGAAAACCCACCTACAACCCAGACAGTGTTCATTGGGAGGTAGATTTACCAGTTTCCATGTTTTATTTTCTTTCAAGGATGCTAATTCCTGTTGCATGGCAGAATGCCAATTTTGTGCAATCTCAGGTGGTAAAGCATTCACTTGTTCTAAAGACTCAGGTTCTGTGAATATGTGAAAAGCCTTTACTGTTTCAGCCTGAAAACGTGATGGAGGAACGCCTTTATTACTCCTCTGAGATCTGCGAGGTAATACAGGGCTTAAATTTTGACTCCTATCACTTTCCTGAGAAGCATCTGTCTCATCAGACAGATCTTCAGTTTGCTTTTCTGGTTTAATGTCCTCATCAGGCAAAAGATCACCATCAGCAAGTCCTTGCTGTTCTCTTGTGGTGGTCAGATCAACTGGAGAGCTAGAATTTAATCTCCCCCAGTTTTGTTCAGCAAAAGAAGCGCTTTTGCTAATTATCAATTTCTCTCCCATTATGAACCTGTAGCTCCTTTGGCTTTGTTCATAGCCAACAAAGATGGCTTTCTTTGTTGTGGGGCCTCCTTTCCTTCTCTGCTGTTTTGGAATGTGAACCCATGCAGTGCTACCAAACACTCTAAGATGGCTTACCTTTGGTTTCACACCATAAAACAAATGGAATGGAGTGTCCGGAATCACAGAGTTATACAACCTGTTCTGTACATAACAAGCAGTCGATAAAGCTTCTCCCCAGTACTTAAAACATAATCGTGAATCTTTTAACATGCATTCCATCGCATTTTGCAAGGTTCTGCCCTTTCTTTCAGCAACACCATTTTGCTGAGGGGTGTAAGGGTTAGAAAGAATTTGTTCTATCCCCTTTTCCACTAGGAACCTTCTGAATTTGTGAGAAAGGTATTCTCCTCCTCTATCACATTGGAGTGCAGATACAGGCCTAGGGAATTTTCCATTTGCCCATGTCACAAAACCTTTAAATTTCTCAAATGCCTCATCTTTATGTTTTAAGATATAGATAAATGTTTATCTTGAGGAATCATCAATGCTGGTCATTGCATACCTTGCTTGTCCAAGACTTGGAGCAAAAGGACCAATAATGTCAGAGTGTACAATTTCCAAAGGTCTAGTTGTAACTCTGTCACTGTGCTTACTCACAGGAGCTTTTAGTGTTTTGCATTCTTTGCAAACTACACAGTCTAAGTATTTATCACAGGGTTTTATCTTTAGGTCAGCACACAGCTGTGGCATTTGTGCTATATACTTGAAATTAGCATGACCAAATCTCCTGTGCATCAGGTGTACACATTGGTCATGATATGGAGTGTTGCCAACTGCAGCCTTGCAGCTTGGCTTCCTTGCATTTTGCACAATGTACAAGGAGTCTTTTAACATACCAGTAGCACACAATTTCCCATTTTTTCGTATCTCACAACCATTTTTCTTAAATGTTATGATATACCCTGTTGCAGCCAATTTTGCCACAGATAAAAGGTTTGATTGTAAATTTGGCACATACAACACACCTTTTACAGTTTCTCCTAAGCAGGATAAATACAAGTCACCTTGTCCCATAATTTTGGTCACAGACCCATCAGCCAAAGATACACTTTGTCTTTCAGTTTTAGACAGTGACACAAAAGAGCTTTTACAATTACATAAATGACAACTGGCCCCAGAGTCTAACACCCATACATCAGAATTACCCTTCTCAGCAACCTGTGCAATTTGGGTTGTCTGAAGAGCCTTCTTCTGTGTTGCCCTTGTGTTCTTCTTCTCTGTCTTTCTACTCTTGGGTCTCATGGCACAGTCTCTTTGCAAATGTCCAGCTGAACCACAAGTGAAGCATCACTGGCTGGCTAGTGCTGTGGCCTCAGGTTCCTTTCCCTTCTTTTCCCTCATTTTCTGGTATTGCAGCTTTCCAGAAGAGATGGGGGGGGGGGATCTTTCCTCTCTCTTCTCCCATTCAGCAAGTAAGCACTGTGTAACATACGATGGGGTGAGGTCTGCTTCAGGCATAGCCTCCAGGGTACAAATCAGCGTGTCCCACGTTTCATTCAGTGAGGACAGGAGGATATAGGATTTTGTGAGAGGTGTAAATTCCATTCCTCTCTCCTGCAACTCAACAAACAGCTGCTGAATAAAATGCAGGTGCTCAGGAAGGCTATCTCCTTCTGCAAGGTAGGCTCTGTACAGCTTTTTCGTCAGAGTAACTTTACTCCCTGCTGTTGCCTTTACATATAAGTCTCTCAAAGCGTCCCAAAGTTGCTTTGCAGACTGCATGCCTCGCACATGGACTAGCTGATTGTCCTCAACTCCCAAGATAATGGTGGCTCTAGCCCGCTCATCCTGTCTCAGCCATTCAGCACTGGGATTTTGGGGCTTTTGCTCACCAATTGACAGCCAAAGATTCTCTCTGCGAAGATACATTTCCATCTTCAAGGCCCAATTCAAATAGTTGGTCTCTGATAGGCGCTCCAGAGGCATCGCTGAGGGCTGGGAGGTAGCCATGGCTTCTTCCTTCTTTTGCAAGTCACCTCAGCTGGCTTCTTTGTCCTGTAGACTGGCAGTTGCTGGAAAATCTCCAGGTGGCTCCAAAGAAAATCTTCACAGGTCTTTGCTACCTGCCTTTAAATTGTGCATGAGGTGTGGAGCTGATCTCTCTTGGTTTTACTGGGTTGCTCACTGGGCACATAACCTGTTGGCAGAATGCTGGGAAAGCCTTTAGCCCAGGAGAGATCAGAAAAGTCACACACACCAGGCATATCTATAAAAATAATTTATTTACAAAAAACAAAACATATTTAAAGGACTTAGCTCCCCTTTGGAGCAAGCCTTGCTTAGCTACATATCGGCAGAGAGAAAAAAGAGGAAGTAAGAAACAAGTCTGGGCAGGATCCTCCCCCCAGGCGATTTGCATGAAGCACGTGAAAGGAGACAATCAAATACAACCTCTTCACCCGGCCAAAATGATTAGGTACAATAGCAGTCTTAATCGTTAGTAGGAAAACCTCAACATGTACTTATCACTTTGAAGTAATATCATTTCAGAGATTTTGACTGGAGAATGATACCAGATATAGAATTTTAAAAATGGCTTGGGATAAGTTGGAAAGAAAACTAAGATAAGTGGCTAAGGTGCTGGGCTAAAAACCAGGAGTCTGTGAGTTCTAGTCCCGCTTTGGCATGAAAGCCGGCTGGGTGACCTTGGGCCAGTCACTCTGTCTCAGCCCAACTCACCTCACAGGGTGGTTGTTGTGGGGAAAAGAGGAGGAGGAAGGAATAATAGGTATGTTTGCTGCCTTGAGTTATTTATAAAAATAAAAATAATAAGGGCAGGATAGAAAATAAAATGGATGGATGGATGGATGGGTGGGAGGAAGGAAGGAAGGAAGGAAGGAAATGAGAAATTGGTTGAAAAAGACTGTTAGACACACGCAAAAATCAAGGGCATATAAAATTAGGTGGTAAAGCCGGTGTTCCAGAAGAGGGATAAAAGAATGAGGAATAGCAGCAGCAAGAGCAGCAGAGCAGACCAAAAAAGTCAGATCCTAGGAATTGCCTAATTGAGTTATTTCAGATATTTTGCATTTTTTTCCAAAAAGTAGATTGGCTACCATAAGAAGAAATTCCAGTTCAGTATAGAATTCTTGCTAGAAGTTTCATTGTTCATCAGACTATTTTCTGCCTGGCCTTGTGGAACAACCTGGTTCTTTCCCATGGCTCTTCCTTCCTTCATCTGCATCATGAGATTCCCTGTAGCTGCCAGGCCAGCATTCCATATCAGATTGCCTTGTAATACATACAGACCTATGCTCATGCCAGAGCCGAATGCTTTGCCCAGCAGAGAATAGATCATGACATAATGGTTTTATTTTCAAAAGTGTTTTTCACCACTGGGTGGTTACGTTTCCATTGTTTATATGCGAAGTGGGTACTGCATAACTTTCATATTTTCTTTCGTTCTTTATTTAGTATACTGATACTCTTATGGATTTTACAAACCAATCCAGCCTTTCTCAACTTTTTGACCCTGAAGGAACCCTTGAAGTATTTTTCAGGCCTCGGGGAACCCCTGCACATTCAGGCTCAAATATAGGCCAGAAGATACAAAATTATTGTATTCGTTTCATGTGTAGGCCTGTATATATGCATTAACAGTGTTCTTAAACTAAAAATAAAGAATGAAATTTACCTCTCCACAGAAATCTTTAGTAAAAGGCAAAAGATTTATACAATCTCAAGAGAAACCAGAATATATTGAACAACAGCAGAGTATGCTGTTGAACAAGTTCAGTGTTTTCAATACCTGGGGGTAATCTTTTAGGCCAATGGAAATAAAAAGGCCCATGCTAACTATGCATCACAAAATGCACACAGGAGTTATCTTAAGACTTCATCATTCCAGAGGAGGTCAATATCTACCTGCAGCCACTAAGCTCTTTGAGGCCAAGCCTCTACCTCAATTACTCTATGGAGCACAACTTGGACCACCCTCCAATCTTGCACCGATTGAACTTGTTCAATCTGAAACTTACCTCTTTAATGTGAAGTTGCCTGATTTGAAATAATGGTTTAAATAAATCGTGATCTCCCAGGGAACACCTAGTGACCTCTTGTGGAACCTGAGGGTGCCACAGAACCCTGGTTGAGAAACCCTGAACCAACCAATAGTTCAGGTCAATAGAAAAGTTCTACCTTGTTGTTTTTTAATGCAAAGATATTCATCTTCAGTGGGTTTTTCCGAGCCTCTTGTTCATCTCCTTTCTTTCCCTAGACCCTCAATATTCTAGAGGGATAAAGATTGGTACACCATATGGTTCTGCATATCTCCAAATAGATCTGTCACACTATTGACTTTTTGGGAAGCAACTTTATGCAGAGCACAAAAGGGGGAATAAGAAAGAGTAAACCAAAGAAAGTAAAGGCATAAAATAAGGGATATAAAGGGAATTGCAGCTACATCTAGCTTATAACAACACCACTCTCTATACCTCTCCATACTTATTCTTGCTCTTCATACCTTTATAAATCATTCTTGCTTCCACAACATCCATACATCACTTCTCTGCCTTTTAGTCTTTAGACTTCTGTTCTTTTTCTCAGATTTCATCAACTCCATCTAACCACAACTTTCTCATTTCTCCCTTTCCTCTTGACTTTTCCTTCAAATTTTATTTATTGAATGAATTTATAGGGCTGCTCAACTCAAACAGTGTGACTCTGGGCAGCATATAACAAAAACAAACAATAAACCAAAAGAATCATTTAACATTAAAAACATAGCCAATATATAAAATATAAAATGGCGAACAAACACAATAAAGAAACAACCAAAAGGGGATTCCATCAATTTGACCCATACGCCTGGGGAAAAAGCCAGGACTTCATGGCTTTTCTAAAGGCAAATAGAGTTGGGGCCTGTAAACTGCTGCAAGTTGCAAGATTCAGCAGTATATAAATTCAGTAAATACATAACATATGGCTGTGAGAGCTGGACCATAAGGACGGCTGAGCGAAGGAAGATCGATGCTTTGGAACTGTGGTGTTGGAGGAAAATTCTGAGAGTGCCTTGGACTGCCAGAAGATCAAACCAGTCCATCCTCCAGGAAATAAAGCCAGACTGCTCACTTGAGGGAATGATATTAAAAGCAAAACTGAAATACTTTGGCCACATAATGAGAAGACAGGACACCCTGGAGAAGATGCTGATGCTAGGGAGAGTGGAAGGCAAAAGGAAGCGGGGCCGACCAAGGGCAGGATGGATAGATGATACTCTAGCGGTGACGGACTCATCCCTGGGGGAACTGGGGGTGTTGACGACCAACAGGAAGCTCTGGCGTGGGCTGGTCCATGAAGTCACAAAGCTACTAAATGGAATAAACAAACAAACAAAATACATAAAATATATTTGTTTTGCAGTTGGATCCCAATTCATTTTCTCTGTATGGCCAAACTTCCTCAACTTATTTCTTTCATACTCATTGCTCTCTTTTGAATTCATTTCACATCCATTCAGCACCCTCTCATTTTTTGCTCACTCTCTGTAATGGTATGTGGTAATGGGAGACAGGGAGAACAAGATTCTGTTAATATAACCTTACAATAAAGTAGCTCATCTGGCTGTGCTCCTTGTCTGGACTACCTTGTGCTTCTTTTGACAAGCATTTCTCAAACAGATCACTTACTAACCACTACACTATTACCATTACTATTAAGATTTAAAACACAGATATGGTATACAGATGTATCTATTTGCTTTAGTTTTTTGCCATGGAGGTACAATTCAGAATCATTCACTTCATTTTCCCAGCCAAATAGAACTGCCTTGGGTTCTCAAACAAGAACACAGCACCATCTGCATACAAAAATATTCATACAAAATACTCACATAAAAATACACATACAAAAATACACATTCAAACATACATTGAGACTCAAACTCATACAAATCAAACAGGCCTAATGTCATCAAAAGCATTCCTTATATATTTGTTCATAAATACAGGAAACATCAAGGGAGACATCACACACCCTTGTCTTGATTGATTATGTGCCATCAAGTCGTTGTTGATTCTTAGCAGCCACATAGATTTTCTCCATGATGATCTGTCCTTAAGCTCTATTTCACATCTTTCAATGGTGCATTCATTACCACTGTAACTGAGTCCATCCACCTTACTGCTGGTCATCCTTTTCTTCTCTTCTCTTCCACCTTTCTCAGCATTAAAGCCTTCTCTAGGGAGCTAGGTCTTCACATAATGTGTCTGAAGTAAGATAATTTGAGCCTGGTCATTTGTGCCTCGAGGGAGAACTCTGGGTTGATTTGTTTGATGCTCTATTGCTTTGTTTTCTTGTCTGTCCATTTTATTCTAAGGAGTCTTTTCCAACACCAAAACTAAAAGGCATCAATACTCTTTGTCTTGTGCATCTTCAAAGTCCAACTTTCACTTTCATAGGGTGTCACAGGGAATACAATGGCTTGCACAATTCTTATCTTGTAGGCATAGACACATCACATCATTTGAATATATTTCCTAAGGACTGCATGGCTGTTTTACCAAGCACTAGTCTGCACTGTGTTTCTTAGGGTTAAAGAGGTTTTTCCAGGTAGAAGGCAGAACTTGGCCTTTGAGAGCTATGCCAATATCCACAGTCCACAAAGCAGAGAACAGGATAAAAACATGGGTTTCCTTTCCCTTTCCAGAAAAGAGAAGACAATAATTGAAGTCCAGTCTAGCATTCACAGCAGCAGATACAAAAACCATCATTTCAGAGGAGCAGATGCAGAACAGAGTTGAGAGGCAGAGTATGGTTTAGAAATGTAGGTGTGTAATGTGTACTACACTGCAGTGTATTTCATGACTGCTTGTTCCTTTACTGTTCATGGTTGATCCTAAAAGACAGAAGGTATCCACCACAATCTTCATTTTCAACATCCTTATCTTACTGCTTGTTAATGCTGAATCAAGTTTCAGTTTATTCTCACATAAGGTTTAATACAATCATCAACCATTCTTATTGTATTCAGCAAAAAACCAAAACTCCATATTCAAGCAAAACATTCCATAATTCAAGCCTATTCACTCCATCCTATGTTTTCTTAAAATCAACAACTGTACAATTAACTTGCTTTTGCACATTCCATACATCTTTCAGTGACTTGCTGAAGAGCAAAATCTGGTCTACACACCATCAGCCTGTCATAAAGCTGTGGCATACTTCCCAAATTTTGCTCACTATTACCCCTTGCACCCTTTAGCATTCTTAACCAACTAATATCTTTACTATTTTTTCTTTTATATTGTGACATAATAGTGGTCTTCTTCCAACCATAAGGCACAGATGCATCGTTCAGACTGTCATTAAACAAATAGCACAACCACTCCACAAGCAAAGCACTTTCATATTTTAATACTTCTCCACTTATACTATTTGTGCATGCAGCTTTACTATCCTTCAGTGCTCTCACAGCATTTTAAATTTCTTTTTAAGCTTTTTTTCTTGCACACTAATATATTACTGACCTAGTTGGGGTAATTCAAAGGGGCAAATAAGGAACCCAGTTTTCAGAGAGAATTTGACTAAGTGAGCAAACAGGGAGAGAAAACTGGAGTTTGGAAAGAAAGTTAATCAGGGGAAGTCAAGGATGAGGCACGTGGGCTCCATGGGTTGAAAAAATCCAAGTGCCATCATGAGAAAGAAGAGGCATGTCATGATAATGGGTGGTTCCCTGTTAAGAGGGTTCCCTGCTTTCTTTAATTTCTTTAAAGCTTTTATTTTTCTCATGTTATACTGTTTTTTCCTTATCCTTATCTCTTTCAGCAATTATTCTCTTTCAGGCATCTTTTTCTCCTCCACAGTCTCTTTCACTTCATCATTCCACCAAGAACCCTTTTTCATCTTTCCATTAGCATAATTCCACATGCTTCTGCAGCACTCTGGAACATAATCCTTTTTACTGTGTTGCAAGCAGCTTCCATATCCTTTCTCCTTACATTTACTTCCTATTAAATCTGTTAGATTAATCTGTCTTCTAGTCCTTTTCCTTACAGAACTCATATTTTCTGTTACTGGAGTCATTTTACTATTTTACTTTCATTCTAGTTTCTTTTACATCTTTCCATTTCTTCCTTGTCAATTTTTTTTCTAAGATCCAGTCCTGAACCTACCCAAAATGGGGTGCCCTTTTTTAGAACCTCCCATCATTCAAGTATCCTTCACTAATTTTTTTCAGCCTTTCGTCAAAAACAATCAAAGCAAACTTTCTTTTAGATTTATATTCATCCTTTCTCATGGGTACATCTGAACAGATTTATGCTTAAACCACATAATCAATAGATTATGTTTTTCTAAACAGACACCAACCAATCCCCTTTCTTTCTTTCTTTCTTTCTTTCTTTCTTTCTTTCTTTCTTTCTTTCATTTTCATTCATTCATTTTCATTCATTTGGATTGGGTCTCCAAATGGCCCAGTCACTTTTTCTGTACATTCTGATTTTCACTATTAGCCATACTTTCATGCTTTTTAGCAAAATAATGTTTTGCCCTGGATCACATTCATTAATAAAGTTGCATAATTTTTCCCAAAATTCATCTCTGGTTCTTCCATTATCATAACACGCTACAATATAATAGGCAACTATCACCTTATGGAATCCTACTTGCATAACCGCCCACAACAATGATAACAATTCATACTTTCTGTCATACATATTATCCCTTTTATGCGTAATTAAATGTACAGCTTCATTTCCCTGCATCAACTCCACTCCCCAAGATCTGACTACCTTCATTCAGACATATTGCATTTTCCCTTTTGTCTTAATTCATAAACACACAAAAATTTAACTACCTTTTTTGTTTCATCCATTCTTTTTATTATTTATTCCTCTTACATTACAAGTTGCAATCTTCTCACCAGATGAGTCCATATATATTGATCTTCAGTACCCATCATGGCTTTGGTCAATCAAGACTTTCACAGGATATTGTTTTGTAACATAGAGAAGGTGCAGATTAGATTACCAGATTTAGTCATGCCTATGCCACATGCAGCATTCCCTGCTAATAATAAGAAAGTCCTGGTCAGTTCTAGTAGTACATATTGCCTCATATGCCTCAAGGCATGCTCACCCTATTCTATGTAGACTAGGATTTCTAATCTCAAGACTATCTTACAAGCCAACATACTGCCTGCATTCCACTAAGAAGCATATACAATGTACTAACAGGCACTCAGAATTTGCCAAAAGCTGAACATTTGTACCAAGCAGTTTGCATTAAAGCAGAAAATGACATTGTCACTAAATATAATGACAATCGTATGTATGTTGCATTAGAAGCCCAAGCTCAAATTAGCCTGTCAGAATTTCAACATACCCTGATGCAAACCTGTCAAATGACACAATTAGCTCAAGAGAATAAAGAAAAGGCTTGTCAAAGCCCTCAAGGTTTTATTCAAGTTCTGTCCTTTGCTCAGTGTCTTTATTAAATCCAAATGCATTTCACGCTTCCAGTTAGGTCAATGCTTATATTCCTTACTTCACACTATCACCATCATTGCAGAACTTTTAAATGTGTTAATTTCAGGAAGAGCACCGTCTTGTTTACAGAGGTCTGCATTTTGGATTTGCAAGAAGCTGTTTTGCTATGCATGAAATCTTATCAAAGGGTGAACCCTAGTGTTTACTTGCATAAACTGTGCAAAGCATATTAGGTACTATATTATTCAAGATACAGGGAGTCTTAATGAATGGCTTTGCAATCTGATTATCCCCATAAAGAAAAAAGACAAGCTCCCAGCCATTAGTGCATTGTAATAAAAGTAGCTCTTTTGCTCTGAGAACTTGGCTCAAGAAGCCTCATTTTTCTAGTTGTGAAGGAATGGAAAAAGAATTTACTGCATCTGTCTGATTTTTCAGAAGGATATGCCTTATATCTGTATGTCCACATATTTAATGTACAGAAAACCAAGATCAAAAATCCAGAGCTGGGTGATATCTTTTTTTAAAAGCAACCCAAATAACACAAAGGACCATGAAAGCTCCAAGGCACTCCAGAACTCTTTCTTAGTCAAGAGAGTACTAAACAATAACACAGGATTCCCAAAGTGGCCAATATCGATCCCACGGGTTGATGGGGTTATCCAAGGGGTTGATAAACAGCTAGGGGTCCAAAGGGGGTCAGTAAATATCTGGGGGTCAATAGGTGGTCAATAAAGGATGGAAGGTTGATAGGGGTCAATTCATCTTTGGGGTTTCTGTAGACCTTCATGCCAGTCCCTAGTCCTGAAGGTAAGATGGCTAGCAGCAGGACAGTATTACCCAGGGTTGGATGGCCAGCTGCCAGTGAGAGCAGCCTTGAGTTGTCTCTATCAGCTGTGTGTTGTTACTGGCCTTATTATTATTATTATTATTATTATTATTATTCATAGTACTATTAGTTAAAGTAGTATTTATTAAATTATGTTCATATAATAAATGTTTGGGGGTCGATGAACAATCTGAAACTTCATGAAGGGGTCAATGAGAGTTTGGGGAATCCCTGCAATAACAACAAAAACTCTATAGGACAGGAAAGAAACAAGAAAGTTCAAAAATTAGTCAGTCCCCAAAGAGTTTGTTGGCTACAGTAAATGTAGAATCATTGTTAGGTTTTTACTGGTATCCATTTACATCTGATCTTTGGGGAAAGAGGATCTGGTTGCTCTCCATAGCTCAGAAAACAAAAACCATTAGCCCTAGTTGATGTCATGATATCATCAGCATGTTCAGTGAAAGTCATTTCAAGATTTCACAAAATCCTGCCAAGAAAATAGTGCTGTCTGTCAATGCCAGTCAGATATGAGTTCCACTGAATTCCATGGCAATTTACAAATGGAAAGTTAATCAATGGACTATGAATTCACTGGACTCATATCCCTCTAGTCTAACAACAGTACAAATAGGACTATGCAGACATCTGATTTCAAAGGGCAAGGTGTGATTAAGAGTCTTCTTGGATGTCTTGAGTTTGCACTGCTCGGGGGCATCATCAATCATCTAAAAACAGAATTCTTCATCATGAAGCATACCACTTTTATCAAAGTAGTCATTAATGAGAGATATCCAGATAACTGTCTAGTTGTTGAGAACAGAAATCTATCCCTGGGATGTTAACTACAAAGAAAGGTGGAGCTTATTTATGTCAATTTATCCTCCCTCCATGTACTTATATGCATACTGAAAATTTGCTGTAAGTGACTGGAAGATTTGCTAGAACAAATGTCTATAACTTTCTTCAGGCCAGTGTAGAGAGTAAGGAAGATTACCTAGATAGAAATATGCAAGTATTATTACCTAGGCAAAGAAGCTGAAGCATTATTTAAGTCCTGGGAAGCAAAATAATATTCAGAAGTGACTCAGGCAGACACCTCCCTGATTCACTGATATATAAGGAGGGGAGGTAAAGCACAATCAGATTTGCAAGATTCCATTATTATAGCTTATCTCAATGAAGTATAGTTCTAATCTTCCTGTGGAGTTGATTTTTCTGGTCTGCTCTACCTACTGGGGCTGACAGCCAGGAAGCACACTTCTACACTTCTAAAAAACCAAACTTTCAGTCTTTGAGAAATACACTTTGAACAAGTTCAAAACTACTGACTGACTTATGGGATTTGAGAAATCCTGCCAAAGTTTTAGGTACCCATTTGTTCCTTCACCATCATACATAAAAATGTACCCATTACACTATTCCCTTTCAAAATAAGCAGCAGAAAAACTATAAAAAGTAGTAAGCAAAATACATTAAAAGCAGGAGGTATAAAAAAGAAAAGGAAATCTAACTAAACCTGGTTTACTCCAACATCATTTCTTATACTTCTCCATACATTTCTGTCTTTGTAAGCCATCTTTGCTTCCACCAATTCTATGCAGAATTCTGACCCTCAAAAAGAAACAGCTGAGAAGCTTATGAATTCTAATTCATAAACTTCTCAGCTGTTTCTTTTTGAGGGTCATCAACTCCATCCACCACACCTTTCTTGAACCCCTTCTTTCAATCCATTCACTCTTTTTTCATATATTTGTTTTGCAATTTGATTCACATTCATCTTCTTGGTATGTTCAAAACACCTCAACACACTTCTTTTCCTACTGACCACCCATTTTTGTTTTCAATGTACATTCTTTTATCACCCATTCATTCTTGACCCTTTTTCTTCTTGTTTTATCACATACACTTTTTAAGTTACCCATTCCCTTTCAACTTACTTTTGTGCTTCTCTCTGACATACTCAGCTTTCACATTATTTCAACAAATGTGCATTCCTTACAATAGACCACATGCTACCAACTGTTTTTCTACCACCATTTGGATGTCTTAAAATTTCTTCAGCCATTTTCCCATCTTTAATAAACATTCTATCAAAGTACACAAATTGTTAACACCCCAATTGTTTAGGAGTGGTGGTGGTGGGGAGGTTAGGTGTGAAATCCCAAAGCCACTGATTTTACCTTAAACCTCCCAAAAGAGACATAGTTTACCCCACCTAGTGTGAGGACCACAAAAGATAAGCTGGGGGTACAGATAAGTTGTAGGTATTGTCCAGGGAATGGGAAAGGTGGGTTGTAAAGGGAAGAGAGAGTCAAATAAAATCAACATCCTCCTTCCTTCCTTCCTTCCTTCCTTCCTTCCTTCCTTGGGTCTTCCCCTGGATATCAGTATGTTTGCAAAATGGGCATCTTTATTTAAACCAGTAGATGTAAACTTCCTGTTATTAACTGACTGCTTTTTCATAGCGGTTTTCAGTCTATGAAGAAGAATTCTGTGAAGTCCCTGAGATTCTACATCACTTCTACATTTTCAGGCCAAGGTGAGTATTATATTACTTCTGTTGGTTGGACTGATATAGCAGTTATCCTGAAATTGCCGTTTAAAGATAGATTGAGTATATGGAGGAACTTCCTCCTTCTTGCAACTATGACCACACCTAAAAGCATTTCTGTGCTATTGTGTAATATACAGGGTGATGATTGTCCTGAATACAATGCTTTACTATTGGAGTAAAAGACTTCTTTCAGAATTACACTAACACTGTGGAAGAACCGCTAAATAAAAACTTCAGGCACACATACTGAGAAACTGAAAGAGCATAACTAATCTCCTGAACAGTTAAATATTAATTAGACAAGAATGGAACATAGAAATATTTAAAACAAATGTTCTTACTAGCATTACTAAATGTTAATTTTTATGCATGCTGAATCATTTTGTAGCCAGTTAAAATAGCTTTTGTGGTATAGCAAATGCATAATTAATGTATTTTTTCCTTGTCATTGATGTTTAATAATTAAATGGTAAGCCTAACATTTTGACAGCAAAAGAAGAGAAGGTCTTTAGGGGGAAATGTTATGTTTCATGAAGAATGTTATAGAGATTAATATCCATTAAAGTGTTTTTATTACAATTTGTTTTAATATACCAAGTTGCAGCCTGTTTAGATCATATTAAAGCCTGATTATGGAGTGATGAGGATCTTCCATTACTTCTTACACCAAAGATATTAATCTGCATTCCCTAATTGTGTGGACAACCTATATGCTCAGAATAACTAAACGCTGACAAATGTTCCCTCATAATTTGGTAAAGTAGCAAGGCTAGCAGTCACAACCTTACAGTTAAAACTGGAAAAAGAAAGGCCTCTCATCAGCCAGTCACATGAGCTGACTCAGTGCCCAGTTAAAAGGCAGGCAGCACCAAAAAAAAACCACCAGCTAAAATAGCTACTTGTGGGTGATGAATAACTATCAGAGCAAAGAATGGATAGTTTTATATTTAGGATGAGCTTCCTATGTCCTCTTCTAGACAGCATGAAAGAGGAAGAGGAGGGGAATCCAAATAAAAGGGTTGGTGCTTCATTTTACAGGAGACATATTTAGCTGAGAAGTAGCCATCCATATTTTATATTCTACAGCAATCTTCTCAAAATAGGTGACCTCCATTTATATCAGCCTACAACTTCAGAATTCCTGCTTAGCTTAGCCAATCAGGCTGGGAAAAGGTTGCTCTAGATCAGCAAAGCAGAGCAGGTCTAGTGGATCCTACAATCAGAGCTGAGCCATGGGGAGTCTGAATTGAAACAAAAAAGCAGAAACCATGAAACAAAGGCAGTATTCAGAACTGAAAAGTGAGTGAAAATTGGAAGACTTACACAGAAACAGGACCAAGAAGCAAATCAGAAAACAGGCCAATGAGAACTCAAGATTACAGCAGTCTACTGGAGCTCAAGAAGTCCTTGTTTCTGCCTTGAACTTGAAGTACTCCTGTTAAGTTCACTTAGCAATTGGCCACAGCAATCACATGTCTCCCTATGCTTTAAAGTATCATCTGAAGGCTTAGGGATACATGTTTCATCCATTACAAATTCACCAGCTGCTATGAAATTGTCAGGTTCTATCTAAGGAAAGTGTTATGTCAAAGGAAGAAGGGGGAAGGCAGCACTTTTCACCTTGCTGAATTGCCTCAGTCCTACTCTTCTTTATCTTCTGCAGATATCTTCAGAATGAAGATATCAGCATTACAACAGAACTGGGGAAATTGTGTTGGATTCCAACATTCATCTACCACAATTTCCTGTTATCAGAGATAACAGGAACTATAGTTCATTAAAGTCTGGCTTAAATACTTTCAGACTGAACTTTATTATGATTTGGATTGTCTGTGTGTGTTGCCTTTATATTATCAAGTTATTGTCTATACTTGCAATATACTCTAAAAAATAGTTGTAGTTAGCCACTAGTCAAGTTATTGAAACTGAGTATCCTCCGTTTCTCAAAATTGCCATTCAGTTCCAGGAGAAAATACCAACAATCTGGTAACACAATCTGGTAATGGTGTCACTTATGAGAGAATCAAGTTCAAACATGAAATGCCGGAGAATCAGATTCTAGCTGAACACATTTGGTTTCACTTCATTTGTATCATGTGGTGTGAAAGGGTTAGAATAAACAAAAGAAAGGAAATTTGATCACATTTTTCATCAATGATGCTTCACTTAAAAGTATTCCTGGTGAAAGCTGACATAAAGAAACATAACTTTTAAATTACTTTCTTTATTCCTGTAGAATACAACTGCACCAGCATCATTTATAGGACTCAGAAGACAGTCTCTTGATAGGCCACCTGCAGGACAAGACATTTGTCAGAGAGAACTGGCTATTTTCCCAAGTTAGTGCCCTCTGAGTGCTCCTAAAACTCTTAATGATTTGGCTATTTAGGAATCATTAGGAATCATGGAGGCTGAATCCATCATCTCTGGGAGCAGGGCCTTCGGGGCTGGAGGACAATGGGGCCAATTTGAAATGATCAGATGGACTACTTTTTATTCAAGGCAGTAAAATTAATCAGCTAAGATTAGTTAAGTTCATTATGATTTCTCAATACGCTTTTGTTCACTGGACCATTAACTTCAGTGAACAAAAATATGATGAAGGAAAACAAAGTCTACTGATATAGAATACAGTGAAAAGAAGAGCGGAGGGGGCAGTCAAATGGACCTTATACTCCAGGGCCTCTCAATGCCCCCACCAAAGCCAAGATCTTCTAGATTGTATATGATTGCCTGTAATTAATCCATTATTTACTTTGCATTAGAATCTATGATTTTCCTGTCCCTACCTCAGAAGTTCCTGACCAAAGCCTATCCACATACATGAGAAGCAAGCATAATTTTTTCACAAAGCAAGTGACGTGGGAAAGCTTCTGCTAAACTTCCACCTCCCACAAAGCAACTCAAGGGAGACAAGTGCTTTTACGAAAAAGATGGCAGAGCTATGCTACCTGCTCCGCATGCCTTGCTATGCAACAAAACTTGGCTGATTACATTTCCAGTTGAATAAAATCAGGTCCATTCATCTTTTTCAGATTTTGAAGGTGTAGTCCAGATTAATGGCACACATGAGTTGATAGCTACAAAGAAAGCAGATATTCTTAGAGGCCAACTATAACATGCAGTATCCCCTATTCTAACTATGTCAGAAGTGGGATGAGAAAACAGTTTTACATAAAGCCTGAATACAACACATAGAAACATCTGGTACAGTCCCTTGTGAACTAAGCCATTTTAGGAAGTAGGAACAGATCCTGTGATCAGATATTGCATGTGCAACAATAAAATTTCCATGAGGATGGAAAACACGAGGAAAACTAGCACTTTGGGATGAAGATTTTGCCTACTGTTCTATATGATGAGCCAGTTTGTCACACGCAGGGTACGTTGAAATATTCAAAATAAAATACCAATATTGTAAATTGATGCCTGTCTTGTTAGACACTCTTTAGAAACTTTTTTCTCTCCTTCTCTCTCTCTCCCTCTCTCTCTCTCTCTGTCTTTCCATCTCTCTCTCTCTCTCTCTCTCTCTCTCTGCTTTTTCCTTTTCCTTGTTTTGTATATTTTATCATGATTTAGCTCACACTGCCATCTAGGGGTTTTAAAAACAAAAGTTGTCCCCATCTAAAAACTGAGCATAGCAAGAGCTGTTGTAACATATGAATAGGATGAAATGCATTTGAAATGCATTTGTTACACATGGCGGATCACAGAATCTAGAAGAGGAATTTCCAAATTGGCAAGATGCCTATTGAAACAAGTAAAGGCTCCAAATCTTTTATGAAAGGCAACCCCTGGAGCAATTTTGCCATTGCTTTGGTCTTTGGTCTTTTTTGATGTAGATGGAATGGCTGTGCAAATCTTTCCAAAGTAGTGCTCTTCAACATTTGGAAGCATATGGAACACCTCTCTTTGGATAATTAAAGCAGCCACATCTTTTTCTAAGCTCCCACAGCAGTTTCCAGATGCCTTTACATACACGTCCATGCACAACCACTTTACTTCACTGGAAAAAAAATATTTAAACATTAGGGAGGGGTAGTCTCTTTATAGGAATTTTCCTTATTTGATCAGTAAGGCATATGTCAGCCAACTGTTGTTGTTGTTGTTGTCTGTCTTGGATGATAAGATTTCAGAAGGTGAAACTGAGGGAAGATCACTCATGCTCTTGGCTTGTGGATTTTTGCATATTTCTGTCTTGGCATTTTTTTTATTTGGCAGCTATACAAAACCAGAGGTAGAGTTCTCCTGCAGTTTTTAGTAGTGTACCATTGATACAATGAAGATACGTAGTCTTTGTTTTATTCCATCAAACACAGAGAAATGGTGGCTGTATATATGAAATCGGTGAAGGTCTGGAAGTGAGAAAATAATAGTTCAGTAGCAAGACTGTAGTGACACTCTTCTGCCTTTCTTAGGCAGCTGACAGAAACCTCTGCATTTTAGTTTGGATCCTTTTGAAGTATATGTGACCTACATTCTGAGTTCTGGTATTAATGGAATCTGAACCACACTCAGGCTTTAAGGACACTGTCAGCAATGAACAGACCTATGGAAGTCTGGTCCAATTACAAAGAATGATGACCTTATAATGGATTGCTGCAAGAATCCATGTTGACTCTCCGTCTTTCAGCTATTAGCAGTGCTCAAACAGGATTAAGTTACCAACAATGTATTGCTTCAAGAAATCCATATCGAATCTCCTCTCCTCAGTTAGGGAACCATCAGCTGAGAAAGAAGAACAGCGCAAGTAGGTGGCAATCAAAGTTCACAAAGTGGTCTGATGGAAAACTAATTGCAGATGGTTTCTGTGGACAAGATGACTCAGTGAGATGTACTTTAAAGTCTGAGGCCAACTGACAAAAAGGAGATACGAAAGGAATGAAACATCTGTATTTGCACATAGTGGTCCTCTTAGTTTAAAAGAGCAAGCAAAGCTATGAAATGTACCTTTGTCTACACTGCCCTCATCTGGCCATGGAAGGATATGTAATTTATGAAATAAAAAAGTTTAAAATCTTTTATTTTACAATTGTGACTTTTGTTGGGTAAGATTTCTAGAAAACTCTGATGTAATGAAGTATTTTGCTACAGATGAAATATTTTATTTTAACAAGAGTTATAAAACAAGTGTGAACTGATTCCAAACTGTATCTTATACGATAAATTTGAAAATTAGTATCAGCTTCAGTTGGCTTTGCCATGTATTAACAGCAATCACTCTTTATTAACTGACAATAATCTTACGTATTGCTTTAATGATATAGTCCCAGATTATTGTTTCATTTTCATTTTTACATTTTACTCATAAAGCAAGAGTGTAAGCACCAAATTAGATCTACAGTTATTGAAGTGTTATTTATTCATTTGTTTGTTTTGTAAAAAGAAAAGAAAAGAAAGGAGAGAACAGTTGGTGGACAATTTCACATTCAGAGGGATTGTCAGACAAACTAAGAAGTTTTTGGCCCAACTATCAATATAGTCTCGGTTTTAATTGGGACATGCATGTTCTTACAGGAGAAGTACTAAACAGTCAGATCTCTGAGAAATGGCAATTCTGAGATTTGGGGATGACATTAGAGGGCAACTGACGAATCAAATCACATCATGTTATTTGTACATTACTAGATATACACGTATCTATAACATGGTGATTCAAGATCATACCTCAGGTCATTAACATCTCTTCCAGGGGGGAAGGTCAGATTATTTCCCTGTTTGAATTTCCTTAATTGGTAGAAAATCTTTTCTCTTTACCAACTGTGTCTGTATTGTTACATTTTCTCTGCACTCTTGCATTTGGCTAGTGGAGTTGCTTGGACTTTCAACTCCTGAAGCAAAGGAATATTTTTTCAGGTGTGTATGTGTGCCTGAAAAAAGACACAGTTGCTTTAATGAATATCAGAAACTTAGCATATCGTACAAAGGCCAAAGCATTTATTCCAAATAATTTTTATACCATGCATAGCCCTACCGTCTAAGCATCTTGCATCTTCCAAAAGAGGTCAACTCAGCCTTGTTTTTAGGCCCAAATATTTAGAATGCTTAAATAAACTACTGTAATGGTTGCCTATTCTAAAACACCCTCAGACTCATGAGCAGGAATTCAAAGATATCTGATTTATTAAAGAATAGTATGCAGGATCACAGAGAAAGCTGAGAATGATAAAAGTGCACCAAATACAAAGTAAAAACCCTCGGTGCAAATGAAATCCCTCCCCCCCCCATAGAATCTTCCCAAGTTCACAATCCCAGGTGCTCCTAACGGTTTCTGATGGTCTGCGGGAAAAGTCCTTGAGCCGAGCACATAACCCAAACACATTCCATTGTAATGAACACAGATACAGAGCTTGGAGAAATTCTTGCCCTTAGACAAATGAGCTAACATGTCCTTCATGAGCGGAAGAGGGTACTTGTTGAGAACTGAGATGGAATTTAACCCTCGATAGTCCGTACAGAGTCAAAGCATGCCATCTTTCTTTTCCCGGAAGAGGACAGGGGCCCCAACTGGAGAATTTGCAGGGTCAATAAACCCCCTTGACAGATTTTTGTCAATAAGTCCCATAATGCCTCAAGCTCCTTCTGAGTCATTGGATAAATTTTTGGCTTGGGCAATTGAGCATTGGGAACCAACTCTATTGCACAGTCAGTTTTCCGGTGGGGGGGTAGCTGATCTGCTTCCATTTCCCCAAATACATCTGCAAAGTCTTGGTATTGAGCAGGTAAGCCTTCTAATTGAGGTAAGTCAGGGCGCGGTGTGGCGATCGCTGCCCTTCCAACCCCTGCATGTGCAATCATCTCCGTTGTAGGTGCTTGGTAAAACCCATCTGTAAAAGTCACAGTTCTGTGCTCCCAGTTTATATATGGGCTTCGATAGGTCAACCAGGGGATCCCCAGAATTACCAAGGGATTGCCAACAGGTGCTACAATGAATTTTAAAGTCTCACGGTGGCTGCCCATTTGCATTGCAACAGTTCCAGTGAAATGGGTTGCCGGGCCCCCCTTGCCGTTGAACCATCCAACTGTGTGAAGATCAAAGGCTGCTGGAGGGGGAAGCTAGGCAGGTCCAAAGCAGCAACCAGATCAGGGTGAATTAAACACCTGGAACACCCAGAGTCAACCAAAGCCCAGACCTCTGTAGTTTTTGTGCGGGAGCCCAATTTCACTTTAACTGCTAAAGTGGGACAGTCAGCACTCACCATAGCATCCTCACACCCATCCTCCTCCACCTGCCCGCAGGTGCTCATGGCAGGTGGCTGGCGTTTCCCGCTGGCTCCTTAGAGTCATCTTCAGCCTCTCCCGAGGAGTAGAATATTTCCTCAGTGTCGACTGCACCCTTGGCTGCTGTCATCTGCTGTGAGGGGGGGGGCGATTTGGCCAGCAGCTTGCCTGCTCAATCTCCAGCCTTGGCTTTTGGGCAATCAGCTGCTCGATGCCCTTCCTTTCCGCATCAGAGATGCTGACTCCTCACGTAGCACTGATCTCTCTCCTCATCCCAGGCTCTATAGCTTGGCCGGGGAGAGTCGCAGCACTTCAGGGTGCCCTCATGGTGGCGGGTGGTCTTTCAGATCTTCTAGCTTGCATGAAGGTATGCTGAGCATGCTCAGCCTTGCCTGCCAGACAGATCCATTTGTACAATGACTCTGGGTCGTCTCTACACAACACCCACTGTAGGACATCCCAGTTGAGTCCCTCTTTAAACCGTTCTATTAAGGTTGACTGAGACCAGTCAGGGATTTTCCCAGCTACAGCCTTAAACTCTAGGGCGTAATCAGCTACAGACATTTGGCCCTGGGTAAGATCCTTCAGTGCCTTCTTAGCTCTTGCCTTGGCCAGAGGATCCTCAAAATGCAGCTTTAATGCCCACATGAATTCCTCAAAATAATCAAGTGCAGGGGAGTCAGCCTCACTTAAGTGAACATACCAGTCAGCCGCTCGACCCTTGAACTTGGTGGTAATGGCAGTTATCTTAGCCTCTTTGGAAGGGAAGTATGCTCCAAACTGCCTCATGTAACTTTTAGCATTAGTTAGAAAGAAAGATAACTTGGTTGGATCCCCATCAAACTTGACAGAAAAGTCTCTCACCCCCACTCCGGTTGGAGCAGAATCGGCAGCTGTTTGAGTGGTTGGGCCCCAGGTTACAGTAGCTTTCCTCTTCATGAGGGGGGGGACACACTGGTGATTGAGCCCTGAGGGGTGGAGATTCATCTCGGAGCCATCTCCGGACCCGCTCCGCCGGTGGTCCGGATGGGAGGATGGGGGATGGTTGCATGAAGCTGGGATCTTCTCCAAGCCTCCCCTGCCCCCCCAATGACAGAGACAGGTTTCTTAGCATGTACTCCATCGATTCTATTTTGGCCTCCATCACTCTTAGCCTTTCAGGGGTTTGAGATTCCTTCCTCCCTCGTGTGTTAGGTTGTCCCTCTGTTGATACCATGGTAGATTCTATGTCTGGGGTCAGCGGGAACCGATACTTCCAGGATGCCTGGGACATCCCTGGCTGGGGTTCTCCCACTTCATCCCAGGTGATCAACTCTGTGGGTGATTCACTGGGTGTCGGTTGCTCTGGTTCTCCCCCATCATCAGATCCCTCCACCTCAGGACTGGAACTCGATTCCGCCTGGAAATCTGAAGGTTGTGGGGTGAGGCTCAGTTCTCTGCTCTTGACCGTTGACTCAGGCATCAAGCTAACCATCTCCTCAAGTCCCCCGGTCGTAAAACTTGGACTTGGCCATTGTTAACTATTTTCCCTCACAAGAAACTAATCTTGGTAGGAGCTAACAGTACAATTTTGGTGATTCTCAGCTTTATGTAATGGTTGCCTATTCTAAAACACTATCAAACTCATGAGCAGGAATTCAAAGATATCTGATTTATTAAAGAATAGTATGCAGGATCACAGAGAAAGCTGAGAATGATAAAAGCACGCCAAATGCAAACTAAAAACCCTCGGTGCAAATGAAATCCCTCCCCCCCCCCCGTAGAATCTTCCCAAGTTCACAATCCCAGGTGCTCCTAATGGTTTCTGATGGTCTGCGGGAAAAGTCCTTGAACAGAGAACATAACCCAAACACTTTCCATTGTAATGAATACAGATACAGAGCTTGGTACAAGGTTTCACATCAGCTCCCTCCCAAACAGCAATGCGCGTCAGTGCCATGGCATGTGAAACGTTACGATGTATACTGTACATTGAAACAGTGAACATGACAACTACAGAATGAATGGGGCTACCAAGTGATGGAACTGGGTATATATGATTAGTTTCTTATTTATTATTTATTAACAAGGGTTAGAATTTAACCTATTTTAACTTAATTTTTTAGAGGGGACTGGACAAGGTTGGGGTTTAATAAGCTTATTATATAATAGTTGCTTGATTTATTACTAATATATTTGTTAACCATTTATCATATTTCAAATGAATTATTTATGTTTTAATTTTTTGATGAAATGTATGGCTACTATAGCATGATTCAGCGTGCTGTCACCAGTATGCCATTTAATCAATCAATCAATCAAAGTTTATTGATTAGCCCTTAGGCCATATCAGAATACAAGATTAAACACTGCATGTTAATAAAACTCTATATAAAATTAATATAAGAAGACAAGTTAAGGAATAAATAAAATACAGGAGATAAGTATACATATAAGTGAAAATACACATATTTCCATGTCACCCCTACAGTTTGCCCCAATCAACCCCACATATGTAGATCTCAAGTGTATTGATTTACTTAAATACAGAGCTGTATTATATGTTATTTTTGGGTCTTGGCCACACATAAAATATGTTGTTCCAGTATGCCATTTATGTAAACTCTAAACTAAGTTTTTGTGTTTGTGTGCGTGTACTCTTGGATCAATGGTCACTGCAGTAACCCAGAATAAAGAGATTAAAAGAATCCAGTTTTCACTGCACACTCTCTAGATTTTCTCCAGCCATGGTGGGTGGCATGTAAGGCACCAAGACAATAGCATGGACATTCACCATGTTGCCTTTGCTCTATAGTCTTCCTGGGTAGGCCAATCATATGGTGAGTTCTGTTTCCATAGCAATGACAGTTGATGATGTCATGGAGTGAGCAAGAGTCAGATTGTCTTAACAACTGGCTTTGCAATATTATCATCTCTACAAAAGCAAACACATGTACAAATACTACTGCTTGTACAGTATACTTCTTTGCTTTATTCCAAGAACAAGGCTCAGGAAGCACAGTTTTTCCAGAGGTGAATGCGGAAAAAAGAACACTATTTGTTATGATTTTCATTTTCAAATTCAGGCTAAGTTGTTGGCTCAGATGTTGTATGGAGCTCAGTTAGAACTACATTCAGTGACTCCCCTCTACAAACAGTGCAATCTAATTTCCTGAGCATTTCAGACCACAGGTGCACCCCTAGTACAGTTGCGGTTGGTTACACAAGGTTGGGCACATCTTGTTATACTATGAATTGAATAGAGGTCTATGTAATAAACTTTCACCCATTTTAGTCAAACTTCCAGGTCACCCAAATAAGTGCCTTCTTTCCCTTTAACTTTTGGACAGAGAACCTTCTTACTACCTGTAATGTAGCTAAATTTTGTGTAGCAGCAATAGAAAAGTAACAAGAGGAACCA
This sequence comes from Candoia aspera, assembly GCF_035149785.1. Classification (NCBI taxonomy): domain Eukaryota; kingdom Metazoa; phylum Chordata; class Lepidosauria; order Squamata; family Candoiidae; genus Candoia; species Candoia aspera. Next base: position 78,168,540 of record NC_086153.1, on the reverse strand, counting down.
ATAAAAGTGGTAATCCAGCTCCCTTGGCAGTTGAAGTGCATGAACTCCTATTGCCTTTATACTACTCTCTGCTTTACGACATGTTATATTAGTGTCTGCGCTTTTTAGGTCTTGAAAGATATTTCAGGTTGCTGAGGTCTGGACATAATAAAGAACTCATTCATTCATTTTCAAGGGCAGCTCCATAAACAACAGGCTTTGCATGACTTCTGAACTGAGATAATCCAACACTCATACCTGGCCACATGGCTCTTCGTTTCTTATTTTTTACCCTCCTTCCCAAATTATTACATCATATTCTACTTCCAGCTTTTCTGAGGAAACACCCAATGGTTCCTCCCTGGCTTCCCCACATTCATTACACTAAAATGGCTATCCCACGGAACCAAGAAGCTAAAAAAAAACTTCTGTGTGGATAGCAGTCCTCTATTATCTCTACTAAAAGAATGTAGAGAAAAGAAGTGGGAAAAGGAGAGTAGAATGTCCACCTGTTGCCCCAGACACAGAACAAGGTCATTTAGAAACATTTGAAATGCAGGAGAAAAATAACATAGCAATAATTTGGGTTTTTTCTATTCTAGACTGTCCACTAGTGTTCACCTGATGCCACCTTTGCCACCATATAGCAGTGTGGATGAACCTTTAGGATGAAAGGCTGCACATTTCAAACTTCTTCCCCCAGATAACAGCTGACCCTGCCTCTTATTCTGGTTCATCTTCCAGGGGGAACCTCACCTGGCATCCTGCCCCTAACCGGAGACTGTGGGAGAGATAGGGCTTTCCTAAGCTGTCTTGCCCTTCTGATGAATAAGAGATAAAACTAGAAAAAATGAAATTTCCATAATTCGACCTCTGGGCCTGGCAGCATGCAGCTCCATAGCTAAACGTTTCAGCATTTCTTTCCTCCTTTGAGAGAGAAACCAATCTCATAAGAGATATACAAAATCACACACACACACACACATGGGAGAGGTAACTCAAAAAAATATATTTGGACCTGCATTTACACAAAATACACGCAACATTCCAGGCATTCCACAAGATAGTTCCGGCTTGCTAGAATTGGTGAGATAGATTTTCAGCTCATAAGTTAATATGAAGAATTTAAAAAATGGAAAACAGTCTGCAGTTACATGGAATGTTTTATTTGTATGAAGAATTAGGAGTAAGGGTAAATAAGTGTACAAACACAGAAGGACAAAATAAAATGTAACACAATGTCTAAGCAGAGAAGTTACCTATTCTTTAGTGATAGCCTGAATCCTGAAGCAAGTCCTTTGCTCCTTTGTCCCTGATCTCCCACAGCCTTGGGAGACAATTCCAACTATTTATCATGGTTGGTTGTTGGAAAGATAGTACAGCCCAGGTCAGACAAAATATTATATTGTTTTATTTTCCTGAGTTCTGCATTTGTCTTCAAAGGGTTCAAATCTATGATAAACAAGAGTCAGCTAAATCAAGGTTTTACTGCATGAGCTTCTTCCACAGACTGAATTACAAGTAATTCCTTCCAGAGAGATGCTGGTATGTACAATTGCTTATAGCCAAGATTCCACCCTGCCAGTGTATCCATAAGAGTAGAGTAGATATAAGTAGGCCAGTCCAAAACACTGGTGGGGAATAATGTTAATTTTAAAGTGTTTCCAACTCTGAAAGAGTTCAGGTAGTTATGGTACTATCTGAGATCTTCCTTGCCATATCTTATGTTTATCCTATTGGCACCTCCTTTGCTGTCATTGCATCAGAGCTACTAAGTAACCAAGAAATTCCTTGTGATTTTGCTTCATTCTGTAGAATCAAGTGGTTGATTACTTCTAACCTGCAGCCTCCACACCACGGGTCCTATGTTTTGCAGCATTTACAGGAAGGAATCAGTAAGTCATTCCTCCTGAATGAATGGAAATACATTCCATTCATAAAGGAGGCTCTTTGCCCCAAAGTCACAAAGTAGGTGTCCTTTTAGTCTTTAAAAGAGGAAATGCAATGAAACCAAAGCGTATGGAAGGAATCACCAGCAGGGAACTGATTCCTAAGGAAGCACCTAATCTGAGATAAACTGTAAATTGCTTGTGTCATATCTTCTCCCTCCTTGGATCCCCAAAGACCTGTCATTTCCAGTACTTCTCAGTAGTTCCCTGCCCATCTGCTTCCCCCCGCCACAAATAGCTTAGAGCCATTCATGCAAAGTCTCCCAATACTGTTCAAATCATAGCCAACTTAGTATCTCAGAGTTAAAGTCTACTTATAGAATGAAATCTAAATAGGCTGTAATGCAGAAAACTAGTCTTTATATTTTTTATTGTCCATATATATGATGTCACTGAGTAAACATCAATCTTATTGAAAGGACAGCCCTACAAGCAAAAATAGACAGCAATACAAGTGCAAGAGATCAAATTTAGTAATGTATTGGCTCCCATATATTTCATGCCTTTGGCTTTTCACTAGGGTTACATAGGGACAAGAATACCTCCCTGTTGTCACAATCTTTGGAGTCACTAGCTCAAATTAAAATGGGGCAAAAGGATCTGAAGGGCAGAAGCTCCTTTTGAAGCAAACCAACGATGGGCAAGTTTCCTTTGGCAAGAGGGACATGTAAAAAAAAAGAAATTATATAGCTTTCAAGGGCCTCCATGGCTGGTGCTGTCAGAACATAATTGAAATAAAATAAGCAGAGCCCAGTTTTTCATCTTGTGGGGAAAGGGACTGGGAGGATTCAATGGGCTTTTAATCTTCCATGGGAAAAGCAGCCTGATTGGGACAGAATTTAGGGCTCTTAAGGGAACTGACTGGATGCCTTAAGCCTTTTAACCTCCTCAGATTACTACAACTTTGGCCATGCTCATTCTTGGAAAGCTGGGGGTCTCTAAGGATTGCATAAAAAAGGTGGAGTATATAAGTGGCTGTAGGGCCTACCCCTGAACTAAGGCACTTTTTTTCCTGACAGCACCCTTCTGCCAATAATACCAGCATGAATAAAATGGTTCTCTGCACCTGCTGAATGTTTACATATATACTATATAATTGCATGCTAATTCTAATTATATAATTCTATATAAATTTCCATAAACAAATCAAGAGATATTGCTCATAATGGATCTAACGAAGACCAATCCACACAAATGCAGTTGTACAGATAATTGGAAGCATATACTGGAAGAATATACCACATTATGAGATGTCAATTGCACAGTCAAGTGACAGGTCAAAGCATGGGGGGGGGAGGAGGAGGAGGATTATTTTTAACATGAATACTGTATTTTCCTTCTTATTGCCTCCACTGAGAAGTTTTGAAAGGTCTCAGTAAAGTTCATAGTTTTGGTCTGTCAATCATTTTACTTCTTAAAGAGAAATAATCACACTTTTCATGTATTTATGACAATGGAGAATATAAATGAGCAATAATTAAACCAAATATGGTGGTACAATCTCAGTCAGAACTATAACTAGCAATTCTCTATTTCTAGAGTGTAACAGAATTCTATAGCAGCCTTCTATACCTACCAGGAGGCCACTAAGTGAAGATCTCAAATCTCAATATACTGGCCATCTTCCTGCTTGCTCTTTGTGTTTTGTTTTGTTTTGCAAATAGCAAAGAACAATGGAGTTCTCACATCATCCATTTTTCCATAGCAGCATTCCTGTCTTACAAATTAAATCAAAAGTTCTATAAGGATGTCTGAGAAAATAATCCAGTTAAGTTTTCATAGCTTTCTTCTCCAACCGGTCTCAAGAAGTCCTTCACTAACCCCCACAAATACCTACAAATAAGAACAATATAATAAGGGAAAGGAATACTTATAACTAAAGCCTATTATTACAAGAACATGACAGTTACCTTCCCCAACCGGTTCCTATTCTTATGTGTTATACTGCAAGTCCTATCATTCCCAGCAATATGGCTACATCAGGAGAGAATCAATCTGCCACAGGTGGCCACCTCATTATTCCCTTTTCTCTATATCACTATACCTGAAAAATACCTCACTCTCCTTTCACTGTCTTCTCTCTTCAAAATAATTTAACATTTGTTAGGTTGTGACAGACACAGATGGCATATTACAGAAATAATGAATAATACTTGTTTTGATGGTTTGCCAGTAGGTTATCTTATCTACAGTAGGTTCCTGTTGACAAAGTCACAAAGACCTTTATTTCTTAGTAGACATCTTCCTGCATGCCTCTGCTTTTAATATGTGATCTAGAAGCTCTTACATTGGAGATGGCATGAGATCCTGATAAAAACTACTCTGGACTGTGCAAGGGAAGATACAGGTTTAAGTACAGGTAGTCCTCGACTTACAACCATTTGTTGAGTGACCGTTCGAAGTTATGACAGTACTGAAAAAAATAACTTACAACCACTCCTCGCACTTACAACCATCGCAGTGTCCCTGCGGTTACATGATCAAAATTCAGGTGCTTGGCAACTGGCTTACACTTATGACTGTTGCAGCATTCTGAGGTCACGTGATCACCATTTTCAACCTTCCTAGCCAGCTTCCGACAAGCAAAGTCAATGGGGGAAGCTGGATTCACTTAATGACTGTGGCAAAAACAGTCGTAAAATTGGGCATGACTTACTTAACAACTGCCTCTCTTAACAACAGAAGTTCCAGTTCCAATTGTGGTCGTAAGTCAAGGACTACCTTCAATAGTGTAAGAATATTATTCCAGCCTATGTATGTGGATTTTGTACAAGCCTTGGCCCCTTCCTTAACTGCCACTAATTTTTCTTGAATTCAGATTAAGCCTGATGATCTTAAATTTGGAAAAAGTGGAATTGGGAGAGAGCAAATCAGGGAGGGGGAATCAACATATGAGGAAAATGTAGAAAAAACTTTTTTTTTTTGTCATGAACAATCCTGAATTAGCACTTTGCATTTAAAAATTTTATAATATTTAATTATTTTGTTTGACTGTATTTCATTCTTATGCTCATTTCTCACTCACCACTTGGAACAAATTTGATCCAGAAAGGAAAGGAATAAAAATTCCAATAAAGTAAGTTTTAAATAAATAAAATATATTAAAGACTCTAAAACCACTGAGTATTTAGCATCTCAGAAGGAATGGGCCTTATATTTTGTCCTCCATTCAGTGAAAATCCTAACAGCACCTAAGAAGCTGTTGCTTTGGGGATGGAATAGATGCATTGTTAATCTGTTCCTTGCTGATAATTATTACCATTCAAAGAAGCTGAAGAATAGCAAGGGCAAACAGACAGTGCAGTTCTGACTACATACAACTGGACACTGTCCCACAATTCTGCCTCCAAGACCGATGTGCATTTTCCCTTCTCCCTGTCTTTCAGAGTCCCTCATCTGTTAGTGCAGAGCAGTGTTTCTCAACCTCAGCAACTTTAAGATGTGGGGACTTCAACTCCCAGAATTCCCCATCCAGCATGCTAGCTGAGGAATTCTGGGAATTAAAGACCACGTGTCTTAACGTTGCTGAGGTTGTGAAATACTGGTGTAGAGCTTCACAAGCTCCTGGAACACTCATCACAATAGAAGGAGGGCAAAATTTGAGAGCACTCTTGTGTATAAGCTATCTTGTGCAAGTATTCCCACCTCACCGTATTATTTAAAAGAATATAAATTTGCACTTTACTGGGGGCAAAACAGAACATTATCTTAAGAGATTAGTGCATTTTTTAAAAAACCATCATAAGGATGTTTCTTTAATTGTCTCAGGGCTAATTACTTTTAATAATTAGCAGACTATACAAGACCAATTAAACTGGTATTCCATTATATTATCTGTAGCTAAATGACTTAATTATTATTTTTAATAACCTTTGGAGAGTGATATTTCCAAAGTTTTAAAATAGCATTGCATATCTGTAACAAACCAAGTGGGTTGGTTTTTGTTTTTTTCACACTCCTGTCACAATTATTTCCATTCTTCTTGTAGGAATACAAGCTGACCCTATTATCCCAAGCTTCCTCTTGCTTTTATCATATGCTCGTCTCTTTTCATGGTAATGGACAGTAGCAGATGTTTTACTTCTCCCTGGAAAATCCTTCCATTGGTTGAGCAATAGTAACTACTAATGGGAATTATTAATAATCATTAATTAATTAATCAATCAATCAATTAGCTATTACTAATGGGAATTAGCTCATGCTAGAAGCACTGTTGGTGATGCATGATCACTCATCGTCAGAGCTTCACATCATTTATCAAAAACTGTCATAGAACTACTGTTTGAGCAACTCATAAGTGCAGAGATATTAACACCATATAAAAACTTTCAAAAAGGTATTTTTGAAATCATCAACCAATTATTCTTCATAGTCAGGTTTAGTTTTCATAGCACTAAGTGGTGAGGTAGTTACATATCCCTTGACAGTATACATAGCAATTTGGTTACTCAGAATGCAATTTCTTCTAAGCCACGGAAGTGTCTACGGACAAACGCCGGCTCTTCGGCTTTGAAACGGAGATGAGCACCGCCCCCTAGAGTCGGACATGACTGGACTTAATGTCAAGGGAAACCTTTACCTTTACTAACACTACTAGCACTATACTATGCACATCTGCTTAACAGAAATCCATTGAATGCAATGGAATGTGTATAACGGGGAGACAACCTTGTGCCCTCCAAATGTTTTGTACTACATTTCCATGGTTCCTTGCCTGCAGCCAGGATCCAGTGATACACTTGCTTTTGTAGGCAAGTACTAATTTAAAATTAAGATATTGTGGAAAAGAAACTCTGGTAGGTAGATAGATAGCTATAGCTATAGCTATAGCTATAGCTATAGATTAAATATAGATATAGATATAGATAGATATAGATATAGATATAGATATAGATATAGATATAGATAGATGTATTGTTTTAGAAGCAGTATCTTCACACTGAAAGGCCTTCATTCCATTCCTGATCGGCACAGACTCTTGTTTTAGCAGAGGTAAAGGAAATGTATTCATGACATATGCAGGGTTGTTATCATCCATTGCACTCATTGGATTTCTGTTAAGTAGATGTGCATAGGGTAGTGCTAGATTACAGGCATCCAGTTGTTAGCTCTGGAAATAGGGGTAGATGCCAAGGATGGACAATAAACTCCAGTACAATTTAAGCCCTGTCTGGGTTCCATTAGGACATTCCAACTCACATCATGCTTGCTTCATTAAGCTTCTGCCTCCTTAATGCTGCCTTGATATTGTATTTAACATCCTGTAACACAGAAGAGTTCAAGATCTGGTTATTATATCCTGCATTACAAATCTATAAAATACATATTACTTCGGAAATCTTTGGTCATGCCTAAAAGGGAGAACTAGGCAGTACTGTGCCTATGGGGGATACCAACGGACACCATCCTTAGTGCCCATCAGACTCCTTGCAACAGACATTGCAAATATAATATGTGCTGTTAGTTCAGAGCAGGCAGGTAGCAGAAAGCAGGCCTGCTGATCCCCAGATCACATAATTAGGTCGCTCATGTTAATAACCTACAGGGCAGACTTCTGGTGGGGACAATGGTGGCTTGAGCTGGTTTTTTATGCAGACTGACCTGTCAGGGTGGCTTTTTTTCTTGGGCTCAGGCAGCATTCTCTGGATTAAAGAGAACCCCAGGAATCACCCCATGTGTTCTCCGAACGGCTGGTCACAGCCAGAAGACCGCAAAATGGCATTTCCTGATTGACTGGTAAGTGATCAGCTGGGAGGTGGGACCCGTCATCTTCTTCCCAAGTGGCACTGAAGCCAAAATGGACCTTAAAGCTGCCCACTCCATTTCTACAGCACTAAAGTTTTTTTTGTTTGAATTTTACCAGAGAGGTTTTCTACAACAAAGAGATGCAGAATCTCTTGGTGACTCTCATTATGTTTGAAAATTATTAACTTGGTAATTTGGCTTTTTATATCTAATTTGCTAAACTGAGATTTTAAAAAAATTGTTTTTTTTTATTGCTTTTTTTATTAAAGTGATTTTTGAGGAATATAAAACTTTCTCCTCTTCATTGAATCTGTGGATTCGAGTTCTGATCTATTTGCTTTCACTTTCCCATGGGAATGCTGTTTGTTATTACTTTTTATTTTCCTGACTGGCCACACCGGAGATAAAAAGGCTAGAGAGAGTGTTCAGTTACAGCATTAATGACTTTACCTTCCTGGGACACTAGAGGGCGCTGTAATCTATCTTAAAGGTAAAGGTAAAGGTTTCCCTTGACATAAAGTCCAGTCGTGTCCGACTCTAGGGGGCGGTGCTCATCTCTGTTTCAAAGCCTTAGAGCCGGTGTTGTCCGTAGACACTTCTGGGTCATGTGGCCAGCATGACGACACGGAACGCCGTTACCTTCCCGCCGAAGCGGTACCTATTGATCTACTCACATTTGCATGTTTTCGAACTGCTAGGTGAGCAGCAGCTGGGACGAGCAACGGGAGCTCACCCCGCCGCGCGGTTTTGAACCGCCGACCTTCCGATCGGCAGCTCAGCGGTTTAACCCTCAGCGCCACCGCGTCCCATGTAATCTATCTTACTGTTAAGTAATATGGAGGAAATTAATGTGATATTTAAAGATCTCTATAATGCTGTTATTCAAGTCTTGAAGCATTTCTCAGAATTTGTGGAGTCCAAATTGTCACAAGTCAGAAGTCATCTCTTTTCATAATTAAAAAAAAATTATCTTGTGTTTCCACACTTTTTAAGTTTTTTCGTTTTTCCTTTTTCTTTGTAGTTTTTTGTTTTTCTGTAGCTTTTATCTTTGTTTGAAACTTAATAAAATTCTTATAAAAAAAGAAATGTTTACTATAATATGAATTGGAGTAAGAGATTGATATTGATTTATGTATATCTTTGTTATAGAAAGTTGGAAGTTACTTTGTAGTATTTTGTTTTGTGTTTTTTCACACCTTTTTAGTTCTGTTTCTTTTTCTTTGTAGGCTTCTTTGTTTCAATCTTTTTAGTTTTTATGTGTCAGAATCCACGATCAAAGAACTGGTAGATAGTTTGATTGTGTTCTCTGCCAGTTGAGTCAACACGTGTCAAGCACCGGAAGGGAGGGGGAGATTTAATGAGAGTGGGAAAGAATAGTGTTTGGTCTAATGATGGAATCCAAGGTCATATCAACTGGAGACATTTGGAAGTGGAATGCTGGACTGCTGGTGCAAATGGGGAAGGAATGTGGAGGGGGATTCTGGCTTGCCTGTTTGCTTTTAATTAGGTAGTTTGAGCAGGAATTATTAGTCATGGCTTTTTCCTTTATTCTGTACACATCTTCAACAAATCTGAAATCTGCATTTTAAATGGATGCATGAGTCAGGTCATTATTGAGACAATTGGGTCAGATTCTTACATTATGTATATTTTGAAAATGCTTTAATAAAGTTTTCTAAAAGAGGAAATAACCTACAGGGCAGAGTAAACCACTATTTCTCCTTCATACCAATTTATTTCCACAGTGTCAAAACAAGTGTAGTAGTCTGCAAAGAGGAAGTTTAGGCACAATATATTCCATGGGACTTGCCTCCAATTCTCCCTCCTCCCATGCCCCACCCCATCAAGCCAGTTTTAAACCTGTCTCAGACTCTTCTAGGCATGTTCAAAATGGGCTCCACATTTCCTAAGGGAGTGAATAGCAAAGTTGGCATGTGCCAATCACAGGCCTCAGGATTCAAACACTGATATTGTTGTCAGCATCCATGAGTAGGGTTAACAGATATCTGAACAGGCAAAGGAAGACACAGACATTGGAATGGAGGACAGATGGGGGGAAAGGAGGACACACTGTTTAACTTTCTTAATATCCATGACAAAAATTACAGTGAAAACCGGGGGGGGGGGGCAAGTACTTAGGCCTACATGTATATGAAATTACTTTTTCCAACATCAGAAAGATTGGTTTTTCAATCACAGATATGTGCTAGAGCTGGTTAAGAGGCAAAAGCCTTCAGGTAACTGATGAAGTTCTTGTCAATTTCAGGCATCAGGGCAAGCCCACCAAAGGGGACTATTCAACCAATTAAGGTCACAGAGCGAAGGTTGTCAACTTGCCATTAGCACTTATTAAGAAGCACTGCACCAGGAAGAAAAGCTGCTCACGAAGAAATAGCTTAAGAGACACAAAAAGACAGACAATATTTTGATGTTAAGGCTATGCGTGCTGGAAAAAGGACATGAGGACAAAAAGGAGGACGTGTCCTCCTTTTGCCAGACATCTGGTAACCCTATCCATGACCCTCCAAAGTGTGCGGAATGCTGCTCCTATGCTTCCCATTTTCAAGAATGCAACCAGAGAGCTGGAACCTAAAGCACCCTTTACAATCCCCTAAATATATAGAAAATTCTGAGAGTGCCTTGGACTGCCAGAAGATCAAACCAGTCCATCCTCCAGGAAATAAAGCCAGACTGCTCACTTGAGGGAATGATATTCAAGGCAAAACTGAAATACTTTGGCCACACAATGAGAAGACCGGACACCCTGGAGAAGATGCTGATGCTAGGAAGAGTGGAGGGCAAAAGGAAGAGGGGCCGACCAAGGGCAAGGTGGATGGATGATATTCTAGAGGTGACGGACTCGTCCCTGGGGGAGCTGGGGGTGTTGACGACCGACAGGAAGCTCTGGCATGGGCTGGTCCATGAAGTCACGAAGAGTCGGAAGCGACTGAATGAATAAACAACAACAAATATATAGCAGTACAAAATTGCCAGCCCTTGCTCAGAATTAGCTTAGGGTAGGCTATAAGGTGACCTATTCTAACGAACAGCTTCAAACTATACTTCCACTATTCCATTATTCTGATGCCATCATCTCTGCACCCTGTTTCTTTTGAACCAGAGCAGACTGTGTTGTTACTCTCTGGGGAGATCTTCTCCTGCCTATCTGTAAATCAGGCCCCAAATAGACAATCCCCATATTTGCAAGGTTGTCGAGGCCTCTGAAGGCCCTGCTCAGTAAACTTACCCTTATTTGCATCTTTAGAAACTTGTTTGAGGCCTGGAGTTTGGTCGCTTCACCCTGCAAAAAGCATGAACACAGGATTTCTGAACTATCTCACTATGTCTTTTCATCAGTAAATAATTATCAGTCTTTTATCAAGATTTAATTTAACAATATATTAGAATTAAGAATAAAAATGACAATGCTATAATCTGCAATGAGGGAGCCAGTTTGGTGTAGTGGCTAAGGCACCAGAAACTTTAAGACTGTGGGCTCTAGTTCTACCTTAGGCACAAAACCAGCTGGTGCTTTAAAAAAAGTCATGAGACTTTTCCCAAAGAGTCAGAGGTTTAGTGAAGTTACCCACAGTTCCCAGGTTAGATTCTTGCTTACAACAATCACCTTTGGAGTATTTGCTTAGCTATATTTGATCTGTCATTTTCATGTGAGAGAAGAATAAATAAGGATTGCTCATTTCAATGATGGTTCACTGTTTTAAATCTCCAGCTACTGAAATAATATGATGGGCAAGTCAGCCATGTGCTTTCTCAGCCTGATGTAATAATCTGCATATTCCATACTCCAGCTCCTCAAATTTATTCCGCCAACGTATTTCATTCTCTACTTCAGGATCTGTGCTTACAGACTGAAATTGGCCACTCTGCCAGATTAAATTTTGAAATATAATTTTGAGAAAACTTTCCAGCTCCCAACAGGCAAGATGGTTATTCCCAGTTCTCAAGGCTGGCTGGGTTGGGCTGGCTGGAGAAGCTGGGGTCTCTCTGTATTTCCACATTACAGCTAAGAGCTCAGGCAGACATTCCCTGATTCTAGGTTAAGAGCAGACATCCTGAGGCTCTCCAGATGTTACTAGAATCTTCAGACAGCATAACCAATGGCCATGATAGGAAAGAGCTCTTGTCAGTACCAGAAGAGCCATGGTTCCCTGCCTTAGAAATCATGCCCAAATCTCTGAATTGGTGCCACTAGAGTCTCACTGCAGCATATGCCAACTGAAAATCCCAGGGCTGTAGACTAGACTGGGAAACTGAAAAAGCATCCCGGATGAAAACCACAGCAAACCACTTCTATATTTTTGCCAAGGAAATGACATGGACATGTACAAGTAGTCACCAGGATCTGAGCTCAACTTGCGGGAGGCCTTATGCATTTTATATTGAACTACAGGAGAAAGAGCATTTTGAAAAGAGAATAATGGTGTGCTTGAACACAAGGATAAGCTAAATAATGCTTTCCTCTTATGGGCATATACACATACAGTATATGTTCCTTCTTCCCCCGGTATATCCACAAGGGGATCATAAAATCATGGAACTATAGAGGTCCATTTAGGCCATCAAATCCAAACCCTTACTCAATGCAGGAATGTGATGGTATATGGGTATAACCTTGGGAGACGGGGCAAAGTTATGCTGCCTTGGGAAGCATAAGAGTGAGCATAGCTCACAGCTGCATAGTGGGTGGAGCAAGAGGCTCAGGAGGGGCCCTCCCTAAGTTATCGGGATGTAAAGGTGACAGCAAGAGAATTGGACTTTCAGATTTGCAAGATTCTGTTAATGTAGCTTTACAATGAAGTAGAATTAGCTTATCTGGCTGTGTTTCCTGTCTGGTCTACCTAGTAAGGCTGACAAGGAAATCAAAGCATCCCCAAAAGATGGCTGGTCTTTCAAATAAAACGCTATATAAAATCAATATAATAATTAATTAAATTAGTAAATCCAAATCTAATTCTTCAATTTAAATGCAAATACTAAAGTGATAGGCTAAAATCCATTGAGTGTCATTCATTATAATTAACTCCCAAGGGTCTCCTGGAAGAGCCATTTTTTCACCTGCTTTTGGAAGGCCCTAAGGGTGGGGGCCATCCTTGACTCAGAGGGCAATCTATTCCAAGGAAGAAGAGCTGCTGTTCAGAATAGTCTCAGAAAGTTGCAATCCCTGCATTAAACTGTAGTTTCTGTAATGATTTGTTGAGCTAATATAGCAGTCTGTTTCATAATAAAACATGATTTACAAACTACACTGGCTTAGTGTGAATGGAGCTATTGTTTATGTAAGTTTCCACAAATCATAATTAATCACTTCTAACACTTAGCTGTGGCTAGTTAAGGGTGGAAGCCAAAGCCTCAAATCTTTTCAGCATCACACCTGAGGAGGGGAGAGTAGGGAATGGGGCAATGTATGAACCTCAGGCTTACCTGGACAGACTTCTTCTAGTAAACATAAATTGTGGTTTACTGTTAGATCTGAAAGAGATTATAGCTTCAAAGCCTGAAGCATCTTATTTCTAACCACCAACCATGTCAATATTGTCCTCAAAGTAGCTCTTAAAACAATTGTCAAATCCATAATGTTCACTCTGTGCAATTTCAATGGCTCAAGAAATGAAACCTGGCCTTACCAGCTCCAATTTCACAGAAAACAGCCATGCTTCATATACCTCATGTCTTACCTCTAATTCTTTCACAGTCTTCTGTTTAATATTTATAACGCCACTAAAAGTCATAGTGTTTTTTATTTCTTTCTCAATTGCTTGAATTTCCTCGCATTTTATGATGATTTGGCACCTCAGAGATGTCAGCAGCTCAGCACTGGCCAGAGAAGTTGATTCACTCATTGCCTGGTCATCCTCTTTCTTTTCTGCAGGTGCAAAGAGAGGACAGCACGTTTGACCAAAGGGTTTCTCTTAAGATGTTAAATGGAAGGACTTGAGGACACAGACAGTCAATGGGATGCACCTCTGGGGGAGGTCAAGACAAGCCTCTCACTTGACCATTCTCCTGCAAGGTCTACAAGGCATACAATATATCTATATCTATCTATCTCTATCTCTATCTCTATCTCTATCTCTATCTCTATCTCTATATCTATATCTATATCTATATCTATATCTATCTCTATATCTATCTCAACATATTCTCATTCCAAGCAATCTTATTACTTACTTGGTGCGTCGCTGTCAGCCTGGCTCACCCAAAGTTCAATTTCCAATTTATTTCTAAGTCTAAAACCGAAAAAGAAGAGAGAGAAACCTCTTATTAATTCCAAGCAAGTTGCAGGACTTTTCCACCTTGTGAAGAAGGGGAAGAGCTGACTGTAGGAAATGCCATTACTGAAGTTTGCAAACAATGCGAGAATGGGCTCAGTTTTGCGCACAGTCACTCTCCCCTTTTTCCTTTTTCTCTGGGCAGGAGGGTGCCCTTCTGTAGTGGCAACATGGAAGACCATTGTATTTCAAGGAGTTTAAGTGACATATTTTGATTTTCTCCTTCACACGAAGATGCTTAGAGTTTATTTTGAGTTGTGCTAATGTTTAGCTGGCTTGTTTTTATTTCTGTTTGAAATGTGGGGGAGAAGAGAAAACCCCAAGATTGCTTTTGTTAAGCACTAGCTTATCTGTATAGCTTCCCAGGCTCTTGGATTAAACAGGTGCTCCAGACCCTGGGAACCATCCTAGTCAAGGTCGGGTCATGCAGCCTCGGTACCATGGAAACAGGGCCACGAGGTTTTAGAGCCAGATTTTGATAAAAACCTGAGGATTGTCTTTTGAGTTTGGGAGATTCTGCACAGACCTGAGTGCTGGGTGCTGTGGAAATGGAGCCACCCTGGGGTATCTCCACTGTCCTTGTTAAGGGGCTCCTGACAGCCTATGGGCATCAACTTGCTTGGTATGTTATGATTTTTCTTTCTTTATGTTATGCTTTTTATGCTTCTGTTTAATCTGCCTAAACTATGTTTCTGTTTGAATCTGTTCACTTAGGTTAATAATGCCCTTTGGAATAGGCTACCTGCAGAGGTAAGACAGGCTTCCACTCTCCCGGCCTTCTGGAAGAGGGTGAAGACATGGTTATGCCACCTCACTTGGGAAGGGAGGGGGGTTAGCCATTCATGGGGGTGGTTGGCACCATGATGGTGCCAAGGATAAGATCTTATTGCCATCTTTTATATTTTATATTTTCTGTATTTTATATTTGTGTTTGTATTTATAGGTATTTATATGTATATTACACTGTAGTTTTTAGCAATTTGTCATTTTATTATCTGTAAGCCTCCCAGAGTCGTACGAGAGATGGGCGGTAGAGAAATTTGACAGACAGACAGACAGATAGATAATAAAGCTGAAAATCTCTTTATCCACTGGTGTGCTTATTGTATCTGGATCTAAAAGAACCAATTGTCTGAGCACCTGATCACTGCTTAGGCACTTGGTGGAACATAACTGGTGATGAAGGTGGGATCCAGTGACAATGCCCTGGTGGGGAAAGAAATCTGCTAAGCAAGGGGATAATGGCCAGAGCTGTATCCCTGGTCAGCCCAGTAAAAGTGTCTGGGGACCAGGAGCTCAAAAATTGAACCAGCTGACCCCACTGGTTGAGTTGGTAGAATTTGGAGGCTCAACTGCTAATGCAGTGCTTAAAGGCAGGCAGTTATTGGGAGTGGGAGAGAAAAAGGGGCAGCAGGCAGAGGGGAGACTTGGGCGGATCTTTCTTACTGCGCTCTGTAATAATGTTTGGGAATTAAAGACCACTCAGAGGAAGGTGCAACAGGAGGTTGAAGAAGTGACTGCTTTTAAAGATCAGCAGGCTCTTTTGGAAGAAGTGGATGGGACTCAGGGACACATCCTGGTTTGGCTATCCACATTATACTGGAGTTCAGTTGTGGACTGGCTTGACCAGTTACTGTAGAGACCTCTAGGGATTGGGGGGCACTTCCAATTTCCTGGTGGAGACTGGGCAGCGCCTGGAAATTTTAAAAGTTTCATCAGTAAAAGCTGAGGGGCAAATGCTAGTTGCTTGGACCAGATGGCTTTTGCCTTAAAAGGGTGGGTGATGAAAATCAAAGCCTGAGGGTAGAAAGTAAGAAACTTCAGGAGGAGTTGGAGCAGGAGGAGATTCAATTGTCAGTTTAGATGGCTTGAAATCTGAGTGCATGTTGTGTGTAAAAATCTGGTTAATTACTTTTTTTTAAATTTGTAGTAATGCATTTGAGGGTATTTTAGGAAAGGAATAAGATGGATGAAGTTTTATATGCTTTTGTTTTGTAAAGTTTATAATTCAGTGTGTGCATTTGGAACTCCTTGCCATTGCAAAGGGAGTGGCAAGTTGCTGTCAAATGTGTGTACTTTGTTCTTCTTTCCTTTCTTTTGAAGCCAGGGAAAGGAAGGGCTAACAATTGTTTATGGAAAGCCAGTTTGGTGTAGTGATTAAAGGCACCAGGCTAGAAACCAGGAAACTGTGAGTTCTAGTCCTGCCTTTGTTGCACGGCATCCAACTGGGTAACTTTGGGCCAGTTACTTTCTCTCAGCCCTAGGAAGGTGGCACTGGCAAGCCACTGAAAGAGTTGCTGAGAATGCTAGCAGTCAAGGCTGACTCAAAAAAGCAAGAGAGGTTAGGAGAAAATCCCCAGCCTAATGTTCTCAAAAGGAGGTGGGAACAGGGCGGGAAAAGTAAGGTGTTTGCAAGTGTGGTGGAACTTGTCAGCTCCCAGGGAAGCACCTGTCCCCCAAATGCAGTTGGTGAAGCAGCAAGCCCCACCTGCTCCACCAGCTCAGGATGAGGATAGGGACATGTATCTGTCTTTGACTACATGGAAACACCCCTCTCCTACAGACTGAAATGGGGGCCAAAGCCCACCTGGAGAGACAATTATTGCCCCAAGGGACCAGAGGTCATACATTCAATCAACCATTTATTGGATAAATAGTAAAAATAATGGCTTTAGTGAACACAGGAGCCAAGTGCACCCTTGTGCATGGAAAGGGGGAGATGGGCGGTGATAGAAATTGGAATAATAAATAAATATAAATAAATAAAATCCAGCAAGGTTTCAGGGACCCACAGCTTACATTGATGGCTCTGGAAATTTCAGTTCTCTAAAAATAGCAGAATCCCTAAAAATAATTTTTTTTAGACTTGGAGGGGTGAGGAGAAGCTTGCTTTCTACTCTAGTGTAAAAGTGATTGTAGTAAATGAGCTGGACTTTAAGCTCTTTTATCAGAATAAAATCTGAATCTTAAGTTTTCTTGTAAATGTCTTTCCCTACAGCTGTTACTGTTAAGAAAAGGTGATTGCTCCTCTTGAGGAGACTTAGGCAGTCTCAGAGAAGTAATGGTTTGCTTATTGCCATTGCTTATCTGTTGTGCTGCCCCGAGTGCTTTGCATTCCAGTTTTTACCAGCAACTTCACCCTTGACTTGCAGCAAGAGTTCAACATTGGTTCTAATGCAGGCTCTTGAAAGAGAGAGAGGAAGAAAGGAGGGGTGGTGGTTTTATATGTTTTAGCTTTTAAACTCTACATGGAAAGTTAAATAAGAAGTTCATTGGATTTCATTTGTCCTTTATCATGACACATGATAAATAAAAAAGAAAAAAAATAGAGCAATGTTTGATAGAGCCTCCATAGACTGGTATGGGCTATCTGATTTTGTTTTTGTTTTAACAACTTTTGGCTGTAGAAGCAGCCCAAGGACTAAATAAACCCCTATGCCAATGCATAGATTTTTCCTTCCCACCTTTGCAAGTTTTAATTTTGGGAAGATATTGGGGAATTAAATAGTATTAAAGTTCTTTGCAACTGAATTGTATAAAGTTGTCTTACCTAAACAAGAAATGACTTGGATCCTGAACTTCTTGAAAACTGAAGAATGATTAATTTGAACAGGGAGGCCAGGACCACAACAATTCCTGTTTCCCTCTCCTAGCATCTGGTCAAATGGAAACAGGAGTGGGGCGTGGGGTTGAAGCAGCAATTTGTTTTTTTTACTAACGGAGGTGAGAAGAGACTTTGGGTCTGCCCTTACAGATCTTTACGCTGCATTCAGTAAACAAACAGCCACTGGATGATACCAAGTTGGCTTCCATTTTAAAAAGCAGCAAGGCAGACTATGCCATTCAATGGAAAGTAATGGAATTAACCCTTTGTCTCCTGGAACTTTAGCCAGAGAGTTCAGCCTAGTTCTCCGATGGCTAATGGTAAAACTGTCAAATCTTTTTGCCCCTTATAAGTGTACTTTTAAATTTTTGTATATGCATCAAACCTCATGAAAAAACGGACTGCTTTTGCCCCAAGGCTGTTTGCATTGAACCCTGCCCTGTCAGGGTATGAAGACATGCATTATTGTGATAATGTTTTCTTTGATGATTTATCTTTACTGCAGAAGCGTTCAACTGACCTGCAAACATTTTTAGGGATCCTATGGTCAGGAAGGACATGGATTTTGCCTCACACCATGGGTGATAAGGTACAACATTTTCCCCTTCCCCGGAAGGTGAAGGAGCTGCAGCAAATTTGAAAAGTGCTGGGATCCTCCCACACTTAGCATAAACACTTCGCTCCTTATACAAACTCATAAATAAAAGGGTGGATAATAATTCCAAAACTTAAAAAATGAAGTTGAGGTCAGTGCAAACCTCTACTCCGATAAAATAAAAAAAGTTATTTACAACAAAAACGTGTGCTAAATTTATCACCATTAAGCATTGAACAAATGGTAATTTGGACTGGTCACATTTTTGGAAAAGGTTAAGAATAAGTCCACTCTTCCAACAGCCACTCCAGAAAATGTTAAATGGTTGGGGGAGGCAGTTGGTGAACTAAGCAACTGCATTAGGGGATCTTTGCCCTCCCCTTTGGCAAATGATTTAAAAATCCCTTGACGTCCCTTACTTTGGTTTCAATGTACTAATGCCTATTTGAGACACTCAAAAAGCAATTGGGGTCGATCTCTGTACCTCTAGATCTGTGATCATAGCTGCACCAAAAGCTGATAGCTGGATTGCCCCCAGGTCTAGTTTGACTGTAAAGAGAATCCAGGTGTTAAGCAGAGGGTAATAAACCCAGATTAGAGAGGAGAACTTTAGGCTGCCCTGTGTAATGGAGGGACAGCAATGTGTCTACTGAGAAAGAGAATCGAATTGGCCAGCTAATTCTGGAACAATTAAGATTTGCCCAGCAAAAAAGAGATAGATGGGCCAAAAGATAATACCTTAAAGAGTTAGGGTGGCTATACATCTACAAGAAAAATGTTTGGTACAAAATACCTTAACAGCAAGCTAGCAAAGGTGAAAGTGTTAACAGTAAATCTGTTATTGTTTCTAACTACTTTCTTTCTCCTAGATGAGCATCTTTTTGAGCCTGCCATATACCTTGGGTTGCAGTGGTTTTTGCAGATCATTGGGGTAACAAAGATATCTAGCATAAGTATGCCTCAATAAATGATCATTCTAAGTGTTGGATTTGTTCTGCTTTATCAGTATATGGGCATAGTGGATTTCTATTGCATAGTCTTTATTAAGGTATAATTATTATCAGTTAGACCTTTTTAGAAAAAAGTTAAAGGAAAAGTATCTTATTTAACCAAAGATAAGTTTTTATGATAGTGATCAGGATTTTTATGACAGAAAGGATAGATGGTAAAAAGCAGTGTTTTTAGAAACTGGGACTAAGGGCTATCTTTAATACCCTTTGTTAAAGTGGATCGTGTTATGATTAAAGCATATGAATGTTTAGATTTTCGTTTAGAGTCCTTGAACACTACCACTGATGTCCTACCAGCAGTAAATTGGGAACCTCCATGTGCTAACAGCTGCTCAAAGAGGAACGTGTGCCATTAAGCAGGAATGCTCTTTGTTCATCCTGCATCCACAGTTCAAGAAAGCAGAGCAATGCCATCGTATACCCAGAAGTTGCTGAGGAGCTTAATAAAGTGTTTTCAGGATGGAAGTGATGGAAAAACATTTTGATGTTTCTTTTTATAATTGTTGCATGTTCACTTTTATTATGTATGTGTATGTGCTTTGTTGTACTCAGCTATGTAGTGAGCAAACATAAACATACATACATAAAACACTAGCTAAAGCTAGTGGAAATCCTGTTCATGCACAGACCACATTATTTAGTCCACCAGCCAACCCTGAGGGAAGCAAAAGGCAATCAATATGGCTCATTTTTTATACCAGGAGTGGATTGTATACTTTGGACCAAGCTAGCGCATGGGCTTTTGGTATGCATATTTTTCTAACAGCCATTTTTATCTTGCTAATACTGATGTAAACTGAGAATGGATCAAAGTAACCCAGTTTGAAAAACAATATTCAGTGTTAAAATTTTCAGTTACCTCCATAATCAAAGGAGCAACTATAGTTGCCTATCCATATCTTCTACTCCCTGATATAATCACTAATCATTTGTGGAACCTCACTTTAATTCACAATTAGCCACAGAGGAATCTTTTTTTATGATCACTCAATGGGTGACCACTCAATGGGGCTTTCAGAGATGGCTTTGCCCAACCCCTACTACTCCATTTGAACCACATGCTTATAATTTTAGCAGTGCTACATTTTTTTTCCTATTTTTCTGCACTTTTTATTTTTTCCTTTTTTTCCTTTTATTTTTTTTTTAGTTTGTATTGATTATCATTGTAAGTGTAATTTTTAATAAAATTACTATTAAAAAAGGAAAGTGGATGTCATGAAAGGTGGTGGATGCTGTTTGGAACAGAATGAAAAGAATTACGTAAAGCATGCCACAGAAGTGTGTCCTATTAGGGCAGTATACTGGCTGGAGAATTCTGGGAGTTGAAGTCAACACATCTTAAAGTTCCCAAGGTTGAGAAACCCTGTACTGGGAAATATGAAAAAGCATATTCGGTGGAATGATGCAGTGAAAGAGGCAGAGAATGAGAAAAAAGGCACACAAGAGATGCCAGAAATGAGGGTGAGTAAAAGATTAAATGATGTGTGTAGAGAAAAAGAGATACAAAGAATGTAGCCAGATAGCAAGGAATGGCTAAATTAAAAGGAGCAAAAAGAATGTAGAAAAATTCTGATGGCAATGTTTAAAAAGAGGCAAAAAGAATTAAACAAGGAGCTTTCACAAAATGAATGGAATTAAAAATAAATGTGGTGGGATGTTGTGGGATGAAAATTAAGTGAGGGAATGCTAGAAGGAGTATTTTAGAGACTTGTATGAAAATAAGAGTAATATGTGTCACAAGGGAACTGAAACAAATGCTGGGAATGTTACTGTCCAAGAAAAAGTTAAGGAAAAGTAAGTCATAAATGCAGTGAGAATGTTGAAAAATGATAAGGCACTTTCATCATAGAGAGAGAATGCAGGAGGATTTAACTGCAAAACAAATATCTGAAAGAAGAGTGAATGTCTTGAGAACTGGCAAAAGAATAAGAATGTCATCACTGGGTAGACTTGATGAGATCCTCAAAAAGGAAAAGGTGAGAAATTCAAAGAATAAGAGGGAAGTTATGAAGCAGTGTACGCATATGGTAGAAATAAGGCTGGTTCGCAAGGGCAGAAAGATATGGAGAAACATAATGAATAGTGGTGGTGCTAACAGCAATCCCATTTACATAATTATTAAGAAAAAATCTCACTGAACTGATAACAAATTAATTAATAAATGAGACAGGAATCTACTGCACAGCCACAAATCTGCTCACAGGCTATTTAAATTCCACTGAAGCTAATATAGCTTACTGTAAGTAGCAAAAGTACTCTATGGATTCCATAGCTGGAAAGAGGTAAAGTTCATATAATTCTAGGCAGACTGTATAAGTGAGAAAGTATCTGGTAGCCAACCAGTCAGAACAACCTGGACATATTTCCTTGGCTATAAAAATTATAGAGATCATCCAATATGTGAAGATCTTTAGAAGGACCTATTTTGACAAAATCCATTATTCTGGCTGCTCATTTTCCAAATGTCAAATAAATATTGCACATTTACACAACTCACTCTTCATTTTTTGCTAAAGCCAATCTGCATTTCTGCACAAGAGCCTGTATTTCACGTCTGCTCTCTTCTATTTCTTGAGTCATCACCCTCCTTTTCTTCATGCCTTTGACTTCCTCCTGCAAGGTCTGTTTTGTTATAGAAAAACAAAAGAAACATTTAAGTATTCCAGTCATAAAGAAGGGTAAGAACTGTAGCAATTTATGCATTTTTGGACCTCTTGCAAATTTGTCTTCCCTACCAAGAAGTAATATTTAGTTTACAAAAGAGATAGGAAATTTGTAGCTCTATAGATAATGCTGATGTCCAGTCCTGAGTTTCAGCTTGCATAGTCAATAGGGAATTATACTGGATTTGTCATTTGTGGATGTCTTGATTACTATTTCCCCCATCCCTGTATTACAACTTTCTTTTCATTTTGAGGGAAGAATGTAAATGAATAGTCCTAGGTACCATGCTTATGTAAAGCTACCATGTAAAAACTCAAGAAAAAGATAGAGCAAGATATGCCAATTATCACACTTCCCCTAACACTCGGACAAAAGTGCTGATCATTTGTCATGGAAAACAATAAATATTGTTTATACCAAGTCTTCACACAGATAGAATAAGTTCTCATTTCTTGTACTTCATTTGAGTGCTCAATACATTGCACTGCCAAACATTTGAATGAGCACCACTGAAAAGCATAATTCCTGTGGTGATGTGTGACGATCTGAAAGGACTATCTATCTATCTATCAAGTCTGAACTGAAGAGCATTTCTTATTATGTGCAAATGTGCACATAGTCTTGATGTGAAGTACTGAGATGGGTCTTCTTAACAGAAGCTAAATTTGCACACCAAGGTATGCAAGAACCTGGAAGAAAAATACTGTGATCCCTGTGATTATTTATGGTGACAAATACATTAGCTGTGATAGATAGACACACACACACACACACACACACACAGACACAGACACATACAGAGAGATAGAGAATGAGACAAAGTTTTTTTCAAGACTAGTTATAAATACAGAACATCTTGAAATACAATGCAGCAAGATATACAATAGACTAAATTGAAAGATGAAGCAGATGAGATGACTGTTTTAGACAGTGAGGAGGAATGTTTTTACTGGTTCCCCATTTAGTAAATTGCCAGGCAGAAGCCCAACAACTAGCCTGTTGTGTTGATTTTCTATTTGCATGAAGGTGTCCATGTGTCGATGTCTATGTGTGTCAGTATACAGAGAACAGTTCCAAAATGTGATTCCCTCACTACTGGTTGTCTAAAATGGTGCAAACCATTCAACCCCTTCAGCTGGACACTGAAAGGCAAGTGTAAGCATAAGGCAAATCTAATAGACAGAGAAAGGAATGCCAGATTAAAGATGAGAATGAAATAAGAAATACTTGGGTGATGTGGTCTCTGAAGTCAAGGACAGCTAGACCATGCTGTACAGCAATATAAGTCATTCATTACATTAAATGAAACAATAAAAACTAATCCCTTCACAACAAAGTAGTTCTGGTAGTAGGCATTAATTTACATTAAAAAAATTAGTATTACTCTGTATTGCATTGTAGGCAAAGAATCCAGCAGGATCACCATGTAGAGCTCATATTCATTCTGTAGAGAACATCCAAAGAAGATGAGTAGGAAAGAGTCGTACTCCTTGTTTGCCAGGCAGTTAAACAAAATCCAAGTTTACTGCAAGATACACTGAAATCAATAATCATCCCCAAACTGTGATTAAATTACCACAATTCTAAAACAATTTTGCCCACTGAATTACTTAAATATTGTGCATTTCTGCCTTTTAATTAATTTATTGATAAATTAATTGATTGGAGCCTTATGCATCTTTTACAGATGTGACCCCTACTGAATAAACTCGCTTAAGTATTTAAAGGATTTTTGCCTCACTTTCATGAGTGCATTGTCAAGCAAAATTGTTTGCCAGAAACTGCTGAAATTGTGATGTTATTTAAGCAGGAAATATTTAAGCAGGAAACCTTCAGCTGTTTAGACACGGGATCCTTCCACACTGCAATAACATGCCAAAATCTGTGTGAGCAAATTACATTCCAGCAGTGTTACAAAAGATCCATGATGGAAATACACACATTCACATCTGTTGCCTCATCTACCTAATGCACAGAAGGTTAATTCTAGTCTACAGATCAGACCCTGAACATGTCAAGAAGCTGGCAAGGCTCTCTCCTTCCTACTTCTTTTCTTCACATTGAAATGGACAAGAAAGCCTCTAGCTTCACTCCTGACACTGCAGGACTTTTCCTAACCAGCTCTACCAATGTCCATGCAATGATCTTAGCCAAAGAATATATCATTTCCAAGATGCATGGAAAGAATGAGGTATATTTTATAGAACACAACCTTTTATTAGTCATTGCATCCAGTTGGCTGAGTTACCTAAGGTACTTTAGGTAAGATTAAGAACAACACATACTTTCACTTCCTTCAATACATCACCAAATATCAAAGAACTGTTACAGATATCTTCAAACACTTGACCAACATCCTGTAATCGGTAGAAATGTGGACGTTTGCAGTCACAGATATTCTGGAGTGCCTGAAAGAAAATCCATTTACAAGGTTTCTTTAATTCTCTTGGCTTGATCTCTACATGCAGCCTATGAAGCAAGTCAAAAAATTATTATGACCAATATATATAAAATTTCCTTCAAGTTGGAATTTCACTCCTGGCGACTTCCCAACATCCACAATGTTTCCTTGGCAACAGTTCACAAGAATTTGTCATTGCCTTCTTTCAGATTGTGGTGTATTTTGTTTTGTTTGACTGCACAGTCTAGAAACTGGGTGACTTTCTGGGTGCTATCACAAGATGGTATCAAGTTATATCTGTTCGACCTCATGGAAACTGCCTTGGAAGATCTCACACAATTGCAATTTTCTCTCAATTTCTTTATTATCCATGGGACGCTTCTGGGAGGGATCCTACCTGGGTTTGAAGCCATTTTCTAACTGTTCTTATTCTTCCTGGAAGCTAGAGCTGAAGATTGTAAGAGCCTTTACCTATCTGCACATTGTAAAATGTGGTATATGGGAGACTAGCTTGACTTCCAAGGTCTGAAACCTCCTGGCAATAAACCTCCAAGTGCAATTAGGACCTTGCATAATTTTTGTGGGGTTTTGGGTGGGAGGGGTCAGTCAAGGTCAGCAGGGATACGTGTTTTTTAATTGCTTCATAGAAATTAAACACACACACACAAGGAACAATTTGCACCCGTGTTTGAACATAGACTTAATCAGTCTTTAAATGAGTCCAAGATCTAAAAGCTTTAACAGAAAAACTGAAGGCCAATAAGACCTTTTTGAGCCATCACAGCTACAGATTCTGCTGGATACAGTTCATGCATCTGGAGGGAACCAGCTTGAAAAAAAAAAAGCTGACATAAAACAGGTCTTATCTATGGCATTAATTTTCACATACGAATGCACATTCTTTATAATTCCTTGGGACCCTTTGACTTACCTGAGCCAACTTTTTTGCATGGTGCTCTGTTGACTTGCGCCCAATTAAATCATTCTCCAACAAATCCTGCTTGGCAATATACTCCTTCTGAACTTGCATGAACTTGTTATATTGGTCCATTTTAGTCACACCAGCCAAATAGGAAGGAAAGAACTCATATTTGTCTTTAAACTTCTTTGTGACACAAAGCCTGCTGTTCTTGATTCGTCTGTATTTCAGAAATTTTATTTCGGGAATGTCCAGCTCTTCTCGTATAAGCTGCCTTTGAAATGGGCCAGCTTCATCTTCTGGTTTCTCAGGAGCCTCCTTCTTTTCTGGTTTAAAAGCTGTGGTACTGAGTGACATGCTTACTGGTGCTCTAAAGCTGGCCAGGTGGGCCTGGGACTGAAAACAGGATGGGGAAGCAGATTTGGCCCGGGTGGGCATTGGAGTACCATACTTGCCGCTCTTAGCCTTATCCAGCATTTCATGGGGTTCTCCAAGGGCATCCCTCTTGGTGAGCATTGCGGTCGGCTTTTTGGCACTTTCCCAGTAGCTGCATTGTGTTTTGGGCGGCTTGAAGAGCTTGTTATGGTTTAGGCGGCCTGACACATAGAGCTGAATCTCAGCTTTGTGATCCTTTTCCACTTCATCTAAAAGCTCTGCCAGGTGGGTTTTTTGCTTCCTCTCTGCCATATGAACTGTTAGTCCCTGTACACACAAAGAGAATCTTCAGCAAGCCCCCAAAAAGAAAAACACACCTCAACATCTTTTATTTTCTGCTAGACCATTTGATTGAAATGTGTACCAGGTACTGTACCTCTTATCAGACACCTACTTAACTGTTTGACTCTTTAGGGTAATCTGTTCATTGGGATACATAGATATAGCCTCTCCCCTGGGCTGCAAAATGCTAACTTTTATTTTCATTTCCCAAGCCTCATTTCATTTCCAGCAGAGGGCTTTGTCAAGCTTACTGACCCATTCTACATCATAGTGCAACCAAGAAGAGGAGGCTGAATGCAAAAGGTGAGGCAGATTTTATAAATGCACATAATATGTGCAGAAATGTACTTGCATGGGCTCTGGGACCAGTTTTCAGTCAATGTGGGCTGGAGCAGATTTGCTTACTTTTCCTTCATTGTCACCTATTTATGCAATTATGTTTGGTGATTGTTTATTCTGAAAATTGTATAAGCACTCTAGAGTTCTAGTCCCACCTTAGGCACAAAGCCAGCTGGGTGACCTTGAGCCAGCCATTCCCTCTCAGCCCGAGGAAGCAGACAAGGGCAAACCACTTCTGCAATCTTGCCAAGAAAACTGCAGGGACTTGTCCAGGCAGTCAACAGAAGTCAACACTGACTCGAAGGAACACACACACAAACACACACACACACACACACAAAAGGAACTATAATTATTGAGATAGTTTTTTTCGGTAGACCTATAGATCTACATATATATTCCCAAATGCATCTTAAGAAAGGGGAGCAAGATTATTTTTCACTCCAAAAAGATCATTTGAAGAACAAAAAGCAGATACTCTATATAGATCATATGTAAATCCATCAGATTTTCGGAGCCAATCTAACTTGCAGTTTATCCAACTAATTTTCCTTGGAGGGAAGCTTTGGGTAAAATAAAGGAAATCGTTAAACTATTATAATTTTCCTTGTGGAAAATAGATTGCACCTTAGGAATGAAGGCAGGCTAAATCATAAACATTTCCTATATTTCATGGGAGCACGGTGAGAAAAGCCACCACTGATTTTTAGCATAGGTGTCAGGCTCCCTTTGCTTGCCTGCCATAAAACACTGCAAACACACGTCAGCTTTCATGGGTCAGCTTTGCAGCTTCACAAACAGACAGAATGCTTCAGCACATTCCTTCTTGAGCCATTACAGCCAAGGATGAGCCGCTGCTGATAAGACACCTGGAATCTGAATCACTCTAACAAACTAACGAGGGGGGAATTCAGGAGTGAGAAAGAGCTTGTTTGTAAGACAGGGAGGAGGGATGAGATCAGAGGGAATGAATCACTTTGAATGCTTTGGCACCAAAACCTTATTCAGAGCTTTGCAGCTGTCCTGTATTAATCAGATTTTAATAAAGAATGCTTTAAGCTTCCTAATAGAGTGTCTGAAGAATTTCTAAAGTTAAGATCCTGGTATTGGGACTGTCACAATAAGTTCAATAGTCATTCTTTCTCCCTAGTCTATGAAAAAGGCTATAAATGTAAAGGAGTCCTCAACAACTGATAATCTTTCATTCCTTGTGCTCATAATAGTTTAACAGATACAAAAGCAATACAACTGTTAGCTAGCAGAAAATTTTATTTTCATTTTGCACTCCTAAGGACAGAGATGGGAAACTATTTTGAGGCCATAGGTTATGTTTAATATAAAACGACAATCTGTTGGCCTCAGAGTTTGGGGGTGGGGGTGGATCAAAGTGACAAAGTGATATCAACAAACTTTTCAGCCCCCTTTTGGTTCAAATGAAAGTTCAAATGAAAGTTTCAAATGAAAGTTCAAATGAAAGTTTCAAATGAAAGTTTCAAATGAAAGTTCACTAAGTCTAGGGGTTCTTCTAAAAAGTGGTGTAGATCCATCAGGGTAGCAAGATACCTCCTGCATACTCTCCCACCCCATTTTCCCACTCCAACTGGACATCTGTGGTTTCACAAGGTCTCAGCTTTCTCATCCTGCCATTATGCAGTTATGTAGACAGAGAAGGTTATCTCACTTCATTGACAGAGCTACACTGCCTTCTGTAAGAGCTGTCTGTGCTGAAGGCTTAAAACATTTTTGAACACTGTGTAGTTGAAAAACTCTTTTAACCATTGAACCTGAGGGAACAGCTCTTGAGGAAGAAATAGGGCAGAAATTGCCCATCTCTATCTTGAGGAGAATAGAAATACCAGTAAAACTGGTAAGAACACCACATTGTGTAGTGGTAAAGAATCAAATACAGTTAAAAATTATATATGAATTCAAATGTCCATTTGAGGAAATATAATTATACCCTTGGAAAACATTCTTTACTCATTTTAAGCTTCCTTCTTACAGAAAAATAAAGATCAATTTAACTTTAAAAAACTAACAACCCACTGCCGCTGCCACTGCCATTATTCTATTGCAAGAGTCTTCTATAAGGCTAATCAAATTCCCTTTGACATCATGAATAATCTTTGCTGTTTTGGGGATGGGTCTCTAAATTTTAAGTCCTTTTTAATTAATTTAATTAATTGATTTATTTATTGACTTAATTGTACGTCCTCATTTTGCAAAAGGCAATGCACTGTCTTTATTTTCAATATATGGGGGAGATCCCTGGCCATGCCATACACAGACGCTCAGCAAGTTGGAAAATATGTTTCCTATGTCTTCGCTATATATTTCCCATTGTCCAGTGACCAAGACATAGAACATTTTGTTGGCATTTAACTTGGCATGCACTGGCTTTCTGCACTTAAAAACTTTCAGCTGGAGTCAGGGGGCATCAAAATTGAATGAATGAATGAATGAATGAATGAATGAATGAATGAATAAATAAATAAATAAATAAATAAATAAATAGATAAATAAATTTCTCTGAGCACTAGGCACAACAGAGATAGTCAGCAGAGGACTGCTGCACTTTTGTTATTTCCTTGTCTGGAAGACTTACTTTGCAAATAGCATGCTTCCTGATGATTATGTTGGTATTTGTTTTGTTTCTGCCTGGAGTAAGATTACCATGGTAACAAATCACTTTGGCAGAGTCAGAAGGTCAGACTTAATTGTCCTCAGGTTGGGGTGTGAAAAGGATGACCACATAAGAACTTGCCTTGAGGGAAGCTTGCCTGGACTTGCTACGAGAATTTTCAGTTTCATTTTTGCAGCCTCCCTTCCAGAAGCTCGTTCTGCTCAGAGCATGTGTGAGTGCATGAGCTTGTAAATATGTTTTCCTTGTAAATAGTAAGAAGCTTTTGAGCCTATCCAGCTCTGGATATGGAAACTGTTTATGTTTTATGCTTTCTTTAAATACATTTATTTTTATAAAAATGCCTGGTGTGTTTCTTCTGATCTCTCGGGCCAAATGCTTTCCAGCACTCTGAACAGATTAGGCCAATACTTTCATGGCTGCTACTGTTCCTTCCCCACTCAGTTTAGTGCCTCTTTCTCTTCTAACTTTGATCTGTGCAGTTAGGTTCTCACCACCATAATGGAAAAGAGACACTACAGACTCTTAGCTATAGAGAGACTTAAGTAACCCGGGCTTTCCTATCCCTGTTATTTTCCTAAATAATGCTCATCTTCATTGAGTTCTTGGAGTTCTCTGAGCTTGCTTCTCTTCCTGCACATGCTTTGTTACTGGGCTAGGTGACACCATCAGCACATGGGGGAATGGAGATAGATAAGGGCCATCAAAGAAGGAACAATATCCCATGCAAAAATCAATCAAGGAAGAAAAAATACCCCAATCAAGGCTGATTAGACAACCCCACAAAACAGCCAGCTGTTATAAGGTCTACTCCCAACACCACTAGAGTTCAATCTTGAGCTCTGTATATTCTCTACTATGGAAAAGTTATCTTCATTTTCTTTTATGGAAGCACCAACCACAAGAACAATTTCTTACAAAAAATATGCTCCTAACCTTAGTTTTTTTTTTCCCTCTGCACACATTCCTTCCATTGAACAAAGCTATCTGCTAACCAACAACTTTATCATTTCTTGTTCCTAAGATTTAACAATAAGAGCAGTAGGTACAGTTCCATATATAAAGATATAGATATAATTCCATCTTGAGTTTTGGAAGACTGCAGTGCTCCCTTGGAGCTCTGGCATCTTACTAGTCCACCTCCAGTCTTAAAGTTCCCGATTAACAAAAATCACTACATAAGGAGTTTAAATTACAACAATGTACAAATCAGCCTTATATAGAATGAAACTGGCTTCAGTTCAACTGTGAAATCCCAGATGAATTTGCCTTCAGACTTTCAAGAGTATATATTTTTTCAGACAGAGTGAATATTGTATACTTGAAGATTTCCTGGGATAATAGAACTTTTGAGTCATTTTGAAGAATAAGCTCAAGAGCTCCTTTGAAACCTAAGGTCAGAACTTCAAGTCCCTTTATCATCTACAGACATATATGGAGGTCAAAAATTTATTCTGCACAGAATTGCAATGGACTCAGCTTAAATCTGCAGGGATGGGTGGTGTATGCTCATTTGTAGACCTATATCCCACTTTCTTGATATTAAGCAACTAAATGACCTACCAGAGATGCTTCTCAAAAGCTATGCATTTTCTTCATAATATTAATAGTGCAAACCTACACAAGAGTCTTCAAAACAGACATCAGGTTTGCACATTTGAACAAAAATTGATCCATGCCTCCTATGCGTGAAGTCTAACATGTTGATCAGATGCAAAACCTGCAGTCTGCAGAGCAAAAGAGGTCTTTCCAAGTACCATTTTGCACTATTTTAAGGCCTGTAGATTAGAGCAGGTCAGAATACTTAATCTTCTTTGGTGTAAATGTTGCTGTGGACCTCTGAGTAGAGTGCAGAGTCTGCATTCCAAAAGTGAACAAGGCCAGGATTTAAATTAATTTGAGTTTAGTTAATATGATAATTATGCATTTAACTTTTCCCCCTTCCTGTCACATTAAGTTACCATTCACAGCAATTTCTGAAGGCTCTCTGGGACTCATACTCAAGACTTTAGATTGTATACTTTTACAATAAGTCCTCCTAAGAGTCTACTATTCTGCTTATTGAAATCCCATAGGCAAACAAGTTTAAAAGCACTCACTTGGAGTAACCAGAGTTCTTCAGTAGCTGCTAATTCAGCTTATAGGTTGTAAGCAGAAGAATTGACTTCACTGAATGATGAGGTCAGCTATGTCTTGAAACATCCAGACACCTTGACACAAAACAGCCATCTGAAAATGTCCCTGCTGGGTTTAATATTTATGTGTTATTCAAATTACCTCCCATCATCCTTGACTATTGACCATGCTGGTTGGAGCTGATGGGATTTGGATGCCAACAGTTATATGGGATGCTGTAGGCTTCCCAGTTCTGCTTCAATCAATTTGTCAACAGTTTCTGCAATGCTTCTAGGCATGTCAACTCATAAAAAGTGTTTGTATATGTAGGGAGGAAGGGAAAGAAAGAGAGAGAGCGCACACACACAATATCAGCACTCAGCAGCCAAATGACAGTTTACAGTAGCGAGAGATTTTTTTGATCTGTATGTGTGTGAGAGAGTAGAAATAAGGTTAAAAATAAATCATATGCCTCTTCAAGCTTTCATGCACCTACTTTGTATAACTTTTTCCCCCTAAACATAACCTCCAAAATAAAACACTGTGATTTAAAACAGTCATTTCTAGAATCTAGCAAATGTCCCTCTACATTTACAATTAATTCAAGCAGTTAAAGACAGAACAGCCTTATAGTACTGGAAATGTTGCATCTGCTTTGAAAGCATTAAAAACTTTTAAAATATTTACCACAGCTCCAAATGAGCAGGCTGAAAAGACAGCTTTGGAGGAACAATCTATCTGATCCAGAATCTATCTTCTGAATCCCTGTGTTGACACACCTTTGATGTCCTAGCTGTATGTCCTGCTATGAAAGCCCCAAGGAATTTTTTGCTTGGGTTCTTGCTTTTGCCATTACAAGTAGCAGAACGTATCATGGCTCCAGGCAGCTAGTTAAGTAAGGCATCCATGTGCATATGGGTAGGACAACCCCATCATGAATAGGAATGGATGGAGCCTCAACACAACTATCTTACCAATTAATTATTATCATTTAGCAAATGGCGAATATTGAAAACAGATCAATATATCAAGATTAATGTATTTCTCTATTTTATATGATTCCAGAGCTGCAGCAAAAAAACTGAATTTGGTTTTCCTCCATTACATTTCACTTAAAAACAACCAGTTCAACTCTTGCTAACAGTTTCAGCTTCAAGTAAACAATAAAATCGTTGTTCTGTTTTGTAGCTTCACCTTTCTTACGTTACCCTGCTGCCCCTGCAAAATAATTATCCATTCCCTCCTCTCAAGATAGTCTACAAATCTATAAAAGTTAACACTGAGATTCATTTAAACTGAGCCCTAACTTACATTTCACAAGCTCCATAAAGTCTCTGGCATATCTGCTTTTAGCTTGATATGTTGACAAGGAAACCAGTCAAACATTCCAAGTTCTGCTTTGTGGCTGTTAAGCAACAGTGCAGGATGGAAAGGCCTCATGAAAAACAAAGCGTTCCTAGATATCACATTTCTACATGGTAACTTTCCTTCACAAAGAGAGATTACATTTAAAAATTGTAACTTATTTTCTTGCTGAATCATCTAAGTGAAACTGATTACATCACTCAGCAAGGGTGATAATGTGTCCATCAGGCAAGATGAATGACCTAAGGATCCAGCCATAGAAATGGCTAAAAAAAGCAACAATAACATTGTAGCTTGCAACATAAATCTCCAAGTTGCTCACATCACTTGGTTAGCAAAACTAACCAAGAAACATTTGTAGGATGTCAGAAATACTTGTTGCTATTATTGATCCACAGTACTATTTCCTATTTTAGCAAGAAAGGATGAATCTGAGTCTTCCTATGACAATACCTGATCCTGAGAAAATGTAACAAAATATAGAACTTGTGTAGGCACACCCTGTGCCGAGTGTAATTGCTTCACACATATTATCATAAAAGAGGGAGAGGATTATACTACAGTATACACACATTTGAGCACCCTTACCTATGCTGTATATCCTCCAAGTATGTAAGCTCAACTTCCAGAATTACCCAGCCAGCTGAAGTGTGCCCATTTTGAGAAAATCTGCACTTGGATGTGAAAATATTACAAACTTGCATTTTATTGTATGTTTTACTCATTCTGGGAAACTGTAGCTGGTAGAAAGTTTATAATGCTTGTACTCACACTTCATGTTTAGAGATTATCAGGTTACTAGGGTTATTTTCATGTAAAATTTTGAAGACCTTGGTTGGTGGTAGCATCCTGACTGAACTTGTAAGCTAGGCAGGGTCAGTCCTGGTTAGTATTCACATGGAGGATTGTCTGGGAATTGGAAATACTAGATTTAAAAAAAAAATCCGAAAGAAAGCAATAGCAAGCCATTTCTGTGCTACTTACAAGAAAACTTCATGGATTCGATGAATCATATTTGGAAGCTTTGGGCTAAGGGTTTAGTGTAATGAGGCCACCCAAGGGAAAGAATGTCAAGCCACTGTCTGATACCCTATGTCACTTCCCTTTGTCAGAACAGGGAGCCATTAAGAAGCCATCATTGGACCCTACTGTACTGGACAAATTTCATCCAGTCTCCCACCTTCCCTTCTTAGGGAAGGTGGTTGAGAAAGTGGTGGTGTTAAAGCTCCAGAGGGACCTGGAGGAAATGGATTATCTAGACCCCGTTCAGTCAGGTTTCAGGCCCAGATATGGGATGGAAACAGCATTGGTTGCACTTACGGATGATTTCCAGTGGGAATGGGATGGTGGCAGTGCAGCCATTCTTGCTGTTCTTGACCTCTCAGTAGCTTTTGATACCATCAACCATGGTATCTTTTTGGGATGGCTCAGGAAGTTGGGGGTGG
The DNA here is from genome assembly GCF_035149785.1 of Candoia aspera. Lineage (NCBI taxonomy): Eukaryota > Metazoa > Chordata > Lepidosauria > Squamata > Candoiidae > Candoia > Candoia aspera. The sequence goes on along the minus strand of NC_086153.1, from coordinate 78,134,762 downwards.
GTGGTGTGGTTTTGCGCTGGTTCACCTCCTTCCTCCAGGGCCGGTCCCAGTTGGTGGTGATTGGGAGCGAGAGGTCTGACCCTTGACCCCTTCTTTGTGGGGCGCTGCAGGGTTTGGTTCTCTCTCTGCTCCTTTTCAACAACTATATGAGGCCACTGGGTGAGATCATCCATCATCATCAGATGAGGTATCATCAATATGCTGATAATACTCAACTAAACATCTCCATTCCAGGTGAGGTAAGTGATGCTGTGACTGCCCTCTCTCAGTGCCTGGGGGCTGTAGGGGTCTGGATGGGGAACAACAGGCTTCAGCTGAACCCTGGTAAGATGGACTGGCTGTGGGTTAATGGCTCTTCCGTATCTGGGACATTGTCATCTTTGGTTCTGGATGGGGTTGCACTGTCCCAGACAAACCCGGTGTGTAGCTTGGCCATCCTCCTGGACTCATGGCTCCTGCTCAAAGAGCAGGTGGCAACTGTGGCCAGGAGGGCCTTTGCACAGCTTTGTGTTGTGCACCAGCTACACCCTTTCCTGAATCAGGAGGCCCTTTGGTCACTCATGCCCTTGTTATCTCTCATATAGACTATTGCAATGCACTCTACATGGGGCTACCCTTGAAGAGTATCCGGAAGCTACAGCTGGTCCAGAATGCAGCCATGCAGGCTATTTTTGGTGCCCCTAGAAGGGCGCATGTAACACCACTACTCTGCAAGCTGCATTGGGTTCCAGTTTGCTTCCGGGTCCAATTATAGGTGCTGGTTATCACCTTTAAAGCCCTACATGGCATGGGGCCAGGTTACCTGAAGGACCATCTCACCCCTATCTCATCGACCCATCCCACCCAATCATGCAGAGAGGGCATGCTGCGGACCCCGTCATTAAAGAGAATTTCATCTGGCAGGGTCCAGGAGGTGGGCCTTCTCTGCAGTAGCTCCTGACCTCTGGAACATACTACCCTTGGAGGTGAGGTTGCCCACCTCTCTCCTGGCCTTCCAGAGGAATTTGAAGACCTGGCTCTGCTGCCTGGCCTGGGGCGGGGAGGGGAATAGTCGTGCTTGGGGATGGCTATTGCCTTAAGCCACTCATTGCACACAAGGACTGAATTAAATCATTTTCCATCTGGATTTCATTTTTACCTGTATTTATTGTTTATTCATATATTGTATTTATATGTTATAATTATATTGTATGTTTGATGTTTTATTATTTTATTGTAAACTGCTCAGAGTCCCTCTGGTGGGAGGAGATGGGCAGTGACAAATCTGATAAATAAAATAAATAAATAAATAAATATATTCCACTGATGAGCATAGGATGCAGGTTCCCAGAAATCTCTGGGAAAACTAAACATCCTCTTAGGACACTAGAGCAGCCGCCTAATTGGAAACAGGAAGCTAGTGGTGGAGGAGAGACAGGGACTAATCACTGAAAGAGACAAAACAGAGGCAAGGTAAAGGAAGGTCACCTGAGAAGAATGCCAAATCACTGGCAGAGTCCACAGCAGGGGAACTCTGTTGGAACAGCTGTGATTGGAAAGGTAGCTGACAAAACTAGCAAGTGTTCTCTGGGTTGTTGTCATGAGTAAGGATGGCGAGCAGGGGGCTCCCATCCAGACTGTCAAGCGCATGCGTAGCACTGATGAATTGTTCAGCCATTCAAAGAGACACAGATCGGGACCGCCTTAACCCTTGGGGGTTATATGTCAGGGTTTTCCCACGCTTCTTCAGTTTGTTAGGATTCCTGTTAAGTACTAGCAATAAATATTAGAGACCAGTTCCTTGTCTCAGTGTGTTTCCTGGTTGTTAGGACAGTTGTTGTTGTTGTTTTACTTCATGTTTCTTTTCCTCCTGCCCTAAACTCATAAGGCAAAATTGATGAGGACTACCTTGGTAGCCACAATATTAGCTAAACCCTGATCATCCCCAAATAAACGGCATACGCTTTCCCCTACTGGCAGTACTCACCTGCTCCCTAGAGCTGCTCTTTTTTGCCATGTATGTACTGCATGCCAACACACATGCAGATATATGTGTGCACATTCGAGTGTCCAAAATGTCCCCCTTGCCTTCCCTGCAGAGGCCCATGCTAGCATTTAGCACTGGTGCTAGACACAATAAATAACAATAAGGAAAACTATGAACGGTTTTTCTTTAAAAAAAATCTGTATTCTATAATATTCACAACATTTGTGTTTTATCTATATTTATATATAGATAAGCATTGAATTAAAATTATGAACAGCTCTAAATATTTTATGTATCATACATATATTTATAATTACATATCCACAGAAGATACCTTGCTGCACTACAGCCAGCTGTTAAAGCAGAAATAAATTTCACAATAGGACCCCCAGATATGCATATATTCTGACTGTTGGGTTTTTTTGCAAATTTATTTACAGTTTACTTAGATCATAATAAATGGTTGTATGCTCTGTTATATAAACATAATAAAGATTTGGGTTCGTTTAAAATACAAAGACTGAAAATGAATACATGAAAAAATACATACCAGGTACATTATTTATAATTTATAAATGCAAAGTTAAGACCTCTTAAAATTATTGCACTTGAGTATTTCTTTTTACAAAGAGATTTCTCAGCAATCATTCATATATATATATATATATATATATATACACACACATACATACATACATACATACACACACACACACACACAAATTTCTTACACATACACACCCTTTTCCCCAACTCCTTGGATACAGTGGATATTGTTGCCTTGAAGCTGTATGTTCCCAGTACAACTTGGGTATAGAGGGATCAAATTTACAACAGATTAATTATGAATGCTTTGAGTGCATGCACTGAGTATTCCCTCATATTATAACCGAGCACAGTTTTTGGTCAGCAAGCATAACCTTTAAAAGAAAATTATTGTGACGTCTGTTTGTTAGGTTGTATAATGCAAAATTCTAAGTAACAGTAAAGGGAAATTTCTGTCCTCTGAACAAATACACTCACATTATACTTATGACACAATATGGAAATGCCATTGTAATTTCAAATTTCTGTGGGATGATCAGAACTGCATGATTTGTTGCAGGCCTGCTGCATTTTTTCAAAAGAAAATGCCATATATATTACTTACAGTTTTAGCACTGTCTGAACAAATGACTCATACATGCTAATGCTACCCGGAAAAGAGAAATATTTCTGGTTATGTAATCTATGTAGAATCACTGTTCCCCTGAGCTCCACACTGCATGCCCTGTGTCAACTGATTTATTTTACATCCCTTATTTAAAAATCATACTGGTGTACTCTTCTAGCAGTTCTACAGAGTACAACCTAGACAATGATTACAATGAAATATTGCTGCCCATTCAAAAGTTTCTTAATTACACCAGTGCAATTTCCACCAAGCAAAATATTTGATATATTATGTATATTATAATGCTTTATAAATATAAAGGTACCATAGTCAAAAGCATTTCTGTGACCTGCTTTAAGCTGCTATACACTTGATAATGCAAATTTCAAGATGCACAGCAGTGAAATAAATGCCCAATATGGTTATGTTGTTTAGAACCTTATCACATTTTACTCAATCTTTGGGAATCCACTGAAGATGCACTCTTGTAGGATTGCACTAGTCTTGGTGTTCAGTTGTAACAAGGGCCAAGGAGTGGGAAAGTGTGCAAGTTGGACACCTATTCCCAATCTGCGTATCGGATCTTAAGGACAAATAATATATGAATAGTTGCTCAGACAACTTTTCTCATTCTATAAAAGAAATGTAAAAGTAGAAGTTCAACACATTTTCTCTATATTCTATAAGAAGATCTGATCTAGAGATCAAAGGGGGGAAAAAGAAGCAATTTCTTTACCAAGAATATTGTGATGGTATTTTAAAAGAGATTAAAATGTATCATTCTCACATCTACCAAAGCTTGCTTAGTGCAAGATTCTACAGCAGAAAATAATTTATTTTGTTTTGTTGTTCAACACAAACATTAATATTTGTAACTTACATTTTTATATTTCCCCTACAAATTGTTACCAGCTTGTTGTACTCATTTATCTGAAACGATCCAGATAATTAAAGAAATAAAGATATACAAGTCTCTTAAGTTGTAGTTTGAACTCAGAAAATGGCTTGGGGCAACAAATATATTTTCATATAACAAAGTCTAGGAGAAAAAGTTATTTAAGTACTTCACTAGATATGTAATACATTCATAAACTTATTCCTGGCAGTATTACATCTTTGACATACTTTTATATTTCAACTCCGATGAAGCAGACTGTGGGGTAGAGCAATAAACAAATATTAAAGTTAATTGAAGCTACAATCCTATGGCCCTGAGAACTTGACCCTGGGATCACAGCATTGATGGTTAAGTTTGGAAAATTTCCAAAGGGGGTTAACAGGGGCTGGACAGAATCAATGTCATAAATTAAAGCTACTTCACATTCTGAATAACAAATATTTGTAAAGAACCCCTGCTGATTGTTTGAGAACAATCTGATGTCTGGCCAGCCTTTTTTCATAACTGTTACAATATAGTCACTTGCATAATGACCAGGAACAGGGACTATACATGCTACATAACCTCTAGGAAATGTAGAGGATAGTAGGCTGAATGAACCAGACCAATCTATCATATTACAAACCAGCATTCCCAAGTCAGCTATTTTGTTAAACATTTCCTTAATGCTTTTCTTGAACTCTACTAACTAGTTTTTTTTATGTTATGTTATGATACACACAAACACACACACACACATCCTGTTTATTGTGTGTGTGCATTATGTGTTCATACACACAGTTACTCAGTTGAACCAAATTCATTCATGTTTGGTGTATGCTTTCGTTAATACTTCCTTGGTTGTGCCACACAGTAATATCTGCACAATAATGAAAGTCAGTAAGCTGAATACCATGAAATTTAGGCCAGAGAAGGCATTTTTTCAAGAACCTAATCTTTCAAAATACCTGCCAGGCAACAAAACTTAAATCTACAAATTAGACATATAGTAAAAGCTCTAGTATATTTGTGCAATCATATTTCTAACCAGATAGTGCACATTTATGAGGAACAATATTCCAGGAGTGGCAAATTAGCATTCCCCCAGATGCTACTAAACTATTACTCTCATCATTCATCGCCATTAGCAACTTTGGCTAAGGCAGCCAGGAGCTGTGTTCAGCAAGATCTGGAAGGATATAGGTTTCCCCATCTCTATTACATGTGCTCAATTGTAACCTACACCAACATTCTTTGGGTCCTGACCAATAAAATAATTAATTAAAATGACATTGGACTGGCACAGTATAACTTGTATAATAACATTCATAATTAATCAGCTAAAAATACAATTATATTCCAGAGAGGTAGCCATGGTAATCTTATGCACAAAAAGCAGGAAAAGCAACATAGAGTTATTTGTCCAGAATCCATTTTAGGATCCATATGTCAGTTTATAAAATTAGCTATTTGCTTTCCAATACTTTCTTCATTTGACTCTCTCAGCATTTGATGGTTACGTTTGGAACATTGTCGCATGGTGCATGACAGCTCATGGATCCAGTATGTCTGCCTCTTGAACATAATGTTGGAATGGGGTATATAATGGTGATGTATAGGTATTGTATGTAAAGATTCTGCAGAGGAGGCCCATATGATAGACTCATTTAAATGTTGTATCAAGTATATGAATGAAGCCTAGTTCAGAAGAAAGGATCTCCTACTGAGAGAGGGGGAGGGAGGGAGGGAGAAGATTTCCATTCAAGTCAACAGAGGTGTTCACACTGAGGTCAGTGGTGCTAGGATTAAACCTCATGGCTTATTGATATATCGTCTAAAACTAGATTAAGGTTAACATATTTGCACTAGGTGTACAATTCAGTTCTGCAAAGAGGTATAGACATTAGGACTGTACATGCTTCAAAAGTGATTTGGAAGAAGCTTTCTGGGCCTCATAGGAGCACAGCTCCTCTTTGCTATCCATTAAAGCAACTTAACTTTTTTCAGGGTTTTGTATGAGCCTGGGGAAAAAAAAGACATTAAGGAGTCAATTTCTTAAACTTAATGCAACTCTTAAAGCAGCCACAACTTTTTTCAGGCCTACAGGAAGCCTGAAAAAGAAGAACTATTCTAATGAATAGTAGAGGTACTGTGCTCATGTAAGGCTTAAAACATTTCTTTCTTTCTTCACATTTTCAAAGCATGTACAGCCTAACACATATGGAAATATATCACATAATGCAATTATGTGCAGAATTGGGGCCAAAATCAATACAGACTTCATTCACAGTATGTAAGTGCAATGGTTTACAAATCAGCTTTCTTGTTCCACAGGCAACAGTTTACAAGACTAGACTTCTTCTTTTTTTAAGGTTATCAGGTAAATGGAGATTCAAAGGGAAAGGCAGAAAAGAACCCACCCAGTACTAGCGAGCAACACAGAAGCTACTAAGAACAAGTAAGTACCATTATGACTTCTAGAAATTATGACTATGCCTGGAAGGTCCTATTTTTTGTAAACTAGCTGGGATTTGGAGGCATCCATCTCTAATATCTGTTTTAAAAATGACTGGCTTTTCCTGACAGATTTTTGCTACCACATTTGAAATTCAACCCATTGCTGTTACTAGGGTTGAAAAGAATGTCTTCAGGTACCTGACAGGACACTTACAACCAGAAGTAAATATTCTACTATATCCAGTGTAGAAATAGACACTTTCCCTAAATTATAAAATCACTAAAGAAACACTGATATTTTCTCCCCAATGACTAATGTGTGCAATAGAGTAGTTGCTTTATGATGCTAATCAAATAACTTTTGGAGACTAGTATCTGGAAGTTAAACCTCCCACTGGAGCAAGATAAATTCAAGTACTGTAAACTCAGTGATAGTTTCTGCCCCAGAGATTTTCTTCTGGAGTTCAAAGATCAAACAAAAACATGTACCATATTAGTGTGGCAATGTCCTATTTATAGCCTAGACTTCCCCAGGTGAGCCTGGTATTAAAGCCAATCACAGTATTGTGTAATAGTAAGCAAAAGTACCAGTGAAACCTCCTTACCGCAAAGACACAATTTAAAAGCAACCCTAGGTTAGCCCTCCCAGTCCAATCATCTTGAAATTAAGGCCTCAGCAAAATAGCCTATAAAAAAGCCAGTCTTTTATATTTACAAGCCAACTTTTGCTTTGATAGTTGAATTATCACTCAAACTTGTGTTCACACTGTTATCACCGAGGAAAAGAAATTTGCACTCAGCCTTCCCTGTTTGTATTTGCAGGGTGGTTTATCCTTTTAAAGAGCTAAAAATTGGGTGGGAGCCTTAAATAAAGGTGGATCAGTCATCAATCTTCACAGGAAAAGAGCCTGAGTCAGAACTACTGGACTCAGTGGGTATCCATCCATAAGCTTCTTCCCCTCGTATCACTTTTTCCCATTGTTTGAGATTTTCCCTGGAGAGAAAGGGAAAACATAAGATTACTCACTTTTCAGGTATTTTATTGGTAGATCAGTATACAAAAATCAAATTAACTTTTATAAAAATTACTTCTGATATCAGCTCGTCCTTCACAGAGGCAGGCATGACAGTTGATCTCTTATATCTGGGCTTTCAATTTAGGGAGAACTTTAAATAGCAACTGTGTCATTAATTACTGGATGTTCAATATCAAGTTGAAAAAGTATGCCTTTATCCTCTTGGATGTAGTAGTTTGATTACCTATGCCACAAAATGTCATCAACGCTGCTTTGTGAATACAGGTAGTCCTCGCTTAACAACCACAATTGGGACTGGAATTTTGGTTGCTAAGTGAAGTGGTCAGTAAGTGAATCTGACCCAGTTTTACAACCTTTTTGCAGTGTTCATTAAGCAAATCACCATGGTTGTTAAGCGAACCACATAGTCATTAAGCAAATTGCATGATTCCCCATTGATTTTGCTTGCCAGAAGCCAGCCAGGAAGGTCAAAAATGATCATGTGACCACAGGATGCTGCACCAGTCATAAATGCAAACCAGTTGTCAAGCACCCAAATGGTGATCACATGACCGCAGGGATGCTACAACTTTTGTAAGTGTGAGCACTGGTTGTCTTTTTTTTTCAGCACCGTTGTAAGTCTGAACCATCACTAAATGAATGGTCATTAAGTGAGGACTACCTGTAGTTATCAACTAATGTTGCATATATTTAAGTTTCAATGTAACTCTTTGCATTGCATGTCCCTTTGACCTTCCCTATGACCCCTATACCGAACTATGCAGGTTTAGAATTTAAAAAACTAAGAGCAACTGGGATTCCAGGAAGGACAGACACTAGCCAAAACAAACTGAGTGAGCTAAAATGATAATCTCCTTCTCCAAATTCCATGGTAGAAGAAAGATAACTTCTATTAACTATAAAAGGTAATCACAATGCACTTTTCTCCCCCTTTTGTCTTACCCTAAAAAAGTCTTGGCATGCATGTAGCTCTACAAATTTAGAGCACCAAGCTCTAAAGAGATTGAAGAATTTGTTGTTGGTATGTTTCTTGCAAAAGGCATGCGACAAATCCATGTTACAGGAAAGAATTAAAGAAATTGTGCAGGCCTTCTCTTAAAGCAAATAGCTAGTTAAAATTATTGCATCTGATATACCTCCCTCACTTCTGAAAGAGTTTGTAAAGAGGAATAATCATTTAGTATCCTTCCTTGTGTGAAAGTAAGACTATTTAATGGCTTTCAGTTGACTGTTCAAGACAAATTCATATTTACCTGCATGCTCGAAGTAGTGGCCCTGTGGGAGGGAGGATCTGTGTGAGTGTGGTGTAGCACGGCAAGGCTACAGCATTATAGAACCCAATCTGGGAAAAAGAAATAATAAAAATCAAAACAATATTAATGAACTCAGAAAGGCACATAAATTGCTTGGCAAGGAAACTGCTGATAGTAAAAATTTTTACTAAATATGTGTTCTTAGTAATGCCAATCCCACTCTTCGAGTGAGATGGTTGGTGATGAAATTCGAAATATAAATACATGAATAAATAAATAAATACCTCATATATACCTCTAGAATCTATACAATGTAAGTCAAAGGTCGCAATGTTGCCACTTGCCAGTCAAGAACTCAAAATTTGCAACAGTTCCTAAAGCTGTCATCTTTGCTAACAGAATGTTTGTCATATATCCTCACTGTATTTTACAAATGTATGTTAAACCCCCTCTTCCCTTCTATTTTCTTACAAAGCTGAAAGAGGCTAATAAGCAAGCAATGTTCTTCTTTCTTTGCTCTGGATTTTTGTGGAATGATCATTATTCACCCCCGAATCAATAACTAACTGTGCATTTTTAAGTGATCATATCAGAATCCCAGTGATGCATAGGAATTGTTTATAATTAATAAACATAAGCTTCTCTTTTTCTTTCACTATGCATATTTTTCAGTTTTTAAGGATTTGTAATTTGGACCATTAATTGTTCCAAATCAGCACATTAACACTGAAAAAAATGATGTTCATTCTTTTGAGAATTATGAAGAGTTTATTACATTACTAATTTTAATAATGCTTCCAAAAATTTTTGTTCAAAATTCTTTAACATTATTCTAAGCTTTAAAAAAGGTATGAAAAACATTCAAAAAGCAAACATAGCAATACTTAAATATTTGGATACATATATTATGTTCAGATTAAATCTATTCAAAACTTAGAATATTTTAGACCTACCTGGCCCTGAGGAACTTCATCTTTCTTATCTCTGTCCATCATAGGTATAGGTTGAATTCCTAACTTCTTCATTTCATCACCCTGAAAGAAAAATAAAGCTTCTTGAGAATATTCTTCATTTATTATTCTTAGCTATTTCACTCCCAATAATCAAAATTAAACATGTTAAATATATAACGGAGGTAGAATTCTGAAGGCAAACATAAGGTTGTTATATAGACATTCTTCTCAGTGTCTATGAACTGTTTCTTAATTTTTTTTTATAGTTCCTGCTTTTAAAGTTTAAAGTGCCCAGAGTTGTTTGCAGTCAGGTAAGCTATAGATTATAAACAAACAAACAAACAAACAAGTAACATCATCTACTCTATTCAATAGTTTCTAAAAGCTTAGTTTTCTAGTCAAATGTCTACTGATAGATATGCAAATAAATCAGTCATGAAATGCTCATACCTCAGCCCAAAACTCTGCGTATATATCACTGGCGGTCAGTCTGGTAACATGCCATAATTTTGTCACAGAACACAAGTCACAAGCTGTCATCATCAAGCCAATCACGCGATCCCTAGAATATAATAACTTGTGTAGCTGAAACATTTATTTGGCTTTTCAAATATATCCTGTACAGGTAATTGATTTTGAAATAATTCTGATTCAAAGGTAAAGCAGATCAATTCAGATTAAAAAAAAACACAAATAAAAAATAAGCAGCAGTATGCTCAGGATAATTAATACTATTAAAACCATTCAAGAATGTAACAGATGTCTCTTGACAACAAGAAAGTAACAGTGAAGACATCTGATAAACCTAGCTTGGAAGAAAATGCCACCACGTAGGCATACCATACCACTGAAAAGACTCTAGTCACTATCTGCCAAAAAGGATGATAAAAAGGCAACAAAATAGGTTAATGTGGCTTCAAATATATTATAGCATAACATTTCCCAAGCAGTGTTAAATAAGAAATAGAATAATGACCCTGTGATAAAATATCCTTGAACCTTGGATCCATATTCACCTGTGCTGTGTTTTTTGTCTTTGACAGATTGGATCTTAAAAAGTATATTCTTATTGTATATCTAACATATTATGCAAAATACTTTATTATATTAATAGCCTCTAAAAATTATTTCCCATAAAAAGTCCAGGTTATATGCCAAGCAACTCTATAAAAGTATGGGTGGATTCTTTAAAATCAGTGACATTCTCACAATGTGAAATAAATATATGCAGTTGCATTTTCTTAACCTAATTTATCAGAGCACTGATCCAAATTGCAATATAAATTGCTGTTGAGTGGCAAAATTTTCTCCCTGTATTGCTTTCTCTTTTACCAGTAATAATTCAGCTCTTTTTCTGCCCAAAGAACATACTCCATTTTGAATAGCATTCAGAAAGTGATCATCATGGGCACAGCTAAAAGGGAGAAATGGACAGGGGTGGCACTGATGATAATTGCTATATATAAGTACTTCAAAATATATTTTTTTTAAAAACAGAGCATTAATAAATAACACAAAATAAAATATTCCAGACCCATCAGAAAGTCTAAAAGAAGGGAATCTTAACAGACAGGACAATATAATTCATGCATACTTTTGCCATCCCTGCTCTTTTTTTCTTAATTATTGAAGATATTGTCCTGAATCAGCTCTATACATACCATAAAAAATAAATACACTGAACCTGTTTGGTTGCCAAGTGAAGTGTTTGAAAATAAAACGGTGCAATATAAAAGGTGAGCAGATCAATTCCAGAATGCTTTCGAAGTTCAGTTTTATATGAAATTCAATCTTAAATCTTACAGACATCTCTCTGTAGATAATTTTCCCTTGTCAACTTCTTTTTTCCTAAGACTAAACCTCGGACTTTCATATAACTTGAAAATGCTTTAGCAAAGAGCGTTACTGAATTTCAGCAAGAACTAAGGCAGGGGCTTGGTGGACCATGCCAGTGCCTAAGAGGTACAGGTCCATCCATGCCTCTTGCATTGCCAAGATGCACTAATGCTAGGATGTAGCAGCAGGCCTTGGCATGTTGGATGTGCAGGTTTTATTTCTGCTTCATGCTCACATCCAACTCCATCTAATCAGGTTTCATTTTCTACAATACCGGTGTAAATTGAGCAAAACCAAAATAGTTAGGTTAAGGCCCCTCCTAACATAAGAGTTGGAACTACCAAGATTGGAAAGACCAGCTGATTAACCACTGACTTTGTTCCTAAGCCAGAAGAAACACTGGAAAAGTAGTGTTTTCAACAGGAGCCACAAGGCAAACTATTTCTTATTGGTGGGAACTCCAGCGTTGTTCCACCTTCTGAACCTCCACGGCACCTTGCCATCATTTGCCACTCCCTTCACCTACTGATTAGTTGGGTTTTTCCACTATTAGGTATTCTCTTCTGAAGAATGCTCAGCAAATGCTGGTGGTTTACATCAATTCAGATTTTATCCAAAATACTAAGAATTGTCCAAATGTCACAGCAATATATACAGTATGTTGTTCCAAGCACAGCTTTTTGTTGTAAGATGAATAATTCTAATTTTTTGCAGCTGTTTTGACAATTCTATAGTTATAGTTGCTAATGCTCAACAAGTATAAGAAAAACTTTTGTTGGCTTACTCAATGATCTCTCTATTTTGATTGTTGAATCCCAATTTTTTATAATCTTTTCCAATTCCTTTTGAGTTTATCCACTATAATTAGTACTGCCATGTCTATAAGTAAAATATGCTTTTCCTCAGGTTGGTTTGTTGTATTCTAGATGTTGGTCTGTCTGAATTTGGAAGTTCCAGAAAAAAAATTATATAATCATTCTGGAGCCCATAATCAATATTAAGGTTGTCCCAATACTTTGGGGCATCAAATCCATTATTTTTACATAAATTTTAGTGTACCATTTTTGCTGCACAATCATGCCTTGTCTAGGCAATTTTGCTACAGCTGCTTATTAGCTGGTCAACAATTTCATCTTCCTCTTAGCACAAGATATGCTTGCTCTTGTTTCCATTTTTTTTTTAATTTCACTTTTTATGGAATGTGTTCCTATGTTCTTGTGGGCCAAATATTAATCCTTTGGTTTCCTTCTCGATGGGATCAATCTGAAGCCATTGCAAAGTTTTGCCACATTTACCACTATACCCACATAGTGATTTGTTGGATTTTTCTGTTGTTGTTGTTTATTCTCACCAAAAATACAAATGTGCAGAAAGAAAAACAAGAGGAAGTCTAAGATGCTAGCTGGCTGCCAATTTTGGCATCATCCCATTGGTCAGTTGAATGGACTATTGTCCAGCTCCAAAAGAGGGCAGAAGGAGCAGCAAGAACATTAGAGTGGTAGCATAAAATGGCTGCTAGGAATATAAGAAGTGAGACTGGTGATTATGAGGAAGTATCCCACGTCTCAATATGGTTTTACATTTGCAACCTTCTAACCCCTAAATCTATCTTCTCTGAACTTTTGTAGGGAAATTTTGCTACATTTATGCCAATACGAACAATGATCACAGATATTATCAATCTTCTTTTTAAAATCTCAGTATTTGAACTACCTAGTCAACTCTTTCATCACATATCATCAACTGTGTCTGTAGATTAAGGCAGAAATGAAGTTCTGATTATCTGACTGGCCATGAAAAATCAGAAAGAAGTTTAGATTATCTTTGCCACCAGGACTGTGGACAGGTGCATACATTCCAAGCTTAAATTTATCAGAAAGTTCCTGAGTGCTTTGTTGAACACATGCCAACAATAAAATACCTCTTGATTGATTCCTTTATGAGGGTTTGGTACACATTCCTCATAATGTTTTATATATTAAACTAGTTACATAGCCAAATACAGGAAGCTAATTGTCTGTCTGTCTGTCTGTCTGTCTGTCTATCTATCTAATTTATCCCCACCCATCTCCTCCCGTTGGAGGACTCTGGGCGGTTTTAGCTTTCAAAACAAGGAAATATGACTGAGATTTCAAACTATATATATTCACTTGTATTTTACCTATGTGCTTGGTTTTTAAGATTCAGTGATCTTGTCTGTTGCAGCTCTTCCAGCTGTTTTCGGTTTCCAAAATACAGAGCAAGGTCTGTAGCAATAATGGCTTTGCGGATAATTTCCAAGACCTGTTCATACTCACTGGAGTTCAAATTAGAGAAAATATTGTGGCCTTCCAGCTAGAAAAAAAATTAAAAGACATAAAGATATTATTGTGAGCAATTTAAACCCTTGTTTTAAGACTACCAAGACTATACTGGATCTATACAGGTATAGGTAAAGGTAAAGGTTCCCCTTGACGTAAAGTCCAGTCGTGTCCGACTCTAGGGGGCGGTGCTCATCTCCGTTTCTAAGCCGTTAGAGCCGGCGTTGTCCGTAGACCCGTCCATGGTCATGTGGCCGGCATGACGACACAGAATGCCGTTACCTTCCCGCCAAAGTGGTACCTATTGATCTACTCACATTTGCATGTTTTCAAACTGCTAGGTGAGCAGGAGCTGGGACTAGCAAAGGGAGCTCACCCCGTCGCGCGGATTCGAACTGCCGACCTTCCAATCGGCAAGCTCAGCAGCGCAGCGGTTTAACCCGCAGCGCCACCGCGTCCCTATACTATACAGGTATAGTAGCTCTGAAAACAAGACATTGGATTTTACCCATGTGTGTTTAAAAAAACCAGTATTGCTGAAACTTTAAGGATCTAAGGCATGCGTAGGCAACCATTTTGAAGTGGTGAGCAGATTTGGAATTTTGAAAACATGTGATGGGTCTGTTGTAAGTTTTGAGTGGGTGCCAAAAAACCAAAGCAACACCCAAACCAGTTCCAGTTTTTTTTTTCTTTTTATTGTCACAATAAAAAGAAGGTAGAAGGTACATCACTAGTACTTTCCACTGAACTATTTTTGCTGTCTCGGTTCATTTTTAAGGCCTTTTATCTTTCACTCTGAGATCACTTTCTGGGGAATATTCCACATCAACACCTTCAATGCCTGCCAAGTCTGTAAACAAGGGATATGGCCTCAGCTGCTTTCCCAGTCACTGAGTTTTTTAATGAGGATGAGAAACCTAAATTTTCCTTTCAGTTTTTACTCACTGTAAGAACCTAGCTGATCCCTCCTTCTTATCCATAACTTCCTTTCCCTTGGATCAACCTTGGGCCACTATCAGGTATTTGGTGCTGAAATAAGGTAGCCTGCCAATTTGAGCTTCTCTTTTCTCTCAATCTGGTAATAGGGGTGTTCCTTTTCCTCCCTGTACCTGTGTTCCTTCTTTTGCAGGTGGTGATTTGCCAGCATTGGGTTGGACCTGTGGACCTGACTTAGACAGAAACTGGTCTTCTCAGTGCCATGAGTACCTCTCCTTTGGGCAAATGTAACCACTGGGTTACTAATGCTAGGGACATCCTGTCCCCTGAGGTTTCTACTAGGAGTATTCTCTCCTTTAGCACCCTCTTCTTTGTCATCAATTCCTAGATGCTCCCAACTGGATGACTGCTGGACTGGACTGGTGATTAGCAGGCTTTGACTGGGATTCCTCCCTGACCCTGATAGAGGTAATTGGCTGGACTCCAGCTGAATCTTCTAGTTGGTCCCAGTTGGAGTCTTGTGCAGCTGAGAGGGTGGAGCCTCTCTGGGACTCTGGATCTTTCCACAGAAACAATCTAACCAGAAGTTGCCATCATCCAATCTGTTATTCAACTAGCATGATAATTTCCTACTGCCAGTTAATCTTGATCTTTAAAATCTTGTGAGACTTTAACTTTACCCTAGATCTTGTGTTAGACCTTATATAATTAGTTGATTGTTTCTGCCAATCATTTAATTTTGTCTTCAATTCTTATTGGGATCATTTGAAACAAAAAACTAAGCCTTGGTAAAATGTTCATTTTTACTGTGGTGTTTCTTCCTATCCAGGACAGTTTAAACTTTCTCGATCTAATACTGTCTACCATTACACTTTTCCAAGTAATTTTTGTCCTGTCTTCCAAAAAAACCCTCTGAATAATTCTGCCCCCTTTTCAATATGACAGCCCTTCAGATACCTGAAGATAGTTATCTTGTCTCCCCATAGTCGTCTCTTCTCCATACTGAATACACCAAATGCTTCTAATTGTGCCTCATAAGTTTTCTTTTTTTCCAGGCCCCTTGGCTGCTCAGCAGAATTTAACTCATATCTGGATACCTCTAAGTATCGAAGAAGAAACCTATGATTCTCAGGATACTACACACTTCCCTCTTCATGAAAATTATGGTGTTCTTTGGGTGATGTGAGCATGAAGTGAACATTCTAAATTTGTATTGGGAGAAAATGTTGATCTATAAGATTAAAAACTCATTTTGAATTTGGACAAATGGGAGAGCAGGGGAGGGTGGGATAAGAAAGTAGTTCAAGTTTTTTTTTAAAAGTCACTCTGCCTGACACAGGCTTGATAGGAAAATGAAGGTGAACTTCCTTTTCTACTTGAAGTCTTCCTAAGATTGATTTGCAAATTTAGTAAATCATACATTCAATATGATCCTAATCCTTAATCAAACATTTTTCTTTGGGTTTCAAACTTTGACTTTTGCACTTTTATTTATTTTCAGAAAAACATACCCTGCACTGAACTGTGAAATAAATAGAATATTTTAAAGGTGTAACAGATTTGCCATATTAAAAAGGGAAATGTCCACACAGAATTTAAACAAACCCATTGCAGCTAACTGCAATTTCTAGCTTTCTGAATCTAGACCATTAAAAAAAATCTGAGTGCAATGAATTACCTGCAGTATAGATACTGTCTGTGAAAAATGGTGCTGTTCCATGGTTGAGGTGGAATAAAGAGCTGCCAAGGGATGATCAAATTTCTGAAGATAGCTGTTGCTATAACCCCTGTGATCCAGGTCATGACATAAACAGGCAACAAGAAGACCCCTTCGCTAGAGAAGTAAGCAGAGATGAAGTTAATCTTCAGATTAAATTTATACCACTAGATGTCACTCTCTACCAGTCCAGGCACTTAACTAATTCCATTAATAGATAAAACACATGATTCAGGGACAAAGTCATTCATGAGTTTTGTTAAACCTGGAATGATTGGCAGTGCTAGTATTATGAATGATCGATGCTGATAAGATATGTTTATGTTTTCTGATTATTGGATTTGTTTTAAGGTTATATTTTCTTATTTGGTACCATATTATCATATTTTCTTTTTGCTTGTGAGCCACTTAGAGACAGGATGACTAAAAGCCTACATAATAAATAAATATAAATGATTCTCAGCCAATTAGTGTAAAATGTCACATTATACTAAGCACCATCCTGCCACTGAAAATAACAGCCTGGTGTTGAGTTCATAAGAGGTAGTTGTATTACATTGAGCCAGATCATTAGTCAAGTTGGGTGGCATATAAGATGATGATGATGATGATGATGATGATGATGATGATGATGATGATGATGATGATGACTCCCAATTCTGAGAATTATTGCAAACCCTCAGGATCATTCCCAACTTAGCTACCTGGGAGAAGTCATGGACTAATAATATAATTTTCTGTATATTTTGCAAGTACTCTAAAATTAAGGTCTAGACCCTCACCAGGTGTCTGAGCTATATTTGTACCTTGGTTTAATAATACAAGAAACATGTGACTATTTCCCTGCTAGCATTTTATAAGTCATTGAACACCTGGATGTTCCCTCAGGCACAGGGTCTGGAGGTTAGGTGAGCCTGTCACAATGATTTTGTGCTTTTTATTATTGGAACTGGGTTTGTCCTCAGCCATTATTTCATCATGTTTTTGTTTTAGCTTGGTTTTAATCCTATGTCTGCTGCCCAGAATTGCAATTGTGAGATAGGCAGATATACAGGCAGTCCTTGTTTAACTACAGTAATTGGGCTTGGAATTTCCAGGGGAAGCCAGAAGGAAGTCGCAAGTCCCAGGAGGCTCACAAGAGGGGGCAGACAGAAAAGTAGCTGCTGTGGCATGAGCGTGGCAGGGCTAGCGGTGGCTGCTGACAGATGAGGAAAGGTGTGCAGGTGGCCGCTATGGGTGGGGGTGTTCTGTGGACGCATATATGCTACCAGGTACAAGATTCATACAGGAGCATCTTGTGACCTTCCCTGCCAGCTTCCTCATTGACTTTGATTGTGGGAAGCCAGCAGGCAAGGTTGCAAATGGTGATCACATACCGCAGTATGCTGCAACTGTTGTAAGTATGAGCCAGTTGCCAAGCACCTGGATCATGATCACGTCACTGCAGGGGTGCTGGCATGGCTAGAACTCCAAGGACCAATCAAATGGTCACTGAATGTGTGGTTGTTAACCAAGGGCTACCTGTATAAGTTGATGAAATAAATAAATTTGTCCAGTTGGATCTTCATGTTGCTTCTTTATTCATATGCTCCTCCTTATTCATGTGCTACAATAACCCAGGAAGTCATCTATGAAGTGAGTTTGATTTAAGATCCTGGTTTGTTTTAAACCTGGTAAACTCAGTTCTCCAGTTCAACAGCAACCATGAATTAAAGTTTATTGAATACTTTGGGGGTCAGCAGTGGTATACCAGAAAGAAAAGGGCAAAAAACTGCAGGCATAGGAGCATGCAGCTTCCTCTGCACTTCCCACTTCAAATAACTGGCTGTTGCTGAGAACAAGAGATATGATGTTGCACTACATCTTATAATGGGACAAGCGAAGACTTGTAATATAATCTGCAATTCTACTCTGAAGACTCTGCTAATTTGGGGTAGTAATAAAACATAACATTTCATGATTATTGTTTCTTCTGATGACAGCTGAATTAATTCCTTCTCAATAAAGCCATTTACTCTGTCTCTCGGGTGAATAAAATAGAGTAGCTGTCCAATGAAGCATGCCCTTCACCAGCGTTTTTTTCTGAAAAGACAGATGCAACACTCCTGTCCCAGGAAATCCTGTACTGGCTGCTGGGATTCCAAAGACAGCCAATCTATTTTCTCTACTGCAAGCCAGGGGAAGTGGGGTGGAGGAAAGCAGACTGCGATTGGAACTGGGCTAATATTGTAAACAACAAAACATATTTTCAAAAATACAAAGTGATAGGCAAAATTTGTAACATTTTGTCAAAAAGAGGAAAGAAACAAAGATTATAAGAGAAAGTAGGCATAAGACTCTGACCTATAGACAAACAACCTGGTATCATGAACAATTACTAAGGAAACAAAGCCTACTTTCACTTTGTACAACAATTGGGGCAGGGGGGAATGATACTAAGAATTTTGCCTGGGAAGCATGATCTATAATATCCTTCATCAGATACAGTACATGGCATTCTTAATAATTTCTTCCACTACAACCAGGTCCATTCATCTAAATCAGTTTAAGATAAGGATCTCCCTGTGCATGAATACAGCAATGCAGTAAATAATCTAAGCTCAGTCTCTAGAAACTAAGAGGGCTTACACTTATATGTTGTCCTCCATTTCCAAAGAATAATACTTAAAATCTGTTAGGATATTTTCCATATTATGTTTGAAATATCATTAGAAACAAGATTATGCCCTGTTGTTCTTGGTTAATAGTCACACTTCAGTCTTTCATGGAGCTGAGTTCTTTTTTAAACCCAATTTTATTATTGCCACTCTTGGGGAAAGTTTTAGTTTCAACCATTAATTTTAAATTGATCCTGATGTCCTTTATTAACCCAAACCATTCTTTCTATACATTTCCCAACCATTTATCTAGTTGAGCATGTATACTATGGATACGGTACTCATTTTTGTTCTGAAGATAACCAAACATTTGGGCTCTTTTCATTTTACAACCATTCCATATTTCTGTTTTCTTCCAGTTTTACTAATGTTATACTAAAGATGCTGAATATTTGTAATTTTACCCAGAAATCAGTGTCCAGATGTACAACTCATTATGGCTGCATTCATGTACAACCATGTATTTGAATAATACTCCTTGTACTCAGAAGGCTTATTTCTGACTAACCAAAAATTCTAGAACTGCACATTGAATAATATCATCACATTATTTCACCATTTTAAGATCCTGTTTACTTTTATTTAATGTAACTTGATACACATCCTCTTTGAAATGGCACCATTACTTATATCAGGGATGTGTCTCTATTTTGGTTAAAAGCTCTAATATTAAAGTGGGTTGCTTCAGAGATATTAAGATCTCCTCTGAAGTAAAATAGACTAATCCTGTAAAGCAGATCTGGTTTATAGGGTCAAGGCAGTGTCAGAACTCTGACTTGGACGATTGTCACAGAATTAAAAATAAAAGCCACATTCCCAAAAACAAGTCTTGGCAGCAGGTTGTCCTATGTGAGGAAACACTGCCCTAAGAGGGCCTTGGTGGACGAAGTATTTTCTCAGTTTATATGCATAGGGAAAATAAGCTGCGCTCCAAGAACAGCTGGAGCAAGAAGTGTGTTTGGGGGAGGGTGGGGAAATTGATACTTCAACAGCAAGATCCTGTAAAAAACAGGTCTGGCCTGAAACAAAGCTGTTCCATTTTCAAAGTGGTTTCTAGAGCCTTTTCTTCTTCCTTGCACTTGATTCTGGGGCGAAAAAATCTACACTTACTTCTATGTCTGTGAAAATCCTGTGGTTGTGCTGAAGAATAGCATACATGCAATGTACAACTGTGATGGCATGTTTCCAATTGTGATAGGGCACCCGGCGGTAGTTCTTCTTTACAGACATTGTGAAACGACATAGTTTTTCTAGATCAAAACTTGAAAGAAAAAAAGGAATTAGATGAAGCATACAGAAGGAAAAGAGAAGCAAGCTTTTAATCAAAACTCCTATTTACTTTTTTAAAAAAATATCTTCTAGTATTAGCAGTACCAAAAAAAAAAATGAACTTTTTAGTGAATTTATTTTCTCATCAGTTGGGCCAAGTTATTTAAGTTCTACTGTCCTGCAAGTGCAAGGTAGGAGGTTATGCTGAAAGAAATAGAGGCATATTCAAGTGTAAGTTCAGAAGTTTCCCCTCTTTCATTTCCACCCATACCACAATGATAAATATATATGTCCATATATTGCAGATATGCGTTATGCAAAATATCTTGGGTTCTCCATTCTTCTGTCAGATCAATTTTCCTGCATTCTTCATATTTTCAAAGCTTTGACTAAAAACAATTATGGCAGATTTCTCTTAAAATGCCACTATCTATAGCAGAGATTAGGTCATGCTGGATAATGTCTAACCAGCCAGCAAATCAACAGGGAAAGAGATATTGGATGCTAAGTCGGAAAAAAGGCAAGGAAATAATCTTGCACCTTTGCTTGAATAGTGAAAACAGGCTGTCTTTAGTATCTTTGTGGTAGATGGACTACTGAAAGAGAGAACCTGTGCTTTACTTTGCCATCTGTATCTGCTAGATGTGTATGCTTGCTATAGTTTTCCAAGGAAGCAAACATATACTTTTATTCCCAGGTAATTTCAGTGCACATGTATGAGAAATGAAGATAAACAGACCCAATTTTCTTCTCTTGTTAGGCAGGATAACATTTTGCACATTCCACTGAAATATCTTGAGAAGCACATTCCAACTCACATGAGAATGGAACAGCAGAACTGCGTGCCCATGTCAGAGTCCTACAGAGCTTTCAATCATAAACCTGAAATCTGAACTGAAAAAGAAAATAGCTTCTTCTTTTTTTTAAGAGTAAGCATTTTAAGAGATCGTCACAAGCAATAATACTAGATCGAGCCCTACATTTCAAGAATTTGGTTCCTAGAGCCAATCGCATTTTCGTGTTTCCCCCACCCATACACACACAGAAACACACGTACATGTACACACACATACTGCATCTCTTCAAAGCTGTGTCCAGTCTAAAAGCTCTAATTACCCTTCCTCCATAATATCAGATTCCACATAAAGGCTCAATGCTGACATCATAGCACTGCAATCTTCTCTCTTGTTAGCCTTTCGCCTTCTGTTCATCCTGCATGTGCAAAATGGGGCAGACTTACATGGCAGGAAAGAGAACTGCCTTGCCACTATGGTTACAATTCAAACTAAGATTTAACTGTCGAACACATTTTAAAAATCAAAACTAAAAACTTGGTTTGGTTAATCTTTTCAAATCATTTTAAGTGCTTGGTAATATTATTGCTATTTATAGCTAATGCCTCAGTTAAATGCATTAACTGACATCTTCTGGTGTCAGTGGAATTTATTTCCAAGGGTGCATGCTTACGATAACAAACAGAGGTTACTTTAATGTTCAATCAAATCAAAGCTGAAATGTCTAAACAAATCAGAGGTTAAGCAAAAATTAGAATTATACCTTGAATCTATAACTCCTTCAGTCAAATTATAGGACTTCTGACAGTAAATGCCGTATTATCATTTAAAAAAATATACACTGATTTAAAGTATAGAAAATTAAAGTGCAGAAACTAAATGCCTGCATTCAGAAAAGCAAAATCCCCGCATAAACTTCATTAAAACATTTATATAAGTGTATTCAAATAGAAAGTGAGCCTTTATTATCAGCTAAAATGGTAATCCTATAATTTCCTCTGGGTGGTGGCAAAATTTGACAAATAAATAAATCAATATCAATAAGCATCCATCTATTCAGAGGGGATTACTTATAGATTAAGTCATATGTTTTGAAAAACTTCAGAATATTGTCAGTGAAGTCAATTTCTTTGAAGACATTGAAGTAGAACCCTCTGGCTTTCCAGAATAAACAAACAGGAAAAGTATTTCAAGTTTATGACCGTTTCCTGACAGACGGTCTTACTAATGGTAATAATTTCAAAAAGTAGAGGGAGTAGGGCACTAAAATGCCTGCACATACCATCCCTAAAGCCCTCAGGATCAGGGGGCTTCAATGGGGATTCCAGCTTTCTCGAAACAGAGAATGTGGATTGTTTTATCGGGTCTTAAATAAGTATGGATTTCCTAAAAGTTTGTGTAGAAAGCTTTTAAAAAAACCTAAGTGCATTATCAAGTGGTACAAAAGAACTAGATCAAAATTCTGTTTCAAATATTGTTTGTTCCTGGGTAGGAAGAGCAAATTAGGGGTGGAATTTTGTGTAACATGGCTACAGGGACAGATCTGGGCTACAAAAGTGGTCACAGGCCACCTCCCTCTTATTTGGTAAACTTCAGGGTTCTAATCAATTTTTTTTTTTTTAAAGTTCTCATAAGCATAAGTTCCGGCCCTCTGGTTATTCATTCTCAATATCCTCAGTTTAATAAAAAATGTTAGTACAACAAGGTACACATTTCTGTTTGCAGAAATTATTTTATGTATGCAATTTATCTGTAGTCTCAAGTCCCACTGTACTCTATTTAGTCAGAAACCCTTGATAATACATGCCTCTCAGGGACCACATTTGGGTTCTATCAGGTGGAATAATATTTATCCAAAAATCATTCGTTAACTTTTTTTTCTGATTACAAGCACTGAAGACATAGTAACAGAAATATATATGTGTATAGCCATACTATGAAAAAATATGGGGGAGAAAATCCCCTTTAAAAGAACTCCCTCAATCAAAAGCTCTGCAGGGCTCTGAAGCACACATGGAGATGTACACAAACTGGAACTCTCCCGTTCACTTTATTTCTCCTGATGCTGAATTAATGGAGCAGTTCTTGCTCAGACTAGAGATGTGAAAGCTTGGGGGAAAACAGTGGGAGGGATTTTCTCGATTTCTTTTTTTTTTTTTTCCATTTTCCTAATTTAAAAAAAATGGAAATTTGGAGAAAATTTTTAAAAAGTATAAACACAGTATAAAAACATTTTAAGGCACACTTTTAGCATATTGTTTTAATTCTGCTCTACTCCCTTAAAGGGCTTTTAAAACCTAACTCACTATTTAAGAAAATCTATAGTCTTTAGTAATAAGCACCGTATGCATGGTTGTGTCTCTGTGTGTATATATACACCTGTTTCAGATCCTTTGTAGCATTTAAAAGAAATTTGTCTGTATTTGAAAATATGCACAGAATAAAGAACCTATTTTTGAACTCTGCAAAACTTCTATTCTCTGAAGTTCATACAGGTAAAAATGAAAGTTCATAATCTGAAATTATTAGTATTTCAGAAACTCTGATTACAGAAAGAAAGCTGGCATTACAAAGTTGTTTATAGTCTTTTTCTGTAACACTTATTTTTTATGTTTATGCAAATGTGGAACATATTATTAGAATATGTAATAATATCCAGGTTTTCTAACACGTGTGAAAACTGAGAAAGTTATGAGACTGACAGCAGTCTTTATCCAGAAGCAAATTGGAGAGTTCATTGTTAAGGGCATGTTTCATATGTATTTCTTTGTCAGCACTGCTATTGTACATTGATAACGTTTCTTCAGTTTCTGGATAATTCTCACAGGAAGAGCCTGTTTCTTTGTACAGATTGTAAAATTCCATTTTGTTTGTAGAAAACAGATTATCCTAATAAAGTTCTTTGTTGAATATGTTTATTCTATAATTACAATAGACACTTTTTTAATGGATCAGGTTGCCACTCCAGTACAGAGGGATGCATCTGTAACTCAAGTGAAGGGCAGCTTGCTTACTTGCAACTGTTGTTCTTCACCTGGTCATCTGCATATTCACATATAGGGGGTTCTGACACAGACATCCTTGGGAATGGTCTACTGCTTAGTTCCAGTGGCAGAAAGGCACCCTTCTACTGTGGATCCCATTAGATTTATTTTTATTTACCTCCATTTATTTTGACAAGTGTAGTGACACCTCCATAGCCAAATCACTGCATGTGAGGGAATGGTAGCTATATGAATATAGAGAAGACCATTCAAAAATTTACAGAAACAGATAAACAACCTGTCCTTTTGCAACATGTCCTCTATGCATCACACGTGTAGTAATTGGGTTTGAAGCAGGAAAGGTACTTTGGATCTGGTGTGGGCACACTCACTACACCTATCAGCAGCACATGTCTTTTCTTGGGGCCACCTCATAATGCTGCCTGAACTCAAATACATATTCCCTGGGATTGGGCAGCTACCATGTGAAACCAGGAAAAGATGTGGTTTCTTTTAGAAGCCACTGACAGGTGCAATGAGTTTGCCCACACCAGATCCAAATTACCTTTCCCTCTGGGGATCAGAATGCCTGCACATCATGTTTACCAGAGATGGGGCAGGCATGAAGTAGAAATGGAAACACAGATCACCCATAGGCAGCATCTGATGTGTTTGGGGAATTCAGAAAGAAAAACGTAGGCAAAACCATGTCTTGGCTAAGGTGAACACTGAAAACAACCTGCATTTCTGCAGGTCATTGCACATAATACTACTTTATCCTTTTGAAGATCACTTGCATAGCAAGTTGTGGTGATCGCTAAAAAGAAAAACCATTATAATCAAAAGATAAAGTCAAAGCAGAAACAACTGACTCTGCAGTGAGTATGCTAGCACCCAAGCTAAATAGAATCTCTACAGTGTGATCAGAAATATGTTGTTCTTTTACTTTTCTTTACTTTCCTTTTTTCTTTAAATTTGTATTGTTTTTACTTTGTAAAAAAACCTCTTTAATAAAAATTAATAAGAAAAAAGAAATATGTTGTTCTGCATTCAAAATGCAGTTTTGAATTTGAAACAGTCGTTTTCAGTTCTAAGTATATATTCCACATTCAAGCCTGAGAGGGCTCACTGCTGTAGCAATGGCAGTCAAAAGGAACTGAGGTAAATAACAGTAAATCCTATGGATGTGCAGAGTGGGAAAATGCTTCTCTGGGCTCAGCTCTAGGATGTCATGGATGTTGTGTAGGAACAGGAAATTTGGAAATGTTATGTACAGAAACAGTGAAGAAGAACCAGCTATAAACTTATGTTTCCAGAAGAGTTTTTGACCCAGCAAGTGCCTCCATTAACTGAAGAGAAAGGGAATACAGTAATTTCAGCTGATTCCTCCTTCTTTGTTGACCTCTGTATTGCATAAAAATCTGCTCCAACAGGAAGGGACAACCTTCAGATCATGGAGAAGGTCTGATTTGTGAAATCACTTTCCTTCCACTAACAGAGAGTTCAACCAGGTTCCAAATTCTTCTGCAAGCAGAAGGTCATTTTTTAAATTCATTAAAAGGCATCACTTGGTACACCCACAGTTTTGGGCAGTCCAAGGATATACCTTTAAATGTCAGACACAGTAAAATGGTGATTTAATGTGCTAATACAGACCTAATGCATTTCATTTCTTAGAGGAATAAAATAAACTTAGATTATAATTAATAGATCTTCAAAGATTTTTGTTTTTCCCAAAATCATCAAGGGAAAAACGTAATTTTTCCCTGTACCTCTTTGCATACTTTAGCAGCATTTTTACACCTCTAGTTCAGAGACACGTCCATGTGTGTATCAGAGTTCCCAAACATGATTTTGAACTGCTTGATCATGTCTAATCTGTTTAATTGTATAACACTTAGGTTAAAGTTGATTGCATGATTTGTGCATGGCTATTAACTGGCTTTTATATATATAAAACCA
The DNA here is from genome assembly GCF_035149785.1 of Candoia aspera. Lineage (NCBI taxonomy): Eukaryota > Metazoa > Chordata > Lepidosauria > Squamata > Candoiidae > Candoia > Candoia aspera. The sequence goes on along the minus strand of NC_086153.1, from coordinate 78,108,611 downwards.
CTGTGACAAGTTATTTTATACTGACATTTCAGTGCTGCAGCTTTACTGCCCTGCCCACACACACCCAGTACTTTGAACATATGCAGCATCTGCTGGGAAGATCAAGGATGTGCCAACCCCATCACTAAGAGTCCAACTGGAAAACTCTGAATTTTTAAGTACATTTTTGCTGACTTTGATGTTTCTCTTTATCCTTACATATTTGAAAAAGTAAAGAAAAGGTATCTTTTCCTCCATCTTCCAATATAAAATACCACTGAGAATAAGTTCAGCAACAAAACTATTTTCCTTTTCTCATAGGGCCCTAGCTTTATTAATTATGAGTCTTTACCATAGAGTCCATATGCTGCTTTTCTCACTCATGTTTGTCAGCCCAAAGGAGTGCTCTTTTGATAACCTTAATTATTCTCCACCCAACTGTTAACCTTCTAGGGCTAGATTACAGAATTCTGACCATTAACAACCCATTTGCCAATGTCAACAGCATGACGGTACACACAAACACACAGACAGTCTGCAGCCCCAGGGGAAAGTTAATCAAGATTTCATCCAGTTATTTGCATCTGAGGTAGTTGAGCTCCAGTCAGTGAAAAAGCTACACTGCCTGACTTCACCAACGTGGTATCTTCCAGATGTTTTTAACCACAGATCCCATCACCCAGAAACTGCATGACCATCAGCATGGTGATGAAAGACATTTTGGTGAGGGAAGCTGTTGGTGCACAAGAAATGTAGCCCAAACTAAAAAAAGAAGACTGATGTTTCAGACTTAACTTAATCATTCAACTAGACAAGATGATACACATAACTCAGTTCATCTCATGAATGTTTAGTAATTGTCTCTACATGAAAATAACTCTTAATCCAGTCATTCCTGTGAACTAAAAACACAACTTGGTATGATACAAGATTTTTCAGAACTGAGGATAATGGTTTTCTGATAGAAAAACAGAGTTCACCTTTTAATAGAATAGGAATGATATAGTGGAACTGGAAGTAGAATTTTCAAAATAAAATGATCCCATATACCCAAATCAAATAATATTAGGGCTCCAAAAGTCAATACAATTTTTTTAAAAAATAGAAGTTTTTAAAAAAATCATACCAGCCTATTCCACAACACTGATGGATCATATAGATAAAAATTGCTGGCCAAAAATCTTCATAAGGACTAATGTCAAAGTGGAATCTGTTAAACAAGAAATATAAAATTAGGAGAAATAAAATTACTTGCATATTTACTAAAGTTATTAATATAGAAAGCTAGTTTCATTTATCAGAATTGCTTCTTTTGAACATTAACAAAAGTTCCTTCTGTCAAATAGCAATAATGCATATTTGATTCATACTGGCTTCTAATAGAAATATGTAACCATCTCATGTATTAATGAGTTTCGTTCTTTATAAAACAGAACAAAACCAAAACAGATTGCTGGAACTTGTTAAATGAGACTACTTGTGTGGGAAAAGAAAATAGACACCCTTCAGACAGAGGCAATTCCACAGCATCTATCACCAACCTCCCAAATAATTTCTGTACCATTTTCAGACTATGAATGGGAAGGATGAAGAAATCTACTTCCACCAGAGCATTATGCATCTGTCTTGGATCCTATTAAATATATGTAAATGCCCTGACAAATTTTATCTGAAGCATGATTTAAAAACAAAGTCTATTTATTTATTTATTTATTTATTTATTTATTATTCAAATTAAATTATTTAAACATATTTCTAGATTCCTTAGCTGAATAGAGAAGAATGTATTCTTTATGACAGCTGTCAGAACTTGAAGAACCGTGTACTACCCACAAGGAAGACCCATTATGGAGCATCCCAAGGAAAAAAATCATAAAGGAAAACATAACTTCCCAAGCTTTGAAAACGAAAAGCTACATGTAAAGTATGATGAATAAATATTTAGAAATCTGAATATCCAGTTAGAATAAATTATAGTTTTGATGATAATGAATAAGCAGAAAACCCTTATCAAACAAATCAATCCAGAGTTCTCAGTTGAAGTACAAATAACCTGGCTCAAATGATCAGAATTTGCACACATTATACAAAGACCTTGTTCTTTAGAGAAGTCTACAATAAGCTGGGAAAGGTGGAAAGAAAGAGAAGAAGAGGACAACCAGCACAAGGCAGGTGGACTCAATTACAGTAATGATGTGTGCACTGCTGGAAGTCCTGAAGGGCCTGGTTGGGGATAGATCATCCTGGATAATATCTGTCTAGGTGACTACTAAGGATTGACACTGACTTGATAGCACATTATCACTCGATCAATGGTAATGAAATGAACTTTTGATTATAACAAATGTGTACTGTATTTAAGTGGTAACAAATGGTAAATATGTGTCATAAAAAATTGTAAAATGAAGTAATGCAGTGCAAACATTTCACATTATATTTTATCTTGTTATTCGGTTACATTTTGTGATGTCAGTATCTATAACCTCACATTAAGGACCAGGATGATAGAGCTGCCAGTTGTTTTGGTACTATTTGTCCCTGCATTGTTCTGGTGTAAAGCAGGTGTTTTATTCCCAGTTACTGAACTCAGTAAAACACTTGGGTACATTGGAAACACAATAGTCCCAATACTGAAAAGGAAGGTAGACAAGTGAAACTGATATTTATAGAATATTCCAGCCCAACTTAAATAATAACAGGCCAGGGGTGAGTGTGTGTGTGTGCGTGTGTGCGTGAAGGAATCTTCCTTAGGACCACGGCATGTATGGAAATGATTAAATTGTCCCATAATGATCCAATCTCCTCCCCCAGTTGATTCCAGCTACATATTACAAGATATCTATAGTATATCTAATCCAAAATATTTGGCCCTTTAACAGTAAAACCTACTACATTCACAATATTTATCAAGATTTACTTCAATATCAAAGAGATACCATAAAAAACGTACAGGTCAATTTCTTTGCAGACTTGGGGTGGGAGTTTGCAATCCATTAGATTTTTCCATTCTTCTGCTGTACAAACAGTATGATACGAAAGCTTCTCCATAGTTACACGATATATACATTCTGAATGGCGAATTCTGTGATACATCTGAAATAATGATTTAATGTAAGAAATTTATACTTCCCCTTAGCTGAGCAAATTCCTTAAGTTTCTTAAATGAAAAACGTATTCCTGCTCGTTACAACTATCCAAAAACGCTATTTTTAAAGAGCAGTCAGGCATAGTTTAACAGGGAATATACTGGTTTATTTTGCTTGCCCCTCAAGTCCTGCTGGGCTGCTTCATCGTGGTGGGGGCATGTTCCTGAGAGAGAGGAGTGAGTAACACCAGGAGTGTACTGTACAGCAAGAGCATATGATCCCAGAATGGTCACCCAAGGTGTGCAAAGCATCCCAGCTGCCCAGCCAAAGCAAGCAGGCAGGCATGTTGGGCACCTGCGATATAGGAAGGTGCCAGAAGTAGATGATCACTTAATGAAAATCACAAAGGGACTATTTCATACTGCACAGGAAAAGACAATGGTAAACTATCCCTGTATTCTACCAGGAAAACGACATGAATAGAAAATATAAATTAACTGGTGATATAGTGCAGATAGATGGGCCCCTCAGGCCAGATGGTACTCCACATGTTACTGAGAAAGAGCTGAAAATACTTCAGTGTTTATGGTGTGGTTAGAGTAAAGCATTTGGGAGACTAGGAGTTGATGTTATCATGCAGGACAAGAAAATCTTAAGTTGCAAAGACAGAATTACAGTGGGAGCATGGAATGTAAGGAGCATGAACCTGGAAAGGCTCAACATAGTAAAAGATGAAATGAATCAAGGACACCTTGACCTCCTAGGCATCAGCAAATTGAAGTGGACCAAAATTGGATTCTTTCAGTCAGAAGATCACAATGTTTATTATTCAATACACAAAAAACAAAGAAAGAATGGTATTGCTTTTATAGTTAGGAAGGATGTGGCACAGGAAGGAAGGATAAGAAGGATACAATAGGAACAGTACTTGGCTACAATGCAATCAATGACCAAACAATCTTAATTAGACTTTATGGACAACACCTTAATATAATTATTATCCAAGTTTATGCTCCAACCACTGATGCAAAAAAAGAGTAGGATGACAGGTTTTATGGTTAAAGTCAATCTGAAACCAACAGAACATGAAAGGAAGATGTGTTGTTTGTGATTGGAGACTGAAGCACCAACTTTGGAAATATTACAGAGAAAAGTATGGCCTAGGAAACTGAAATGAAGTAGGATATGATTTACCAGTTTCTGTTAATCCAATGATTTTTTAATTGCTAATTGTTATGACACAGTCTTCCAGCAACCAAAACATCACCAGATGGAGTACACAGAAATCAAATTGACTATATTATTGGTACAAGTAGGTGGAAGAGCTCAGTTACTATAGCAAAGACATGGCCAAGGGCTGATTGTGGAACAGATCACAAATAGCTTATGTGCAAGTTCCAAGTCAAACTAAAGCAGTGGAACAAAGCCAACCACTTTTCACAATATGATCTTGACCATAAACCCACCATTTACAAGGAGAACATCAGGAATCACTTTCAAGTCTTGAATCTCATTGATAGGGAACTAGAGTAATTGTGGAATGAAATGGATGTCAGAACACATGGTAGAAATTGCCAAAAAGAGAAAAGAAGTCACAGCCAAGAAAGACAAAATCTCAGGAAGGAATTGGACAAAGAATTTCAAAGAGCTGTTAGAAAAGACAAGATGTATATTCAATGCCTTTTCACTGAAGATGAAAACAGACATGGAAAAACAAGAAAAGTTTCCCCAAAGTTCTCAGAGCTCAGAAGGAGGTTCCAACCTTAATTGATACGCTAAAGGATGCAAATGTATAGATAGTAACTGATTGAAAGATCAGAGATGAAAGGAGTATCCTGACATTCAACCCTTTTCAGTCAGGTTTCAGGCCCAGATATGGGACGGAAACAGCATTGGTCGCACTTATGGATGATCTCTGGAGGGAGCAAGATGGCGGCAGTGCATCCATCCTTGCTCTTCTCGACCTCTCAGCAGCTTTTGGTACCATCGACCATGGTATCCTTTTGGGTCAGCTCAGGGAGTTGGGGATGTGTGGTGCAGTTTTGTGCTGGTTCACCTCCTTCCTCCTCGGTGTTGATAAGGAATGAGAGTTCCTGCCCACGGCCCCTCCTTTGTGGGGTGCTGCAGGGTTCAGTACTCTCTCTGCTCCTTTTTAACATCTACATGAAACCGCTGGGTAAGATCCTTGTCACCACAGGATGAGGTATCATCAATATGCTGATGATACCCAATTATACATCTCCATCCCGGGTGACTTAAGGGATGCTGTGACCACCCTCTCTCGGTGCCTGGAGGCTGTAGGGGTCTGGATGAGGAACAACAGGCTTCAGCTGAATCCTGGTAAGACATAGTGTCTGTGGGTTGGGGGCTCCTCGGCTTCCAGGAACTTACCATCTTTGGTTCTGGATGGGGTTGCACTGCCCCAGACAGATCTGGTGCAGAACCTGGGGATTCTCCTGGACTCACAACTCCTGCTCAAAGAGCAGGTGGCAGCCGTGGCCAGGGGAGCCTTTGCCCAACTTTGAGTTGTGCACTAGCTATGCCCCTTCCTGGATCAGGAAGCCCTCCGGTCAGTCACTCATGCCCTAGTCATCTCCCACATAGACTATTGCAATGCACTCTACATGGGGCTACCCTTGAAGAGCATGTGGAAGCTACAGCTGGTTCAGAATGCAGCCATGCAAGCAGTTTTAGGAGCCCCAAAGATGGTGCATATAACACCTTTGCTGCACGAGCTGCACTGGGTGCCAGTTTGCCTCTGGGTCCAATTCAAAGTGTTGGTTATCACCTTTAAAGCCCTACATGGCATGGGTCCAGGTTACCTGAGGGACTACCTCACCCCCATTACATCGACCTGTCCCACCCGGTCAGGCAGAGAGGGCATGTTACAGACCCTGTCCATGAGAGATTGTCAATTGGCAGGGTCCAGGAAGAGGGCCTTCTCTGCCCTGGCCCCTGCCCTTTGGAATAAGTTACCGCCAGAGGTGAGGCAGGCCCCCACTCTCCCAGCCTTCTGAAAGGAAGTCAAGACTTGGCTGTGCCACCTCGCTTGGGATGGGAGGGGGAATAGTCAATCACGGGGGTGGTTGGCACCTTGATGAGACCCTGGGAAATTTTATTGAGACTGTTGTTTCACCATCTTGGATTTTATATTTTATATTTTGAATCTGTTTTTATGATATTTTAATCTTTTATTATCTTAATTTGATTGTAAACCACCAAGTCGCTTGCCGAGATGGGCAGCGAAGAAATGTGATAAATAAATAAATACATATCCAAGACACCTTAGAAGATATTCCTTAATTATAAGAATCTGTAATGCTAGAAGATAACATTTGATCAGCACTCTGTTCATTACCAGTCTGAAGGCTACAGGAATTGATAGAACATCTACAGAAATATGGCAAGCAACATAAGAAGAATCTGTAAAGCTTCTAACCAAACTATGCCAGCAAATCTGAAGAATGCCATAGTGGCCAGCAGATTGGAAGACATAAATTTATTTTGAAGGCTTAACAGAGCGTGCAGACTATCACAAAATATCCTTAATTACATGTCTGCAAAATAATGCTTAGGATTATCCAACTCAGATTAGAGCACTACACGGAAAGGGAGATGCCCAAGCTGGTTTTAGAAAAAGCCAAGGAGCATGTAATGTTTTTGCTGATGCACAGTGAATAACTGAGAAAGCCAAAGAATATCATAAAGAAGTCAATATGTACTTTGTTGATTATTAAAGGCCTTTGATGGAATGTGCTTTGAAAAATGAGAACTCCAGAACATCTCATTGTCCTCATGTGAAATCTAGACACAGGTCAGGAAGCCACAGCCCACACAGAACATGACAAAACAAACTGGTTGTTTCCAGGTTGGCAATGGAGGGAGAGAGGCTATATACTCTCCCCTTATGTATTCAGCTGTATATGGAATATTGAGGGACGCTGGGCTGGAAGAAGATGAGGGTGATTTGAAAACTGAAGAAAGAAATATCAATAACCAATGCTATGCTAATAATAATGCAAGTGAAGGTAATGAAAGTCAAAGAGCACAGTGAAAAAAATATAAAGAAGACATTGAAAACAGGTACAGCAACCAGCCTTAGAATTGACAGTGAAGAAGACCTTGTAGTGATGGGTAGCTTCTGTCTTTTAGGATCAACTATCAACAGGAAATAAAGCAACAGTCAAGAAGTGCTGGTCTATGTTGTAGACCAGCACTTTGTGGAGTAGTTATGAAGGCCTTGGAAAAGTTATTCAGATGCTGGAATGTCTACACCTACAAAGATCAGAATTGTGCAAGCAATGCTTTTCCGTGACATTCTATGGAAGTGAACGTTGGACTTTGAAGATGTAGGATATAAAGAGGATTGATGTTATGAATTCTGGTTTTGGAGGAGACTCCTGAGAATACTATGGATAGCCAAAAAACAAACAGACGAAGGGATAATTGAAAAATCAACCCAGAGTTCTCAAGTGACAAGAGGCACAAATGATCAGGCTCAAATTATCATACTTGGGAAACATTATGTGAAGACCTAACTCTCCAGAGAAGTCTATAATGATTAAGAGGTTGAAGGAAAGAGAAGAGGACAATAAGCAGCAAGATGGATAGACTCTATTACAGCAGTGATGGGTGCACTGTTGGAAGACCTGGTTGGGGACAGATCACCTCAGAAAAAATCTATTGGTAACTAAGAGTCAATACCACCTTGCTGGCACATCATCTTCATCATTATCATCATCAAAGAAATAAAATGTTTAAATATTTTAAATCAAGAACATAACACAAACAATCCCGCAATGTTAGAATCAGTTTAGTATCTGTCATCCCTCAATGTAATAATTATTAACAATCAGTATACGTTATTAAAAAATATTAATGTTATTTTGGTTCAGCTTGTTAATTTTGCAGAACAAAACTTACATTAGCACAGTGTAATGCTAAAGCACAAAAGACTGCAAACATTTTAAAATTGTTCTCATCAGTTTTAGAAAAGGCACTTCCACTTAGTTTGTTCACCATCTGCACGACACCTATGACACTTCCTCGACTCACAATAGGCATGCATAAAATGTTCCTTGTTGTGTAGCCTGTGTAGAGATCTACCTCCCTAGGAAATGAAAAGGGAGAAAAGAATGAAAAAACGAAAATCAGACATTCGTTTTATAGGGCATTAACACATTCATTTTACTAACAATAGTTCTGAGCACTGTTTTAGTGAGTGATCCAATGTCCCCTTGGGAGGTGACATAGATGTGTTACATGCAGTCAACCTTCCTTCACTGAAGAAAGGCCCTCCCTAGAGGGCAGCATAAATCTTTATCACCAGTTGCTATTACAGTAGATCTAATACCCCTACTCTTTATTTTTCAGGATAATACCCCTTTTCAAAAGTCAGTAAAGGAGGCTAGACCTGGTAGCAATATTTTCCCAGTTGTGGGAAAATAAGAGAAATGAAAAACCATGTGGGAGAAAGAAAAAATGCCCCCACCTTTTTATAACACATGAATCTTAGGACTCTTCGGCTCATATTCAAACCATTTCATACCGATTAATTTGTTAAAATACATACAACAATCTTGCAAAGTCAGTAGCATTATTTCTGTACTTTCAAAAGGGATTAAATCTGAGACAATATCTACGGTCACTCTGACTTTATGATCAGCTTTGATTTGATCCAGAAACTTCCTAGTGTATACTTCAACACAGAAATCTTCCAATTAATTAAGAACTCCATTACTATAAGGGACACACATATTAAGTTGTCCCTGGTCACTCAGGGATGCAGTGCACCAAGGAAGAGTTTGGCCAAAATAATAAAACTTATACACATGAAGCCAAAGCAGTGGTGTAAATAAATGGCTTATCCTAATAAGAAACTATATTCTGTGCAGTTTTATGAATCTATTAGATACAGTATGTAACATACATATGATATATTGGCAAACTTAAACAGAAATTAGATGCAGTGTACCTCAAAGATTTCAAAGCTTATCATTTTACCACCTCATTAGCTGTATATTATGAATATGTTTTTTCATATATAAATATATGAGCTTTTCAAAATCAATTACTTAGCATTCCTTATCCTTGTAGCAATATTTTAAAAGGATAATATAATTCCCATATTAATTCATAAAGAAAATAATCTTCAGCAAAATATACATCATTTTAATGCAAAATTATAAATACATTTTATTTTTAATTGGTAGCTGGAGATTATTTATGTTAAGGGAAATAGCTCTATCTTTTAAACAATCTGCATTTTAAAATGATACCTATGAAACTTCCTGTTCTTAGATAAATATGCACTCCAACTTTGATCATGGTTCCAACTTTATATCCAGTGTTGGGAAAAAAGAAATTCTTACCTGGAGATGTTGTTCTGGTGGATGGGAGGGCATTTAGTTCAGAAAAAGTCCAGCCTCTGATGCTGAATAGGCAAGGCTAAGAAGCATTTCCTAAAGAGGTAGGACTTCTTTAGATCTCCAAGGTAATGCCAAGGTAGGAGATTAAAACAGGCAAATGAACAAGATAAAAAAATAAGCTGCTTGCTCAAATAAGGGAATTGGCCACCTCATTCAATACCAGGGTTGTATCACAGGATGTGTAAATGACTGGTGTGGGCAGAATGATTTCCCGCCTATGAGAAGAACTGAAATTCAGTACAAAAGAATTTCTTTTTCTCCCCTTATAGGCATGAGGACATTCACCTCAGGGATGTCAAAAAGCAGCATAATACATCACATGCTTAATTGCCTTCAAGGCATCTGGAGGAAGAGGCCATGATTTCCTCTCGAAGTGAAGTTGGATAAAGTATTCTGTATACTAATCCCTCAAAGAACTATGACTATAGAGGGCGTGTTTTCCAGGGATGAGGAAAATGAAAGCTGCAGATTAGTTAAATGTTTGGGTTAGAATTTGAGTCCCTTCTATATAGAATCCCTCCTTTCTCAGAGATGTTCTATGCAAAAGAAGACAAGACTACTGTGCATATTTACACAATAAATGAATGCCTCCTATTCTTCTGAAAGATGCAAGGTTTTTCTTCATTAACAGGATTTTTAACTGAGGAAGTTGAAGAAGTTATCTTGATGGAGTATTGCTTTTTCAAAGGGCAGAAGGGTCAGACAGACTCAGACATATACAGTATAAACATGGTACAATTCTATGATAGAAGTCAAACTTCAAGAATGCAAGAATATCTGCACTTCCTTCTGGAGTCATTCTAGCAACTGAAAATCCTATAAAGTTGTCGAAAAAGAGAGATGGACTGCTTTTTTCACAATAAGCTACAAAGGCTTACAAGGTATAGAATGCAGTGCTCCAGTTTTAAAACCTCCAGGTTTAAATCCTCCAGTTTTAAAACAGTTGAGGACTTAAGCACTTCAGGAGAAGCAAGGTTTATTTGGACAAAAAAGAGTGAGGTAAAAAGAAGCCAATTCATTAATAACGTATCCTACATCTATTTCTGTGCTGAACCCATTGGACTCAGAGCTAATGAGAAAGAGTCATAAGATGAAGGGGAATTTAAACAATTTAGGGGGTAGCTGAGCAAGTCACATTATGTGAACAGAGTTAGATTTCCCAGATAATCTCAACAATGGGGATTGTAAAGAAACAATATCTTCCCAATAGATTGTCCTTTAATCCCTGAAATGTGAAAGAGGAAAGCTGTTTTGCCCTTTCCTTCATTCTGGCTAAATTTTCTATTTTTGAAAACATAGTCCACCATAATTCTATTAACTATGAGGGTTGAATGAAAAGTAATGCCTCCAATGTTGTAAGTTGCTAACAGAGGGCAATACAGATGCGCTAGGAGCTCTGACGTGTTCTTTGGCATTTCTTATTTCACTTCAGTTGGTGGAAAGTTGCTGTGAGAAAAAGCTGTACTGCTTTTGTTCTTGAAATGAAGCCTGCACTGAGTGCTCATTGGTGCACTTTAAGCAACTTGCTATGATTGAATTATTACTGTCCAAGGAGTCCCTCCAATTGAAACTCACTGCCAAATGCAGGTTATTTATTTGTGATGAGTGTGTTGATGTGAGTACTGTGCATCTCTGAGCCAAAAATGCAAAGATGGTAAACTGGGAAGAACTGATTTGTGTGAACAACAATGAAGTGAACAACCTACAATAGCAGCCAATGAGTTTCACATGATAAAGGCTGATGAACTGATGAAAGACAAGTGGCAGATCACTGAAAGGGAAATTTCTGTCAAGCTTGGTATTTCACAGGAGCATATGGGTCACATTACTGATGTTCTTCAGTATCAGAAGTTTCTGAAAGCTGGGTTCTTCACATGCTGTTGGCAGAGATTAAAGTTTAAAGAGTTGAAATTTGCCAGCAATTGTTGTCATGCTACAAGAATGTAGGTGAGAAATTTCTTCACAGCATTGTGGCAGCTGGCAAAACATAGGGTCATTGTTATGACTCAGAAATGAAGGATCAGTCCATGAAATATCATCACAAAGTTTCACCTATGGGAAAAAATTCAAAACCCAAGCTTGACAGGAAAAATCCATTGTTACAGTTTTTTGGGATATAGATGGTGTTATCACATGGATTTCCTTGATCCTGGAACTACTGTCAGTGCTACCCTGCAATGATCAAATCTTTGCCACAATGATTAAGCAGAGTTCAGAAGCATAAGAAGGACATTTTGCTGCAGTATGACTAAGACTTGGTATCTAGGTCCTTATGGCTCTAGAAATGCCAGAATGTTGCTTCTGAAGGAAAATAGTACAATAGTCAAATAAAGAGGAATTCTGTGGAAAAAAATATGCCTTTTTTCTTTCTATTTGTCCCTTTAATACCTGAAGTGGGGTAAAAAGAATGTTCTTCTGCCTTCTAGATCACTGTCAAATGCTACTCCATGTGTCTGCAAACAACCTCAATTGTCTGTATGAATGCACTCTTCATTAAAGAAGGAATCTCTGTTCTAAAAGTTCTTCCTCTGACATGAAGTCACACATGATTTTTATTTGTGTGGGCCTCCAAACTGAAGGACAGGAGAAGCCAAGGTGAAATACTTTGCAAGAACTTGAATCCTGGCCAGTTGAATTCAAATACAGCTGTCCCTTTTGGGTGAGAAAGGGAGAAGATGAAATGGCTGAATCAATGATGCTCCACAGCATGGGAAATGGAATGGAAGTCATGGTGGTTAAGCATGAATGTTAAAATGCTTCTTTCCATTTACTTTTTATTTCTGGTCTGCACACGTGCTCTTTCTTTTAATGTATTTCTCTCAGCTTCTTTCAAGAGCTCCAAGCTTTCTTAGCTTGATTAAGGTAAGGAAAATGCAGGGTCTCTAGAAAGAAGGCTTGCTTCCAAAGGTAGCCCTTGTTAGCCTTATCTATCTAATCCTACAGGCAGGACATTTCCGGAACTGAGTGCCCTCACGCCTATGAGGGGAGAAAGCTATAAACTTTACTGTTGGAAAAAGCTATCTTTAAGCTTGAGAAACAGAATGGTTAGTCCTGGTTTGAGTCACATTTCTTCTGGAAACTGGATACACTGGAAATAGCAGAAACATCCTTACCATAAATTTGTGTTCTGTATGGAAGACATTCCTTAACCTTGGGATGGCAATAAGAATACATGGGCTGGATGAAAAAAACAGTTTGTCTAGGAGAAATGGCCGATTTGCTCTCCCAGAGCAAGCATCCCCTTAACCCCTGATCTGGAATAGAAGAAAATCACTTATCTATGCCACTGAGAATACCATAAATAAAATGAGCACATGAGAGAGTGCTTTAATTGAGATACCATCCCAAGACTAAGACATACGTCTGGAAGCCAAGAGAATTAGCCTTACCTAAAGAACTAAAATCATTTTTAAAAATTAATGCATAAAAATACATCAAATACTGTACACATACTAAATGTGTATTGCAAGCCTAATGAATTCCTACCTGTTAAAACGTGGGTCTGCGTAGGCATCAGGTATATTGAGGACTTCACCAGTTCTTGCTACCTGACCAGCTATTCCTTTTTCAATAGAAAATCTGCATATATGTAAAGAGATATGCCCTATTAAATCAATATGCTGATACAAAACAATAACACTTGTAACTGGTGGATGTCATTCAACACCGGATAATATCTCACAATCTGGGACAAAATGCAAAGTTACAGCTGTTTCCTAACAGGTGACGTATCCTATACACAAATTAATAAAATCAACATCTAAGCAATAATATCATTAACATCTCACTGTAACAGGATCTGCTCCCAAATGTACTAATACACTAATGAAGATATTTTAAAAATGCTGTTTTCCCTGAGTCAGGTGCCCTCATGAGTCACCTCATTCCTGAAAGATTTCCTGGATAATCTTCTGCAAAATGTAGTGTCACTGATGCTGTGCAAATTTTGTAACACCTTATGAAGTGCCCAAATACTCACATGGGAGCCCTATAGATTTTCTCAAGAGGGCTCCTCCCTGAAGATATTTCACAGAGTATATTTAGACTAGAATTCTGTATTCTGTTAAAACTGTAGGTAGGGATATCATTTTTGCGTAGACTCTGCGGTAGAAAAACTCAGATAGGCTCCCAAGTCTCCTAAGAAGATTGGCACAGTCAATGCACATTTTCAATATAAAATTTGAGAAAAAAAAAATTCAAAAAAATGTAACATTGATTTGATCCCCTGGGAAAATACAAAGGTTTGCTCTCCTCTGGTTTTAGGCCCTCTGAACTGAGTCTTAAGAATGAGGAATTTCAGAAAGTAGCACCAGGTTTTCAAAGAAAGACTCAAAAGATAGCATATATTTCATGGAAGAATCTGATGAGTCCATGGTTATAAAATTAAGGAGGCAGTTGTGATAAATGCATTGCTTATCAGGCGAATAGAAAAAATATTGCTTCCTATGCCACCAGTGATATCACACAGTGCTGAGAAATGCCTTTTCAATCACATAGGGCCAGTCTCTACTGCCAAACAACTATTTCCCCATCTGCATCCAAATCCCCAAGGTCTCTAGAAATGCAGACAGATATTCTTTAACGTGATAGGAGTCTTGCAAAGGAATCAGATTGACAAGAAAGCGTAAGAAATGAATGAATCCTTTCATTTGAAATATAAACTCTGCTGGAAAATACAGGCCAGAACTATAATGGGAAAGGTGTAGACCTAGTTTAGAACAGATAATTTCTCTCTCCATTATTTCATTTAGAGCAGCTATCCATTTACAGACACTTTAGGGGAGAAAAGAACACCTTTGCAGAGTTCTAATTACAGAACGTTACATTCTTTGCATGGCACTGATACGAGCCTGAAAAAGTCAGGGACTGAGAGCAAGGCCCACTCCCTCTTTGCACTGAAGATGTTGCCTAGTCTGGCAATGAAAGGTCTGCAAGGAAACAACAAGGCTCAGAGAGCACCAAGGACTCCTCAGGGATGCCTTTCTGTCCAAGCTGAGAGAAAGTTATCAAGACTATACACTTCTTTACCCATACCTTCCAACCTGACTCAGAGGTCAGAGGCATGGAAAAATTAAATGGGTTGCTTGCTTTCGTTTCTGTTGCTCTTTGAAGCGTCCTTCTATGACAGAACTCTTGAAGAATTCTACAGCAACACTGCCTCTCTATAAAGGCAAGGCGGGAAGTCTGGTACAAGTTAGGAGGAGGTCAGTCCTCCCCTGGAGACCTCCCTTTCAATCCAATAAGCTTTGGACAGATTTCTCATCTATGAGAAGAAAATTAATATAATAGCATGACAATAACTTCCAAAGAGAACTATTTGAATATTCCTCCTAACCTGGGTGAAATTTGTAACATTGTTAGATACTGGAATAATGCATTAATGGGGAATAATGTGGTCTATCATTCAGTCTGTTCATCCACCCATCCTTCTGAGTGGGCTGCCATACAAATGGAGTGAACAAACAAATCTGAAGGCATCATTATAATTTCAGGCATTCAATTCTGATGACACTGATCTTTATTTCAAAACAAAACCAAACTAATTTCAATGAGAACAAAATCATAGTATGATGAAAACTGCCACAGTATCTGTAAATATGGACAGATGCTGAATTATAGTACGAAACTTATAAAAACAGACTCCTGTTCTTACCTTATTTCTTTGGTCTTCTTGAAGACAGGCTTCCCTTCATGTTCTTCCCCAATATCAAACAGGTCTGAATACAACTCATTGTTCTTCTGATCTACCTGGAAGAGTGCACAGCGATCTGCATTCACCAGGTTTTTTGCATATATCTACAAAGAGCAAAGCTGGATTAACCAAAGTGGGCTTGGGACAAGGCCGGAATTGTCTTACACTTTAAAGTAACTTACATACTGAGAGTAGTTAACCTTTTCAAAACTCATACAGTTTCTATCTTATTTATGGAGTTAGGTAGATGGCTATATACTGTAGACATTTTACAGTATACTTACCTGTGATTTCTTGTTAAGGGGCCCACTAACTTTGATTAGACTGTTTTCTCCAAGATCAGGCTCCACCATTCTGTGATGTGGAAGATGAGGTTCTGAAACCCCTCAATCTTCAGAAATACGGTACATAAAAACTTCAGATGTTGCGAATTTTGATCTAACTAAAGTGCTTGATGATTCAAATGGCAGATACAAACTTTTTTTCCTAGTGATAATGCTTAAGTAACTGCAACTAATAATACAATTTTGAGGGATCCTCTGATAAAGCTGCTAAAGATTTAAGAGGAGAAGGGGAGGTGGTTACAAAAGATTTAAGAAATACAAAATAAAGGATATTTAGCATAATGTATTATTTCCTGACAACAATCATATATTTTAGATTGGGCTGAGAAAAAGAGCATCTGTCCCAAAAACACCCAGCTGGCTTTCATGGCCAAGGGGGTGTCCCAGTTTCTAGTCCAGCACTTTATCCACTACACCAAACCATTGCACATCAGCCTTTGGAAGGAATGGCACCAGGACTTCCTTGTGTAGAGACTTCTATTCTATTCTATTCTATTCTATTCTATTCTATTCTATTCTATTCTATTCTATTCTATTCTATTCTATTCTATTCTATTCTATTCTATTCTATTCTATTCTATTCTATTCTATTCTATTCTATTCTATTCTATTCTATTCTATTCTATTCTATTCTATTCTATTCTATTCTATTCTATTCTATTCTATTCTATTCTATTCTATTCTATTCTATTCTATTCTATTCTATTCTATTCTATTCTATTCTTGTACCTTCAAGTCAGTTTTTGACTCCTAGCAACTGCCTGGACTAGTCCCTGCAGTTTTCTTGGCAAGATTTCAGAAGTGATTTGCCATTGCCTGCTTCCTATGGCTGAGAAAAAGCAACTGGCCCAAGGTCACCCAGCTGGCTTTGTGCCCAAGGCAGGACTAGAACTCACGGTCCCCTGGTTTCTAGCCTGATGCCTTAACCACTACACCAGACTGCCTCTCTGTTCTGTTTATACGTAACTATATAGTTTTGCACATATAAAATCAAATCTTTATTACGGTCATAGACCAGCATAAGGAGGGTAAGGTACAGTCAATTAAAAAACATAGAAGATACATCAGACTCTAAAACAAAATATAAAAAGCTAGAAGTTATAAAAAATACATGTATTAAAACAGAAAGTGTATATAAAACAAGAGTCTAAAAGAAACTAAAAAGGAGCGATAGGAGCTTTAGATGGGTATAGGAGACCATAAAAGTTAGTATGTGGAGGGCTATATCAAATTACAGAGCACTCTAGTATGGTGAACTAGATGCACATATCTTTACTGGCTCTCTAGCAAAAAAAAAAAGGCGGGGGGGAATAAGCAAGGCTGATCTTCTTATGGAGGGAATAATTAGTTCCTAAGATACCTGAATATGTAGTGATTTGTTGTGATATAGTTCCTCTTTGGGAGACATGAAAATCAAGTACAGGCTTCTAAATAGCATAAAAAGTTGAAACAGAAGAATCTTTGAACAGAAACTGTATTTTAGTCCTTTTGTAGTTTATTAACAGAAAACAGGTAGTCTTTTTTTGCCAAAAGTACAGTGCAGATAAAAACAGATCCTTAGCTCAAATTACACTTCTTTCATTTAATGAAAATGCCAGCCAAAAGAATGTAATTTAACACTCTGCTTTTATAAGATGTTCTTGAACAAATAGCCAAGCAAGTTCTAACATATGATGTTATAATGTTACTATTAAGAGAATAAAATAAGGGTTCAACATGTAACTTTGGGTCTCTACTCGCTCATTATTTAGAGATCTGTAAGGACACATGCTATTGCTAGACATTTAGTTATTGAATTTAATACTCATTTTACATATTAAAGTTTTGTATTTTGTTTGTTTTCAATGTTGTTTCCTCCTCAGAGTTTATTTAAGCAAATAGCAGGATATAATTCCTATAAACATGTAATAAAAATCAAAGGCTCCTATTCATATTTTATTGATTCTCCTTTTCTCCTGTGCCCTCTCTTGAAGTTCTAAAGCGCCCTCCAACTCTCTGGAGTTTATATGCTGGTGGGACAAGGGTCTACTAAGAGGAGGAAGAATTTGAAACACTGTGTCCCATTTTTTCTAAGAGAGGAAGAATTCAGGAATATAGCTCTGCTCAAACAGCTTTTGTTCCAAGCTACTCTTGGCAAGTGCTTCTTTTTATAAAGTAAGCCACTCCAAAATGTTTCAGATTCATTTCTAAGCATATATAGACACTTTTAGAGTAAATGTTATTTAGCTTTATAATTTTTTATAATGTTCCTATCTCTACCAGTCGTTATAGCACTGTCATCATTTTTCAAGGTAACATTATATCAAAAGTTAGATATCAGATCCATAGAGAATCTCACTGTTAAAAATTACCTAGCTGCTTTCCCCACTTTGATTTATTTAAAACATTTTCAAGTTTCTATTATAAAATGTCCAAAACAGCTTGCAAATGACATACATAAAGAAAACAGCATTAACATATGAAAATTAAACAGTGAAATTAAACAAAATCTGACTGTGTTATTACTGGGAATTAACCTTTCAAATGGTTCTTAAAATATTCATTGGCTTTACAAAATTCTAGAACCTAATACTGATCACCAAACTCTAGTTTGCATAGAATTGCAGCCTTAGTTATATCTACTGAAAAATACCTATTCATAAGTCCCATCCATCTCTTTTCTAATGGAATTCAATTCTACTTGTTTCAAAACTTCACGATAGCTACTCAGGCATATAATAGAGGAACAAGTGCAACTTATTATCAGAATAACAAAACAAAAATGCAAGACTATAAAACTACTGTGTATTTTATTATTATTAAAGAATATTTGAGTATATTCACTGAACCTTAAGCTGAATTACTGATATCTAAACTAATTATTTTCATACAGTTTTGAACTATCATGTAATAGGGCTAAAAAAATTCAGGAGTGACATTTTACTTTCCAAAATTGTACACAAATGATACACACAATTTATACTGTTTATTAAACTTAATATTCTGAATGAATATGAAAGAGATGTACATAGGTCAGAAATATCAATAAAATAATAATAACTTTTGTAGACCACATTTCAAAGATTCAGTGGTCTGAATAATACTGGAATTTAAGTAGAAGATAGCTTACCATTATATTTTCAAGTAGAGAATCTATTGCAACTATGTTATCAAAGTAAGTTCTGTAGAAGGAAAAACAGATTTGTTATTGTAGTAACATTCTTTTCAAATTATACCATGATCTGCATTGTTTTTAATTTAGCAATTACAATGATTTTTACCTATTTAAGAAACCATACATAAATATTTTCTTCCTGATCTAACTTTCTACACACTGGCTGTCTTTAGGTATTGGGCTCCAAAAATTATCCCTAGCAATAAAAGGAGGTATGGATCCTATGCTAGTATAGGACCTATAAGATTGGTCCACCCAAGGCAACTACTGAACCCTATGAGATTCTAGCAGGACCTTGGGATTCCTCCCAAGGTGCTTTAATTAAGGCCTTGGTTGCTGCCAGGAACAGGCATGTCACATGCCTTGGACTGGATTGCGCTGTGCATCAATTCAAGGCGCTACTTGGTTCTTTCCAGAAGTTCAGGAAATGCACCCCCAGAGGAGATGCCTAGAGCACCAGTGGAGGAAGACAAAGTATGAATCCAAATGAGCATGAATAAGAGCCGATATTAGGGATTCTATCAGGGTGATATGGGTGGCAAAACACACTATTTTCCTGCTCTTATCACATCTGCAGCCATACCCAATTAGATTAACCCAGACTCAAGAGACACAAAAGCATTGGACCCTGGACCAGGTGGTTTCTTTTATATCTGCCTATAAAGGATGGGGAAACTTTTTATTTTGCAAAACAAAAGTATTCTAGAAAAATGATGTGTAAGATTTCCGTGTATGTGTGTGTGTCTGTGTGTATGCACACATGCGCATGCTTCCTATTACCCCTATCCTATACACTGTTACAATTACTATTACTATTACAATGTTTCTTCTATATTATACTATTATAATTACTATTACTATGCTCTATACTATTACTATTATACATCAATGTTTCCTTCAGACAAAACCTGTTTTGTCTTTTTTCCTCTCTCTGGCATTTCTTCTATTTCTTCTATTTTCTTTTCTATTTTTTCCCCCTCTGTTAATGGCCAACGTGTAGAGCTCCTGGACCTTTCCAGGTTGTATTTTGCCTTGTTGGGCCTCTATATTTTTTCTTCTCTGGACCATCCATGTGTCTTAGTTACATCCCATTTAGATGATTTACATTTCAAAATTTTAGCTGATCCAGAATGCCATGGCATGACAACAAATAAGGATTATTAGAAGAGCCATTTGACTTCCTTGTTTTTGCAAAATCATTTTAACTGGCTACCAGTCCA
The DNA here is from genome assembly GCF_035149785.1 of Candoia aspera. Lineage (NCBI taxonomy): Eukaryota > Metazoa > Chordata > Lepidosauria > Squamata > Candoiidae > Candoia > Candoia aspera. The sequence continues at coordinate 78,088,708 of NC_086153.1, read as the reverse complement.
TTTCCCATTCACAATTCTGGTCATGACTTAGAACCAATTTATTTGAAGAACCCCAAGCACTCCACAAACAAGCTTTTGGCATTTACCTCACCTTGATGCAGCCTTTAATCAGTGGGTGCTATGCTTTTTTCCCCCCCCAGTTGATGTATTTTATTTGAGGTTTATTAGATATATTTTTATGTTTTAATTATTGCTATATTATTTTATCAATATTCTACTTTGCTGCCTTGAATGCTATTTTAGTAGATAATACTGCCTGTTATAAAATAATGATCATGTGGACCTTTTCCTATTTATAATTTACATGTATACAGGTAATCCTTGTTTAGTGACCACAAGTAGGACTGGCAACTAAGTCATTAATCAAAGCTAAGTGATACCCCAACTGTGCTTATGATCTTATTTCAGCTTTCCTTTGCTTTACAGACCTGTGAAAGTCAGAAATGTGAGGATTGGCCACAAAGTTACTTTTTCATCCCTGTTATAACTGCAAACAGTCACTATACAAGGCAGTCACTAAACAAGGACTACCTGTAATAACCTCTCACTATTTATATTGTATGGAACTGCATAATGAATACCCTTAAACCAATTTCCAGAGCAATGAATAAACCGAAATAAATATATATATATTAATTATTTTAAAAATAGTCATAATATGGCTGTGCAGACTCACTTTCATGTCACTTACTTTGATACGTCAAGCAGGAAGTCATTCAGTTCAGTCTGTTTGGCCAAACCCCTGGATACCTGATTGAGATATTGTGAAGACTATTGCTTATTTAAGCAGAAGATTAGAATCAGAATGAATCTACAAACATAGATCTTACCTGTCCAAGATTTACCAAGAAGAAATAAAGCTAGGCAATATATATATATAATTCAAGCTGCCTCATATATGTGATACTTCAATTTGAGGTTAATTGTGCAAATATGTGTGCTAGTAATTCTAATCACACATTTGAAAAGTGGCACTGACTTGAAAACTACTACCTGCCTTCTCCTTTTAGAAAAGTGGGATATTAGCTCAAAACCACTTCTACAGACCAATCAAGAAAACTAAGATGATCTTTCTTTTTTTTTTTTTTTACAAAATACAGTACTTATTTATCAAACAACCCATGTACTTTAATGCTACCACTGGTAGAAACAGCATTTTGCTACTGAAGCATCAACCTGAGTTGTAGATTGTTCCCCCAGTAACGGATGCTACAATACTATTGACCTGTTAAACAATAAGGAAGTATTGGTAGAACCTAGATATTGTTACAGATATTAACTGAAATTGTATATCCATCTTTTTACAACACTATGCTTTGGGAAGGAAGGACCCTAGCTCGTAAATTAGAAGAACTACTTGGCATGCAGAACCTTGGGATTCTTGACATCTACAGACAGGGGTGGACAAGAGGATTATGTATGGCCAGATCTGGTGGAAATCAGAAAAAAACACAGCCCCAAGTGGAGCCATGAGGAATTACAGGAACTAAGGTATACATGCTAGCATCCATGGCTCCCAAGAATCTCTGAACACTACCACATATTTTTGTAAAATATCTACTGGCAACTTTGATAAAGGAAGGGACTGGAACAGGACAGTGGCAAAGGAGGCTTATAGCAAAGGTTGGAGACAAAGAAACTTTTGGACATCAGCGTAAACCTGATATGGACTGATCTCAAATTAAAAGGAATTATTAGTAAACCCCTTTGAAATACACAAATAATAAAGAAGGCTTACTGTCCAGTTTTTTTACAATATTCAAATACTACAAAACAGACTAATAATATTTTATGTAATTAGAATTAAGTTATTTCTCCTAGGAAAACTAACATTTAATCCAGAGACTTACCTCTACTTGATGCATTGCTACAGAGGCCCATGCAAGATTTGCTGCCGCAACCTGAAAAACACAAAATTTTGGTTACCTGACATCAAAACTATCTTAGTGTTTTGAAAATTCTAGCAGCTTATTACCCATATTTGGATTATATAAGCAATGATGAAGGGTATCTAGTAAAAAATTTAACAGTTTAAATTATCTCTACCTAACTGGGTTTTCAATACTACATTAATTATGTTATTAAGTTTTTCTGTTAAATATTATAATATTTATCTATTTGATAAATACTCTATTCAAGGTATCTAGCAGAAAATTAACATAATAATGTGAATTAAAGCAATAACATTAAAATACCATTATATAAAAGACTATAGAAGTGTGCACAACCTTTTAGATTTGGAAAACATCCTGTCTCAAGCTCAAAGGTACCTTCCAACCTTTCTGAAAAAGTTCTAATGCTCTTCTATCTATACAAAAGTGTTCCAGATTCAAAACAGGCAATGCCTGTAGTAAGGTTGGAAATGTAAATGAAATGCTTTTATTTAATATGATCATTCATTTAATTTAAGATACAGCCACCTCCACCCCATGATCTTCATCTCTTTGTGGAAAGATAGAAGTACTTAATCATATTGGTATCCATGGAAAGCCCAATACAGTGCCTCCTAAAATGCCAAGTTACCCACAACCAAGAATAGAAAATGAAATGAGAAGAAAAGGGGAAAAAGCTTAGTTTAGCCCTATCCTACTTTATCTGAAATGCAACTCAGATGCTACCACAATATCTGAAAAAAGTGTATTATCTATATCTGTAACTAGTTGTAAACCTAGTCCAAGAGACACATCAGTACTGCAAACTACCTGTAATACTACAAATAAACACTTTGCAGTGGATCTTAAGAAATCTTTCCATTATTCATGTGAGAAGTAGGACAGAAGGGAGATACCAGATAAAGAATCAGTGCTCTCCCTTAAGGAGTCCTATCCTATTCTGTGCCTTAAAGGTAAAGGTAAAGGTTTCCCTTGACGTAAAGTCCAGTCGTGTCCGACTCTAGGGGGCGGTGCTCATCTCCGTTTCAAAGCCTTGGAGCCGGCGTTGTCCATAGGACACTTCCGGGTCATGTGGCCAGTATGACTCACGGAACGCCTTGCTGTAGTACAAGTTGCATTATACATCTGTGTATTTGACAAAGACATCTACCAAGAGGACACAAGAGGGACAAAAGTGCTGATATTAGTGTTGTGCTCCTTCTTCAGACTGAATCCACAAGACTACCAGACTTAGCACAAGGATTCCCTTATGGAATACTGAGTCTTTCTACTCCATGGAGCTGCCTAAGTCTGCCTTCTTCAATGAGATGAATAATGACTAGAGACCCTCTACATCGAACACATAGTCCCAAAGTCTTCGCATTGGACACAAGAGGTTTCTCCTGGCTTTTTCATGTATTAAGCACAGTCAGAAAAGTGGGCAGTCATCCTCCTCTAAAGGAGAAGCATTGATCATTGGATAGAATCTGGCCAGAGGAAGAAATATAACCAAACTGAACAATGGTGAACACTCACTGCCCTATGCAAGACTCTGCCGCATGTTAGGACATTTCTTGAGGCAAGAACTAAAGGCGACAACTGTGGTGGTTCAGGGCATTATCTGACCCTTTGCATCCATTTAATAACCTTGGCTTGGCCACCAAGAAAACTTTTTCTCCTGATTGCAACACTGACACAACTGCTAAAGCCAAGGAGAATGATTCTGCACAACCCACCGAGGATCAGTATTGATTGTATGGCCAAGTGAAAGATGTTCTAGCTAGTGTCTCATGCACATCATGCCACTGTATAAAACTTTACTCCTGAGCTAATGTGTCTTGATGGTCTTATTTAGCAACGTTTTGATTTCAAAATGAATATAGCTTCCAGCCACAGAACTACAGTTAGCTGCATGGAGTTATATATGAATATGCTCACTGCTACATTTAGGATTTACCTCTTGATGACTGAGATGGAAAATTTCATTACCCCAGTTTCGATAAAGCTCCAGGATACCAACCAGATCACCAAGTACAGTAACAATTGGCAAACAAAGCACAGACTTGATACGAGTCCCTGATTCCAGTCCTGTTCCTTTGGGAAACCGTTCATCCTAGAAAGGTAAATGCTGTTTTATATGAATGGTATAATATTTAGTTCAGTTATCATATCATGAAACAGTTTTATCAATAACTAGGATAACTTAGCTAAACATTTCAGCAAAAATCCACTGATTCTCTTCCAGAGATTCTGTCCAATACTGAAGTGTAAAAACACTTGGCGCTAAATTATGGCAAAAGAATTGTCGTTGTCATTATCACCATCATCATCAAGCTTTAATGGCCACTGTAGAATCTAAACTACATTGACTAGATGCATAGAAAAGTATATAGAGCCTTCCTGTTGTATTATTTTTATCAAGAGAAATTATCTGCATTGGTCAGAAATTCAGTACTTCTCCTATGGGGAAAAAGGATGGGGAAAAAAATTCTATGTTTGCAATGGACTTGCTAGGTTATAGTGAATTTCTCCTCTTTCATATTCTGTCAGTAGCTCTCAGTTTTTACATCTATTTAATTTTATTTACACAATGATATTCTTGAATATATAGCATACATATTTATCAAATAATGCATGCGTTTTAATCCCATGCTGGTAAAACAGCTTTTGCCACTGAAGCTTCAGTCAAGTTAGGGATTGTTTCCCAGAAAATGGAGGCTGCAGCTTTACTGATTTGTTACATCATAAAGGAATGTTTGTAGAATTTTGGTATTGTAACAGATATTACTGAAGTTGTCTGGTTTTTCTAAAACATCATACCTTGGAGGGAAAGATGCCTGGTATGCAAAAGTTTGGAATTCCTGACACTTCCATATAGGTTAGAAAAGATATTTCTGTATGAATCCCTGGATAACCGTATCCAGCCATTGCATTGTTCTACTACTGAACTGCACCTAAGTAAAACTAAAGGCAGAGAGATTCAGGATTGACAAAAATGCAGATGTAAACTGAGGAATTTGGATAGAGGTAGTCCTTGTTTAGTGACTGCCTTGTTTAGCAAATTTTCACAGTTACAACTGTGATGAAAAAGTAACTTTGTGACCAATCTTCGCATGTACGACCTTTGCAGGTCTGTAAAGCAAAGGAAAGCTAAAGTAAGATTGTAAGCACAGTCACCATTTTACTCAGTGACTGCTTCACCTAATGACTGAGTTGGCAGTCCCAACTGTAGTCACTAAACGAAGACTACCTGTATAGGCAATACTAAAGTAGATGAATTGATTCTGGGCTGAGTTAAATTTTTGAGAACATATTGTGGGCATTGTCACAAAATAGTTGCTGTACAGGGACCTGTTCATTCCTGAAATGGATGCCTTGGGGATTGAAAATGCCAATCCTGGGGCATCTGATGAAAACAAATAAGCTATAAATCCTCCTGGATCTGGACACCTACATTTGTGGCTGATAGCCAAAAAAAAAATTAATAACAGTAGCTTGAAGTCCTTAATTTTCTGAAGGCATATCTGGGACCTCCACAATAGACATGCTTCTCATCCCATTCCCAATATTCCCCTCCAAAAGTTCATTTCTACCAGTACTATAGAATTTCACTCCATCTGACTTTTTCTACCCAACTAATCTCCTCTTTATGGTCTGTCCAATATTATTTTTAAGGAAGATAACCATTTACCCCCAAAATATCTTCTACTAATAGTGTTTTCCTAGATTTGGCTACATGAGCAGATACTGTGGTGCCGAGTTTAACTGGTCCTACAGGAACAAGCTCTGGTTGTCCATCCTTTATTCTTGGTGGTGTGAACATACAAAGACTCTGAAGAAGAAAAGAAAAGAAAAGAAAGTGCAATTAAATTGTTTCCACAATAAATAATTACACACATATGAAATCAAAATCTAACAGTTCACATTCAATGCTGGTACTTCTAGAAATATGACAAAAACATTTTAAATTATTGTTTTGTTTCAGGTAGATCTCATGAAGACTGATAAACAGTGACAGATCACCTAAGTGGGTCAACCCAATTGAGATACAGATCTCAATTCATAATTAATATTCTACATGTTATGAATGACCATGTGAAAGCTCACAGCTTGTACATACCTCAAGTCTGTGTATAATCAACCCATTAGAACGTCATATGAACTTAAATATGAAACTATAGAAAATAAAATAAAAAATGAACTTAAAATATAAATAAGCTACACTGCATCCATTGCAGCATATCAGTAATATCTTCCCATGTACCAAGATGCCTTCTAGATCTCTGCATGCTCAGGGTGGAGATATGAGCGCAAGCTCCAGTTACCTATGGGACCATCTTTCTCCTACGGCTTCTGCCTGACCATATCACAGCTATAAAGCACTATCACTTTGTGGGACCTAGGAGACATGTCTTCTCAGTAACAGCATCTCCTCTATGGAACAGCATCCACTGTGACCCATGTGGTCCTGACCTGGTAGAGCTTCTGTAAAGCCTAGCTCTTTTGTCAGGCTCTGGGATAGGAGGAAATGGCTTTCTCCACATTGGTAATCTGGTTGGGAATATGTTTGTACTATTATTCTCCCTGGTGTGTGCCAATGTACTCTTTAAGTGAGTGAGTGGTTTTATTTACTTGATTTTATTTACTTGATGTTTCAATCCTACTCTGTAAACTACCAAAAATCACTTTGTGATTGAAGTGGCCCACAAGTCAACAAAAACAGTAAATAAATAAATGAAATATGAAAGTGCATTTGTCTAAATGCTCTTACAGAGCTCTTGAAATTAAGAAGCCTGACTTGTCGCTTGTCTACAAACTCATTCACCGGAATGATCCTGCTTTCCACAAAGTTACAAAGCACTGCAATAGTAGCACTACTTTTTGAGTTGCTATCACCAGTAAAGTTTTTAAACCTCATATGGAGGGGGAAAAAAATTACCCAATATTTGAATTGGTTTACATCACCAGAGACATTGCAAATCAGGTAAGTCCTTCCCTATCCCATTGATGATGCCTACTTGTGTCAACCACTGCAAGTATTCAGTTAAGACTTCTAGAAAGATCAACATTCACCATCTCTCATCCCCTTTATATCCTTCACTGCTTCTCTCAACATTTCATGATAAGCAATCAAGTCAAGCCTGCTTTTAGATTTATATTATTTCTTTGTCATGTGTATGCATGAGTAGACTCATACTTAAACCTAGTATTAAAAAAACAGACTCAACAGTCACTATTCTAATTCAGTCTTAACTCAATTTTTCTGTACTTTCTCCTCTCATTTCCTACCATTCCCATCTTATTTCCTACCATTCAATATTATCACCTAATCGAATAATATTCTTCCTGGATCATATTTGTATTTATATATTTATTTATACATCTATTCAGAATGTACATTTTCCCCCAAAATTCATTAATGATTTCTCCATTACCTGGAGTGAAATATGCAACTACTTTCCAACCTATGGATTCCTTTTATAAGCACTTCTAACAATCTAGATGATACCTATTTATTCAATTTATAAATCAACTTCATTTGTACAACTGAAGGCTGTACTGACCTGATATCTGAAATAGGAAAAAGGGAGACCTTGCTTGTAGGTCCTAATGATGTGTTTGGGTCACAGTGCAATGGCCAAGAATAGGGCCTTCTTGGTGGCAGCATCCAGTATGGAATATGCTCTCAGAAAAGCATGCTGCCTCCACCCCCACCCCCACCCCCACCCCCACCCCACCCCCAGCCAATACTCTCTTGGTTTAAGCAACAAGTAATCTCAAAGATTCTAGACTATGGTGATAGGTTAAGCACATGTAACACACAATTAATTTACAGTTTCTTTTAAATTATGTAGCCCTATATTTACTAGACTTGTCTATAAGAATAATTGAAAAGAAAGTTCACTGCCAAAAAAAGCCACTAAAAGTATTGAACAGAAGTATGCTGAGGGTTCCAAACAGTTCAGTATAAATAAAATAGTCATCCTATAAATGACAAGTAATTAATCATGTCTGGAGAGTGGTAATTTAATGCAATATTGATTACTAGGAGATTATGTAGGGGAAACCCAGCTGAGCTTCTGGGGTAAAAGGCTGGAAGTCCCAACCCCATTCCCCAAAGTCCTCTGGGCCTACATAATCTGGACCTGATTTCTGCTTTAGGGTAGCTGTCTGACAGTTCCTACTGTTTCTACCTATCTTCCAAGAGAGGCCTTACCTCACATCCTCTCCATAATTCTGATGTATGTGAGAGATACTCTCCTACTTTCTTCTCAAGGTCAGAGCTAGATTCTCTACAAAAATTGAGGAAAAGATATATAATGCAATCTGCTGGTCACAAAGCATAGATGTGTGTGACTACAAGATTCAGGTCCTCTTGCACTTTGGGAGAATAATCATCCTCTCCTTTCCCTAATTTTGGCACCCAGCTTCTATCTTTTCTAAAAGGAACAAAACTTTTCTATATCCAGCTGAAAGAAAGGGCCTGGGGAAAATCTGTCTCTACATGACCCAGAGCATGCATCCCTCTCTCATGAAGATGTAGGTTCTATACCTGAAATGAGTGAATATGTATCTGAGCCTGGCATGATAGTCTGATAGTCTGGAGTATCATGAATGCAATCTAGCTTCATACCAGCTTAATATTAAGCTTTTATGTTGGTAATATCTGTTAATAAGGCTTATGATAAAGTTTGCATCATACTTGAATGCTTATGTGTGCTTTATTTATATTGTCTTGAACTAAGAAGCAGTGAACTTTAGTTCACCTAAAACAAATGATATGTTTAGTTTATCCAAGCACTCTCGAGTAGACAAACAACAGACCCTAACTTGGATCCAAAGGTGACTTGCATCAGCAAAAAGATACTTTTGTTCCAGTCTGAAGGAATTCTGGAACTTTCTTCCTCACATGGGGACTCTTATACATCATTGTACAAAATTCTAAAAAGAATTGACTTTTTAGGGGTACATGGGGGTCTAGTGGAAAGGAGGTGTCAGAACAGAACACTGGGCATATAAAATTCCACCCAGTTCCTTTGATCTAATCCATCAGAAATATTAACAATCCCTGTTAATTGCAATTCTATCCTATAAATATTAAGCAGAATCACTAGGTGGCACTGTCTCCATTTACCCATGTATTATACCGCAAAGCATGAAGATGTGTTTGTCTTCTTTATTTTCTCCTTCAGAATAAAGATCTCATGTCAACTAAACGAGAGGCAGATATCCAAATCATTTACTTTCTTATCCATCTTTTTTTTTAAAGAATGCCAACACAAGGACATTTGCAAATGTGAAAGATAACAGCTATTAAATTATAATATTCTAAAAGGACCAGCAATTATATACTAACAATTCTTCAGATTTTTATATTGCAGAAAAATACAATATTAAAAATCAATAAACATACAAAATAGATACTAACTAGATAACCCATGACCTGTTGAGTCATTGTTTCAGAAATATTTCCTTACCAGATTCCTCAATGCCTTCAGTAATGGCAGGGCTTCTAATGTACTGCCTTCTTTGGAAAGGTTCTTAAAAATTCAGGGAGATATTCAGAGATGTATCTGCCTTGAAAACAGCCCATGTCATTCATATTTAACTGTATAGCACAGTCAAGCATTAGGAGATGACCACAGGAAATGTTTCATGACATTTTGTATTATGTCATAAAATGTTTTATGATAATTTCTATGTCATAAAATGTTTTATAAAATTTGCCAAATTTCAATTCCATGGGATTCATGGGTCCCGGATTTTGGATGCATTTTGTAAGTTAGCCCGTTTGAGGTACCTTGGTTCAAAAATTGTTGCCCTACGACACACCATTTTGCCCAGTTAAAGGTTACAAACAAACAGACATGAGAGTTTTAGTGGTATATAGATGTATTTTTTAAAGAAAATTAAATGAATGGGTAATTTAATAGTATAGCAATTTACAAATTAATATGGTATGATGGAAAAAGGAAGCACTGTTGCTGAAAAAAGATCATATTTTGTGGATCATTAGAGTACTTCAAATAAAAACCCTATGTAGACCAAGATGGTATTGTAGAAACTATACATTTCACAATACCTTTTGGTAAATTCTCTTATTAATAATTCCTAAGGATGTTCAAAAGGCCCTGTATAAGAGAAAGTGTTGTATTAAAAATGGAAAAAGTTTTGGTAGTTTTGGTAAGTGTTGGCAAATGCCCTCTTTTCATGAAAAAAGGAAAATATGTAAATGATACAAATCATGTAGTCTAAGCAAGTTATACCATGAAGGTTTTGGTAAGCAGCACATGATCAAACCTTTTTTTACTACATTGCTAATCTAAGTAGCTTCATTCCAAGCGTGATGTGTTCCATTACTGGAATACAGCAGCCAAAGGATCAAACGTATTTAAAAGGAACAAAAGCAATTAAAAAAGCATGAGGAGTTGTGCTGTATGTTAAAATTATCCATTCCTGCTAAGTGTCCCCATCTTATGTGAATTAAAGGGTTTAGAGCCTCACAATGATCCTTCTTGGTGGCTGCCCCTGTACTTTGCCTTATTTCCTGGGATACCTGCTGAAGCTCTTAAGACATCTTGGATGTCTGGGTGTTATGAGTGTAACGTATGGGTGCAAATGGTGCTAGGGCTGCCATATGGTTAATATTTGTATTTTTTTGTTGGCTGTACATTTCTGGTGTGGCAGTGTAATATTGTAATGAAATAGGTAGTATACACATTTTTGCATAAATAAATTAAAAAAACTAAAAGAATGGCATTCAAAGGTCAAAACCCATCTCTATTGCTCCAGTGTACAGTATACAAAATAATGAATTAAATTTACAAGAAGGGAGATTCCAAGTAAATATTAAATACAACTTCAGAATAGCAACAGCAGTTTGGCAATGGAGCCAATGGAGCCAATGACTCAGACAAGCAGGGGCTCTCCTTTGCTAGATGTGCTACGCAGAAGCTAAACAACCATCTGATGGGGATGCTTTAATTTAGATTCTCATTGAGCAGGGAGCTGGCTTATCCCAAATCTTGCATAACAGAAGAGGTAAAAGAGGCTGAGGTATTTGTTAGCCCACAACCTGTAACCTATCAATACTATAACTCAATGTTTACATTGTATACACTGCTTTTAGATCCAGGGCTGGAAATAAGTTTCCAACAAGGTGAACCACAATATAGATTGGTTTAACCTGACAGTTTGGTAAATTTTAAAAAGTAATCATTGCAGAGGACTTTTGAAAGCTGTGTAAAGAACCAAACTGTTTCAACAGTTTAATTCATCAGCTACGTTTACAAAACTGATTGGCAATGTATAGTTATCCACTGTCAAACTTTGTGCAATATATTACATAAAGCAACCTGGAAGGGAGCATTATTTCTATAAATTACAGTTTTCCAATACTTACATTATTGCATTCTCCCAGGAAATACAGTGCAAACCCATCAGCCTTTGTAGCTGCCAAAGCAATCATTTTAAAAAGTTAAAAATGATATATGTTCTATTTCTGAATAGAGTGCTTTCCTATTAACATAAGAATATATTTTAAACATTAGTCTACTATATAAAGCATTACAAATGAAGAACTGTATAAAACAACAAAAGATCCTGCATTAATATATTACATGAATTTGTAGCAGTGTTTAAATATAAATATGTGGTCAATGGAATTCCATAAAACATTTCTGTTAGAATATACTCTTATAAGAAAATAACTGTTCAAATCTATGCAAGCTAGATACTAACACCTTTTACTAATTAAATAATTTATTTAATAGAAACTGAAAAATACAAGTTATATGTACTGTACTGTCCAAAAGAGTGGAGTTAGGGTGCTAGAGCAGCTTAGGAAAAAGATTTTCCAATCAAATTTATTTCTCCAGGCATGTTTACCCCAGTACTTCCTGTTCATAGCCTGCAATTCATTCCCTGCTTTGAATTCCAGCTTCTTTGGATCCAGAAGCCATTGCTACCTCATTAGTATAATCAATAATGAAATCTTAACTCTGATGTAATCACTCAGGAAACAGACTGAATGAATAAATGCACAACATCCATTCCAAACTCCTTAACAACAGTATCTAACAACCAGCACTGCACTGAAAGGTATCTAAAATGGAAAGATCAGGAAAAATAGAAAATACTCATCATAAAATCAGCTGATTCCTACATATAAAGGAAAAAAATGCAAACTAACTATTGATTATGTCTAAAATTAAGTTTATTTTTTGCATATACATTTTCTCACCACAGTGAACCCTCAATTTAGTAAAATTGTATGCATTGAACTTTGTATGCAACTCTTTGTCCCAATTCATTTAGGTAATAACATTATTACATAAATGATATACAGTAAATTGATGCAAATAACACAATTTGTGGTGTTTATGTAATGCCATAATTATGCAAATCATGCAAATTATCATGATTATGTGCTTTTGTGTGTAACAGAATCCTATTCCTCCAATTAGTCCATTAGAGTGTATAGCAGCTTGTACCAAATTTTTAAAAAAGCTATTTAAATGGTTTTATGATTATATACTATCATAAGATACTGTATACTTAATTCACCTTAATATTTATTTATTCATTCATTCATTCATTAACTCATACGTCATCAATTCCATTCAACCCATGGTGGCTTAAAGTATTTAAAATGTCCATGATTCATACAACACTATAAACAATAAAACATCCACAATAAATATAAAAAAATACACTGTTTCTGGTAAATAATAAAACATTAAAACTTCCATGGTAACCAGTAAGGTTTGGTTCAGGGTGCTGGAGAGTTGTGTGAAGGAAGGCCTGGGGGAGGCTTTGGGATGGAGGGCCTCCTCAGGTGGAGGCCTAACTGTGCTACAGAAGTGCCAGAACCTGAGCAGAGCCTGCCTGTCTATAGGTTGGTTTAGGCTGGATGTGGATGGTTCTCAGTGCCTTGGGGATGGGATGCTAGGGTGAGGGGACCCAGACAGGGAGAGGGGGGGGATTGGTAGAGGAGGGTATTGCAGTGGCGATGGGCTTGGGGAGGTACAGAGGGAAACAGGGGTCAGGCCACTCTCAGGGCAGGCGGCACCAGTGTTTAATACCAATATTCATTCTGGCCCCATGCGCTCAGCCCCAAGACCTGGTTTCCAAAGCTCTGGTGGCTCTGGCTTCTGCCTGCTGCTGCTTAATGCCAGGTTGACCTACAATAAAGTTCACCTCATTTACAATTTGATTGTGGGTCAGAGGGCCAACCTGACTTGCATCACCCTGGTGGGCACTGAAGGGGGGGTTTCCTGGGGTTTGAGTGTGGCATCAGCTGTGACTCCAGGGCAGAGGTGGGAGTGTGGCTGTTGCTGTTTATGAGTCTCTGGTGGCCTCCAGGGGCCCTGCCCCAGACATTACCAGATGTGAGATCCTCTTTGTGAGGCTGGGCCATAGGGATCAGTGGCAATAGCTGCTCACTTACCTTCCTCCCTGCAGTGTAGCTGCATCCCTGCCTGTGCTCCTAGACTTCTGGTTCTGGGGGATTTCGACCTGCCATCTCTGGGCCTGGGGTCTGAGGCAGCACAGGAGTTCATGGCCACCATGGTAGCCATGGACCTGGTCCAACTTATTCATGGCCCGACTCCCATGGGGGGGGGGACACATTAGATCTGGTGTTTGCCTTGCAGTGGCATCATGATCTGGATTTGGGGGGTGTTACCATCAGTCCCCTGCCATGGACAGATCATTCCCTGTTGGCAATAGAATTCTCCGCAGCTGCCCCTTAACACAGGTAACACATTTTGGCCCAGCAAAGCACAGTACTGATGTAAGCACAATCTTTGCCAGAAACAACCTGCATTTTGGCATTGAAATTCAGTTGGAAGGACTTCTTCGGCATTCATTAATTCAATAATGGCACACAGCTTACAGCACACTATTGTTTCACAAACAATAGCAACAGAACCTTTTCTCACAGCAACTTCCTGCCAACTGAGGTGAAAGAAGAGATGCTAAAGATCATGTCAGAGCTTCTACAACACCAGTACTGCCAATCTGTTGGTGACTTATAGCACTGAAGGCGTTACTTTTCATTCAACCCTCATCTAACGCATATTATATAATGTGTGCATCATCCCATCCTGGGGGGTAACTACCCTGACATGGTGGGATAATTGTGCATACTCAAAGATGGACAGTGTGCTGATGAAGTAAAGAGATTAATCCTAGGAAGAAAGAAGTAACCTAGACAAGATCATAGATGATTATATAATAGTTGGTTCTCAGACTGATAAAGATTCAAACAACTATTGTATAGCAACCCACAGCTCAAACTCACCCTTACCAGAGAAGGGATCTACTTCCTTTTTGGTTCATTGTAAGCTTGTGAGAAAAAGACTCAGAAATGTCTTACCCAATGTACCTATTGCCTCTAGTTAATACTGGTTCTAAATTGAAAATAGTTGATTTACTGGAATTCTTGTATCAATGCTACTTTCATCTTAATCTTGCTAAAGAAAACTGTGAGGCTTGTGCTAGAGAAAATTCACTTTAAGTTCAGACAACTATAGTACCCAAAATCTGTCAGATAGCATATTTTTGTGACAAAAAAAATAAGAATAGTTAAAGCAGTGGTTTTCCCAGTGGTAATACATGGCTGTGAAAACCATATATTGAGAAAGAGTAAGAGAAAGAAGATACATGCCTCTGAATTATGGATTTCAAGAGAGTGCCTATAAATACCATGGGCAGTTAGGAAGAACAAATCAATCAGTCCTGGAAGTAATAAAGACAGATTATTCTCTCTTGTACAGATGATTAGAAAGGAGAAACTCTAATACTCTAATGTGAGAAACTCTAATACTAATGTGATGTAAGCAAGTGATAGATTAGAAGAAAGGATTTAGAAAAGACTAATCCTAAAGCAAGCGAATTAAGAGGGAAATAATAGATAAGAGATACCACTGGAATGTCCCTGGAAGAGCTGCGGATTGCCACTGGTATAGGATAACACTGAAGGCATTTGTCCATACAGTCACTAGGAACTGGACCTGACTCAATGGCATCTAATTATGGGGGAGATGGGCAGTGATAAAAATATGATAAATAAATTATAAATAAAATAATTATCATTTTTGCCTTCACTCATTATGAGGTAATTAGACAATATCCTCATTTACTGATGTCTGAGTAGTCTGCATTAATATCAGACTAATTCTATATCACCTGTGTATAAATATCCCCAAAATGTTTTATCAAACTATGCATGGATTTTAGTTCCAAATGTAAAACATGTTTTCTTACCCACTCGAATGATGGCGCTCAATTCATACAAGAGCAGTTGGTGGTTCCCTCCTATATCCAACCGCTTCTCTATATGGCTGTTCAGTTCGTACACCATTCCTTGCATATCAGAATTCTGGTACTATTGGAAATAAGAATGCATTTCAAAATATCAAACACCTATGAATAAATAATTAAGTGGCATTTGTGAGAAAAAGAAGTTATTTTATAAGCTGAATAATTCAGCCGAGAAAACATTCAATGCTTAGACCAAAGAGAAAGGTGAATCACAATAAACTATTGTTCCAGACAGTTTATCAATATCAATTTCCTATGGACAGGATCCAGGTTAAATCATGTTTGTTTTTCATACTGAAATCAACTGTACAAGTTAGTCATAGTTGAATGCATTACATACAAATTGTCCCAGATTCAATTCCCAGCATCTCAAGGCAGGGCAAGGAAATACTATTTTCTGGAATTCTAACAAAGTTGTACCAACCTGAATAAATAATATTGAGCTCACTGAAATATTTATTTGATTTAAGGCAACTTCCTATGTTTCTAAAAATATATAATCATTATATCTTGGAAGATTTGATAGGTTAAAATAGCCACTGTTATAAAAATAAAAAGAACCTGATAAGGTCGGATACATCATCTCCATCCATCAAATTGTTTTCTTCATAGTACAGAATCAAGAAGGGACCACCTGGTGTTCTACTTTACATCTTTATTCTGCTATTGTTAAGCACATTAAAAATTAAGAGAGGAATAACCAAAGGCCACTCCCTTTGGGACAGTACATACTGTATTAATTACCCACACTATTGCTTCCAGGACCTTTGGAAAGTTTTGTGCCTTTAGATATCGAAATTATGTACATTGTTGTTTTTGTCCTTGTTTATTGTTCATGTCTCTCTCTCTCCCTCCCTCCTTTTGCCTCCCTTTGGTCCCAGCAATACCACTTAATGTTTTTGATATCTGATGATGATTAATAAATAAACATCAAGGAAAATATGCTAAACTGAGTGACATGGATGTTTACTCTAATCTAGATACAGGGATTGATTGGTAAATATAGTAATTTTTCAACAGATTAACAGAAAAAGGAAATTCCTAGTATTTTGGAGATCGTACGAATTTGTACTGTCTTTCATCCCTAATAAATTATAATTAAGATATTTTATTTATTTTGAATGCCTAACTCTGTATTTATGGAATTAATCTTGCTTTGCTGTTCAAAATTCTGGTTATCCACAAAAGCTGTGGGAAGTACATTCATGGATCTGTTCAGCAACATAATATAGATTGCAATAAGTAAATCTCAGATATGCAGATGATACCACTTTGATGGCTGAAAGTGAAGAGGAACTGAGGAGCCTTATGATGAAGGTGAAAGAAGAAAGTGCAAAAGCTGGCTTGCAGCTAAACCTCAAAAAAACCAAGGTTATGGCAACCAGCTTGATTGATAACTGGCAAATAGAGGGAGAAAATGTAGAAGCAGTGAAAGACTTTGTATTTCTAGGTGCGAAGATTACTGCAGATGCTGACTGCAGTCAGGAAATCAGAAGACGCTTAATCCTTGGGAGAAGGGCAATGACAAATCTCAATAAAATAGTTAAGAGCAGAGACATCACACTGACAACAAAGGTCCGCATTGTTAAAGCAATGGTGTTCCCCATAGTAACATATGGCTGCGAGAGCTGGACCATAAGGAAGGCTGAGCAAAGGAAGATCGATGCTTTTGAACTGTGGTGTTGGAGGAAAATTCTGAGAGTGCCTTGGACTGCAAGAAGATCAAACCAATCCATACTCCAGGAAATAAAGCCAGACTGCTCACTTGAGGGAATGGTATTAAAGGCAAAAATGAAATACTTTGGCCACATAATGAGAAGACAGGACACCCTGGAGAAGATGCTGATGCTAGGGAGAGTGGAAGGCAAAAGGAAGAGGGGCCGACCAAGGGCAAGGTGGATGGATGATATTCTAGAGGTGACGGACTCGTCCCTGGGGGAGCTGGGGGTGTTGACGACCGACAGGAAGCTCTGGTGTGGGCTGGTCCATGAAGTCACGAAGAGTCGGAAGCGACTAAACGAATAAACAACAAACAATAAGTAATGGGATACAACTCTACCATGAAAAAATATATTTAATGCATATATATTGAGAAATATATATGCATTAAATATATTTAATGCATATACAGTATATTGAGAAGTAGATGCTGATGCTAGGGAAAGTGGAAGGCAAAAGGGGCCGACCAAGGACAAGATGGATGAATGACATTCTAGAGGTGACGGACTCGTCCTTGGGGGAGCTGGGGGTGGCGACAACCAACAGGAAGCTCTGGCGTGGGCTGATCCATGAAGTCCCAAAGAGTCGGAAGTGACTGAACGAATTAACAACAATATTGAGAAGTAAACCCATGTGTATTCAGTAGGACTAACTGAAGATTGTAGTGTGAGGCTTCAAGTCTGCCTACCCGCTTATCTAGAAATAAATCTGGGGGAATTAATATGAAGTACTTTTGAAAAGATATGTACGTATACTATTGTGTTGTACATGCCAATCATAAATGTTAAAGATCAATATTTCTAGAGAAGTTCTGAGGGCGGCTTCAATCAAAAATCCCTCTCCTGTATGGCAGAAACTGCTAAATTGACTTAATAATATATATGCATCTGTACAGAATAGCACAATTATATTTATGTCAAGTAGTTTATATTGCCTAGAAGCTGTTGACTGAACATTCAACGTACACAAAACAACTACCTATATATCAAACCCCAATCTATTCACTGATATTTTTAAAGTATGCTTAGGATCTTGGTCTTGATTTTGTGAATATTTCACAATGCTACATACCAACACTTGTTTAATTTTTTCTATTGTTAAGCAATCTTTTTTTAAAAAATCACAACATGAAATGAGGAGTCACCATATTCATTTCTAATATGGGAGGATTTCCATATTAGTTCTAGATTAGATAGGCAGGTTATTTCCTAAGAGGAAACAACATGTACTTGCAATATGTCTGATTCAACTGCTTTGCTACAACTAAGAGTTCAAATTTAAAGTAATCTAGTTATCCAAAGTACATCACAGCTATCTTTCTGCATGCAGATTGTTACTTGTTCGCTTTTAATGGCCCAAGAACATTATTAGAAAATCAGAAAGCTTAAATTCAATTTGTAAAAAATATATATATTTCAACAATTTCCTTTTGGTATTATGAAGAATGTTCTGGAACTCTTAAACCACCCAGAGTCCCTTTTGGGAGATGGGCTGTGATAAATTTGATAGATAGATAGATAGATAGATAGATAGATAGATAGATAGATAGATAAATCTCCTTCAAGACCTGGCTATGATCTCAGGCCTGGGGCTCCCACAGAACCTGTGACATTCTAAGATGGCTCCATCACTGCAGCTAATATTCACTCTCGCCTGTGCCTTTGATTTGTTTATATTTTTTATATTTTAATAATGATTGTTTTATATTTTTAATAATGACTGTTATTATATATTTATTGTTTTATTTGATTGTTGTATGCCTCCCAGAGTCATTTTTTTTGTGAGATGGGTGGCCATATAAATTTAAGGGGAAAAAAAGTATTTCTCTGCAATGTGTGATAATGCAACATTTTAAGTATTAAGTAGCTGAGAGTCAGCTCATAAATTTAAATTATGATTCTTTTAACACATAACTGTAGAATGCCAGTATTTAAAAAATGAAGAAAAAGATTTAGATTTTATTCACAGATGAATGGAAAGGCAGAAAATGCTCTAAATTTAAATCACAGGATAAATTCTCAAAGCACCAAAGTGGTCCTCAACATTTACAACCTTGCCACCAACTGTGAAAGAATGATCAACCAAATTATTGCATTTCCATCAATTTTTAGAAATGAGTTGTCTATTTTGGCAATCAATACTGGAGTAATCTACCAAAGGCAAAACATCTTGTACACATTTTTTTCCTAAGTATGACATTCATAGTAAATGTAATACTTGTCTTCCACTGATATTCCCATTGTTGCCTATCAATGGTCCCAAATTCCACAGTTCTTAGTGATGGCTGTGCTACCTGAAAATTTTGGGAGTTGAAGTCCACATATGCAAGAGGCACCAGGATGGAGAAAACTGAATTAGCATGATGTGTGAAACTTCTTCCAAGAAAGAAATGGTCAGTGATTTTTAGCAATACCCAATTTGGAACTTTTTTTTTTATACCTCAGGACTCTTTACAGCAAGATTTGAATTGCTTTAATCTTTTAAAAACCATTGGAACACCTAATTTGGTAAGTGATTATGAAACACTAACAGAATTCTTATATTCAAAATAGAAGAAAGCATATAAAATCCAGGAATGAAACATACTGTGTTTCATATGGGTGCATCTCATCAGTGAACTGAAATCTACTGATAACAAGAAGCCTTGTTAGCTGATACAAAAATAAATGAAGAGATAATGATATTATAATGAGGCAATATGGGAATGAAAAATATCCAAAATTTACTATCTTCATTCATTCCATCACAAAATGGAGGAAACAAAATATATTACCCAGAAAAACATATGCAGTATTTTCCATTTTTGAGGGGATGATGTTTACATTATTTACCATGTTTATATGTGAGACACCTGCAGTTCAGTAATAATTACACAAAAAATGAACAAATCACAAGAAAACTCAGTTTGGAACTTACTGTAGGACATTTTAACTTCAGCACTGTATTTTTTTTACTGTTAGTCAGGCATTTACCGTACATGGGAAAATAATTTATCTAGAAGAACATTTTAAGTACGTTTCCATTTTAAATCATTTAATAATTTAAGGTATTTCCATCTATGTGCTGATGTTTACATCAACAAAATATTTTTGGTTTAGTGATTTGCTCATAAAATATATTACTTGGAAAACTGATTAGAAATTTGCAGTATTTGCAGCTAAATGTACCTCCATTCTTGAAAATGTTTCAGTTTAACACAGAAGCTATTTTAAAGAAGAATACTTTGTGAATCATGAGAATTAAAATTTATTTAAGAGAAAGCTCATAATCAAGCAGAAATATCATTCCACCTTTGTATGCACATGAGCAAGTATACTACAAATGTCTATTTATGTGGACAGCCCGCTTAAACAACGCTTCCCACCAAACTGGGATTTAGTCATTCTTGTTGAACTACCTTTTTTAAAAAAAAATAAGGTAAGGTTAAAAGATTCTTCCCACCATAATACATTTATATAGGCCCTTTGTGCAGTTTGTGTTTTGGTGTAAAACATATACCATGTTTATAATATTTTCACTGAATGTGGAAATTATAATGAAGTCAATGTCTTGGACCCTACCTTTCTGTTCTATGGAAAAAACGATACTCCAATTTACAAGACAAAAGTACAGCTCCTAGGATAAGTTGTTCCACTCACAGAGTTCACTTCCATGAGCACATCCCTGCTTCCATTTACAGTGCAAAAACTAAGGTACAAGCTATAAACTGAAGACTTGACTACCTTCTCTTTTCTTGGACCCATGAAACCAGGTCTTTGTTTTTATATGCCATTTGGTGTTTGCCATTCAAAGAGAGATTAACAATTATATCTAGATTATATTTTCACTTCAATTCCAGATTTAAATCACATGGATACTGACATTCATTAGTATAGTTTTGGTAAAACGTGCTTTAAGCTTCTCAGAAAATCAGCAGCTTCATCTTATACACACATGCACACACACACTTGAGGCAGATACAGATCAAGTAAAAAGTTAACTCTGATGCCATACTTGCAACATATCTGAGAGCTGAATCAAAAACTTTTTGCTGAAAGTTGACAGGTTTTTACTCTGAAGAGTATATACTTGGGTTGATTAAGTAGTTTAATCGTTTTGTATATACTATGATCAAAAGAGGTTTTGTATCCTCAGTATTTTTGCACATGATCCAAATTGTCCTATGATGATTTAAGTTGGAATTAAGCAAATGGGATATACATAATTATATGATATACATTATGCTGAATCTGTGATATTAATCTGACTGCCCTTCTGGTTTTGCAAAATGCTCCAAGGAACAGATGATTTACTGATGAAGGGCCAACAGGAAAGATTAGAGTCAGTTGCTTTTATGCCAAACCCATTTTTGCAAAGTACTGGGGTACCTAATGCTATAACCCTTTGCTCTTCCAGACTTTTGCAGCCCAAATCTGAAAACCCTAGAAGTATGCATATATCCAATATAATGGCAAGCTGTGAAAAGGTAGAAAATTCAGTGGAAAGTAACTGTTTGACAGTCCAGCTTTACATTCCATTTCTTCAACAATATAATGATGTTCTCTTCTACAGGTTTTGCAAAGAACCACCTTACCAGGTAATTAATTTGTGCCATAAGATCTATATTAATACAACTAAGTCTTCTGTATGAACTCCTCTGCACTGAAATAGGCTAGTCCTGTTTAAAGCAAGATTCACATTCCTTGTAAAATGTGTTGTACCTACTTCATCTGTTAATTATACCTGTTGCTTCAAGGGAAGGCTTTGTGAGATAGGGGAGGAATGTCAGAAGAAAGAAAGAAAACTGGGAGAAAAAGAAAATGGTGTTTTCTAATGATTTAATGTAATTGTCAAAAAGCTAAGCTAATTTTCAAAGTAAATTTAAGATAGCCTGCTCATCCCTAGTGAGGTTATTATACTTGCTTGCAGGGCCTATATTTCCTTCCCAAAGTTATGAATGCTGTTACTTTTAACTGCTCTGAAAGTTCTGAATATAATCACTGGCAATTTTTCTGGACTTCCTTTAGTGAATGAAGTGTAATACATCAAAAGAATAATTTGCAATGAACAGAAAGCCTGTGTAATAATTTAACTTTCAGGAACTGAGGCATAATTCTATAGTACTTACCCTGCTGACATGCTTAGGAGTTGAATCATCTGTGAGAAAAGGAAGAAAATAATTAGATACTTAATACATTTCAAATCATTTCAGAAAAAAGAAATAGAGCCCATTTCTATTTTTTTTAAAAAATGCGAAGTTGAACAATTATTGTCTTACTTTCATCCATGTTTAACAAAAATTGAAACAGAAGATTTTCAACTGCTATTTTAATTGTGCATGTTACTTTACATTATAATATTAACGTTTAAAAATGAAATTCTATTCAACTAATTGATAAACCTAATTTATTAAGCAGCTTACTCCTTCACAAGTGTCAAGTAGCTGTCAAATTCTTAAAAAATATCTACCCTGAACCAGTTTAACATGGCTAAAGATACTTTCAAATTAACAACACATTCTATTATTGTGTCATTCTCAAGTGCCCTTAGAATCCTGATAAAAATATTAACATTTCTTTTGGTGAGAAGAAATAGTAGTTTACAAATAGGGTATTTGAAAGTTAGTTTTCATAAGATTCTCATTTAAGTGTTGATCATGATTAATTCACATGTGATATGCTGATCATAAGAAGCAGAAGCATATAACACATCTCAACAATTGCAGTGCTTTACCACCCCACCCCACTGGACTAGTGATCACATAAATATAAAATTTGCATTCTGATTGTCTCAGTTTTTGGTGCCATTTGATTCCATGTTCATTAGACTACAGACAAAACCATATAAAAGCAATGAAGTTGCATTTGTACTGTAGGGTGCACTAAAGATGCATCTTCTCATAAATTCATGTTTCTTTCTTGTGGTCTCTCTCTTTTTACCATATTGTGGCGAATCATCGTAGCACTTAATCCTGACCATGACAAAAGATTAAATAAGAACCAACAAATTGAAATACAGTCCATATTAGAGAGAGAGATTGATAGTAAGCCATTCTTTTGTTTGGGATAATAATGTTCAATATATTCTGGAAAGGCCTGCACTTCCGTTAAGAAATAAAGCTTTTAGTTCAAGAGTGCTTTTTTAGCTATCTTGTGACTTTTCTTTGGTGGCAAAGAACACTTTTAATTAGTTTTGGTTAGAGAAATTCTGCCTTCAGAACTGTAAGCATTGCAACGTTCTACTTAAATTAATGCAATGTGTTGTGGGTGGACTACCTCTGATTATGGGCTAACAGCATCTTCACAGGGCAGAAGGTGGAAGCAAGAACATTGAGAGAAACTAGGAATTACTATTATATTACACTTTTGTATTTCTCCAATCTCTTCTAGATCCATGTCAAAATCCTGATTCTAACCTAAAAATTTTAATACATCACAATTCACCTTCCTCATTTCTGATTTTAGCTATCCAGAGTGCAATTACATCAACATCACAAAATGAATAGTATTTGCACATCTTCAGGTCATTTAGATTTTCATTTGAACAGTAATTTCTGCCAACATTCTAGCAATATACATTATAAAATAATCAACCTATCAGCTCATATTTCTCTTCAAGTAAATAAGAAGTCCAGACTTGACAAATTTGGCATTTCTGTAAATATTAAGATATTTGAGTGAGTTATACAGGATAATTTTTTTCTGAATTTTGGTAGGAAAGGTCATGTTCATACAGCAAGGTCACTACAGTTTATAGCTTGGGAGTAAGGACCTTTTGGATTTCCAGTTGTTCACTAAGGTAGAACACAGGAAACATTGCCCAAGCTAAACAAAATATTATTTTGTGTTTTGCATTTCGTGCACGTATCTGTAACAAACCATTAAAAACTGGGTTATTTGTCCAACTTTTATAAAACTATTTTTACTTTTACATTCCAGGAAGATAACACAGTCTTTTGCAGAAGTGTATTGTGAATTCTTATAATAACATTTCATAATGTCTACTATATCTAAAATAAAAAGAAGTATTAAGAATTTGAAAACTGAGGAGTTCATGGGTTGTGATGTAATGATGTTAACCTGTGTGTACTGAATGTTGCTGTGCTTTCTTTTTCAGGCAGATTGACAAATGCAAAAATGTGCACTGTATGTGCATTACAGATAATGTTGTGATGCTGTAGAGACTGGTTGCCAAGTCCATAAATTATGTTGCTGTCTTTGTCTTTTGAGTTTTACAGGCAAACTGCCAAATGTAAAACCTGTGCACCGTTCATGTGCATTAGAAAGAAGTTGGGATGTGCATGAAATGAAAAGTGTATTTTTTTTCCCCACAAACCGAACAAACACATTCTGGCTCAGAGGTTTGCCCACACCATGCTTAATTCAAGTGCAACATACCAAACCAGAAATCCAATCCCTCAATTTTTCTGTACCATTTTCTCTTACGCTCCCTTAGCCTCACACCTCCATTGCCCCGTTTTATTGTCCTCATGCAAAATCTACACACAGGTCAAAAAGCCACAGATACAACACGGTAAAATAGATTGGCTACAGCTTGGCAAAGGAGTGAGACAAGGCTGTGTACTCTTTCACTGTTTTTCAACCTATATGTTGAATATATATTGAGAGAAGCTGGACTAGAAGAAGATGAGTGAGATTTTAAAACTGGAGGAAGAAACATCAATAACCGGTGCTATGTTAATGACACTACTGTATTCTTATAATTGAAAATGCAAATGAAAGTAATTATAGTCAAGAAGCACAGTAAAAACATGGTTCCAGCCTTAGAATTGACATGAAGATACTGAAGTGGTAAGTAGCTTCTGCCTCTTAGAATCAACTATCAAGAGTAAAGGAACCAGCAGTCAACATATATGCCACAGACTGGCACTTGGTAGGGTACACATGAAGGGCTTGGAAAAGATATTCAGACAATGTGACACATCTATACATTCAAAAATCAGAATTGTGCAAGCCATGGTTTTCCCTGTGACACTCTATGGAAGCAAAAGTTCGATTCGCAAGGTAAATAGACTCAATTACAGCAGCAATGGATACATCACTGGAAGACCTTAAGGACGAGGTTGGAGATGGATGTCCTGGAGAAAATCTATCTATCTGGTCACTAAGAGTTGATACCAACTTGATGGTACATAACCAATCAAATTTTGTTTGATAACAGGTTTACTCTGAAATACGTAAGACAATATCTATTCCCAAAATTTTAAGAGTTTATTAAACACTTCTGCAACTCTCTGCCTGGGAATTAATATTTTAGCTACAACTGATATATAAAAATATCTTGTCTTTAGCCTTCCTTAAGTAAACAGTGTATGATACCATTAAGAATGTAAGATCACATTGTTGCTAAAATTCCTTCCTCAGAATGTGGTATTATGTTATTCACACATCTCCTAGAGCAGAGTGAGTAACCTGTATCCTGCACTCAATCAGATTTTCTCTAACTAACAAAACTCAGAAATTGGTAATAGGAAAAGACAAAGGCAGATTGGCAGAAATTGGTAATAGGAAAAGACAAAGGCAGATTGGCAGAAATTGGAGGATCAAAGACAACTGGTGGATTAACCATCTCTTGAATAATAATAAAAGGTTTTAAGAACAGCCCTGCAGGCTCATGCTAAGATCCATCTTAGTCCAGCATTTTATTTCTCACAATATCCCACAGAATCCCATGAGATATTCACCAACCGGGTGTGGAAGCATACCTCTCTCCCACCGTTACTCCTTTGCAAGTAGTATTTATAAATATGCTGTTCCGAGCCTGCAGAAAACATTGAATTTCCAAGACTGAATATCCTTGACAAACTTGTCCTCCATGATTTTTTCCAGTCCCCTTTTAACGCCATCCAGTGGCCATCAGCACCATATAAAAGGCTAAGCACTGAAGTAATTAAAAATAGTTTTACAAATCTCTTCAATTTGGTCTTTCAAAGAGAATTATTAAATTATAAAAATGGGGAGGGGGAGATTATAATGTGGTATCCATAATCAGTAGCATACTGTTAGAATGGCTCCACAGAACCCTGAGCAAAACAGAAGAATTAGTTTGTCGACTGCCTTGCTGGGCCATTTATAATACTAAGGATTAAATAGCTATATCTTAATCAGGACATATATTTTCAGATAGAACATAGTTGAAAAGGTTCTTGGTGCCACTTTTAGCAGTGTTGTACAGTGTTCTATGGGGCTGGCTAGCACTGAGTCTTATTTGCCAGATTATGTACATAGACATTATTATTATAAGCCTGAATCAATCCACTACAGCAGGGTTTCTCAACTAGAGTTCTGTGAGAGGTCACTAGGGGTTCCCTGGGAAATCACGATTTATTTAAAAAAATATTTCAAATTTGGGCAACCTCACATTAAAGAGGTAAGTTTCATTCTTTCTTTTTAATTTAAGAACACTGTTAGTGTGTGTGTGTGTGTGTGTGTGTGTGTGTGTGTGTGTAGGCCTACCCATGAAATGAATTTTGTAACTTCTGGCCTATGTTTGAGCCTGAATGTGCGGGGGTTCCCCGAGGCCTGAAAAATATTTCAAGGGTTCCTCCAGAGTCAAAAGGTTGAGAAAGGCTGCACTACGGGATGAAGGTCTCTTCATTGAAGGCTGTAGACTACAACCTACCACACTGGTCCAGTTTGGATTGGTAAATAGATGTTTCTGGACTCGCTTTCTGTCTCCCAGCCAGCTTCTGTACCTAAGGGTGGAATAGGACTCTACACCACACTGGCTCTTGTACGTACACATATACCTAATTTACCCATGTTCATATGAATGAATATATAACATGTGCATGCAGAATTTTATACACACACACATACACACTTGCAGATATATAATTCTTGTACGCGTATTACACATAACACAATTATGCATTGTAGAATGAAATTAGGCTTCAGGGGCTAGAATAACGCTTATGGGAGTTTCAGGTTACTGAGAACTGGTGCTTCACAGGCCAGCTGAGCTCTAAAGATTTGGCTCAGTAACATAAGAACAAATTGTAACAATCTCTGTGTCTGTTTTCACTATATTGTAAAAAAAAAAATTGGAAAACTTTCAAACTGAATACAAACTGTTGCTTCTTCTTTTTTGTTTGCCCTTTGCAAACAAATATGCAGTTATCCCTGTTGTGGCTTGTGTTTGTGTTTGTGCATGTGTGTGTGTGTGCGTGTGTGCAATTTTTACCTGTAAATCTTTAGGCTTTTTTTTTCAAAATACCCAAATAAAAAGGACAATCCTGAACAATAACCCTGCAGTTCAAGAACAATTAAAGTAGACCCCTGTGAATTTTCTATTTACAACTTTAATCTGTCATGAAATATAACGTATATTGATTTACTGGCTTACTTTCTTGTTTCCATGTTCTTAAGCACACTGAAAACAAATAGACTTTTCCCGAACTCTGTAGTGCAATCCTTAACATCTGCAGTGAAGTCAAGACTGAAATAGTTCTCTCTCTTTTCAGACCAGCTGAGAAGGGAAACAAAAGGAACACCCTTTGGGAATTGTCGGCTAACGTCAGTAAGGGTAAAGGGATCATTAGCAGTTGAAATGATATGTTACCACATGGGAGACAGCAGTGATCCAACATGGAGCAGATTTACGTCAAGGGAACTATTTCATTCTCTCTGAAGGAACCCTACTGTAACTACAACATACATACATTTGTACTAAAGTCACATTTTATTTATTGTACTCTAGGGACTGAAAGCATTGCACTGAGAAGAACTTCAAGTGTCCTCAAGACAAATGTGAACATTAGAAAACTTACAAAAACATATTTCTTTCTCTTTTCTAGGAATCTGTTGGTAGTCATATTCTTTCTTCTAATGAAGGTTTATACTATATAAAAAACAGTGGAAAACTCAGAAGACTGCAAGTCATCCAGTACCCTATAAAATTTCATAATGAGGCAGACTGTCTACATGATAAACGCCTTGTCTGGAAGTTCCTAAAAACTCCTGTTACTCAAGCAACACAACATAAACCACTTTTCATGCAGTCTAAAAAAGAAAAATGAAAGCACAGAAGAGGAATGAATTCTGCCTGCTGCACATCCCCCATCTTGTACCATTCATCAAGACTGTATGCACAGTCTATGACATACCTGTATGAACAGGCTCAGAGCCTATGATGAAAACACTGCAAAAAAGTAGTGTTTCCATAGAGCGAGCATATGGTGGTTGAAAGAACAATACTTACATCCAGCAACACTGTCACCTAAATGCAAGTCAGGCAAATGCAGTGAACGAGTTGAAACAGTTGTGGAATGTGGTGATGCCAGCATAAGGGCCAATAAAGTGGCATTCATTCTGATACAACTGTTGGTGGAGAATCTCCTTGAGGCAAGAATGGCAGAGGAGCCCTTCCAAATATTGCTGAACTACAACTTCCGTGATTATGCCTCACAGGCCATGGTAGATAGGGTTAATGTGAATTGGAATGTAACTACTTTTGGAGGGACATTCATTGCTTATACCTGCCCTAAAAGACTAGATTTGCTCTTTGGGGGTCCTATAAAAATGTATACTGTGTAGTATGGAGTTTCACCAGCTGGTACATCACAGTTATGCAGTGGATAAAGAGCTGGATGGATACCTAGAAGGTATTTATAGGCTACACCTATTCCCTGCATACACTCTTACGTGCATGCATACCTATGGGAAAATACTTGTTGAGGGGGAGGAAAGATAAGGATGGATCTATTAAGGCCTGTGATATTTTTCTATTAACCCAATATTTTTAGGACTGGTAAAACAAATAACTCTCATCATTGCTTGGACTATAAAGGAAAATGTGACTTTCATGCTCATTTTTGTTCCAGCACTTCTCAAGTTGGCTAGTCTTTAAGTATTTCTTCTTGGTTGACAGACAGGACTTTCACCTTTAACACCACAAGAGGAGGAATTTCTTCTTAATCCTTGTTGAGTTCAGAATTTAGAAGAAAGCCTTTCAACTCTTAACAATTTTTAAAAATTAGAGTATTCAAGAAAAGCTTCAGTATTGAAATACCAAGGCTGAATGCTGATATATTCAGATTCCAATAAATAGAAGCACCAAAGGCTGTTGCTTCCTATTCCTATTCCTATGTCTGATTTCTAGGGGTTCATTTTCTTTTCTCATTCTTTTAAAATATGAGTAAAAAAAAATGTTTTACACCAGAACCCTTGAGAATAGACATTTAGACCATGTTCATCTTTTTCTCTCTCAAGTGACTCTGAATAACACAATCATTATTTGGGGATATAAGAGAGTATTTCAGTTTCAATAAGGAATTCTGTTCTTATGCATTACATACTGTATAATGTTTTAGAAACATATTGACCAATTACCACATCACCAAAACCCAATGTACTGATACAATAATGTCTAATGATTGGACAAATTGTTTTTGTATTCTTATCAAGACTCCTTCAAATATAAACATTATAAATAAACAAACAAACAAACAAACAAATGTTGTTTCAGTATACTATTGACTACTTCAATCCAAGGGCAAGTCCTTCTAACTTCAACAGCAGAAAACCTTTCATGGTGAACAGTAATGTTCTTCAGTATGAAATAAAACTGGGAGTGATAAGCCAGATAAATACAATTTCTTATCCAGTTAGGCATGATAAATGTTTTGAAACTGGAGCCAAGAAGGCTTTCGATCAAGGTTTTCAATTTTTAGAATTTCTGAACTTAAAAAAATTGGAATACGTGGCTCTGATATCTATGTAGTGCATATATTTTCTTCTTTGGGTAAGAGAGAATCAAGAGTCCACTGGAGTTGGACAGCTAACAGATTTGAATAAGTAAAAATAAATAAATAAATAATAAAGCACAAAGAAGACAGGAGATGTTAGATATTAGGAGCAAGTAAATGTTGGGAATAAATGTAGGAGATCCACAAAATCCATTTGATTTATTTTATTACATACCGGAATGGCAGTAAAGACTTGTATTTACACTTTGAGGCATTTCTGCTGATGGATTTTTATTTATTTTTAAAATTGAACAAAAGTTCAGCTTTTGAAATCACATTTAATCAGTGACAATAATCTCTTATATATGACCACTTGCAGATCCTACATAGGAATAACTGTACAGGGTAGCCTACTTTTCTACGTAGCTATGCATATTGTCTGAAAAGAGGGAAAATGGCCTACCACTTTACGAGCTTGGTTCATCTGCTCAGAAAAAAAAATCCCATTCTTTTATGAGGAATAATACACATTTGGAAACTATTCTGCACAAATGGATGGAGACCAGACATGAGTTGGAAAAACCTAGAGTAGAAATAGGCTACCCTGAGGTTTCAGATGAAGCCCTCAGTAGCTAAAAATTGGTAGCATGGCTGCCTATCATTCTCATATGGAACAGCACATAAACCAATTCTAAATTAGGTTTAACCTAGTTAAAAATTGTTTCTTTCTTCCAATTTCTTCCCTAAAAAAGTAGAAGGGGGATCCTTGACCCTGCACATGAGAATAAGACAGCCTTACCCACTGAGGCCTTCATTTACTCTTCCAAAGTCTATTAAAGGCAGCCCCCAACCAGCAAAAAATTGTCCACCCTATTCTAGAACCTTGATTTGTTCCCTTATTGGCTATGGCTGCCTATTCTGAATCCAAGATGCTTTTAAGAAGGAAGACAAAATGATGGAAGATGAGGAAAATAATGACAGGAGGCAAGAGGATTCTGTGACTGTCTTACAGGTATCTCTACAATGACTTTTGATAGAACACACAGTGTAATGGTACACAAATAGCTATGATTTAATTCTGTAAATTAAGCAAGATTTCTTTACAGTCCCAATCCTGAAAGCAGAAAGTGTCTGAAAGAGGAATTTGGAATCCAGACTAATTACTCTTGTTAGGCGACCATCATGTCTAAAACACATTCAGCAAAAACACTGAATTTTTCTTCATACCTTTATAGTGGAAAGGAACTCTCAGATCAAAAGTGAAGCAGTGATCTCTGAGGCAGACAAGATAACCTTGAATATTTCTACACCTAAGGTAATTGTTACGTGGACAAGGAATTTTCACAAATGTCATACTTGGGGGGTAGAGAAACCTTCTGCACTTGGAGCATTTGTTGAAACTGCTATTGAAAGATCAGCACATACTGACAACCTATTGCCACCCTATGGTGAAAAACTATGCAACCATTGATTTCTCATGCAATAGTTGAGTTTCTTCCAGGTTTAAAAGAGTTCCCATTAAATGACTATTAAATACTTAGAGGAGAGTTCACTATAAACTCAGCAGCTCTCAGATTATAGTAAGGACAGAAAGAGAGTCTTGGGCATGCAGCAAAACTACCTTACAGTAATTTAGCAACTGTGCAAGGCACTGTCCTTGAAGTAATTTGTCTTATAGCCATTGACCAAATACTGCCTAAGATGTGCAAGATGGGTGAAAGTTTGCATTTTGAAAGAAATTAGAATGAATATTTGCGTTATTCTTCTTGTGCCTTTTCTTAATCAAGGATGGAGAGAAATATGTTGATGTATGGATGATATAAATACGTATGGTCAGTTTTCTTCCAGTGGAAATACCTTTTCTGTCTAACTTTCCCACAAATTTTAACTTAGATTCAGCAAAAAAGGGAATACCACAATAAACTTCCAGGAAAAGTTGCTTGCTATAGCTAGAAACTCTAAAACTCTTAAACTTTTTGAAACAACCTCACACACACACACACACACACACACACACAAACATGGGGACAATCACATCTCTATCAAAGACAGTCCCTGAAATATTCATTATGAAGATCAAAATACAACAGCCTAGGTATTTGCAACAAATCCTCTCCTAAGAGATGCAGCACACAACTAGACTTGCCACAGTGAAATATAGTAGGAAACTATGAGTCAGACAAAAATCAATTGCTCAAATTACTTATTCTCTGCCAAAATTATCAGTTCTCTTGCTAAAGGGAAGGGGGTTGTTAAGAGTAGCAAATGCTTCCTAATTCCAATGCTAAGGCTTTAGAAATTTACTTCCAATGATGTCCAACTTCTCCCTTTATGAATAACTTCCTGATTTGAGACCAAGCCATTCTAAGGAGAAATAGGATTTATTTTAATTGATTTTTTGGTAGCTTTATAAACATCCTTATCTCTTCTGTCAGACATGTCTCTGGTCTAGTGTAGGAATTCTTTAGCTTGTGAATAGACCCCTATTTCTTAATAGACTAATCAATAGAAATACTTATCATTATGTGTTGGATAAAGTTCTGAAAGCAGATGACTGTAAATAAATTAAAAAACAAGTGAAATATAAAATAATGTATTAAAAATTAAAATAAGAAAGCACTCAAAATAAAAGCAACTCCTCACAAAGGTTTTAAAAACTGAAGGTGTTTGAAAGTTACAAAAGTTATTTAAAAGACCTTGGTGAATAGAAAACTGTTCAGCTCATGTAGAAAAGACCACAGAGAAAAGAACGAGAAAAATATTGTACAATCTGGTTGAGATTATGTTTCCATATAAATCCTCCTATAAAAATAATCTTTTTTTAAAAAAATAGAGGTTTATGGAAAGAATTTCAACCTTTTACTCAGGATGGAAAACCTCTGAGGCCCAAAGCATTTTTATGTCAGTGAATTCTAACAGGTATCTTAAACATCAGAATAACGAAGTTAATTCTGCTTATATTCCAGTGGTAAGCAGGCAGCTCCTTCTTCCAATTTTTAATTTTTAATTCATCCATAGTACTGTTTGCATATTCTTAATAAGCCTTAGTACCACTGTTTCATCCTGCCTGCATGCTAGCCATAAACCTTACAAAAGAAAAGGGAACTGCTTAGTCGAAAAAAGAAATACAGAGTGTGGAGTCTTTCTTATACATGCTTTCTCTGCTTATCTGAGACACTGCGGGAAAAATCTGGCTGGAATAATATAAATAATATTTTTTTAAGTTAGAATGGATAGAAAACTGGGGGGGAAAAATCACAGAATACTGTTGCCATTATTTACTAATTTAATACTATTCCTAAATCTCCCCCATGACCCCCAGAAAGATATGAGCCAATGAATTAGGGGCAGAGTGCTGGCATCCAGTAACAAAGGAGGGGGGCTGCTGTATCTTGCTTCCTAGGCAGGCTGTGATGAACTGCTGAAGAGCAGGGGATAGGAATGAGCAGCCAGCAAGATCACATTTCCTCACTTGCCTCAAAGCAGAGAGGAGGTGGCGAATCATGGTTAATGTGTTGGACTGGACCAGGAGACCCAGGTTTGTGTTTACTCACAGCCATAAAAACTTGCTGGGGGGAAAAATGAAAAATGCTATGTATATTGCCTCCAGCTCTCGAATATGGGGAGAGACAGACAGACAGACAGACAGACATAGGAAAAAGGGAAACAGTGCTCACTAGACACTTTTGATTTGATATAACCATTTGTGTGCATTATATGGAAAAGAGAGAAAGATCTTCCTCAGGGTTTGGGGCCATCTTCCTCAGGGACTGATGCATAATCATGCATGGTTTGAGAACCTACTTGGAAAGGTGGCCTTCTCTCTTATGAATGAAATAAGCTACTGAATCAAACTCAGATGGAATCACAGCAACAAATAATGAGCCTTGCCAAAAAGTCGATTGCTTTCTATCTAGGAAGAAGATCTGGCTTGGCCTAAGATTTGAAGGGAAGCCTTTTTCTCTCAATGTTATTATTGTTGAAAGTTTATCAAAAGACAGTATTTCCCACAACTACTTCCTTACCCAGTAACCACTGGAGAAACAGAATTCTTCTAACTCATTAAATATGATATGTAAGCAAACTATTGTATACATCACAGGCTGAATTTTAAGGCTTTCGTTAATTAAAATGGAATGTTGACCAATCAGCATGCTGAAAGAGCCACAGTGCATTTAGGAGACACAAAGGAAGCAAAGACCGTCAGACTTCTGAGTAACTTGCATGTCATGCTCATTTCATTTCATCTAGGTCCTTCCACTACTCCATTGGATTAACTGGGGAGCAATCCATAATTCAGAGATGTACCACAGAGCCTATAGGCCTCGTTCACTTCATTTTTTAAAAAATGCAAAACTGACACTACAGTGTAAAAAGTATCAATGTGTACCTTGAGGGACAGGGAAACTCTTAGTTTGGGTTGAATTTTAATTCAGCCAGATCCAATTTCTACATTTGGAACCTATATGAACTAAAATGCAAAGTGTACACTTTTCCATACTCTGCATTTCCAGTTACAAAAAATGTGTATGAAAATTCATATCATTGTAAATACTTAGAAAAAAGCACATTACAGAGAACTAATAGATATCTGCATAAAAAGCCAATACAATTTCATGAATAATTTTTAAAATTACAATTTCACACCAAAATGGGTTAAAGCAAACTTAAGACGGGAAAAATGAGAAACTGGTGAAATTGATTTAAGCAAATTTGCCTATCCTTCCTCACATTCTGTGCCTATTGTTATTATTAATGTATGTATTACCTTGTCTTGCCAATATAGTGGAAGAATGAAGTCTTGGGGTCTACTATGTCAAAACAGGAGAAAATTATACTTTTAAAAGACCTTTTTTTTCTTTTAGAAAAAAATCCCTTTCTTTTATAGAAAATTCAGTTGTCTTTATTTTATTTATTTATTTGTTTATCATATTTTTTATCATCACCCATCTCCACCACAGGGGGGGCAGCATTCCTCTTCCAAACGGAGGTCCTAACTTTTTAGATGAACTTGTATCAAAATTTCTCTTTACACTGTTAATTAATAAACACTGAAGCCTTTGCCAATAAAAAGTAAATGTATAATGAATTTATTCTCATAATGAAAAATGGGATAATAAAATAATTGATACTGCTATATTTAAAATGCTATATTTAAAATGCTATTTCTTGTGGTACAAGAAGGCCTGGCAAACTATTATTCTGATGGCAGGTGAAAACAACTAGGTATTTAAAACAATTTGAAATATTAAGGACAATATGATTTACATGTTTGTTTAGCACAAAGAATAGTCTGAATCCCGAGATTACATATGGCCCCTGAAAGCCCTAGAGACTGATAAATATTGTTATTGAAATTGACACTGATATTTACTGAACACAGTTTAGAGAATAATCATGCTAACTATATTTAATATTAATTAATTGTGTGCAAATTAAATTAAAACAAATTTAGCTTTAGCCTGAACCTGCACCCTCAAAAGACAAGGGCAAACTAGTTTTGTACTAGTTTAGCAGGAAAAGGAAAGCAATAGCAAGCTTCAGAGAACAAGGGAGGGCTGCTGCAGCTCCTGGAAACCAGTAAGTGTATTTGCAATATAGAGAAAATGTGTGGTCCCACTGACATCTATAATGAACTAGACAACCCTGTGACCGTTGGGTCATCCCTTGAAAGAAAGGTAGTGTGGTCTGATGTAACCAGAATGAACATTAAATTTTAGGCTGACCATATTTCTCTTACCCCAATACTGGGCAGTCCTGTGATCTAAGAAGAATATATATCATAAATAGAAAAATAATTGTAGTGGCAAATGAACTTCAATAGCAAGTCAATATTTACTCACCCAAACAGATAAAGAGAATGACCACGGGTGGGCAAAGGAGCAGTGGGAGCAGGAGCGAGCTCCAACTTCCTGCCAGCTTCCCCATTGACTTTCCTTGTGGGAAGCTGGCAGGGAGCATCAGAAATCATGATCACGTGAACATGGGGACACTGCAATGGCCACAACTTTGCAAATAAAACTGGTCTGAACATCGTGGAAATTTCAATTCCACAGGAGTAAAGGGTCCCAGGTTTTTTACACATTCTTTAAGTCAATGGATTTTAGATACCTTGATTCAAAAATTGTTGCAGTATAATACACCGTTTGGGCTAACTTGAGGGTACAGATAGACAAACAAATAAATGCAATGAGAGTTTTAGTAGTATATAGAAGAATGATGAAGGCAACATGCTTTCAGGACAGCGTTACTTCTTATTTATCTGTACATTTACAGAACTAAGAATATAAATATATTCTAAGCGCAGTCCAATCATAAACAAACATTTGTTCAGAGGTTCTCAAAGTTATTAAGATCTTACCTTCCTCTATATTGTGTTTCCTTTTTAGCCATTTTTCCACTGTTTCAGCACTGACACTCTCTGATACAAATTCATCCAGTACCTGGGGGTGAAGAGAAAGATAGGCCTTCACTTTTTCATCTGTCAAACCTGCAAAAGAGAACATTATTGTTTACCATATATTATTATTGTACAGTATGTTAAATTAGAAACAGACACGATGAAACATTGCGCTCAAAAGTCACCTGTTACTGATTTCTGACATAATGGGTATCCAAATAAATTTCAGATATAGATATGGAAAGGGAAGTAACAGAAAAATCAAAGAAAACTAAGTATAAGAGTGCCAGATGTTCATCCCCACTCATTTCACAACCTATACATATTGTTATCTGTTCATACAGATTGAAGACATCATAAAAGCCACAGGCAGGTTGAAAGCACTTCTGATTCTCAGAAGCAACTAAAGCTGAGAAAAGAAGAATCTGCAATCACAACAGGATATCGTGCAGTGGCAGCACACAGAGGGATGAACTGGGGCTTTGATAGTCAGCAATATGCACAGTAGTCACAGGGATCATTCTGCCCTTAAGAAAAGCAGGGCAAAAATGTCCCCACTAACAAGTAAAACCCAAGACAGTAAAATAAACAGAAAACATTTATTAGAGGAATAAGTTTTAAAAGAAAGCTAGTTTGGCTTAGTGCTTATGGTATCAGGCTAGAAACCTGGAGACTGTGAGTTCTAGTCCTGTCTTGGGCACAAAGCCAGCTGGGTGACCTTGGGCCAGTCACTTTCTCTCAGCCCTAGGAAGGAGGCAATGGCAAACCACTTCTGAAAAAACTTGCAAAGAAAAGTGCAGGGACTTGTCCAGGCAGTCTCCAAGAATTGGACATGATGGAATGGATTTTAAAAAAAAGTTTTAGAAGAAAAAATATGGGTATGATTTGTACTTTATCACAAAACTGCAACTATTGTATTGAAAAAGAAAGAATTATAGAGCTAATTCCTTCAGTGATGAAGGATAATAAAAGCAGTAATACAAGAGTGATAACATAAAGACAAACTCCAGTTTTTACAAAATAAACAAAACAAAATTTTAATTTTAAAAGTGCCAAGTTCCACTGGAGTATTTCCAGATTCAATCAGTGGGGCAATATCATAATTAGTGGTTCCACAAAGCTGGAAAATGATATTCCACCAGAATTGGCCAAATTGCAGCTTAAGATTCATTAATAATAATAAAAATAACAGTAATAATAATAATATATTAAAGTTGTATGCCGCCCAACTCCCAGCAACGCTGGATGGTTCTTGATCCTGAATGGTTTAAATGTCATTTTTTTGCAGTTCAAAAATGGAAAGAGGTCAACAACAACATTCAGCAGCTGTTGTATTCTGCAAACATAAGGGTTTGCTATATTCTTCTTCATCATGGCTGGTTCTGCTTCTCTGGACTAAATAAATAAATATATGATCCTCTCAAGTCAAGCTCAACTCCTGGCTATGATATGGACATGTCCATATCAGTGTTTTGTTTTGGGGGGGTTTTGGGTCAACAATAAAAACGCTATTTGCCAGTGCCTTTTTCTGAGATGCTTTATGACCTCCCAGTCTAGTCTACAGATTTCCTGGTGGTCTCCTGTATAAATACTAACTGGGTTGATCCTGCTTAGCTTCACTGACATCAGCCCAGGCAGCTAAGTGCTGCCACCTTGTGTGACATCTTCCATAGGAAACAGCTCCTGACAGATTTCAGAACATCAGACAAGAGACTCACATGTAATTTCAAAAACTTCCCAAAGCTTATCTGCTTTTTCTCTGTATGCCAAGACTGATCCTTGCCCATTCATACATGAAATGAATTCCATCTTCAACAATAAGTCCCAGTTTATAACTTCAAAAATACAGTTAAATCTAAGGAAAAGTCACAAGGAAGAAGAAAATGGAACTACGATAATGCACAGACTCTAACGACAACCAAACGACGAGCTGTAGCCTGAGTGCACAAGAAAAAAAGCAGAATTTATATACGAAGATTTGTACTGCAAAAATCAGAGAGGATAACTAGGAAACAAATCAGTTTTGTCGAGTAACAAGGTAGGACATTGAACACATAACTGAACATCTCCTTTAAACAGCGATAGTACTGGCATTTTTGTTCTCCTCTTGGTAAAAAGGAAAAAAAAAATCAGAAGGAGATAATACCCTGGCATTCTGCAGGATAAAGGTGATTTCTTATAAGGAATAATTTGTCTTTCAGCAAAGTGTTGGCCCCCCTCCTAAAACTGCAAAAACTATCCCATTTGCTTAATATTGCAAACTAATTTGTGTCTACCCAAGACTAAAAGTTGCTAGAATATTTATGTATATGTCTGCACTGTGTATATTATGAAAATAAAGCCTATCACTTTAAAACAGTAAAGAAACCAGTAACAAATAAAGGCTGCCCTGTGCGAATACTAATTTGACCAAATAGACAAATAAGTTAAAAGCAATAATTATACCCTGAGAGATGTTACAGACTTAAGCAGAAAATATTTAACATATGTGATAGAATTTCATGTTTTATGATAGTGTCTCTCTTACCCTTACTTATATCCCACTGATGTCCATGTACTTGGTTATTCATAATAATACAGGATCACAATCACTAAGATTAAATCAAGTATTATTATCAAAACACTCTAACTACAAAGCAGCAGCTTGCATTTCTCTTAAAACTTTATGAGCTTTGATATGCAATATTTTTCTTATTTTATTTCATCACAAAAATATTCCTACCTTTGTTACTGGTACGATACAAATATTTTTCAAAGATGTATCGGAAACTAGTGCAGCAAATTGTCTAGAGGGAGTAAGTTACATGTTTTTACAAACAAAACACACTCTGAATATAAAAGTGTTAATTAGTTCAGCTGGGGACAGAGTTAACTGCAATGATACCTTACCTGCAGTAATGCCTTAACTACTGCTTCTCAATGAGAGTCTATGGAAGATAAACATTTTTTTTACAAGAGCAGTGTGAGCAGTGTTCATTTCCATCATCACTGTGTATCCGAACTATCTGCAGGATTACATATATATTAAATATCCTCCAGCAATCAAATAAATTGGACCAGTTTGCTTAGCCTCATAGGGTATATAATCTTACTTAAAGCTACCAAGCTAATGAACAATGATGAGATTTGAATCAGGAACTTCCCATCTCACAGACTCAGTTTATATTTCATACTATGAGAGATGACGTGTGTGTGTGTGCAATTTTTATATACAGTAAAATTTCATCATTTTGGAACTTGAATTTTAATTCAGTTTTGAGAGCACTGTTCTCAAGCAAGGAATGCAGAGTTTGGAAATGAATGTAAAGTGAAAAAAATGCAAAAAATGTTACTTCAAATTTAGGTCTTCCAACACTGCCTGGCTTGGTAATTTTGTAAATGGAACTGGCAAATACTGTAAATAAATAATTAAATAACATAAATAACTGACTTGTTTATGTGAGAATTTGCAGTCCTATAGGGGTACCCTTACTCACATGCATTGAAAAGCATACAAAACTGCATATAAAGAATGCCCTCCTTTATCCACAGAATTTCAGTGCCCCCAGTTTAAAAGATTTGCTTAGGACAGTGGAGTAACACAGCCTCTTCTGCTACAAAACAATGAGCTACTAATGACCACCTACCCCCATCACTATCTGTAGAACCAATTAGATATAGCAGAGAGGAACTGCTGCAAATCCCATTCTTTGGGGAGGTTCAAGGGGCTGAGGAAAGGTGGTGCTGCTTCTCAATAACAGTGACAAAGTTGCTCTGCAGCCTCCCTGCAGAGATTGGACTGACTCCCTGTTTGTTGGTCTTTTGGAAGTTTTTGAACACAAAATGTTTCTGAGCTTTCCATTTCTGCCCAAAAACACCTTTGTGGCTCTCAGCACAAGAAGCATTGTATATACGAAAAATAATAGGTGAACACAAATGGCTAACTTATCGTGAGATACTAGAATTTTGTCCAGGGAAATGTAAAATAAAATCAAGAGAAGAACTGGTGGCAGAGGGATATAGTTGTCAATGGTTTTCTTATTTACAATTATTAGAAAGATTTAAAGTAGACAAAAGAATTTATGGTTTTGAACACTGTAAGACTTGAGTTTGAAACAGAATTGTGTACAAATGATGAACAAGTAATTGCTAAAATGAATAAACTTTTATTGAAATTTGAAACAGAAGAAGAACAAGTGAAAGATTGATGATAAAGTGGGCTAAAATTTTGGTTATAATATACAGATGGAACAATGGGAAGATATGTGGTTGAAAGGACTGAAACTTACACTATGTTATAATCTTACAGAGAATTTTTATGGAATGATGTAATGTTGGTATATGTCACCAGAGAAATTGTCTAGAATGTATAAAGGTACTTCAAATTTATGTTGGAAATGTGAACAAGAAGGGATATTTTATCATGTTTGGTGGATGTGTAAAAAAGCTAGAAAATTCTGGATTCAAATACACACACTGATTTAGAGACCACAGATTTTTCTTTTGGGATTGATGAACAAACAGTGGGGAAAAATCATGGAATTTTGTTTTTGTACATGCTAACTGCAGCGAAATTATTGTATGCAGATGGAAAGACTTGGCATTATCCCAATGGAGGAATGGTTGGTGAAAATGATGGAATTTGCTGAGATGGCCAAACTGACTTCTTTGATCAGAGAAAAGACAATATCTACATTTACTGTTGACTGGAAACCCTTTATGGACTTTTTGCATAAAACAGAAAAAA
Organism: Candoia aspera; assembly: GCF_035149785.1. Classification (NCBI taxonomy): domain Eukaryota; kingdom Metazoa; phylum Chordata; class Lepidosauria; order Squamata; family Candoiidae; genus Candoia; species Candoia aspera. The sequence goes on along the minus strand of NC_086153.1, from coordinate 78,047,981 downwards.
ATGAATTTATGATTTATTTATTTTATTTTATTTATTTATCAAATTTGTCACCGCCCATCTCCTCCAAACGGAGGGACTCTGGGCAGTTTACAGCATAAAACAATAACTATACAATAAAATTCCAGTATAAAATAGACTAAAACAGTTTTAAAACTACCAAATATAATAAAATCCCGATGGCTATGGTCTCATTCAGTCCTTGCGTGGGAGGGGCACTTCAAGGCACTAGCCAACCCCAAGTATGATTATTCTCCTCCTTGCCCCAAGCCCGATGGCAGAGCCAGGTCTTCAATTCCCTCCGGAAGGCTAGAGCAATGGGGCTAATCACACCTCCAGGGTAAGATGTTCCAGAGGGTGGGCGCCACTGCAGAGAAGGCCCGCCTCCTGGACCCCGCCAGATCGAATTCTCTTGCAGACGGGGTCTGCAGCATGCCCTCTCTGCCTGACCGGGTGGGACAGGCTGATGAAGCAGGGAAAAGGTGGTCCCTTAGGTAACCCAGTCCCATGCCATGTAGGGCTTTAAAGGTGATAACCAAGACCTTGAATTGGACCCGGAAGCAAACTGGTATCCAGTGCAGCTCGCAAAGCAAAGGTGTTATATGCGCCCTTCTAGGGGCACCAAAACTAGCCCGTGCAGCCGCATTCTGGACCAGCTGAAGCTTCCAGATACTCTTCAAGGGTAGCCCCATATAGAGCGCATTGCAATAGTCTATATGGGAGATAGCAAGGGCATGAGTGACTGTCTGAAGGGCCTCCCGATCCAGGAAAGGGCATAACTGGTGCACAACACGCAGCTGTGCAAAGGCCCTTCTGGCCACGGCTGCCACCTGCTCTTTGAGCAGGAGCCGTGAGTCCACGAGGACCCCCAAGTTACACACCGGGTCTGTCTGGGGCAGTGCAATCCCATCCAGAACCAAAGGTGACAAAGTCCTGGATACGGCAGAGCCCTTAACCCACAGCCACTCCTTTATGGTTTTGATGATTAGACAGGATAGATTATAGAAAGAAGAGAGTTATGATGTAACCATAGAGAAAGAGGTAAATTTATGATTGTACTTATAGCTGCTGTAAAGAAGATGGGAAGCTACTTCTTTGTATCTTTTTTCTTTCTTTTCTATTTTTCTTTTTTTTTCTTTTCTTGCACTTTTAGCTTTCTCTTTGATTTCTTTTTCTCGTTTTCCTTATTTTATATTAGTATGAATTAGTTTTTCTCTTCCTTTTAAAAAATCTTTTATAAAAATTATATTTTTTTTAAAAAAAAGAGGCTCCTAAAAGGAGAAAGGAAATTAACCACTCAGAAGGGCTCCTCCATGCTGCTGGCTGGAGACTCAGCACCAGGCTTATTAAAGAGAATTGGTCTGGTGGGATCCTGCCTGGAGTTCTCAGGGGAGCCTGCTCCTTGAACCCAGAACCATTTGTACTGTTCTGTAAAGGGATACCCTTCCATGCTGGCCTCTCCACTCTGACTATTGCACTTACTGTACTTGCTGCCACAAGCAGTGTGTGGGAGACAGGGTTGTACAGGCTGCTTCAAAAGTGCAGGTGAGGACCATGAGTTCAGACCCATGGAGACTGTACATGTGGCTATGCAGAGAGGAGCCCAGAGAAACCAGAAGAGGCCACAGCACAACAGCAGAGGGCCTGCTTGGCATGTTGAAGCATTTAGCTCTAAGCAGAAATTGGTCTAATAAGAAACTATTAGGTTACTGACTGGCCTGATAACTGTAAATAGATATGTAAAGAATGACTTTGCATGATCAGACAACAAAAGGGATCAATGTTTTTTAATGAGGGAAAAACTATCCGGTTTTTTGGAATTTATTGTAGTAGAGGTCAAGACACAACACAGAGATACCTTCAAGCAGTTCTGAATTTAGGTAGAGGCCAGCAGCGATGGAGCCACAATATTGGCTGGCTGGTTGATTGATTGATTGATTTACAGGACCTAAAACCCATTCTATTCCCAAAGGACACTGGGAGGCAACGTAAAACAAAAATAAAAGAACGTAATAAATAGCTAAATCCAGAACAGTACCAAAAACAAAAAATAACCACAGAAAGTGAAGATAAAAGCCAAGATACGTGTCCATAGTCAGTCAGCTGGGACAAAACATGCTTTGAAATAAAACTGTTGTCCTGCTGATGGAATTGCAACAAGATAGAGACTGCACGCATTTCTTGGGGGAGACATTGCATATGGTGGGAGCTATTACAAGGAAGGCCTGCCATCTCACACACATCCACAGACCTCACAAGGAGAATAATTCTGTATTGGTGGGACTGTCCTGCCAATCTTTTTGTGGCAGTTAGTACCAGCTGCAACTTCTGGGCTGCCCCACAAACAGCACATTGCAATAGTCCAAATGAGTGGTGAAGGAGGCATGAATCACCTGATCCAGGTGGGGTCATGACTGGTGCACTAGCTGGAGCTGGCCAAAGAACCCTCCAGCCACAGCTTCTGCCTGTTCTTTAAGCCCTGGTGGATCCTCAGATCACAACCACTTCCTTTGGGAGGAGTATGACTCTATCCAGAGTAACTAATGGAACTGATGTTACTTATTGCCCAAATGTCTATTGATCACTAGTAGCTCTTTCGTGGTAAGATATAACCTAAGCTTGTTTCACCCAACCCAGATCCTCACAGCCTCCATATACTGTAGTGTGTGATCTAATGATATACAGAACTGGTAATAGCACCATTTATGGAAAGAATTTCTTTGCTCTTAAGTGATTGTGTGAATGTTCATAATAAACAAGTGTTATGAGAGAGAGAGAGAGAGAGCACTTTCCACTGATGCTGCCATCTTTATTGTTATTTATTCTACTTGTACTTTGGGTTCTTTGTTTTTACTTTTATTTTTGTCGTCTTTATATTCCTATGGGGGATGTTTTAATCTGTATCCGTATTATTTATCTGTTTATTAAACGTATTTCTGTCACCACTATCAAAGGAGACTCACAGAAGCTTACATAGGAGTCTCCCTTGATTGTGCTGACAAAGAAATATGTTTAATAAATAAATAACTGTGAAAGGAAAAAAACACATAAGGTAGCCTGACAAGACATGTACAAATAAAGGGAGGCCTTGAATTTCAGTAACTGTGTGCTTCCTTGCACCTCTTAAGCTTCTCAGAAAAAGAAACACATACTATCAGTAGAAAACTTCACTTCTATAAAAACATAGCAGCAGGTCCCATAAAATCTTAACTCTGTAGCCTATAAAAGCAGTATGAACAAATCTATACCATTTCTTGTATCTGCAAAATTATGGAAATGACAAGAATTTATGTAAGGCAGGAAAGCCTCTTCTCCGTAAACACTGGAAAAAAATTTTATTATTTTATTTTTCCCTCCTCTCTCTGACATTAGCGTGGCACATCTCCAACTCCCGATGTCATAAGCTCACACATTTTCCCACTCCTACTGCGACATCTGAATATAGGAGGTTAGCACAAGGATATACGCATAATGCTGTCACTGTAGGCATGGTACATTCCCCAAAATATTACAGAGTAAGAAGAAGAAATAAATGCACAATTTTTATTTGCAGCAGAAGGCCCATACTTAATGAAATGCGCAATTGCACTCTTAAGATTCTTAAGATATTAATTCTAAGATCAAGAACCTATTCAAACTTCTGTGCTCATCCACTGTCCATTTGCACCATTATCCACTGTACAGCATCTGCTGTTAAGAATCGTAAAAAGTAAACCAATTTACTTTAAATATAACTAGCATAAGCTGTAAGTTTAATCATCAGTAAAAACTCTCAAGCATACAAGAACACAAAAGTTAAAAGGATTTTTTAAAAAAGAAAGAAAAAAAGAAACCCAGTATTAGGAAGGCAAAACTTGCTTATGTTTTGGCTACGCCTATTAGATCTAGAATGCAAAAATCTGGTTTTTAGAGTTTTTGGTAGAATTAGAGTTGCAGCTTAGATTTGATACCTCTATGTTTGCTTATTTGATTTCGTTTAAGAGTCTTCCATAATGATCATATGGCTCCAGCTTCAGCCTGGGCAAGGAATGAAAACAGGAGGGCAGGAATCAGTGATTCAGGCTAGGTAACTATATCAACAGAGCCAGTTTGGTGCAGTGGGTAAGGCATCAGGCTAGAAACTGGGAGACCATGAGTTCTAGTCCTGCCTTAGGCACCAAGCCAGCTGGGTGACTTGGGCCAGTCACTCTCTCTCAGACCTAGGAAGGAGGCAAGGGCAAACCACTTCTGAAAAACCGTGCCAAGGAAACTGCAGGGACTCATCCAGGAAGTCTCCAAGAATTGGACATGATTGAATGAAAAAAAAAAAAAAACCCATATCAGCATAGATCAGGTGCCTCTGAAGCCCAGCAAAACTGCATCTAAATATCCAGGGATTCCAAAAGGCAGGATAAAGAGGCCTAGAATTCAAATCCTGGAGCACAGACTTGCCGTATAGACTTTCTCTGGTGTACCAAAAGAGACAGATCTTGTCTACAATGTTTTTAAAAAGGTAATATAGCTGTGTTAAATGTGTGAGCCTTCTGCCAGGTAAGCCAGTTGTTGAATAAAAAGTTAGGGTCTCAATAGCCAAGATCTGCAACTTCAACCGTGTGAAATCTAGCAGCCTTTATATTCTGGATTTTTTTTTGTTACTACTTTTGTATCTCAGAAAATCCAGGCAACACCAATACATTTTAAAAAACAAATGTATTGGCCTGGCAGAATCCAGCATTTTCATCAAATGTTGGAAGTCCTATCATGCCACAAGCTCCACCCTCTGTGTATGTGTGCAACATCATGACGCACATTCAAATGGGGTGAAACCTGATTCATGATGCTGTTTTCATCATCTGACCCCTCTTGAGCCCCCTTTGCAGACAAATCTGAGGACAGAAAATGTCTTTGTTGTCAATTACATTTCACTGTTATATCATTCTAAGTGCTATAGATGGGATTCCAAAGATATGTTTCTTTGCCATAGGTAATTCTCTATGTATGTTCTAAGAAATCAGTCCCACTAAGTCCATTTACTTAGTTTATTGTGTGGATGCAAGGCTTCAGATTTATGTAGCTATTGCAATTTTCTGAAAATAGCCATTTTGATTTTGATGTACCTATGAAATGGGGAGTTAAAGCAATGGTATTCCCCGTAGTAACATATGGCTGCGAGAGCTGGACCATAAGGAAGGCTGAGCGAAGGAAGATAGATGCTTTGGAACTGTGGTGTTGGAGGAAAATTCTGTGAGTGCCTTGGACTGCCAGAAGATCAAACCAGTCCATACTCCAGGAAATAAAGCCAGACTGCTCACTTGAGGGAATGATATTAAAGGCAAAACTGAAATACTTTGGCCACATAAGGAGAAGACAGGACACCCTGGAGAAGATGCTGATGCTAGGGAGAGTGGAGGGCAAAAGGAAGAGGGGCCGACCAAGGGCAAGGTGGATGGATGATATTCTAGAGGTGACGGACTCGTCCCTGGGGGAGCTGGGGGCGGTGACGACTGACAGGAAGCTCTGGAGTGGGCTGGTCCATGAAGTCACGAAGAGTCGGATGCGACTGAACGAATAAACAACAACATGAAATGGGGAATCCTGCTTACCCAGGACAACAGACACTGCCCTGTCTTTGTATTCTCTATTTAAGAAGAGTGAATGACAGCAGAATGGTTTCCTACCTCTCATCAAAACAAGATTCCATCAATAAGGAATTGCATTTCTGTAGTAGTTTTGAAGGCACGCAGACCTGTGTTGACATTGTTTTGTATGGATTAGATACTAATTCCATTAAATGAATCCTTTCTTTGTTCAAAGCATTGGAATTCAAAACCACAATGAAGTAATTTCATAATATTCTTGTCAAGTTGTTTTTGTTGCTGTTGTAGTTACTCATTTAAGTATAGAAGCAGGCACTTAGCAAAGATGCCAAGCTGCATGAAACAGTACTAGAGATCCAGTTTGCTGTAGTGGTGAAGATGCTGGCCTAGGAACCAGGAGAGTTAAATTCTAGTCCTGCCTTAGGCATGAAAGCCGGCTGGGTGGCTCTGGGCCAGTCCGTCTCTTTCCCAGCCCAACCCACTTCAAAGGGTTGTTGTTGTGGGGAAAAGAGGAGGAGGAAGGAGTATTAGGTATGTTCATTGCCTTGAGATAGATAGATAGATAGATAGATAGATAGATAGATAGATAGATAGATAGATAGATAGATGATAAAAATCTAATAACAGTAATAATAACTATGAGGAAAAAAACTATGTCAACCATTAATTATTAGAGCTGTGCAATTAATTATTAGAGCTGTGCAAAGTGTTTAAAAGGGGAGCTATGCCAAAATCTGTTGTGCAACCGAATATTTGTTCTGCAAAGCACAAATCTCCAGAATGCAGACCTAATTTCTTTAAAGCCCTTTCCCAGCTATTTGCACGTGTTTGTGCATATACAGCCAACACTTCTGCTCTTGCAACCATACATCTGCAAAAAGCTGGTGAAAATCCTTGAAGATTTGCCAAACCTTCTGGAGAAAGTGGCATCTTTAATGCTTCAAAGATAGGTGAACTGAAAAGTGTTATTTTTGAAATGCTTTGCAGAGCCTTATTACAGCCCAGTATGAGTGTTGCTTGAAATCAAATAAATAACTTCCAGCTATCAAGGAAACAATGCATGTGTGGCTTTATCTAATCATCATCCATCCTTATTAGTTGTTTCTGGAGTTGGACAAATGGCAGTTGGAAAATTTTCCCAATCTGCTTTTTGTCTGCCATTGGAATGGCAAATGGGAGACATGACCATAATTCAAATTCTTGGTTTTAAATCACATTCCAGTTCAGTTTGAGAATGACCTTAGGAAAGACGCTATCTCTCAGAATGTCAAAGCTGTTCTGCAGAGAGCACTGAATAATTCCTTATGCATATGCCATTCTGAGCATTTTTGGAAGATAGGTAAAATATAAATTTGTGGAGCAGGAACAAGATAAACAATAATAATATGCTCCAGTTACAGGATTTCTTTCAGACCCAATTCAGCAGTGCATCAAAACAATCTGCTTTATCTATGATATCTCCTTAGGATCCAGATCTGATTTATTTGTTATTTGGAAATCTGGGTCTCCTACTGATTCATTGGAAATCAACATATGCCCCCATCCCCAAAACCATTTTATTGTATCTGGATTAACTGTGGTTACTATTTATATCCCAGCTTTTGCTTTTACAGAAATTATGAATATGTTTTGTTTGTTTGTTTGTTTGTCTTCTTTTCTATCTGAAACTAAAATAGTCTTGGGAGTGGTGGAATCAAAACCACCACATTTGGCATTGATAGATTCAGGAGTTGCATGCAAGGACAATATTTGTGTCTTCAGAGTTTTAAAGAAAGGATCAGAATATTTTTGTTCTGAAAATTATGTTTAGTACAGAGCTGTCAGTAGCTGGGAAAACTTCTAAATTTCAGAAGGATAGTAAAACTGATGCTTGTGTAATGGAGTCAGTTTTGCAAAAGGGAAGTGATTCACATCCTGTTCTTTGGGGTGAAAGATTATATGAAAATGGCCTATTTCATACATGTACTTCTAAGCAAAAAGCCAGCAGAATTTCAGAAGGATACTAGAGGTTATTGTTGTTCTTATTTACTCATGCAGTAGACAAAATCTATTTGTGCTAAGTTTTAAGGCAGAAATTATGCAGGAGCAGTGATGACTTTTAAACATAACAAATTTAACAAAACATAATTTTAAGGATTGCATTAGCTGGCAACTCAGGAAAGTGTTGCAATTGCAAATGTGAAACAGTTAATATCTAACATTTAATTAATAATATTTTTCTTATTTATTAGATGGCATTTTACTTATTTCCAGATTTTACAATTTCACTATTTTCAAAGGAAAACAGAACAGTGCTATAAAGATGGGGAATATAAACCTTTAAGAAGCAAGATTGAAAGGAAGCTTAATACCTCTTTCCAAGAAAATGTTTGATTTAGGAGATAGTAACAGAAACCTTCAATATATATGTATGTATGTATGTATGTATGTATGTATGTATGTATGTATGTATGTCACTGCTATGATTATATGTAAGCTTTGGCTTAACTTATAAACTACAGCCTTCATTGTCTTAACTCTGCAAATGTCTGGAGAAACAAACTTCATCTTTTTCCATCACAGTTCCATTGTTTAATCCTCTAGCTGACTTCTGACTATTTAACTACAAGATTAAAACCTTTAAAAGACCTTTTCACTAGCCTTGACCCATTGGTATTCATTTCCAGAACTCTGTTAACATTAGCCCTAGCAACTTACAGCACAATTGTCTCAGGCTGTGCAGTGCTTCAGATGGCTGGCAAAAATATACTTCAAAGCACAGGGAAGTGTATACATGCCACTCATCTTTGATTCCTTAAACCAAGTGCATCTTTTCCAAGGACTGCACAGAAGATTCCAAGCATAATTTTACCTTCAAAACCAAAGCACTTCACAGTTCCATTATTGCCATAGAACTTCACTGCTCTGAGATTTTTCTTTCTTTCCAATGGTTATTGTCAACATTTAATCAATTAGAGCAGCTTTCATGCCCATAATTTTAAATAAGTATTTTTTTAAATCAATAAGTGACTGATTTTAAATTAATCCAAACTTCTAATATTTTCAATACATTTCAAATCAGTTGTTTTTTAAATAAAGGGGAATTAATACTCTTTCAGTTGCTGAACTCGTACAAAACTGTAAAATGAGAACTTGCCTTCTATTTTTCCCCCATTTCTCTCTGCACAACCAAGTGTCAGACAGTAAGAAAAGTATTTTTAGTAAGGGAAAACTACTGTCAAATCATACCCTGACAGATCAAATACAGTATGTGGCTAGACCAGGCAGCTGCAATGGCTCCATTTTACTAAAAGGAAATTATATGACATGTAGGTAGATAAGAAGCTATGGAGCAGGAGCCTGGCTATGTCAACCAAAGAGGCCCACTAGTATCTGATGCCATCACTTTGGAAAGCATTTGGTTTACAGATTAAGCATTCTCTTCTAGTCAATGAAGGTTCTCTCTTAACAGCACAAGAACTGAGCTATGAACACAGAGGCAGGGACAGTTAGAGATGTATGTGAAGTTTGCTGGACTTTGCTGGGCCTCTGTTTCAAGGCTTCTAAAAATGAACTCACCCACATTTAATCCTAACAACCATCTCCCTCTGAGGTAGACTAGGCCAAATGAAAGTACCTGGCCTGAAGACACACAGTGAGCTTCATGGTCAAGTGTATAATCTGGTTTTTCCCAGTCCAACACTACACCATACTGCCTGAAGTGTGGCTAGCTGATATTTTTCCCAAAGTAGCTTAAGCACATACTTGGTAACGATATGCTAGGTGGCCTAAAATTTTCAGAATGTAGGTATTACTGTCAAAAACTGATGTGGGATATTTAATAAGTGGTATTATTGAAACTGTGGAGGATTAAATTCACTGCCCCTAGCAATATGACCATAGAAAAAGGAAGATAGAGCTTTGGAAACAGAAAACATCAGATTATGAAGAAGATAAGTTATAGCATCATCATTTCCTCAGTATGACCCTGGAAGTGTCTGGTGGCTTTCCCACCTGCAGTTAGACCTTGCAATGTTGTGGCTAAATACCAGATCAGTCCAGAATAACCTCTCTGTCTTATGTGAATTTATGATGAGTTGGCTCACTCATTTTATGTAACTGAGATAGAAAGGAAATGTATCACACCCATCCATAATTGCAAGGTTACTTTGTATCACATCAACAGACACTTCAGGTTTAGGAGTTGCTTTAATCTTACAGGGATTCCTCCCGCTCCAGGTTTCTCATCTACCACAGTAGTAATTTTCAGTGTGTGCATCTGGTGATAAAAGCCCATCCAGTTGGCAGTCCCTTAACTGATCCTGAAAAGTTATGTAGGTCAGAACTGGTATTTGGATGTAAGATAAGGAAGAAAACAGAACTAAAGTCTAGATGGGACACCAAAAAACATCATGGAAAATTGAATGGGAAATTCCTTTCATATTATTGCCAAGAAAACTTTATGGGCATGGTCATGACCTCACTAGGATTCAAGCAAGACTTGAAGGAGCATACCATTTTATCTGGTGGTAAACACTAAGGATGTTGGGGATTATCACTGTCCTGCTGCCCAGTAGTGTTCTAGCCAAGCTAGAGAATATGGCCTTAGTTATGATCTCAAGAGATCTTCTTGAGACTCATTGCAAGGCTGGTCAATCTGATAGTGGTAAACCTTTATTATAATCAGGCTGTTAAAGGTGGCAAAGTGGATTTGCAAAAGAGGTCTATAGCAACTGCAGAATGGATTGAGAATAAAACTTCAATTCATGAATAGACCTGCTTTTTTCCTGAGGACAGAACGCTTTTGCTCACTGAAATTAGGGAAGCAAGAAAGGTCAGTGAGGTCACCTGAAAGCGAGCAAAGTAGGAGAGTGGGTTGTTTGAATTCACAGACGACCATTTGAAGAATTGCAGTTAGAACTAAGTAACCAGTTCTTCTACCCTCTAACGTCTGCAAACAAAATGTGCATTATTTCATTCTTAAGTAAATGAACTGCATCTGTCATTTTGTTACCCATAGACAAAGCTGGAGAAACGTTTTGGAACTCATCAGAGCCAGTTTTGGTTTTTGCCACCCAGGATTATATGGTGTTAACTATAAATCTGACTACCTGAAAACTTAGCTCCAAGATATTTTTGATGAAGTTTAAACATTGCCAGTCCTGATATGCATATCACTTTATCTGGCAGAATCTAGACAATCCAAAATTAAGAATCAAACTTACCCACTATTCTTATCACAGTGAAGTAAAAGAAATGGTGCATAAAGGGGAGAACTATTTATCATTCAATGATCAATTCTCTTCTACTAGAAGAGGACACATATATGTTCTGAGAAACATATTTGAGAAACTCAGAGTAACTTTAACAGTTACTCTATAACTGTTTGATCGGGGTGCCCCCAGGGATCAGTTTGATCAGTTTGACCAGTCCACCCCAGGTGCCTGAGGGACATGGTGGGGTTCCAGAGGTAGCTTGGAGTAGTTCCTGAAGTTCTGGTACACAGTTCAACTCAGGCCTTAGTCACCATTTGGAATGAGTAGGTGATGGTGGCCTTGGATCAGATTGCACCTATGTAGTCTCTTTGTGCACATGAATCCCAGAGGACCCCTTGATGTTTGGAGCAACTTCAGGAGATGAAGCAATGCAAGAGAGGCCTAAAGCACCACTGGGGGAATACAAAGAACAATTCCAGCCAAACATGGGTATGAGCTGTATTAAGGACTACCTTGCAGCAAGAAGGGTAGCAAAGCATATTTATTTCTTTGCCCTTACTTCATTCACAGATAGTTGCCCAGCAATCCTGTTTCAGGTGTCTCAGTCACTTCTTGGTAAGTAGGGATCAGGGAAACCTTTGTGGGATAGCTGTGAGGATTATGCAAAGCATCTGTCAGATAAAGTCACTTGGATCTGCTCAGAGTCTGACTGCGGCTGTGCTGGAAATGACTGGGACTGGTTCTTGTCTGGTTAGCTGGGTTGAATTTACTCCCATGGAAGGGCACAGGGTGCTGTCACCTGGGTGTTAAATTCTTATCCCTCCTGACTGCTCAAGACCTCCTGGGAAGTGGCATGTAACTGGGATGTTTCCACCTGCCTTGAAGAGGCAGTAATCCATCCCCTACTCAAGAGGTCATCACTAGACCATCAGTGATGGACAATTTTCATCCAGTCTCCAACCTTTCATTTCTTGGGAACATTGTTGAGAAGGTGGTAAGACTACAGCTTCAAAGGGCTCTGGAGGAAGTGGATTACCTGGACCTGTTAGGCCAGTTCCAGTCAGTGTTGGGGCGGGAGGAAGAGGTCCAGACCTAGGCCTCTGATTTGTGGAGTGCCACAGAGCTCAACTCTCTTCCTGCTTCACTACATGAAACTGCTGGGTGAGGTCATACATCAGCACAGGGTTCAGTGCAATACATCTCTGCCCCAGGCTGCTTAAGTGATGCCTTCAAGATACTTTCCCAGTGCTTGGAGGCTGCACAGGCCTGGATAGGGGAAAAAATTGGCTTTGGCTCAACACTGACAAGACCAAATGGCTATGGGTTTTAGGTTCCCCATATCTGGAAACTTGACATTTTTAACTGTTTCAGGTGACTCTTCTCCAATCAGAGCTGGTGTGATACAAGCAGTGCTCAACTTATGACCATTCATTCAGCAACCATTCAAGGTTACTGCCGCACTGAATGAAGTTATGTTATAAGTGGTCCCCGAAGTTACAGCCTTTTCAGCACTCCTGCAGTCACGTGATCAAAATTCAGGCATTTGGCAGATCACCCGCACTTATGACCACAGGGGTACAACTCCCCCCACCCACCCACCCATCTCTTCCCCATCTATGCCCTTTTTGGCCCCTGTACTCCCCTGTCACCCCAGCCGACCTTTGCCATCTTCTTGCTCCCACTGCTGACCAAGCATGCCCAGCCTGGCCCTTTGCAAGGTAGCTGCTGGCCGCATGAGGCTTTCTTCCCAAGGTTGCACATGGTGGTTTCTTCATGAGACCTGGGGAAGATGGCCTCATGTGGCCAGCAGCTGCCTTGTGAAGGGCCAGGGTGTGAACACCTTGTCAGCAGCAGGAGCAAGAAGACGGCGAAGGTCAGATGGGGCAGCAGGGGCGTCAGAGTGCAGGGTGGCAAGACTATGGCCATTCAGATATTGACAGACTAGCAATGTATAGTATAATCCACTATTGCTATATCAGTATCCATCCAATGCCATTATTAGCCACTAGTGTGGATAGCTTCTGTAATGCTCATCATCCCTGATTACTGACCATGATGTTAGGAACTAATGAGAAATGGAGTCCAACATCCGAAGGGCCAATTTCCTTTCTCTAAATTAAATAAGGATTGTAGAGCCTTTTACTGACTAAATAACTTTAACAATTTTCAAATTAAAAATTAACCCACTCATCCTCCTATCATAGGTAAAAGATGCAAAATTATGTACTTTTAAAGCACTTCACAATGTATTCCAAAAGAATGCATACATGTGCGTGTATAAAATAAAAGAGCATGATCTAATCTATAAGTTAAAGACTGGGTGGTGATCCTGGGCCTCACCAGCCAAAATTCCAAAGCATTAGTGTGCAATGTATCCTAGAAAAAGAGACCTAAGATGTTGATTCTTTAAGGTTTCTTGGCACAACTTGAAGCCAAGAGGGGAAAAAACCCCTCCTCTTTCTAGAAGGCAGAGAACATTGAGAAAGGAGGGGTTCTTTCCACCAGTTGCAAAAAAATCTAAACCCTGCCTTTTGACTAGAAGAGGGAGTTAACTCTATCCTATCAGTTCCATCTTTAGTGACTGAGGATATTAGGGTTTTTTTACCTCCCATATATTGGATGGGGAAGAGAGGGTATGTGAGAGGGAAAGATTATTTTTCAACCAGGAAACATTAATTTAGTCAAGTTTGTTATAACCTTCAGGAACACATATAAAATTCTATCAATGTCCCTCATGCATAATAAATGCCACAGTTTGGAATACTTCATTGTAAAAACTTCCATATCAACTTCTGCACTCTATTTCAGTGCAGAAACTAGAAGAACATAATGCTTTTAGACCTTGATTTCTGTTTTGTTAATTCCTCTGATTAATATAAATATTAGACCAAGTCTTTGAAGTTGAACCTAGTGTTTAACAATCCCATTGCCCTGTTCTCTTGTTCCAGAATAAATGAGTGCAAAATTGTACTTCCTTTAAATTTACATTACAACAATAACAGTCTTCCTAAAGGTGAACTTTTGTTCAGTTTTGGAAATATTGATGCACTTACAGTTTGTTAAACAAAGTATTTGCTTTTTTTGGATTTTCTGATTTTTTTTTTTTTTGGCATATCTTTGCCACTGAATGCTATCAGAGCTTCATATGTGTCCTATTGATATATATGAGGACTGCAACTATACAAATCACACTAAAGTTTGGTGCTTATTTTATCTAACCCAGTTTTTATCTGTCTCACTAACCATTATGAAAGTTATAGAAACAACTAGAAAGTTATTATCTATCTGCCTTACTGTCTTGGTAGGGACTTGGTTCCTGTTTCAGTTACACTGCTTATTTTTCCTGCATCAAAAGCCTCAAGGCATATAATAATGTTGGGAACAAGACACAAATTTGATCCTAGCTCTCTTAAGAAACTGACATTATAGAATAATCCTAACCTGAAAATTGCTGGTAAATCAAGGGGCAAGAAAAGGGCATTGTTTTGGATCAGCTTGTTGTTAACGTCTTTTAAAACATTTATTGTTTATGGAAACACAAAGGAACCATAGTAAGACTTGGATTTCAAACCTTGACCATGTTCTATATTTCCACTGTTTTTGTTTAATATTCCTAAAGTGGCTAACAGTTGGTTGGAAGGCAAGTAAGAGTTCTATTATATGAATGTGAGGCCAAATTATAATCAGAAAATTTGGAATCTATCAAAGTATGACAAAATTTGGACTTACCACAGATGCGTTGCAGCAAAGAAGAGCGTTTTATTCTGGTGGAAAGACCCTAGTATACCTGATTTAAAACCCAGAATGAAATATATACGTTCACTTTCTGCATATGAACTAGCTTCTTATTAATGTTATGGAAAGTCCAATCAATATCACTCCATGTGGTCAAGGTTCAGCTGTTGTTTAAGACTTGAACTTCCATTGTATAAATATTTGTTTTAATATTTTCCTTCTTTTAGATTTCTGATCTTTTCTTTTTCCTTTGTCTTCAGTTTATTTTTGCTTTTGTTTCTTTGTATTTTTGTTTTCCTGTGTTTTTAACTATGGATCTATGGGGTTTTTTTATGTTTATGGATTAAAAGCAGTAAAATATAGAAAACAGTACCTGACAACAGGACTCATTAAATAAACCTGAAAAACTAAGACTGAAACTGTAACCAAGAACCATTTTGTCATGGTTAAAGAACAGAAAAATATGAATGAACAATACTGACATAGCTAATCATATGCAGGTTGGATATAGCTAAAACTGAACAGTTGGGTCACACTAGCTGAAGAATTATGCACAGATGGTTCAGAGGCTTGGGAAAAGAAGAAACAGAACAGAATGAACATCTGATAATTTGTTGCAATGTACAGTAACAGCAAGCATCATGACTGTCAAAATGACTAAAACATAAATGCACACTACAGGGTAGAAATATTACTATTTTCTTAATCTTAATAGAGTTATATTGAATGGGGCTACTACTATATATTATTATGGAAAAAAGATAGCATTAACACACATGAATATATTCAAACATCAATTAAAACGGAAGCAGAATACAGTTATAGAATCAATAAAAATTAAAAGAATATAGCAGCAAAAGAAAAAAGTCTGAGCACTTAAGCCTATTATAGAAGAATTTTGGAATAATATATGCATTACAAGAAATTATTCTACATTTTTGGCACTATCTATGAGCTTTGATCCCAATCACAAATGGGAGGAATTATTCTCACAGCAGAAGAAACAGATAAACTTCACGGATTTATTCTTCATTGTGCAGCACCCTCAACTCTGGAAATCTGCTCTAGAGAGAAAAAAGATCCTCTTGAACTGAATTGCTGGTAGAAGAGAGAACAGGCAAACTGTGCATTATCTAGCCCTCCTTGCTTACACTAACGAAAGCCTCATGGGATTACCATCTCTTCTGTAAATGGAAAGAACCCTTTCATTAGTAGATAGCAAATTCAAGTTTTAAGCCTGGTATTTTGTGAGACAAATCTTGAAACACATGAAGTTTTCTTTAACTATTGAGACCAGCTCATTCTGTTTTACAAACACTGCATGCTGCATTCTGTATCTAATTCCAGGAGCGTAATGAAATAAATATAATGCTCCATGAATTAAACACTTTTCTAGTGGACATTTACTGCTGCCAAGTAATTTAGGAATAATGTTAAATAGTTTGAACAGACAGAAATCTGGCTCTGATTCAAGAAAAGCAACAAGATGTTTAAAAAATACCACAACGGAGCTGCCTTTTTCAGACAAAAGACCTTTCTTCCTCTCTGGCACGCAGGTTTAGGAATAGAGCCAAGGTGCTACTTATCAGCTGTTTGACATCAAGAGAAAACTGTGTGCGTCACAAAGCCCAGTGGGGATTCCTGGCTTATGGCAAGGGACCATGTGGTTCTTATCAGTTTACAGAGTCTGGTACTTCAACTATTACAGTATGAAAAGGGAGAAAGGAAGGGGCAAGGATTGAGGTACATTAAATGAAAACATTTTCATTTGAAGACTTCCCAGGCTACTGCATGCCAGTCTGAGCAAGTTTTACAGTCTAAACCAGTGATTTTCAACCTCAACAACTTTAAGATGTGTGGACTTCAACTCCCAGAATTCCCTAGCCACTTCTGAGAGTTGAGGTCCGTATATCTTAAAGGTGCTGAGGTTGAGAAACACTGGTATAGACAGTCACCCTCTTTTTCACTTAAATTTTCTTCATTCCACTTCCTCCTCACTGGAGCAATTTCACAAACATAAATAATTTTCAGAGTAGAGGGTGATAACTACGTCAGGAAGAATCTGATTTAAAAATGGGAGTATTTAACTGTAAAATGAGCATTTAACAGAAAATGGTTTAATAAGCAAGGTAGGTTACACACTTAATTTGCACTGCACACACAGTGTCAGCTGCATAGATTTGCATGGACTCACAGCTGCAGATAGTACTGTATTTCATCTCATCTTGCAGAAGTGGCATATAGCTTATGTTATCATTGCTTCTGATAGTATAAACAGGTATAATTATAACTTGGGAACAAACAAGAAATATAATGGCTATTCCCTCTTTAAGAAGGGTTGAATCAATAGCTAGAAGACAAGCAGGTAGCAATACTGGTTTACAAAAATAGAACAGAAATTTCAATAATCTTGGCAATGCAATAATTAATTCCTGAAATGTTTGGTATCTCTGTAAACAGGTATAGTTATAAATGTAAAAAAAAAACCTCTAATAATGCTGTGTTATCTGCATTTATTTAGATTTCAGTAAGCCTTCTACATAAATTTTACTTTCTTATCTTAAAATTTGCTCTGAATTTTGCTTTAAGCAGAATGTGGAGGTTTATTTTTGAAAGCTTATTCCTGAAGAAAACAGCTAAAAAATCCATGTTTGAACCATTTTGAATGTTCATTGCTCTAATAAATGGGATTAAATGTCTTCATCTATGGCAGAAGTATCTAACCTTTTGGGGCAGATGGGCACATTTGGAATGGTAAAAATGTCATAGGTGGGATCATTAAATGGTTATTACATTAGTTGTAATATAAATGAATAAATAAATAATCCAGTGAAAACAACAACTCACTTTACATTGTCATACCAATGAGACTACAAGACAGGTAATTTCCCCAAAACTATTCAAGATACCGTTAGGGTCTTAGCTTCAAAACATAATCCTTCTTTTTTCTCTACCCTTCAGGATAATCCACTCCACAGTTCCCTCATGCCATATTCTTAACCAATAAGGTCTACTCACCATAGACATTTTTTCTCTCTTTTTCAAGATTAACCTCCATACACACATTAACAATCTCTCCTGCATGTTGTACATGCAAAACCATGCACACAAGAACCTGTCTCTGTGTTCCTAACCCTATAAAGTTGCCTATCAACCATTCTAGTCCTCCTTGTCACTTGCCACTACTATCACTATCCCAACCCAGATCTCCCAATTTCACCTCCCCATTTTGGGGTTGCCACTTTCTCCTTAAACTATATTATACTGTAAAATGTCTTAAGTCCTGGTTTTATTGTACACTACCCAGAGTTAGAAGCCTCATGTGGCGCAGAGTAGCAGGCAGCAGTATTGCAACCGAAACTCTCCCCACAACCTGAGTTCAATCCCAGCAGAAGCTGGATTCTCGGATAGCCGGCTCAGGTCGACCCAGCCTTCCATCCTTCCGAGGTTGGTAAAATTAGCACCCAGCTTGCTGGGGAAGGTGACAACTGGGGAAGGCAATGGCAAACCACCCCGCTCTATAGTCTGCCAAGAAAATTGCGCGAAAGCAGCGCGCCCCCAAAGGGTCAGATATGACTCGGTGCTTGCACAGGGGAGCTTTTACCTTTCACACCCAGAGTCACTTCAGGTGAGATGGGCAGCCATATAAATTTGACAAAATAAATAAATAAATACTGCAGTCTTGCAGTTATCTCTGATCCATCTCCCCAGCTGCACTGTTCTCATCCCCAGGTTCCCTAGCAAGCAACAGCAATTTAATTTCTTTCTTCCTTCCACCTTTCAAATGGTATTTCAGTCAAAGTGCTTACTTCATCCAGACACTATGTTAATTCCTAAGAATGTTTAAGTATCCATTTTGAAGAATAAAGGTGACAGGAAGCTAATGTTCAATATTTCGCAATGCAGCTTTCCTAGTGTAGAGGAGTACAGAAATGGCCTTGAAGAAGGGATTCAATAGTCATTATAGCCTTGGAAGGAGGAAGGAGTGAGAAAGAAACTCAAGGTTGTCCTGCCTTGATTCTCTTTGGTATTAGAGGGAGGAGAGAGAATCTCTGTCAGGCTTTCCAAATGCTATTATTATACCCTTCCAATAGTTCTTGTAATGCTTGTTCCTAATTCACCTACCTCAAAGGGCTGGAACCCAGCCTCCCAGGACAACTAATACAAGTAACCACAACTACAAGCAGAGCTGCTGGGGAATGCAGAGTGAACTGTCACAAGCATGGTAGTGTCGACAGCCACATTACTTACCATTCATCTATATTTTTTGTTCTGGGGAAATTCTATCATCAACAAATATATATACCTTAGTGATCTTATTGCACTATTGCACAATTTTTGAGAAGATAAGAACTAGCAGATGTCCTACCCATATACAGAGAATCCTACTTATTTCATCTTAATAATTCAGACAAATGAGAGAGGAAAGTGCACCTATGTCTAAATCATCTGTGTATGGCCAGTGGTTGTGACCACAAACAATAACAGGCTAATAAGCTAACTTTTGTTGGCTCCTTCATGTATTAGAGTCCCAGATTAATCACTAGCATTTTCAGTTGAACTAATCTCAGGAAGCAGGATTTGGAAAGTCTTCAAAAGTTACTGCTGATCTGTAAGTTAAAACACAGAATCATCTGGACTATTTTACAATACGTTTTGGGGCCTTTCTGAGAACCCAATTTAGATACCATTATTGCATGCATTAAACTTTATTTTATCCACAAACCCAATTCTAAAGTTCCCAAAATATTAGCTGTCAATCCAATTATTTAATGCTACTTTACATGGACCAGTATTTTGAACAAAAAGTAAGAGACATCTTCATTGCAAAGCACAGTGTAATGGAACAAATGTTTATATTTCACAGAGAAGGAGGTAAATCACCCACAGTAAGTGCAGAACAGCTGCTTTTCAGGAATGTTATTCTAAATGCAAATTTAGAAAGAAGGTTCATACACAGCTAAAACTACTTTACACAGCATGGAACTATAAGATACTGTATGATGAAAACGTAGTTCTCTCAAAATAAATTTCCTTTTAATTTTAGTACAACTCAGCAGGAGTTCCAAGATTCATTTAAATATGTAAGTTGAATCATATAAAAATAATTATTTCCTACAAACTTATTGAAGGAGCTACTTAAAATGCAGAAAAAGGCCACATACACTGTACATTTTATTAACTTATGACAAATACGGTATAGATATATGGAATAAATGCCTAATTTTTATGGCAAATGTGTGTAATTCAAAAAGTACTTTCTGAAACTTGTTACTAAAATGTGTTGCATAATTATGGGACCCCATACTGAGATACTTTTAACAGCACAGATTATGCTTAGCTAAATAAAGCTATTTTACATTACAAAGATTTGGCACTATCAACTTACTTTCCAAGTAACTTGCAAAGAAATATAAAATTTGGCAAGATTTCTCTGGATAATGTAAGGTGTAATATAAGGTATTTAAAGAAATGTTCTCCCTCCCTTATACCACCTCTTTGTACTTTACTACTATCAGCAAATCATATCCCATTCATTCAGCTTAGATAGATGCTAACTATATCCATGGAATGGGATCAATGCCAACATTATGCTGGATTTTTTTCACACCTCCCTATTATTGTTCAGTAGGAAAAAAAATGAGCTTTATCTTCATAACAACAATAAAAATAGTTTTTTCAGATATGTTCAAAAGAAAACATTGGGGGGGAGGATCAATATACTGGTTGCTTAATGAGGATGGCAAAATGCCAATACATAATAAAGACAAGGCAGAACTACTCAACTATTTTGGTTTGATCTCCTCCAAAAAGAGGGAATGTATTCCATGAGGCAATTATGAAGATCAGAATGAAAGAATGAAATCTGAGATTAATGGAAACACGGAGAGGAAATACTAGTGCCAATACCTTTCTCCCCTGAGTGCATTTAAACTTCCAGCACTAGGATGCTGAAGGAAGTAGCTGACCTTATCTTTGAAAAATCCCAGACTACAAGTGAAGTGTCAGACAATTACAGGAGGTCAAATCTTATACAGGAAACTACAGATTCCTTGGACCACAGTCTGACATAAATACCTAGAATGATTCTACAGCAGATCATAAACCAGTTTGATGTAGTGGTTAAAGTCTAGAAACCAGGAGACTGTGAGTTCTAGGCCTCCCTTAGGCATGAAAGCTGGCTGGGTCACTTTGGGACAGTCATTCTCTCTCAGCCCAACCTACCTCCTAGCGTTGTTTTTGTGGGGAAAATAGGAGGCAGAAGTATTAGGTATGACTGTTTCCTTGTGTTGCCATGTATGTATGTATGTATAAAATAAAATATACTGATCTGAAAGCACCTTGAAAATCAGTGATTACTAAAAGTCTGCATGAATTTGTCAAAAATAGCCTTGCTCAATTAATCTCAGCTCAGTTTTTGATCAGGTAACTTCTTTAGTAGGAATGTTTTAGACATAATATAGCTTTATTTCAATAAAGCGAATGACTGAGTTGCACATGACATTCTAATTAGCAAGTTACAGTAGGTGGAAACTGGATGGCTTTAAGTGGATACATAGCTGGCTCAATAATTATAGTCAAAGAATGCTCACCACTGATTCCTCAGCAGCGTGAGGAACGTACAAACATGGGAAGTAAAAACTTGACTTTATTCTGCAATGGTCAGATCCCGATTTAAATATAATGTCCTATTCTAGCACCTAACATTTAAGAGGCATTCAGACATATTGGAATAGTTGCAAACAAGGGCAGCAGGGATATTTTGGTACTGGAAACTATGTCCTATGAAGAGGGGTGAAGGAACTAGGAACGTTAAACCTTGAGATGAGAAGACAAAGTGGAGATATGACAGCACTGTTCATGTAATTAAAGGGCTATTATGCAAAAGCCAAGACCAATGGGAAATACATACATGGAGTAATACATTTAAGTTAAGGAATACAGATTCACACTGAATATTAGAGGAAAAAGGGTTATGAGTAAGAACAGTGCAACAGTGGAGTCAATTATCCACTGAGTAGATGTGTTCAGCTAATGGCTATTGTGGATATTTAAGTTGAAGCAAGGTACAGGAATCCAAACTGAAGCTGATATCCTCCTCTATTAGTCTGGTCACATGCTGAGAAGATTTTTGCAACTGAGTAAAATGCCACACTAAAATTCACAGATGTTCAGAAAGTGGTGGTGTTGCAGCTCCAGAGGATCCTGGATGAAACAGATTATCTGGACCCTTTTCAATCGGGTTTCAGGCCCGGATGTGGGACAGAAAAGCTTTGGTCACACTTTTGGATGATCTCTGGCAGAAGTGGGATGGGGGCAGTGCATCCATCCTTGCTTTTCTTGACCTCTCAGTGGCTTTCAATACCAACAACTATGGTATCCTTTTCGGTCAGCTCAGGGAGTTGGGGGTGGGTGGCGAGGTTTTGTGCTGGTTCAGCCTCCTTCCTCCAGGGCCAGTCCCAATCAGTGTTGATAGGGAGTGAGAGGTCCAACTCTCAGCCTCTCCTTTGTGGGGTGCTGCAGGGTTTGGTATTCTCTCTGCTCCTTTTTAACGTCTACATGAAACCACTGGGCGAGATCATCCATCGCCATGGGGTGAAGTATCATCAATATGCTGATGATACTCAATTATACATCTCCATCCCAGGTGACATAAGTGATGCAGTGACTGCCCTCTCTCGGTGCCTGGAGGCTGTAGGGGTCTGGATGGGGAATAACAGGCTTCAGCTGAACCCTGGTAAGACAGAGTGGCTGTGGGTTGGGGGCTCCTTACCATCCAGGAATTTACCATCTTTGGTACTGCCTTCCCTTGCAGTTATACTAAGTAAGGATGATGCTTAGAAGTTTTTATATTACTTTATTACTTTATTTATCTATTTATTTATTTGTCATATTTCTTCACCAACCATCTCGTATAGCAACGACTCTGGGAGGTTTACAAGTGAATAAAAAGAATAAAAGATTCATTATAAAATATAAATATACATAAATATAAGAAGGCTAAAAAGTTTTGGGACCAAATATGTAATTATGTTTCAAAAGATTCTCAAAGTGAACGTATCAAAAAAAACAACAACCCAGAAATGTTTCTCTTGGGTTTGATGAAGAAGGAGTTAGAGAAACAACATGGAAATTTACTTTTATATACGATTACAGCTGCAAAACTTTTATACACAAAATGATGGAAAGATCTACATATACCTACGGTGGAAGACTGGATTATTAAATTAATTAAATTAAGTATGAGGGCTAGAGCTGGCAAGACTGAAAGTGAAGTGCCTGAGACCTGCAAGGCCATTACCTTTGTTGGTGCTTTCCCTATCCAAGGCTCTATCTAAGGCTAAGAAATGGGCAGCTGTCATCCCTTTGAGATACTCCAGACAAGAAGCATAAACCATGAGTAGTAACACTACCTTTATTGTAAGATTACAGCAACAGAATCTTGCAAGTCTGAAAGCACTTCTCCCAACTTCTAGTGCCGCCTGAGGCATGAAAGCCAGCTGGGTGACCTTGGACCAGTCACTCTCTCTCAGCCCAACTCACCTCACAGGGCGGTTGTTGTGGTGGGGAAAAGAGGAGGAGGAAGGAGTGTTAGGTATGTTCACCACCTTGAGTTATTTATAAAAATAATAAAAAGGTGGGGTTAAAATAAATAAATAAGTAAATAAACTTTCACTTTAATTTTCCAGAAAACTAGGGAGGGTCCCTTCTCAGATGCTTCCCACACCCTCTTCTTCTGTGGGCTGAGATACCTTTTGCATGACAGTTGTCTAGGCTGCAGCTCTTCCTCCTGTCTCCCAAGGTCATTCCCACAGACCATTACCTCAGCAAAAAAGCCTACTACCACATAAAACTGGGAGAAAGAAACACTGTTTAAATTGTAGAGCTGATATATAAATATACAGGTAGTCCTCACTTAATGACCCTAATTGGGACTGGTAACTCTGCCGCTAAGCAAAGCAGTCCCTAAGTGGGAAATCACGTGACCGTGACTGTGCTTTCCGGCTGGAAAGAGATAAGACTACTCAGTTTCACACCTTCGGCTTTTCTTTGCCTTCCAACCACTCCCCTGCCTTTTGGAATGCTGGAGTGCCTGCTTAGTGTCTTGTACACATTGAAAGTAATGTGACTGCACTGCCACCCAGGGCTGGGAGCCACGGGAGTGCTACACAAACAGCTTACAGTACTCTCTTGAAATCTCTTCCTCTCCAATCTTTCAGGACAATGCATACTGACTGTAATGGTGATCACATGACTGAGGGACACTGTGAAGGTTGTAAATGGTCGTAAATGGGCCATAAAGTTACTTTTTCAGCACTGTCATAACTTTGAACTGTCACTGAACAAATGGTTGGTGAGGACTACCTGTAGTCAAATTTCTAGATTCTGCAGTAACTGATCATCAAAACAACATCTTTTGCATCGGCAATAAAAGTAGCTTGTCTAAGCTTCATCCTTTTATCTTCTGTGGCTAAGCTCATGACTGTGTCTTTGCATTCCGAGAGAGAAATTTTATTGCCATGCCCAGAATAAAATTCTGATAGGAAGCTCAAGTACTTTTTTTGATGTACAGTATCTTTTGTCTTAGTTCTGAAAGAGAGATACATCAGTTGTCACTCTTTCTGGCCAGTCTTGCCATAATTATCCACATTTAAGTAATCCATAGCTTAGATTGCTAAAGTGAACATGGTACTGACTTTGAAGATTGCTCAGAAACCTTGTTAGTGA
This sequence comes from Candoia aspera, assembly GCF_035149785.1. Lineage (NCBI taxonomy): Eukaryota > Metazoa > Chordata > Lepidosauria > Squamata > Candoiidae > Candoia > Candoia aspera. The sequence goes on along the minus strand of NC_086153.1, from coordinate 78,023,749 downwards.
ACAGCTAAATGAGAACCTGCAAGAGGTTGCACAGTTGGGACTTGCTATCAAATTTTGTAATGTGAAAGAAACAGCTGCCTTTACTGGAAGGAGATTTCAAAGTACTGAAATGAATCCTGGATTCTAACCTGCTCTATTCTTGCTTACTGAATGGGCCTGTTGCTGAAACATGAGCAACAAAGATTGCTTGCTAGATCTTAACAGGCAAGAGAGCTCATACTGGGGAATGACAGCCCTGGAAAAATGATGGTCACAGCACTGTAAAGCTTTAAACTGGCAGTTCCCAACCTTTTCTTTATATAGACCATCAGAGCTTTTGCAAATTAGATGTAAGCTCATTGACAATGTGAGACCTGCAGACACCATGGTGTATATAATCCTCCCAACTGCATCTACAGATCTCAAAAGGAGGATGAGGGTGGTGTAGGACTGGGAAGGACCGGGCTTAAGTCTCCATTCAACCATGGAAGCTCTCTGGATGACTTTGGGTGAGTCACTCTCTTTTAGCCCAACCCACCTCACAGAGATGTTGTGAGAAAAAAATTGGGGCAGGGAATGTTATGTAGGCCACCTTCAGCTTCTAGAAGAAAAGTGGGATACAATACAGTAGAACAAACAAATAAATAAAATGTAACCGTTTTTTAAATTATTTTTTTAAATGCCTAAATTTTATGACATTAATAAGAATGCTAACAAATCTTTCAGGATTTGATCTCATAAGATTTGAGGTATTTAAAAAAATACTTTATTTGGGGATCACACAATGAACCACCTCATTATCAACCAACTTGCAGAGCATGGACAAGAGTTTGGGGACTGCATTAAACATAAAAATCAGCATTCTTGAATTGAATCTAGAAGCAAATTGATAACCAGTGCAATTGCCACAGACCAAGTAATAGCTGAAGCCTGAGTAATTTTTAAGGATAGGTCCCTAAAATGTTTGGAAATACAAATCTATATGTCAATATATAATTTTCTAATCTGCCCAGAAAAGGGAAAAATCATTCTAAGGAGCTGATGATGGAAAGAAGCAAATCTGGTAATTAGTTCAAGCTATTTTCACAACTGAATGTTGGTTACAGTATCAGTTTAGAACCAAAGTAAGTCAGATACAAATCCCAAATTAATCATGAAACTTAATTCTGACTAACGTACCTTACAGGGTTGTTACGATTATTAAAGCAGATGGATACAACTACGTGTGCTGTTATGAACCTTTTAGGGAAAAGACATGGGCTTTAAATGTATTAGTTTTCACATGAAAATTGCTCACCCAATCTTTTCTCTGCCAGACCAAAAGAATTCGCAAGTTTTCTTAAGTTGCTTCTATTCTCAGTTGATAATGCATCTTGCATTTTGGCTGAATTCCTTCTAGTGGATGATTTGGTTTTTGCTTTAAAAGTTTCATTCATGTTTAATACCTGATTAAAATACCAGCTCAGTACAGACAGAAATTGCTTGAGTAAAATAAACCATGTTCTCACTGCATGACAGACACAGAGATCTGCCTTGCCTTTAACTGACAAACCAATTCTTCTTAGAATGTATACCCTTCATTCTCTATGACATCACTCTATGACAAAATGTACACATCTTCATCTTTTATGAATATCAGAACATTCTAAAGTAGTCTTGCAAGATTTTTAGACTGTGTTATCCCCTCCCAAGTATCTGCAATAACAAAAAGTAGAAATCTTAGAATGATACAAGTAAAATGTCTGTCTCCAAAAAAACACTTCAGGGGAAAAACATTAAATTCAGGAACACTGTTTTTAAAAAAATCCTCAAAGGAAATTGAGGAAGAACACGATGGCTCTTATAAATAATTACACCTATTATTTCAAATGCTTACAGGTTTATGTGTGGTTAGAAATCTCTGCTTGGACCTGCAAGTGGCAATGCTTGGTTGCCGGCTTCAGCATGCATTTACTTGTGTAGTCCTACTTCAACAGACATCATAAGGAAACTTTTTAGGGTTTGTGGTTCTCTGGTATTTCATGATTCTTTGTGACCAAACAGACATAATTTTGCCAGGATTCTCTGTCAATAACTGCTTTTTTGAATTCTTGTAAGCTCAGCCATATGGTATCAGTGATAACATCTAGTCATCTTGTCTTCTGTCATCAGCCTCTTTTTCAATTGCCTTTGACTTACTTTTCCAAGTTTCCAATGACTCTTGCCTTTGAATTATGTGCCCAGTATTTCATCTAGTATTAATTTTTTTAATGGGCCAAGCTATTATCAACAATTTTCCCCAGCACCACAATTCAATGGCAATGTTGAATTCATCCATTTTTCTTTTTTCATCCTTTCTGATGATCCAGCTTTCACAGCCATATAATACTGCTGAAAAAACATGACCATGGCAATAGATACTCACAATTTCATAGTATGCTTGTGAAATGCAGTCTCTGTAATTTAATATTTTATCTCGATCTATTATAGTCTCTAAAATAGCATCTGTCTCTTCACTTCATGGTTACAGTCACTGTCCTCCTTCACAAGGTTGTTGTGGGGAAAAAATAGGAGACAGAATTATGTATACCTCCTTCAGCTCCTGAATGGAAGGCTGGATATTAAATGAATGGATGGATGGATGGATAGATGGATGGATGGATGGATGAAGCAAGCAAGCAAGCAAGCTGAGCCTAGAATAATAAAATTTTTCACCACTTCAGCTTCTTCTCTGTTTATTTGCACTGGATTGATTTTGCCTGCTGACATAATCTTGGTTGGTTGGTTGGTTTTTTCATACTGAGCATCAGCCTGGCTTTTGCACTTTCTTCTTTTGCCTTCAGCAAGAAATTCCTTAAGTCTTCCTTGCTTCCAGCTATCAAAGTGGTATCATCAGCATAACTGAGGTTGACGTTTCTCCAAGCAATTTTATTCCGATTTCTATTTCTTCCTCTTCTGGCATTTCTCATGTTGTATGCTCCATATAGGTGAGAATAAAACAACAAAATTGGCACACTCCTTTCCCAGTTTTGAAATATTTAGTTACTCCATATTCTGTTCTGTTGCTTCCTAGTTATCATAGAAATTCTTCAATAAGCAGATGAGGTGCCCTGTATGGCCATGTTTTTAAGGGCTGTCTACAATTTGTTGTGGTCTAAACAGTCAAAGCCTTTTTATAATCAATAAAACAGAAATAGATGTCTTGTAGAAACTCTACTTCCTTTACCATTATAGATCAGATAGTAATGTAATCTCTACCTTTTCTACAACCAGCTTGTACATTGAGCAGCTCATTCCATGCACTGCAAAACTGTAAGCTTCATCTTAGTAGTTGTGTGAGGTAAGTACAATGGTTTGGTAGTCTGAGCTTCTTCAGCACCGCTCTTTTTTGGTACTGGAATATAAATGAGTATTTTCCAGCCCTTTCACTACTGCTGCGTCTGCCATACTTGCTTCCATCCTGCATGTAGTCCTTTATCCACATCATCCTGTAAGATTTTAATGAGTTCTGCTGGTATGTTATCAATTGCAACTTTGTTATTAACAGTATTTTCACTTTCTATAATGTCTGACTCTGGTTCACTGGAAATCCACAGCATCTTTAAATCTTTCTTCAGTAGATCTTTGTCTTTGACATTTGTGTCTATCTTTGCATAAAAATACCCTTGATTTCTACAATGAATAAATAAAATTAAATAAATTCCCTGTCCTTCCCATTTAACTGTTACCCTTAATTTCATTACGCTGCTTTTTAAAATATAATACCTTATCCTATTTTGCTCTTCTCTGGAACTCGGTGTTTACCTGAGCAAATTTTCCACTGTTTCTTTCTGTTTTGTTTTGTTTTCTACCTTCCTTCATATCAGTTTGTATTCAGATTTCATTTTTTGCAGTATTTTTAATGTTAATTATCTTTTTCTCCTGCTGTGCTTGCCAGGATTACATAACAGAAAACACAACATTTCCAAGTGCCAGAATAAAAATTATTGTTACAGACTTGTTGCTTACGTTTTACACCTTAAAGTAAAGTAGTAGATCCCTTAAAGTTAGACAGTAACTTTAAGGGATCTACTATATCATTGCAGGACACTCATATTCCTCTCCAGCTTAAAAACATCAGTTACATTTCAAGATAAATGTAGTTCTTATTCAGCCAAGCTGTGTAGATGAGAATGTCAAAACCTATGCCACTTTCATCACGCATATAATTATGTAGTCCTATTTGCAGAAACATCAGAAAAGAAACAGCTCTGACTTTGTTGAAGTTTCTCCAGGACGTAAAGCTAGAAATCATGAGAAATTATGCACAATATGCCTGCTCTGTTCATGTTGGCTGTTTACAATTTCATTTTTTCAATAAAATGCTTAGGTAGGTGAGGAAACCTCGACTCTCTTCCAAGCCACCCCTCTCACACCATTGTTTGAAGCACCGAATCCAGTTCAAACAACATTGGAGCCTTCGCAGAGAAAATTTCCCAAATATATAACTTAAGATACAGACAAGATAAATATAACAGCATTAATAACATAATCTGAATCAAAACGAAAAAACATAAATCAAAGTACAACCATATGTAAACTGGGAATCTAAACATTCAAAACCAATAGAACCAACTCATCATGCAAATAGTCACAATAATCCTGCCCAGTGGCTTGATAATCAAAAAAGTCTTTAGATTTTTTTTAATATCATTCCCCTGATTTTATAATTGACGGCTGATTTGACGTCAGTTTTTGAAGTGGAAGCAGAATTGGGTAAAATTGTTTAGTTCTACTTTAGAGTTCATCCATTTTCTAGTAAGCCCTAAAATGTAGTGAATTCTTGAGAGAATACTTTCTCTTTTTATGGTTTTTGTGATTTCTATTTTCAACTTCATTTTTTCTATTTCTCAAATGGCAAAAATGATACATGTTCTTAGGGAGCATAAGATGTAGCAGTTTCCATTGCACGGCATAGATAGATAGATAGATAGATAGATAGATAGATAGATAGATAGATAGATAGATAGATAGATAGATAGTGTAATGGTTGCCTGGTCCAAATACTCAGACTCACAAGAGGTTGCTAAATGAAATCTGATTTATTAGGAAACTTAGGACAAATACAGAGAAAGCTGAGAATGACAGAAAGTGCGCCAAATACAAACTAAAAACCCTCGGCTGCAAACGTAACCCCGCCTCCCTACGAGTAGAGTCACCACCACCCATCCCAGGTGCCTGTAACCATCATTCCTTCTAGCCCGGGAAAGCAACCTTGAACACATGAGATAACCCAAATACATTCCAAGCCCACAGCCAAGAGATAAGCATTCCCCAAGCAGGAACCGTCCTCCCTTCAAAGATGAAACACGCATCAGGCTAATGACATGTGAAACGTTACGATGTACCAAGCACACTGAAACGGTGAACATGACAGATAGATAGATAGATAGATAGATATCCAAAAGCACCACAGATCAATGACATGGTAAATCCACCTGATCCATGTAATTCTAAATTCTGAAGAACTAAGAATTAGGCCAGACTACAGGGTCTAGAATAAGAGTTTTAAAATCCTATACATTTTGATAAATGTCAGGTGCTCACCCATTTTAGCTTCTACAAAAGGAGGCAGAATCATAAATCCAGTGAGAAAATTTGGGGTAAATCAGATTTTAGAAGCATCTCTTCATAGTAAAGTGACTTCGTGAAATAATCTCCCAGATAGTTACTCACATTAATAACTTTTACTATAGGAATTTTTTCACAATCACACTCATGTGTATCCTCAAATATGTATATATTTTGCTTTTTCCCAAACCTGATTCTGCAACAAGAAAAATATGCTTCAAAAGAAAGTAATCAAAGTATTAAAAATAAACAAAGAGAAAGATGAATTAAAGACAACTGAAAAAAATTATAGATACTTCATCAAATAGACCCAGTTATCTTCTCAAGATTCAGTTTTCTTCCAGTTCCTGCCTAACCTCAATGTTCTGGCTTAAATATAAAGCTGTTTTTATTTTTCAAGTCTACCTTTGCTGTCACAGAACTTTTGATATTTCAGTTGCAATCACAAAACTAAATACAGCAAACAAGATAGAAGTCATCTTGCAACTACTGTTATTGCATTTGATGATGGAGTTGCAGAGAAAATTGCAGAAAGGATAAAGGAAATACAAATGTATTCATTTTTTGAGAACATAAAAGAAATACCAAGACTGATTTATTTTTCAAATTTATATGGCCACCCATCTCATACATAGTATGCTACAAAAAGATCTGCATTGTTACAGAAAGAGATGTCTTAGTGAAAAAAAGGTTGGTTCTTCAGGGGCATAATTCTGTTCCTACAAGTGCACATCTGCAGGTACAAAAATGTGCTTGGAAACTGAATCCTTGTACAAAATCTTGTTTGCAAAATTCTAGAATGTGGTTCCATTCCTCTGTTAGTCTCCATACGCAAAGGCATGATTCTCAATTTTCCTGCTCTGTTCTTAGATCATCCAGTGTGGTAGGAACAAGAGGTACAACATATGAAGCAGAAAGAAGGGTGGATTTATGACCTGCACAATAGACTATCAAGAGAAATATATTTACATCACATTAACTTTGATGTGCTGGTATTACTCCATGGTTAATAATTTTTGGCAAAAATAAATTGTGTATTATCATGGCTTTGACTGGTATATAACTGAAAATAAAGCTTTTGTGATATTCCTAATTTTACCTTATTATAAAACAGGTATAATATGATATGATTCAATTCAATATGATTAAAATTGTTAAAGACCTAAATTAAAGACCTAATTTCATGCCTAAGCTGGCTGGATGACCTTGGGCCAGTCACTCTCTCTCAGCCCAACTCACCTCACAGGGTGGTTGTTGTGGAGAAAATAGGAGGAGGAAGGAGTATTAGGTATGTTCGCTGCCATGAGTTATTTATAAAAATAATGAAGGCAGGATAAAAATTAAATAAATAAATAAAATACATGCTAGAGTGTATGAATTGATGTCATCTAGAGTGTTATGGGTGTGAACAAAAATAGGAATTCATACATGGGGTGATAGGTCCATGTTATCTTCCAGATGATGATGATAATGGAAGACCTACTTAAGAATGGTACTTAAGAAGGGTGTGAAGTAACACCAAAGGGCCAAGAATACATATTGTAGATGCTGAATGAATGTGGATTGAATAGGAAAGTGACTACTATGAATGGAGTATGTTCAGGTGGTTTGGTCGTATAGAGAGAATGAATCAGGAATAAATTACTGAAAAATTATGAAGGAGGAGTGAATGGGTTAAAGCAAAAGGGGAAGACTGAACATTGTGCTTGGATGGACTTTATGAGATCCTCAAGAAAAGAGATGTGAAGTTGAAAGAACAAAAGACAATTTACAAATCTGTGTACAGATGTAGTGGAAACAAGGATTGTTTGCAAGTGTAGAAAGGTATGGAAATATTCTGTATACTGAATAGCATTGTTATGATCTAGATTTTGCTATATTTCCCTTTCTTTTTTATATCAAGTCTTTGATCTTTTTTCATTACCGCTTACTCTTTTTCTGCCCTTTGTATAACATTGTTTAAGAAATACATATGTTTCTTAACATTACACAGGCAATAAGAAGACCTGCTTGCAAATCTGTTAAGGGCATCAAAACTTTTTTTTTTTTGCCAAAAACCAAAAGCCTATTAAAAGCTTAAATATTATGGATCAGTTCCAAGGCTAATTGGACAACTTGACTAGATTAATGGATGTCTATGTTTGAAAAGGGAAACTAGACTTGGAATGAAATATTGAAGAAATGGTCATTCTTTGGTTATAAATTGGAATAGACATTGAAAGAACTCAGAGGAGCATTGTGTGTGTTTTTGTAATCTAGAATTTTAATAAATTTTGAAAATTAAAAATGTCAAAATGAACTAAAACATTTAGTTTTATTTTATATATGCTATTTATGTGCCACTTTTCTACTTAAATCAATTATTCAGAGTTACTTTGTAAAAATTATATGTTAGTAAAATAAAACACAAACTTACTTGACAGTTTGTATTATACATCATTCTAAGATGTACTGTGCTTTGTTTTTGACTTAGCATTATATTGAACTGAGTCAGTGTATAAACCATGGTTTGTTTAGAGTCCTGAGTGTTGAAAGCCTTTTTTAATAGCAATAGTGACTTAGAAAACCATAAACAATCATCCCCATTCATAGATTATGCTATTTTATGTCTGGTTTGATTTTATGCCCCATCCAAGTCTCTAACTAGCTCACTGAAGTAGGAAAGGAGAAGAAAACAAACCAGAAAGAGATTAAACAAGCCATGATTATTTGCTCATCTGACTGCCTGGGTTCATCCACTTCAATAAACCAAGATTTTAATCATAGTTCATTGAAACTATATTGGCTTGACTCTAACCCTATATCTGGTTCACACAGAACACCAAGCTATAATAGATAAACATAATTTTAAACCAAAAACCAGACATTATGGTTTAGCATTCAGTGTGAACCCAGGTACCATTGTCTCTGACTTGCTTAGCAAATCATAGCTCAAAGTGATGTATGATTGCAGCTTCAGGATTTGTACTGCCAGCATGGTAGCCTAATCTGGTTTACGGTTAAACACATTTACATCTGGTAGTGTTTACAAAGAACTTAAACATGAAGTGAATTTACCAGGGACAGCATTAATGATTCATAAAATAGATTTCCAATGATAAACCCTAACATATACCTTAATTAATCTGTTCTAAGTAATATGTAACCATTAGCTGCTTAAGCATTAGTCATCCGCCACTTTTCTGTTTTTCTGTTTCTACTGTCTTGTGAAATGTATACAGTTTTATGTTAACTTACATTCTATGTGGGGATCTAGGGGGGAAACACCAGATTTAGACTCAATCCTAGCAAAACCAAATGGCTGTGGATTTGCAGATTGCCTGGATCTGGAGATTCTCCATCCTTAGTTCTAGATGGGATTGCACTGTCCCAGACAAACCCAATGTGCAGATTAGGATCCTCCTAGACTCAGGGTTCCTGCTTGAACATCACCTTTGCACCAACTGTACCAATTTATGGACCCAGAGGCCCTACTCATGGTCACTCATGCCTTGGTCACTTCTTGTCTGGATCACTGCAGCACACTCTATATGAGGCTGCCCTAAAACCACTTGGATAGTTCACATAGTCCAGAATGCAAAATGGGTACTTATGGGTGCAACTTGTATGCTCAAGTAACATCATTACGTTACAAACTGCACTGGTTGCCAGGAGCTTCCTGGAGCAATTCAAAGTGCTAGTTATCATCTATAAAGCCCTTCATGACATAGGGCCTGGTAATTTCAGAAACACCTGTCTCCAATTAGCTCTGCTTGTCTGATAAGATATTGCAGAGTTGGTTTGTTGTGGGTCTTGTCTCTTAGGCAATGTCATCTGGTGGGACTCAAGAAACATACGTTCTCAGTCACTGGAACAGCATTCCCTCTGAGATCCAGATGGCCCTGATTCTGCCTGCCTTCTGAAAGGCTCTGATCTGGCTTTTCCTCCAGGCATTTGATCAGGAGTTTTTATGAGACCATCTCATAAAAAAACATCTTGTTTCTGGTTATCTGAGCTGCCTCTGGTACCATTTTTGTTTTGTTGTTTTGCTGGTTGCTATTTGTTATTTTGCATTGTGTACATTGTCCTGAGTCACATGTCAAGTGGGCAGCTATATAAATTGAATTAATTAATTATAAAAGTAATTATTTAAATCATTTTTAAGAAGGTGATAATAGAGTTGGTTTAGATATTTACACTTAGTGATGAGGGTTGACTCCAAAAAGATCCTTTTCTCCTTACCATCCAGGCATACCTGCCCTTCCCATTGGGAACTTCACAAATACAACTTAGCATACATAACAGCAAGATTAGTAAGATTAATTGATTTAATCCAATTAATTAATCCAATTAATTAAGACCAATATAGAACAAAGAATAATTATTTAATATTTTTGTTCCAGCTGACAGGTATATGAAATTAGAATTCAAACTTGGGCATTTCTGGCAATGGAGGACCCCTCCATCCCTTCAAGGCTGTAAAGGTGTAAAGACATGGAAGGGGAAATTCCAGTGTCTTAAGTCAGATTGTTAGTGAATTTAAAAACTGCCAAAAATCACACAATTTAAAAATCTAGTCAATGAATATGCAGTATATTATCAATATCTAAAGCCTTTTTGATTATACCCTGTAGGTGTTTGCTTTCCATGTTAGAGAGGAATAGAGTTCTGGCTGGTAATTACCATCCCTTGCTTCTCAACCATTCTAGGCATTTGTGACACATGTGAATTGCATGACCTCCAGTTTAGGATTATACTTCCAATTAAGGACAAAAGTTCTATTCAGATGCCAAGCAGTGAAATATATCAAATGGCCAAGGCTTGTTGATTCCTACTTAATGCAGCCCCACCCCACCCCCCAACTCAATCTCTAAAAGCCTGTCCTGAAGGTGGTCACAAAATCCTCACAAAATTAGTGAGGGTGCTTAAGAATCAAGGAATAATTGAAAAACTATGGAAAACAGCCTGTGCAGTCCCTTTCAGAGTCAAAGCTGTCTCCATTTTTCTACAAATTCATAAGTAACCAATTTTATAGCCTTAAAAATTAAAGGCATACTTGGTCCATCTCTACCAACAGTAAAGAAGAAAAGCTTTGTAAATGACAAACATCAAGAAGTAAGAATGAAATGTTTGTTATTTACAAACATCAAATGTGTTTCAGCTATGCACTGATGTCCAAAGGTACAGTACTATTTCAATAACCATAACTGTTTATATAATCACTTGGAAATCAGCATCCTGGCTTTCAAGTAGAATTAATCCAATCTGATTTAGCATCAACACTGTAACAAGAATGTTACCTAAACTTAAAGATGCAATAAAAGAGTTAAACATTACATTGAGAACAATTAGAATACTTTAAAATAACAATTAACAAGATAGACAAAATAAAATCATTACTATTAAAAGCACTATCATACTCATATCTAAGATAAAGGTATCATATCATACAAATCATACCATAGACACAGTCACCAGAAAAGGATGAAGAACATGTTCAATACAACCATTTCTCTTACTTACAGGTTTTTTTTTATTGCAATTTTACTGGACCAGTGAAAACAAAAATATTTATGTAAAATTCACTGTTTTGACCTGAGGGTTATGTATGTATGATAGATGAATAGATATGTTTAGAAATTAGAAATATAGATATAAACATTTGTTGTTTATTCATTTAGTCGCTTCCAACTCTTCGTGACTTCATGGACCAGCCCACGCCAGAGCTTCCTGTCGGTCGTCAACACCCCCAGCTCCCCCAGGGACAGGTCCGTCACCTCTAGAATATCATCTATCCATCTTGCCCTTGGTCAGCCCCTCTTCCTTTTGCCTTCCACTCTCCCTAGCATCAGCATCTTCTCCAGGGTGTCCTGTCTTCTCATTATGTGGCCAAAACATTTCAGTTTTGCCTTTAATATCATTTCCTCAAGTGAGCAGTCTGGCTTTATTTCCTGGAGGATGGACTGGTTTGATCTGCTTGCAGTCCAAGGCACTCTCAGAATTTTCCTCCAACACCACAGTTCAAAAGCATCGATCTTCCTTCGCTCAGCCTTCCTTATGGTCCAGCTCTCGCAGCCATATGTTACTATGGGGAACATCATTGCTTTAACTATGCGGACCTTTGTTGTCAGTGTGATGTCTCTGCTCTTAACTATTTTATCGAGATTTGTCATTGCTCTTCTCCCAAGGATTAAGCGTCTTCTGATTTCCTGACTGCAGTCAGCATCTGCAGTAATCTTCGCACCTAGAAATACAAAGTCTTTCACTGCTTCTACATTTTCTCCCTCTATTTGCCAGTTATGAATCAAGCTGGTTGCCATAATCTTGGTTTATTGAGGTTTAGCTGCAAGCCAGCTTTTGCACTTTCTTCTTTCACCTTCATCATAAGGCTCCTCAGTTCCTCTTCGCTTTCAGCCATCAAAGTGGTATCATCTGCATATCTGAGATTGTTAATGTTTCCTCCAGCGATTTTAACTCCAGCCTTGGATTCCTCAAGCCCAGCACATCGCATGATGTGTTCTGCGTACAAGTTGAATAGGTAAGGTAGTCCATATTAATGTCAATTCAAGGCTACAAAATATTGGCCATGTATTATAAACTAGAGGATGGGTCTAACCAGCAAATCAGAATATTAACTAGGAGGTGAACCTAACTTCCCAGTGGTTGAACCATGAAGCCAGAAATTAATTTGCCCGTTATGTCACTGTATAAAAATGTTAATAGCAGAGAGGCTTGTGGGGAAGTGAAGGGGTATGAATTCTCTCTATTCAGGCCTCTCAGTATTGGTTAATAGCATTTCAGAATAAATATGGGAATAGAGTTCATAGAAGCAAGCTGGAGGTGGAAAGATGGGAGGATGGTATTAGGATGACCTCCCATCTCCTTCAGAGGTTGCAGAAATCACCAAAAACTACTGCATTACTTTAATCAAAATGCTGCATCCCAATTTCAAACACAAAGTTCTCATCTTTCCAAAACTTATACTGCAATAGAAATCTATATCCTTTTGTTGTAAGAAATAAATGATTCTTATATTTATTTGGGACAAAACCCTAAAATGCATTAAAGGACTTTGGCTTGATACACATACACTCAATGGAAATATTCCAGATGATATTCCTCCACCTAATGCACGCTATCTTCCAAGAATCTGAAGTCTAGATCAAGAGACACCAGGAGCAAACAGTGTCTCTGCAGAGTTTCTACAGATGGATTATATTTTAGAGAGATGAATTCTTTGTACAGATTAAATATTTATTCTATTTATCAGATTGGAAGAGGGTGTGCTTTGGAAAGAATATTTACACGGAATCAATTACCCTGCCAGTCAGCAGGCTGCAAAAAAAAAGGTTTTGATTATTGAAAACCTATTTGCCTTTTTAGCAAATAAGTGAAATCAGAAGAAAAATATCCTATTTATCAGTTCTTTGTTCTAGTTCGTTTCATGGATAGAAATAAGAATAACACAATCGATATATATAACAGAATCATCATTTAGGGGTTGTAACCAAGCATAGCAAAGAAAGAGGGAGAACATACTAGACGGCCCCACCACCTCCAATCTATCTTTGCCCTTCTCCTGTTGTATATCAGACTCAAGTTCTGTAATGGAAAAGCTGTTCTCTATGTGCAGCCTTTCCGTGCTATTTATGACTGTGATCTCAATGGTCCTGAGATTCTCTCCTACAGAACTTCAGCCTCCAACCCCTGAGGAGCATCAGTGGCAAGGCGGGGAGAGGTGACTAATTTTCCCATACTGTAAATGTACATTCCACATGGTTAGAATACAGAAACCCACCAGCTAATTCTTCTTTCCAATGAAACTTCAGCTTATACACCTCAAGAAACAACATAATTTTGCCATTCTTCTTTATCTACTGTAGATCTACATGCTATGTCATACCAAAAACCTGCTAATTCTGAAGTGCAGTTTTTCAGATTAGAAGGAACAAGGGGAAGTAATTAGAAGGAATAGGCAGAAACCAAGGATTTCACATTACTATAGGCATAAGCCTATTATCCCATAAAACTAATGCCATAATCTAGAGACTTCAGACATAGATGCATCTATTCCAAATGGGACTTCTTCCTAATGTTACATTACAAAGCAACTTCTGAAATTCCCCAATATTTGAGAAGCAACTTTTTGTATGATGCACTTAAGATGTTTATAAAATTCTCCTTATCTGAACTTTAGGACTCAAGGATACTGAATTACCTAATTATGTTCCTAGAATTTACTGAACTGTGACTTTTTTTCTAAATAGAATTTGAACACAGTTCGATGTCATAACTTGCTGCTGACATTTTTTTTCTTGCAATTTACTGATGTGACCTACTGGTTTGCACTGATTACACCACAAGAGAAAATAGTTCAGGTGATTACATCAGATCTTCTTATTGCTCTTTATGCATACAGTGAACTATCACATAAAACAGAAAATTGTGGCAAAAATGTATTATGTCATTTCTCACAATGCACTGGAAGTGGAACAAAGGGCACAACAGTTACAATCAATCGTTATTGTTTTTATTGCTAAAAAAAGTCAAAGAACTTTTAGGCGTACAGAATTATGAGGTGTGATGACTGTCAGACTGAGACTGTGTACCACAATGTTGGGTGAATTTTGGAGAGCTATTCTATAGCTATTGGAAAGGCTGCAGCAGTATGAAGAACTGCCTCCCTTTCAGATTCTGTACAGGGTCTGAACTAATGATACCCTATCTTAATTATATGACTACTTGAGCTTATAGAACCTGCAAGTCTATGAACTATCATCCATTATGCCTATGTGCTAAAGGATAAGCAAGAAGCATTGGCAAAATATCCATGCAGATACACACACATTACCATTTTCACTCCCCTTTCTGTGAGGAAAGACTTCAAGGGAGATCATTTAATAATAGAAATAATATAAAACAGAACATTAAAAATTGGGGCTGGGGATCAACAGCAGAAAAGCAGAGCCGGTAATAATTTTCTCTAAATCCCTTTGAAATAAACAAGATTTTATACAGGGAAATTATTAGGCATGCAGCACTGCCAATCCAGATACAAGAGAGATGTCAGAGGAAGTGTTTTAGGCTGAAAAACAGTAAAACTCAATAAATGTCATTTTGAACTTCTTGGATAAGTGTATTATATCACTACTAATAATAGCAACCACAAAAATATTTTAAATCAGTTCATTTTTATGACCAAAATTAGCCATAAGAATTATTTTCCCACCAATAGAAGAAAAGAAATTATCTCCACCATATTTGTTTTTGATATTAATTTTTTAAGCAAGATTAAAACTATATTAGAATTAAGAGAAAGAAAAAACACAATTCTTCCAGTAAATAAAATATTATAGTTTCAATGCTTAAAATCTAAAAGTAATCATAGAAAAATATAGTACTAATTAATACATAAAGAAATTTAGCACTGTCTTTTCTTTTTATGTGCAAATGTTTAAAATCCTTATGTTTGTTTCAGATTGTTTTAAGACCCTGAAAAATCTGGCCGGGTCTCTAAAATCCTTATCAGGAACAATCATTCTCAGTGCTGAAATTTTAAAAAATCCTCATTTGATACACTTACAGTATATATAATAGTATAGAGTAAATATATTGAAGGAAACACCTGCAAAAATTATTTCTAAAATCAGCATGGGAAAGAAGTTCTTTAAAAGAGAAGTTTGGGAGAAAAGCATGTAGCTCTGATGATTATTTTGGTTTTGTTCTGTTTTTAGCAAAACTAAGAAACTGTTTTCTTTATTCACATTAGCTGTGATATTCTTCTAATTATACCTTATCTTATTTAATACAAACATATTATAGTCATTGATTAAAAAAAAATCAAAGCTTCTCTTTTTTGTAAAGAAGAATGTAATTTGCCAATGCTCGAAGTACAAGGACAAATGTTTTTTGACATTGCAGATTGGTCTGTTGTTTTGCTTCAGGCCGAGGCAGAGCAATAAAAGAATGGTTCAGCAAGTAAAAAAAAGTAAAATGCATTTCACATGCATGGAACATCACATGGAAAGGAATAATTAAGTAATTTTTAACAACCAACAGCAACCAAAAGCTGCCTTGGGCTAGTTTCACTGTTCCTTACTCAATCCACTTTCAGCTATAGATACCTTTATATTAAAAGTCAACAATGCAGCTTCTCATAGTTTAACAAATGTATGAAAGAGAATAATAAAAGTTTGTTAAAATGTTACGAAAGGATAAAGAAAAACTGTGTATAACCACTAACCATAAAGCTCTGCAGTCTGCAAAGGAATTGTGTGTTGCGAGTGTGACTGATACATTTCATCTGATACAGCTTTCTCTTCAAAGAACACATGAGATATAAAAACTGACATAAAGACAATGCTCTGTATCTTTGACCCACTTGCAGAAAGATCAAATGGTCTTCAACAGAACAAAGCTGTTCATTTTCTTTAATGACAGATAAACAGCAAGCGAATATTACTGGATTCTTTAGAAGTTTTTTTCGTGCCATCAACATTATTGAAATGAGTTGTTTTCCTTTTTTCAGCCCATCTTAGATATATAGTCTTGGTGGTGGTTGTCAGCATTTTTGTCTGTCCTGGGGTCATGGTTTGTTCCAGTTGCTCCTTGAGGTTATCTGTGGTGTGCTGGTATTTGTTTAGTCTGAGGTGAGCATCCAAGATCATTAGCCTTATCATTTTTCGGCTGCCTTGTTGCGCTATTTTCCATCCAGCTGTGCAGTTTATTAGAGGTTTATATCTGACAGTGGTGGGCAGGACATGCTGTCTTAGGCATTCATGCGGAAAGAATAGTTGTTCCTTGGTGGAGGTTTGCCTACATGCATATTTCTGCCATTTGCATGCTTTCTGAAGCGTTTGACGCCCATATGTGGTTCCAATAGAAAAGAATATCTGTAGCTCAGGGTTGAACTGTGAACCTTGGTGCTCTCTGAGCCTGGCTGTTTGCTTGCAGAAGTTTCATGACCCAACTAGGTAACATCATCAGTGCCAGGGAGTGTGGGGTTTGCTCCCTGTTTACATACAGTAGCTTGCCCTGCCAGTGTTGGTGGAGGTATGGTTTTCTCACCAAGGAGAAAAACCCACCAACAAGCCTTGGCGGGGAAATAGTTGGAGTCATTGCACTTTTACTGTGTTCAGAAGGTAGTGCTGGGTCACTACTGTCTGTTTATGACTTTGTCTGCATATAAAAGATATGTGTCTGTGTGTTTGCTGGTGTACTTTAGTCATATGTTTGCTCCATAATGTGTTTACTGACCAATTGCTGACCATGTGAGGATCAGCATTAATCTGAGTGGGCTTGGCAGCAACTAATTTCTTCTGTGGAATTCTGAAGACATATTCTCTTTGCAAAACCTGCTTTTAATGCATTTGTCTGAAATTTGGGAAGATTATGCATCACAGGTGAGAATATTTCTGCTGTAAGTTTTGTCATGTTTTATCTGGGAACAATAAAGAAAAGGCCACTCCTAAAAATTAGAATTCAAAGGAATATAACTTGAAAATCCTACATGGATTTTAATGAAATCTGGCATATTTCATCCCTCCCTAAAGATATATCTAGCCTGAACATTTCTTAATATTCTGCTGAAAAAAAAATATTCATGTTTTTGATCACTTTGTGTGAGGGTGCTCTTCTTCTGAATCTCACTTTGGATGTAGACACTTGCATGAAAACTCGGAGCAGAACAGCCTATTTCAAGAGTTGGGCCTTTAAATGAGGTATCGGTACCCTTAATTTTAGATACAACACTTGATTGCTTCTTACCTACTTCTGAAATATGAGACTGGAAGCTTATTTGGCTTAAGTAAATCTTGCAACTTCCTTTAACATATACAGAGATTAATGCTTGAATCAGGGGAGACCATAATTGTTTCAGCATAATAATCCAGTTATGAAATCTCCATAAATGTTTCTAAAAGTAGTGGCTAGACATCAAATTAAGCCAAGACTGTTCCAACAACACTTAAAGGAACGCTACATTTAAATGTTTATGGAACTAACTAGAAATCTTTCAAGTTTAATGTGAATGCAGCCAACCATACCTTAAGCCTAGCAGAAGAAAAGAGACTGTAGTTAATGGGAAGTCTTATTAAAACTTTAATATTCCCTCACCAATTTGTAGGTAATGTAAAATCAGAACTTTTGATACTAGTATCTAACAGCTAGATATTAAAAAATACATTACCATAGGAAATAGCAAAATATTCATGTCACTTACGTTGCAGGAAAAAAAAACAAGTATACAAAATCGTGGATGGTGATATAAGTAGAACTATGTGGTAGCCATACAATAAAAATTAGTAAGTTATCTTCTAAAAACGTATTTGCATCTCTTTTTCATGCTCTGAAAAATCATCCATGTTCCTGATGCTATTTTCTAAAAAGCAATACCTTATTAAATAGTTCTCACTGCAGGTCTTATTTGTGTCTGAACAAATATCTCCTGTCGTGCATCCCCCAGCCTCCAAAAACTATCATCAGGGAAAGAGATTTCAGATTTATTAGTGAACAGCAGCAGCTAGCTCCTCGAGCTCTAAACCTGATTCTGGAAGTCCTGTATCCTCTCAAAGCAAAGTTCAAGATCCAAATATTTACACATCCACAGCTTTAACCAGAATCAGAAAAAGAAGCTGTCAACATTTCACAGTTCCAGGATATTCAAATGACAGAGAGTCCAGACCAAAAATATAGCACTAGATTTGGGCATAAAATTTCACTCAGGATTACAACACTACTTGTGAAAACAAATTCTGCCTAGGTCTGAAGGCTGTCAATAAATTTCCCTAAGTCTCAGTGCTGGAACTCTGTCAGTCTCTTACCTCGCTCTGTATCCCAGAATCTCTAGCCATACTGGACCTCCCCAATTTAACCCTTAGAACTTTGTCTTAGAATCCAACTCTCCTGGATACTTTCCTTCTGTTTGGAAATTTCTGTTTCCACCTACTCTGGTTTCTAATCCTGCTTTCTGTTGAGTATTATTATTATTTTTTTAATGTATATGCTGCCCAACTACCAGTGACTCTGGGATAATTTGGCTTGACTTGATTGAGATAATTTGACTTGACTACCTTAATACTGATAGGGGGTCTTTGGTACTCTGCATACTCAATATTCCTGAAGTAAGGCATGTGCCTCCTCCTCTGCTTACTTGGGAAGAAAATATGCCTCCTTTAGAAAATATAAAGAAGAGCCAGTTTATCAGCTCAATAGTCAGCATCCCACCAAAATGCTCCCCTGGCATCTCTTCCAAGTAAAGGATCTCCAATAGTACTTCTGACTTAACTAAGCCTGTTCTAATCAAATCTTTCATTATTTACTATTAAGGGGGGAAATAGAAGAGGATGAAGAACCTATAGCATTACTTATACAAAAAACTGATCTTCATGGGAGAGTTATCAGAAGGACATTTTTTCTCTAAACTCATTACAAAAGTCATTTAATAAACCATACAGAACAGCAGCTTGATAAGTCTGCAACATTTTTTAATAAAGTGCTTTGGACTGATGAAACAAAAATTGAACTGTTTGGCCGCTACCATACAAAATGCATTTGGAGAAAAAGAATGAAGTGTTTGAAGAAAAGAGCAACTGGTCAACTGTCAAGCATGGGTGTGGCTCTATTATGCTTTGGGGTTGTGTGCCAGTGGCATAGGAAATATTGTGTATATGAAAGGTAGAATGTATTCAACTAAATATCAACATGCTCTAGAAACTAATATCCCAACAGTCAATGAAATTAATCAAAGCTGAAAAAAAGACTGGACATTTCAGCAAGACCACAATTCAAAACATCCCTCCAAATCATACATGAAGTAATTACAAGAAAGAAATATAAAGATTTTAGAAATGCCTTTACTGTCCTCAGGCTTATTACTGAAAATCTGTGAGGTTTCAAACAACAATGTATACAAGGAGACCTAAACATATTTTTGAGCTAGAAGAGTTCTGCAAGGAAGAGTGGGAAAAAATCCAAAAGAATAAAAATCTTAGCTGGTTAGGGGAAATGTTTGGAAGCTGTTATTTCTGCCCAAAGGAAGTGTTACAGAATACTTACTAGAAGAGTGTCCAAACTTTTGCACCTGCTAGTCACTGTGGGGGTTTTTTTATTTATTTATTTAGATTTGTAAACAACTGCACTTAAGTAAGAAGTACGCATTCAAATGTGCAGGAAGATGTTGTACTGAACTTTATACCATGTCAGTTTCTCTTCACACAGGGATTCTTGAAACACACAATTTGACCAGAGATGCTTATGCTCCCCATTATAATTTACTGCAACTTTAGGACAAATGTACATGTTGTTATTTCTTCTGAACTTCTTCCTTGTGCAAAGTATTTGCTATATATTTCATACACACACACACACATATATGAGAGTTTAAAAACAAAATAATCCTCCTCTTCATGAAGTCTATTTCTCCCGAAATTGGTCAATGGACACTTGTATAATTGGAACACACACTGAGTTAGAAAAGAAACTTAAAAAGAGGCAGTCTGCAAGTGCTTTGGTTGTATTCTATAAAATGAAGGAGATCTACAGAAATGGTCAATCACTATAACATTAGTAACATGCTGGGTGCAATTACTCCACAGAACAAAGATAATTCAATAGTTAACTTATTTATTTTAGATTCATAAGAGGTGCCAAGAACTTTTTAATTCTTTTCTGACAAACACACCAATTAACGCAGAAGCACAAACTGAATGGTTGGAAAAAATATGTAAATGATTAGAATCATGTGGATGAATTTAATTTTTTTTTCCTGTATAAAGTATATGCACCCTATTGAGACATGCCCTAATTATTCAGTCTGTTCCTGAGTTAAGGGGCTCCCTTTCTATTTCTCTGGTAACAATGAATGGTTATAGTTTGAGTCATTTCATTGCTAGCAAGTTACTAACAATAAACATGTTCCCTTGTTTCTTTTTTATTAACTACTAAAGCCTGTGGGCTTAAAAGCTTGATAAAACATACTTGGGGTTTGTTTTGTTTCTTTGAATTGTTTTAGTCAAAACAGCAAGTGTCATCTATTCTGTGCCATTCAATCAGCAATATGTACATTTCACTTGGGAACAAATGGAGAAAGAACTGGCCAAAACAGATATACAGGACTTTCATGTTTCAGAGAGAGACAGCTTAAAAAAAAAAAATCCTTCCCTGGCATGATAAGCAGTTTTCTGTGCCTTCTCTACTCTCTATATTTTTCATCAGGAAAAGTTCTGAATTCTAGCGTGTTGTGTCCCAGAAAGCAGCTGTGGCGAGCCACACAGTATTTCTTAGGAAGTAAATGCGCTCTGAAGCAGAGGCGTTCTATGCTAAAGCATCCAGAAGCTAATTCTTACCCAGCCTTACATGGAAAGTCTGCAGCGAGAGAAACTCCTTTCCAAAAGGAACTTCGGCATCTTACTTCTAGTTTAACTCCAATCGTCCTGCGACCGAAGTCCATTCTTTCTCCCCCTATCTTCCAGATGAGCAAGTTTTCTTCGCTGCTATCTCCTTCCCTCGGTAGATAGGTGGGACACACACAAACGCACACATTCATTTTCAAGATGCTGGTTTGCCTGAGGACTTCCCAACCCAACCCGCGCTGCTGCTCCTCTCTCGGGCAAAAAGAAAGAAAAAAGAAATGCGCTACAAAAGCACCCCTCCTGCACCCAGCCACCGCTCCTCGCCCCTCCCCCATCAGCCCCGACACCTACTTGCGCTCAAGAAGCACTCGGTAAACCGTCTGAAGCAGCTGGCCGACGAAGATCCATCTTCCATGGCTGGCCCTAGCAAGAGGGGAGCAGGGGCGGGAGGGAAAGGGAAGATGCCTTTGTTGCTGCCGCTGCTTGGAACACCCTGGCCCTGCCTCTCGGGCGGCCGCCACCGGCGGCGACTCTTCCTCCTGCTGCGGCTGACCGTAGGGCCACAGAATAAAAGGGGGCCAGGAGGAACCGATCCCTGCTGCCAGCGACGCCGACCGGTGGCGCCTTTGGAGCTGGAAGGTAGCAGGATGGAGGAAGGGGCGTAAAGTCGCTTCCCGCTGCCGTCGGAGTAGGCAATCCAGGGAACTGCTATTGCTCCAACATCTCTCTCTGCTGCTTTGCTCGCTTTTCTCCCCTCCTTCCCGCCCGCGGGGACTCGAGAGGTTGATAGAAGATGCGGAGGGGAGAAGAGGCGGCGGCGGCACGAAGTAAAAGGAAGATGGAGCAGGGGAGGGGAGGGAAAGGAGGAGATTGGAGGAGCCGCTTTGTTGCGTTGGAGACGGTGCTGCAGGAAACTGTCCCTTTCGCGTAGCCGCCGCCGCCGCTACGAGGGCGCGGGAGGAGCTGCCAGCAGCCCAGTCGCTTCCAGTGGGAGCCCCGCGGCTGCCGCCACTCCTTCTCCAGCCAGGGGAGTGAAACTGGCTGGACCTGAAGCGGGCTTTTCCCCTCCCGCTGCAGTCAGAGGGGCCGAGGGGCGGGCTAAGAGCTCTTCCTTGGGGTTGGCCATCGAGCCTCTCTCCCGCCCTTTCCGCGGGAGTTTGAGGTAGGACGTTTGTAAGAGTCACAGGAGGGCGCCGGGGAGGCAAGGAAACAGAAGCCGGATGGTCATTCGGACGCCGACGCCGCCACCCCACCCCACCCGGTTCCGGGAGTGTGAAGTGCAGGCAATCTTCCCGCCTTGGGAATCTCTTCAGACTTCTAATTTCTGTACTTCCCCGTTTTCACGGGAATAAGAGAACACCGCTTTCTCCCCCAGTTCTCTCGGCGTTTTAAAAAAAAGAAACAACAACCCGCGCGCTCACCCACCACCCCGTCCTTCTGTTTCTTCTCAGCAATATAAATATTCTTCCATCTGTAAAGGGGAGACGGGAAAGGGGGGAAATCACCGCAGTGCTTCTAATCTGCAGCCGCGGTCGCAGAAAACACCCAGTGGCGGAGCTTCGCGCTTCAAAGCCACCTCCTTTCTCGCCTCGCCGCGCCAGCTCTCCTCCAACCTAAACTACAGCAACCAGTGGGCTTGCCAGCTGTACAAGGCGAGGAGCGGTGGGGAAAAGCAACAAAAGGGACACTCCCGCACGAGGATGAAAGCCCAGCCCTCGACGCCTGGGAAGCCTCTCAGATTCTGCCCAAAAGGTTTTCCCGGCTTTTTTGTGTCACGCTTGACTGCAGTGCGTAATTTCTGCCCTCAGGTCCACTTTGAGGGAAACCTTCCCGCCATAATTTCAATCGGAAGGTTTTGTGACTTTGCAAAGGCGAGACCACCCGCACGCTTCCTCCCAACATTTTGCCGCACGAGACTGTAGTCCTGCGCGTACACTTTCTGGACAGTAAGTCCCATGGAAACCTGATAGGATTAACTTTCCCATTCCAAGCAAAACACCCTACAACCTACAGCCACAGTTAACCAAAGAAACTCCGCCATTGACGTTTATCCAAAGGTTCCCCTCCACACTCTCAGCTGCTGCCTTCCACTAAGTGTTTGGTCCAAATCAGGGTGCAGGCGCGGGTCCTCCCCTTAAGCGCCGTTGGGTCCGAAAGCCGCAGCATTACCCGCGCCGGCTCTCTCCCAGAGGCACAACAGGAAGACAAAAAAGCATCAGCTGGATCTGAACCCCGTTTCCACCGCCCCCCGCCCCGTGCCCACTACCCTCTTCATTACTCTCCCACCCGCTCCCGCCTCGCCGACCTTAAGGCATTCGGGGCAAGGTCGGCGCCACCAGGAGGAGACGCAAAGAAAACCAGCCCGTCTTCCCTACCGGAGCAGCCCACCGCCTGCCTCTCCGGGGGCGCCGCACGGGGCAGGAGGGAGCGAAAGTTCCGCCGAACAGCCTGGCCTACTCCATTTGGGCGCGGGGCGGTCCGCTACCCAGCCGAGCGACGGGCTTTTCAGCACCCCCACGAGAAGGAAAGGGGCCGGGCACGGCGCGCTTTCCTTCTCGGGCGTGTCACTAAGGCAAGGCTGGCATTGACAGGGGAAAAGGTAGGCGCGCGCGACACAAACCTGCCCAGCCCCTGCCATTTGCGTCCGGGTTCCTCTCTGAAGCTCCTCTGACGCGCGTAAAACTGTAGTCCCCCTTTCGGCGGTCGAGTTGCGTTATTTCCCAGTTGGTTCCCAACTGAATCTCATCGGGGAACAAGCCAAGGGGCCAACTCCAGCGACGCGGCGCGCCTCCGCGGAAGAGAACGCAGCCCGCTCGGAGTTGCTGGAAGGCAAATGTCTCTCCTAAAACCGGGGCAAAAGCAAGCGGACAAGTACTTGGGCTCAAATTAACAGCAAACCAGAGGTGCGCCCCTCCACGTCTTTCTTGGAAATTGTTACCTGAAGAAAACTGTTCTTTCTTCCCCCTACGTATATTTGCATACTGAGCACAAAGAAAGATGGCTTGTTTTTCCCTTTTCTAAACTTCAGCTTCCCGGGTCTTTAATAGTTGCAGCTGTTTGAACATTTAACATAGAAAAGTGGTGTGTTTTATCCATTATTAAAATATATCGGATCTGTTTCATCTGTTGTCCTAAGAGCTGAAGGACTGATTTCAAGCACGTGAAGCTCTCTCTTCTGGCAAGCAGAGAAAATGTGTTTCCTTGGGTTATCCAACCTGCTTAGCAGAGATTGAAGAAATATCCTTCCAAATGATTCAAATAAGCAGAAATCCTCTCTGTAAATCATATTCGCAGCAATCTGCCATAAGGTAAAACAAAACACACACACACACACACAGTATTTTCATTACTTACTTTTTTACTCTATTCATTATAGATTATTCTGAACATCAATTCTGAAAAGCCTTTGGAGAAAAAGCATCTTCAGATCCATAACCTGTTGAATTTTATAAGTAAAATCCAAATCTTTAAACTTTTTGTAGTCGGAGTTTATTCAACACTAGTTACAAGGCATTAATACTGCAATTATAGGAATCCATTATGAAGTCTTCATAAATGTTGGCAAATAGTATCAATTAACTGCCTACTTGTATATCAAATACTGGCATTAGTAAGATACTATGTATTTCTGTACTATAATTGTTTTACAGTTATAAAATAGATATTGCATGTTAACTGGTAATCTGTAAGGCATCTTCAGTCTGAGGAAATTCTTATATCAGAGGTGACCTGCAGTTATCACTTCATGGAACAGAGACTGCTAACACAAACCCCCTGAAATCTATAAATCTGTTTACTTTCTTTTCCTATACTTTTAAACAGAAACATTGCTTTGCTGTAGGTTGTAGCATCATTGTTATGAAAACGACAATCAGCATAATACTGGGAATTCCAGGGGTTCATCTGAAGAAAACAATCAATTAACTGTAAAACGCTACAAACCACCAATTCTAAACATATTTCCTTACTCTCAAAGAAATGTGCATAGGGTTGCATTGTATATGTTTCCTGATTACCTCTTATCAACAATTGTTATTATAACAAATCTTTGTTCTTATTTTTGTGAAAACATACATGTTTCTATTTCACGGTTTTGTCAGTTTTGAACTATTTGGAGATGTGTGTGTATGTATGTGTATGTGTGTGTGTGTGTATATATATATATAATATATATATATATTCTTAAATGTACTCAATTGTTAAACAGAATAAGGAATTTTAACACTGAAATTGATTATAGTAGAAGAGAACATAGTTTTCTGCAAGGACTGAATACACACACACACACACAAACACACATTTTGAAATCTGGCCCAATTTTGTTTTATTATGATTAACATAACTTTGCATTTCCGAAACTCTGCTTTCAGCAAAACAGTTCAAAAGTATCTATTAAAATTAAACATTCATTGAATGTGTCTTGCAAAGGTTGTTTTCCTTTAGATTTCAGTCAACTTTTTACAGATTTTCATAATGCTAACTTTTGAGGATAACTTTGGGCTATTCTAAATGGAAATTTTTACTGATATCCAAAAATTACATAAAGATTCTGCTGTTTTCCACGTTGACCATTGCTGATTCAAATGCAGACGTGGCTAACAGGATCAGTGAGTAGTACTCTCCAAAACAAGAACTGTAACACAATTCATACCAGCAGAGTTTTACTATTCTTCCTTTTCCTATATAAGCCATTTCCACACTGTGAATTATAGTATCTTACACCCAGTGATTACTATGGTAATATAAAGCCTGCGTTCATTAGTGCAGTGACAACTGTATGACATTATAAATCCATGGGGGAGAAATTACCTAGGGCCATGGCAAACTGGTATGTCCCATATTTTTGCATACTAACAACTAACAACACCCCTTAAAAACTGCTAAGGCATTCAGAAATGATAAGATAGTGATTTTTATACACATATATTTTGTACAATATACATATATATTATTGTTATTTA
This sequence comes from Candoia aspera, assembly GCF_035149785.1. NCBI lineage: Eukaryota > Metazoa > Chordata > Lepidosauria > Squamata > Candoiidae > Candoia > Candoia aspera. The sequence goes on along the minus strand of NC_086153.1, from coordinate 77,997,891 downwards.
CTTACTATTTATTTATTATTTATTATATATATATATATCTTACTCTTTCTGTTGTTCTCTATGTTAACTCCATTGAACTTAACAGATCTAATTGTTCACAAAAGTTTCAACTGATATACATTCATACAATAATCAGACCTGCTGAAATCAGCAGGACTTACTTTCCAAGCAGAATTGGAGATGTTCTGGGAAATCATATTTATTTGTTGGTTGGTTTTTTTAAATTTTGCCACCGCCCATCTCCCCCCAAAGGAGGGGCTCTGGGCGGTCTACAGTAATGATAAAAATATTAAATATCATTTTTCATTGTTAGAAAATAATGTACTAACAGAATAAATTTCAGGCACTTTCTGAATTATGGTTTTTACTATGGCATACACTGATCATTACGAAAAATAAGCAAATAAGCATAAACGTGTTTGTTATAGGTCACCAGTATACGCTCATGTGAATTTTGACTTTCAAGTCTGCACTGTTTATGAGGGAAATATGAGAGTGGTTGAAGCTGCAATACGATTTATGCTTCCACAGGAAGCTCTGGATGTTTCTCAAATTTTCTGGAGCATGGTTTGAGGGAAAATAGGGAGATCTGCAGAAGAGAGTAGAAGTTTCCACTGTTTCCCATTCTATCATGAGACGCCATTCAAGAAGCAGGAAGACTAACCTAATGTCAAGCCATGTAAACTACACAAATTTGGACTCATAAACATCAGCTGTTGAAAGATCTAATAATCCAAGGAATTAGTAAATCATCACTTAAGAAGAAAAGAAGCAGATGAAAATAGAATGCTGTTACTGTTACACACTGGAAATAAGTAAATACAATTTTTTTAAAAAAGTTACAGTAATGGTTGGATTATGACTTCAGCTATATAGCTATGATCTAAAGCTGAAGCATACACCTGATTTTCCAATCTTTTACTTTTCATCCCTGCAACTATACAGCCTGCAGCATTCACAAAATTTGCCATTTTAGTCTCAGTCTCTTAATGACAAGGAAACAAAAAATAAAATGAGCTAAAGGTGATGAAGAAGCTTTTGACAATTCAACATCCATCCATCCATCCATCCACCCATCCATCCATCCAATTTTACATATTTCAGTGGCTTCAATCTGAACTTCCAGCACTAGAAAGCATTCTCAAATTGCCTCCATTCCCACTGAAGCTTTCCCATAATGTCAATATACAGGACATCCCTTCCTTCAGGAGAGGCTTATGACTTGAGGTGCGGCAGAGAGGAGGAGCAGAAATAACTTGTTACCAAATATTTCCTCTTGCACCACTGTGGACCCAAGCCAGTTTTGATGGGATTGTGGATATACTGTCTAACTTTGTTACAGTATACCCCATATTTACCTAAAGAAGATGCCATGAAGCAAAGGCGATCCCATTGGTACAAAACAGGAAAATTAGAGTGAAAAACAAAAACAAAACATGTTTACCTCTATTATATTTTTACATTTTAAAGAAAGCTATGGGGGGGGGGAATTAAAGACTTACTTACTTGAAAGAAAACCTATGTAACCTGTGCTTACCCATATTGACAAACCTTAGGCAATTTAGGAGTTGGAACATTATTTTGTCCTATTGCCATATTTTGAACTGAAATCAGTAGAATTGTTAATGTGACCTCTGATTGATTGTTATATATTAAAAATGCATGTTTTTCTTGGCTATATCTCTAGTATTTAATATCTATCAGGACATCAAGAACTATGGATTTTTGGACATGGGGGATGACAAAAAGAACAAGCAACAGTTTGTTGACATGTATTGGGGGGAAAAACCCTACTTCATATGTTGACTGAGAGGCAAGGAAGACTTTCAAGCAATATGGTCAATTTGGGTTAATTGTTCTGCTTATAACATTTTAACCTTTTGTTATTACAGTATAGTGATAATTCATTTACTTATATTTATTTGCTGGGGCTTATGTGTCACACTAATCCAGCAGGACTCTGAGCAGCTTACATTACTTTCTTACAGTGAAAAGATCTTTTCCCCACTAGTGACCAAGTGTCTTTATAACATTACCCAGCCATTAAGAAAGCAACATAAATTCTGTTCTCATCACAGTTATTTTGCCACAACAATTGTTGGACAATTCTAGAACATGCTGTAAATATCTCGTGGGGAATAACTGATATCTATCCTAAGCTGCCTCCTTCCACTAGGACTTTGTGTCCTTTCTGAGAAAAGACAGGTGCAAAATACAAGTTAAGATATTCTGCTTCTCTCCATTTTTCATTAACAATTCACCCCTTTCTCCTCACAACAGATCTATACTATCAACTCTTTTGTTTCTAATGTAGATGGGAAAAGGTTTTTCTTGTTTGGGACATTTTTCACAAGCCTTGAGTCATCCTGCACTTTAAGCTGACATGGTTGCTACAGTTTCTGGCAACTAGCTTATCTCTTGTATGTGCCACTTTGAAAGTTTGGTCACCTGTCTAAAGACCTCATAAAGACCTTCTGCATGTCTAGGTGCTCTAATAATCAGTTCCCATTATAATACCAATTTCCAATGCCGTTCTCTGATCTGTGGATTTCTATGCAAGCATGTGCTTCTAAGGCTAGGTTGCAGTCCTGCGTCAACTCAACAAGTTGCAAATATGCCTATGATATCATATTTGTCCTTTGGTGTTAGGACTTCCAATTCCCTCCATCTGTTTTCCACAACCTAGTGTAGAAACTAAGACTCTGAGCCTCACACTACTGAACATACTGGCTTTGCTGTTATAGTTTCCTGCCAATCTCTCCCTTCTACCCCAAAGCCTTTTCCTTTGTTTTTTGCACTGTTGGCCCCAGTCCTTGGTGATAGATTTGGTTCTGAATTTTTGCCACTATACCCTTTTGGTGTAGTTTAACAAGCTCCTGATGAGATTGGTGAGGTTCCTGCCAAACAAGTCCTTCCCATTCTTCATGAAATGTAGCCTTCTCCTCAATGTTTATCCTATAAAAGTTAATGCCTTTATTGTATTTTCAAAGCCCAATGAAGTTTTTTAACTCTTGAAATTTTTTATTCCCCGATTTGAGAATGTCATCTGCTATTAGTTCTAATTTTATCTTTTCCACTGGGGGTTTAATTCATAATCACGTTTAAGTTATGTTATATTTTCTTTTTTATCATTATTTTGTGAATTGGCCAGCACTTTTCAACCATTTGGCAATACAGTGGTATGTCTAATCAAAAAACAAATATATTCTTGCTACCTATAAAGCAATACAAAATTCAAAGGGGAACTTAACAGAAAATGTTTGAATCTCCTTGGCTGTTTGCAACAATGAATTATTTGCAACAGTTTTAAAAAAGGTATTTATGTTTGCTTCTCTCTCTCTCTCTCTCTCTCTCTCTGTGTCTCTCTCTATATATACATACATAATTTTATTTAAAAAATTAAACACAAGAATAAGACTAATACAAACTAGATCAGTTTCCTTATTTGCACCCATTCATAGAACCCATTGGTACCTGCTTTAATTACTCTTGTTGAATTGTAAATTGATTTGGGAAGCACTAAAGGAAAACACTGTTCTCAAATGCTTATCATGCAAATGCGATCAGATTACACATATGACTGCAAGCAGTGGTTGATCAACTAGTTATCAGTTAGATTGATTTATTAAAATAAAAACTGATTGATTGGTCATGATTTTTTTTTAAATAATAGGATGTAATATATTTGTAACTGTTAATGGAACCCAACATTCTTCTTGCAATTCTGCTAATTTGCTTAGGAATCTATTGAAGACCCTTCAGAAAGAATGCTGCAAATGCAGAAGAGGCTTCAGAAGGAAGATGGTGCATAAAATTCTGCTCATGAGATACTGGATATGGAACAAACCATTTAAAGAAGTGTCAGCAAAACTGCAAGGGGATGCCTTCAAAGATGCAATATGCAGCATGGACAGCATGCTTCATCTAAAATCTAGATCCCTGGAAAGATATCCCTCCAGAATTCCACCCTGATAATGTTACAGAAGTGTTTTAAAATGTTACAGAACTGTTTCTCCCAGGCCTTGGGGTAGGGCACCAGTTATTTATTTGTTGTGGTATACGGTATGTGGTTGTACAGTCACATAGGTTCTTTTTAGTGTTTTCAGTTTAAGACATCCAGACTCTAATACTGTTATAGGTATTATTTCTTCTTAAACTATTGAGTTGTTAATGTGCAAATTTAACTGATTCAATTAACTTGTTATAAATTAGATTATTCATGAAAGTCTTCAATCCAATGGAAGAGGGTATCTCAGAGCACATAGGATAGATAGAAGAAAACCCTTTTCCTCCAAGGATAGAATAAAAGGTTCCCTTAGAGGAGAGAACACTAAGTTAAAGCTTAAATGTTTTGGAAAAATAATGTAAAAGCAAGAATCACTGGAGAAGACATGATACTTGAAAAAATTGAAAGCAACCAAAACAAAAAAGATCAACAGAAGGTGGCTAGATGCTGTCACTGATGATATAAGTAGGAGTTTACAAGAATGAAAAAAGCAGTTATTGACAGACAACCCTGGCAAAGTTATGTCTATCAGGAAAAATGAGCTATTACGTGCTCTCTGAAATTGCTTCAAGATTAACAACTTTTCCTGCATAAATAAGGCTCTTCATATTTGTCTCCACAAATCCATCTGGTCAAAATAGTAATCTCAGTTTCTTTAATCAAATAATTTCCCAATATAACAAAGAAAAGCTGGGGATAAAACTGCTTTTGTTTTCAACAATGGCTGCAACACTGTAATAGTTATCCTGTGGGAAAGAACTGTTTATTTTAACTGTCTGGCTCTTTGTTTTTGTGAATAGTTTTCACCTTAAAGAGCAATACTTCACAATCTTCAGCGTATTTATCTCTTCTTTTTGCAACCTGGAAGGAGCAGATATAACAAGTGTGTTGCGCCCACTTTCCACCACATTACTGTTTTCATAAGACTGTGAAATGCTTTTCTGGTTGTTTGGAGCTATAGAAACTTTCATTTCTATTTGTATTTCATTTCATTTCTATATAGCATGCATGCAACTCAATTGCTTTAAGAACTGAAACCGTAAAATAACGGTACAACAAATTTGAACAATTACTGGGAAGGAAAGTTTGTTTATATGTTCCTAATAAGGACAAAAAAACACCTTGCACTGCACACCAGTGCATTATGTGAGCAATTAAGATGGAAGTTAATAAACAGACAAAATGTCTGACTAGAATATTTGACACTGCAGACAAAATGCAAAAGAAAGAAACTATAATTTGAAAAAGACTATTGTATTTTCCTACCCAGTAAACATCTTTCTATTTTATCAGAACCTAATACAACATTACATTAGGAGATGTGGGAAAAGGGTCTTCTCACTATTATGCTTCGTCCTTACTGAGTCCTTCATAGTTCAATATTGCGGGTTCCTCATTAGCTAATTTAAAAAACCTCTAAAACCTTACAGTCATGTTTGTTGTTGGTCTTGTCAAGATTGAAGCCTGACTTCCCATTCTCTTTTCTCTTCTCTCCCTTCATTTATTGATCTTGCTTCTGCGATTTTAACAGCAATCTGAGAAATAGAAATCTAGCAGGCAACAACTTTTCAGGCATGAAGTAAGTGGTGTGAAAAGCATTAGCTGGTAAAAAAAATTTATTTTGTGTATTATGTATTATGTTAATGTCTCAGGAACAAAAAGCAACAACCTAACAGCCAGTACTTTGGATCATTGTGGTATTATGTCTGTTTTGGACTTTTGTAATAACGCAACTGATATGAAGAACAGTGGTTTATATTTAAAAGGTACAATTTCTTTAAAAATGATACAAAAAGCAGTCAGCAATGTTCAGAAATAAAAATACATTCCAGCAATTGGCAGATGGCCTCATAAAGCCTTTCACATTTACTGTTTTCAAGTTCTTGACAGTTTTACAAAAATAAAGCCAAACAATAACAGCTACTGCTTTCTATAGCTGAAAAGGATAACTAAGGTGCAAGGATGAGACAAGTAGCACAGCCAGTAGCAACTGCGCATAGCTGCTGTGTCCTCCCTGGGGCTGGCTGCAGCTCATCCATTTGTTAATGAATCGTCAATGAAACAGTGACATCTGTTTTCAACTGGAGCAACTGGCTGCCTTGTTGGTTTGGGGGATTTGTTTGTTTTTGTGTTTAAAAGAGAACAAATAAGGCAGAGAGAGAAGGAAAGGCAGGATATATATGTAATTACGCGTAAGAAACTATAAAAAATAAAATTATATGCTATGATATTTGCTGGACCTCCAATATTTAATTCACTGGAATAGTTTATCCAGGTACAAATTACCTCCTTACTATCTGTTTACAAGTGTAAGGAAAATAGATGAGCCTGTTTTCTGGGAGGTGAAGTTCTGGGAGATCTAGTTAATCCCAAATATGTTTGGTAAATTGGCTATGGAATTTGTTTCTTTGGATTTTGTATTTTTTTTAACCTGAAATCATTATTTTCTCTCTCTCTCTCTCTCTCTCTCTCTCTCTCTCTCTCTCTCTCTCTCTCATATATGCTACCCAGAGTTGCAGCTTGTCCCTTGATATTCTCACAAGCATTAATCCCTTTGCAACCACAGTTTAACTTGGCACAAGGTTAATAGCAGTTAAAAGCCACACATAATTGGAGGAGCTTTTCAGATTCATCTAGCTTTAACCAAACTTACTGCCTAAAGAAATATTTCAAAAACTATTGATGGCCAGGATATTAGTCTTCTCTTGGATGAAAATTAGATTTAAGAGTGGAGGCTGATCAAGAGGAAAGCTTCTGAAATATACAGTATGAACTAGTACATCCACTTTCCTTTTTAAATTAGTATAATCATATCAGGAACACACTTCAAACCTCAACATTGGTTATCCTGATATGGGAAAGATAGTAATTGGGAAAATAGTTCCAATTGCTCAGTCCTGTAAGGCAGAAATAGACTAAGGGGAATATAAAGAAGATATTTCAGATCTGAGGTGACACAGCAACCCAAATTAGGTTAGCCAAAAATACTGTTGTGTTTAGGGAATATAGGCTGCTAAATATTTTGAGGGCTTTGTTTGGTATGATTAATCACCCACCACCCACCCCTGTTCTGCTGCCTCATCATGGCAGAGGGGAGTAATCCCGGGATAGATGAGCAAAAAATGTTGGGAGTGTGCTAGGAATATATACTCCCAGCAGGGTCACTCAAGGCATGAAGGCCATCCCAACTGCCCAGCCAAAGCAAACAAGCATCTATGCCAGGCAGCAGTAATATAGGAAGATGCTGGAGGCAGACAATCACTTTAGTGACAACAGCAAAGGTACCATTGCACACTGTGCAGGAGAAGGCAATGGTAAACCACTCCTGTATTCTACCAAGAAAGTCACATGGATAGACAAAGTGATTTAGATACACTGCTGGATAATGGACCCCTCAAGCCTTTTTATTATTTTCATGAAAAACTGTAGATGTATTAACACATCTAAATACTTCATTGTTCACCTATTACCACCTCAGTTCTATCCATGTACACTCAGAAATAAATCCCACTGAATTAAGTGTCAGGAAAATAGGAATCAGATAACATTCTGGGTCTGCAATTCTAGGGTCCCAGAGGAATAGAATTTTTGGATCTCCTTCACTGAGAATGGAGAGTGAGGGAGTGAGGGAGTGAATGAGTGAGGGAAAGAGAGAGAGAGACTTCGTGCTAACTTTGAATATTATGGAGTCCTTGATGCTCTCTGAGCTTGGTTGTTTGCTTGCAGACATTTCATTCCCCAAAAAGGTAACATCATTAGTGCTAATGAGTGTGGGGTTTGCTCCCTGTTTATATACAGTAGCCTTCCCTGCCAGTGGGTGTGTGGTTTTCTCCTTGGTAGTTTCTTGATTAGGGTATTGTTTCTGCTTGATTGTTTGTCTGGGGTTAATCCCTGCTTATCTGTAGGTTGCTGATTGGGTTCTGGTCTTTTTGTTTCCTTCTTAGCTTTTTTATTGTATCTTTTGAATGGTGTGTAAATGTGGTTTATCTCTATGTGTCGATTGATGGCTGATTTGTCTGAATGCCAAGCTTCCAGGAATTCCTTAGCATTTTTGGATTTAGCTTGGTCTAAGATGCACAGTTTCCCAGTTGAAACTATGGTTGAGTCTGTCCATGTGTTATGAGATTAAGGAGTTTTCATCATGTCTTCTGACTGCTAGTTGATGTTCATGGATGCTCTCTGCTAGTCTTCTGCCTTTCTATCCTACATAGTGGCTGTTACAATCCTTACATTTTACTGTGTGTTGTAGATGACTCCTGTTTTTTCTTCTTGGGCTACTGGGTCTTTTGGTTTGCTTGAGATGTTCTGAAGGGCTTTGGTTGGTTTGTGTGCTACAGTGATGCCATGTGGTTGTAATAGTCTGTTGGTTGTTTCTGAGATTTTTTTGATTTATGGGAGTGTTATTTTTCTCATAAATTGTGTTGGTTGTGCAGTAGTGGGTTGAGTGGTCAGGCATTTTTTGATAAAATTGAATGGGTATCCATTTTGCTGGAAGATACTGTATAGGTGGTCTTGTTTCCTTTTCCTGGTGTTCTGGGTTGCTGCAGTGTGTTTGTGCTCGTGTGAATTATGTTCTTACACAGCTCCTCTTGTGGGAGGTTGGGTTGTTGTTTTGGTAATGGAGCACTTGGTTAGTGTGGGTTGATTTTTTTATTTATTTTTATTTTTATTTATTAAATTTATGTCACTGCCCATCTCCCCCAATGGGGGACTCTGGGAGGTTTACAATAAAATGACACTAAAAACATAACCACCTAAATTACCATTAAAATATAAATAAAAATGAATGAAAAATCCAAGTGGAGATGGATTTTTCACAATCACTAAGAGGTGCTATAGTGCCAGCTATCCCCAGGTGGAGCTATCGCTCTCCCCCTCCCAAGCAAGGCGGCAGAACCAGGTCTTCAGTTTCTTCCAGAAGTCCAAGAGCAAGGAGACCCATCTCAACTCCGGGGACAAGATATTCCAAAGGGCGGGCGCCACTGCAAAGAAGGCTTGCCTCCTGGACCCCACTAGATGAATTTCCAGTAGACTTGTGGTTTCTAGTTTGCCATCATTTCCTCTACTGATGAGGATGTCCAAGAAGGGTAGTGTGTTGTTGTTTTCTTCTTCCCTTGTGAATTTTATTCCTCTGAAGATGTTGTTGATTGTCTCATGTGTCTTCTCTAGTTGTTCCTTTTTTATTATGATAAAGGTGTTGTCTACATACCAGATCTATACTTTGAAACTGGGAATAGTTAGTGAGGCAGAGGTTGATGAGGTCCATGATTCTGGGTATTTCGATCTTAGTGTATTTGGCTAGGTTGGGTGCTGCTGCAGTGGATTCTTTTGCTAGTTCTGGATCTATGGACATAAAGAGTGCTGTGACATTGAATGAAACCATGATTTCATCTTCTTCTGTTTTTAGACCTTTGATTTTCTGGAGGCATCCGTAGTGGGGAGTTGATAGAATATTCGCTCCCCTTTGTGAGATATCCAAGCTTTTTTGTACGTTATTTCGCTATGTTGTATGTTGGGGTCCCTAGTAATGATGCAATTGGATGAAGAGGTCTGCTGGGCTTGTGTATTTTTGGGCATCCATAGAAGCATGGGTCCACTGCTTTTCATCCACCACTGTTCTTCTTTTGTGATTTGACCTTTCTGGATTAGGTCATTGAGGGATGTCCAGTTTCTATATTTCTTCTTACTATGAACATATAAACAAACTTTCATTCCCAGTAATGGTTCAAGTTTCCATTCTTAAAGCAATTAAGTTACATGCATGCTATATTAATAAAGAAGCAATGAATGCCTTGGAAAAGATATTTAGGTAACATGATATGTCTATACCTTCAATGATTAGAATCATAGAGGCAATGGTTTTCCTTGTGACACTTTGTGGACATTGTCAGCCCCAAGATATAGATCAGACCAAAAACTCAACTCCACATTAAGGCTAAAACTACTGTCTAAATATCTAAGACATTTTCGCATTCCTCCTTCATGGTTTGGGCTTAAGCAATGTTTCCCATTGCATTGCTTTGGTAACAGATCTTCTCTCTCTTCATCAAAGCCATCTTCTTTACTCTCTGCAGATATACAAGTTGGATTTTGAAGAAGCAGGCTAGAAAGAGTAACACTTATGAACTTTGGTATTGGAGAAGACTCTTGAGAATACTATGGATAGCCAAGAAAACAAAAAAAAATGGACCATTTAGCAAATCAAACCATAGTTCCCATTCAAGGCACAAATCACCAGGCTCAAATTATCATATTTGGTCACATTATACAAAGACCCAGCTCCCTTGAGAAGCCCATAATGCTGGGAAAAACAGAATGAAAAAGAAGAGGAGAATGACCAGCAGCAAGTTAGATGGACTCTATTACAACAATAATGAATGCACTATGAGAGAGAAAATCTATCTGTGTGGTCACCAAGCGTCAACACCAACTTGATGGCATGTAATCAATCAATCAATCAAGATTAATCAGTATTATTAAACTATTTATGTCAAGCCCAGCCCAAGAACTACGATAAGTCAGTGCATTCAAACTCCAGTTTTTTATTTGCTCACACTGTACAGACAGAATCTTGCCAGACTAAAGCTACTCTAACTGACCTAAGGCTAAATAACCTGGGAGACTCCAGGGCGGAGCTATCCTGCACCTCTTCGTTTTCCCACCACTGCCCTCTGAACTGTGCCTCCGCTTGTCTCTTCCACCTCCTTGGAATGCTCTCCCTCATTCCTGAGAACCACCGGCATTGCTGAAATCCACCACAATTTAGCTGCTGCTAATTAGAAGTTTAAATGGGTTAATAAGCAGCCCAGTCATAGACAGCCTTGAAAAAGGAGTTAGAACTCTCCAACTTAGCATTTTCCCAGAGATAAAATTATTGAATGCCCCACACAACTCTATTATGTCAGTATATGTATGTGCACTTGAGTATATGTTCAACTGAAAGTAATTCTGTTTAAACAAACCATATCCATATTAAATATGCACCCACATTATTCAGTACACACCTGAAGATGTAGATTCACCAAGTGGTACATACATATCAGTTTGCTTTCATATTGTGATGGTATATGGAAATGACCTTGGGAGAAAGGAGGAAGACCTGCAGCCTAGGCAACAGGTCTTCCTCCTGTCTCCCCAGGTCATTCTCACATACCATCACACATAATAGGGAGTTGGGACTCCAATTGCTTATTTTTGTGCATCCACCATTTTACTTTGATACATGCTCATCCCTTTCTGCTTTAGAAGTAGTAGGCTTCTGTATCAGCAAATCTATGCACATAGATGACATCAACACTCAATTCCCATTAAGATGGTTATGTACTCTACATAGGAGAAGAGACTTTGATGTGCTGCCCAACTGAGTCAGTGTTGAAATAAATAACCCTAAAGGAATAGCAAGAACCTTGAAGTTGTCTGTCAACGTTAACAAACTAGACTGAGTAGACATATAACACCTGCTGTGATGAACTGTGCTTTACAGTAATTAAATGTCAGAACTGTATTTCTACAGTTGTACATTGTTTCCTTTTGATTTTTTTTATTAAACATATACATACATAGCTTTATAAACTTATATCCAACCTCTATTACTTGTACATATAAATTTAATATAAATTTAATAATTTAATAATTATAATTATAATTATAATATAAAACCTTAGAACATGCACCCCACCCCCAGGACCAATATTTTACTTACTCATTCCTCTTTTCAGAAATATACACTAATAATTCTTGTGAAGGTGTACATCCTTTCCCTTTTAATAAAACAAATTCTACAAATATATTCCATATCTCTGCAAAATCATTTTGACTTTGTAACCCCCTTCTAACTTTAATATTAGTCATTAACTTATCATTAATTGCAATATCCCACACTTCTTTATACCATTCCTCTATTTGATAATCACCTTTTACCTTCCATTTTCTAGCTATCATTAATTTGCCACCATCAATAGATTTGTAATTAAATCTTTAGAAACCTGAGTGCATCTAACCTTGTCCTATATTGATACCAATGCTATATCCAGGCATACCTCCAAATTTATCCCAGTTATCTGATTTATCTCTTTAAATATTAATTGCCAAAACTTCTGTACCTGTTTGCAGCTCCACCACATGTGGAGGTAAGTGCCAGATTCCTGGCATCCCCTCCAACATAATACTGAATATTTCTTATCTATTTGATTTAATCTTACAGGTGTCAAATACCATCTCCAAACCAATTTTTTTTTAAAAAATCCTTTATCCTTACAGACGTAGTTTTTAAAATACGCATATCCCATATCTTCCCCTAACTCTGATTACTTATTTGTTGTGTTAAATCATAATCCCATACTGATTTAAGATAATCCTGTTGATCTTCAATTTCTAATTATTATTCTAATACTACCTTATAAATTTCACTTGTTTCACCTTTTATAACTATATTTTCTTCTTTATCTTCTCTCTCTAAAATCATCTTCTCAAATCTTGTATAGACTCTATGTTCTTTATTTTCATATATCCACTCCTTAGTCCATTTCTCTAATTGTATATAATTAAGCCAAGATATCTTTCTTCCCCTTAATACTTCTCTTATTTGATCTTTACTATTCATTTCTTTCACCCAGTCCTTTATTTGAAATATTTGTTTTCTCCCTCAATTCCTTTTCCAATTCCTTCTTTAAATTTGTAGGGAATTTTTCCACCATCACCACTGGGGTCAATGGGGAAACAACTGGCATTAATTTTTCTTTGTATTTGCCCAAATCCTTAAAATAGTTTTTAAAAGGGGGTTCTCAGCTCTTTCCAGCCATTTCTTAATTGGTTTATTTAAAAAATAGATTTTCCAATTTCCATTCCAATTCTTGCATTTCTATCTCCTTCCAATTCAACTCTCCTTGTCCTACCATTCCAACTATAATATATCTTATTTGATCAGCTATATAATATAATCTTAAATTCAGGATCCCCAATCCTCCAGCTTTTTGAGGCTTGTACCATCTATTTTTATTCACTCTTGCTTTCTTATCTCCATTACAAAAATTAGTAAACATGGTTTGCCAACTCTTCATCTCTATCTCTAATAACTTAATTGGTAACATCCTAAATAAGAAATGTATTCTAGATAAAATCTTAATTTTGATAATTGCTATTCTGCCAAACTATGATAGTTTAATTTTTCTATACTCCTCCAACTTCTTTTTAATCTCTCACTTTAATTTATGAAAATTTTCCTTTTCTAAACTATCTAGATTGTTATATTTATTCCTAAATATTTTATTGAATTCTTTAACTTAATATTTATTTTATTATTACTCATAAACCATCGCTCTCTCCTCTTACTATAATTAAACAACATCATTTCTGATTCAAACCGATTTATTTGGAGCCCTGTCATTTCCCCAAATTCTCTCAAATGTCCTTCTATGTCATGCGCTGCCTACCTCCGAGTAACACACAGACGCTGATTCCGTTGAAGCAGGCTCTGGTTTATTCGTAGTGTAGATACAGTGGTAGAAAAAAGCTGAGAGTGACAGGAGCGCGCCAGTGCGGGGTTTAAATACCCCGCGCCGGTCAGCGCCCCCTCACTCGAGGTTACGTCACCCCCCCTTTGTCCAACATGCTGTCTTGCCGGTAGGTGAGGGGTTGCGAGGCCCCGCTGGCGCTCCGGGATCGCCCATCATCGGTTTCCCTATTCCTCCGGTGATTGCTGTCAGCTGGGCGATCTCCGTTGCGCTAGCGCTAACAGCTTGGGTGTGCCTCGCGATCCGCTTAGCCATTGTATCTTGTTCTTGAGTCTTTGTGAGTTGATGGCTGCTTATCTTGAGCCCCTTCCCCTGTTTCCTTGTTATTGTCATGTGTGCCATTGCGCTGATGTCTTCAGCTCAACGGCACTCATGACATTCTATTCCCTCCAATGACTCCAGGGGGGGTTTAATAGTTAATAAAGTGTCATCTGCAAACAAGCTTACTTTAATTTTTCCTGTTCACAATCCCTTTACGGCTTTCATCCTCTCTAATGACATTGGCTAAAATTTCTATGACTAAGGTGAATAAAATCAGGGAAAGGGGACAACCTTGCCTCATACCTCAGGCTAGTAAAATTTGATCTGTCATTTCATCATTCACCACAACCATTGCAGTATTTTGTCGATATAATTGATTTATCAATTGTTTAAATCTTTCACCAAATCCACAATTTCTATTATTATTTTTAAAGCTGGCCATTCCACACAATCAAAGGCCTTAAATATATCCAAGGCTATTAAACCTGCTTTCAATCTGTTCTTATTTATTATATTTATTATATTCAGCACTTGTCCAATTAAATTTGACATCTGCCTTCCTGCTACAAAGCCACACTGATCCTTATTAATATATCTAAAGTATTCATTCGTTTTGCCATTATTTCCATCAATATTTTAGCATCCTGATTTATTAGCAAGATAGGTCTGTATCATCCAGGATCTGTTAAATTTTTATCAACCTTTGGTATTAATACAATTAACAATTGTTCCCAGGATGGTGGGATCCTATCACCTTCTATCACTCTATTATATAATACCTTTAATTTAGGTACCAATAATTTCTTAAATATTTCATAATATTCCAATCCCAATCCATCTATACTCCTGGGGACTTCCCCCCTTTTAATTTACCAATAACTTCTTCTATTTCTTTAGCTGATACTAGTTGTTCCATTACCTCCCTATCAATCTCCTGCCATTTTATTATCCAATACTTCCTTATATATTCTGTAATCTTCCCTGTGGGTTTACCCCTTGAGGAATATAGTTCTTGATAAAAGTCTTGACTCTTATTTTGTCCTTCATTCAATTGTAGCTTTTTCCCATTTTATCTTTAATCATTCCAATTAAATTCCTCACCATTTTTTATTGTGCAGACCTGGCCAGCATTTTAGAATTTTTATTACTGTGTTCAAAAAATTCCCTTTTCAAATATATCAAGTTTCTCTGCACTTTCTCCATATCTTTATTCTCCAACTCCCCACTCTTTGCTTGTAATCATGCATATATCCATTTATCCCAGGACCGCAACTAGGGTCTGTGTTACCTGGGGCAAACATGGATTCCGCACCCATTTTGGTGCCCCCCCCCCAGTGTGGCGCCTGGGGTACATGCCCCGCTTGCCCCCCCTAGTTGCGGCCCTGGTTTATCCCTATCTTCCTTTTGGGATTATGCATAAGAAGCCACCCTACTCCACATCTCTTAAATTCTGTAAGCCATGGCACCAACTTTTGCTCTTTAATTCAAGGAATTTCTTGCTCGCATGAGGACTCTGCTGAAACTCCCGCTCCATTTTCTAAGTGTTGCCTTGGAAACTAGCTTCCACCTGATTTTTGGCACCTCACACAAGCTCCTAGCTCCTCTGGTCACTTGCTTATTACTTTCTCTGGAATCCAACCTCTACCTAATTTGGACCATGACCTTACTTTTAGTCAGCCTGGATTGCCAGCAACCTTGCACCTCAAGACCCAACAATCTACTGTGAGGGCCTGACATAATCAAAGAAATGTCATTAAGGAAGATAGACATAAATCCCATCTGACTTTTTTGTTTGTTTTCTTTTTCTCAGCAACCAGAAAATATCTGAAAATACCCAAGTAAGTCTCTATTTATGCAATAATTTTTGGAGTTGATCATATAGCCCTTGACAACCCACCACCTACTAACTTTCCAAAGTCACCCTAGAGGGTTTCTGCTGTAAATAGTTTTAGTCTGCAAGTAAGCCTTATGGCAAGCAGTATCTTAGTGTGGCATCTATGCACTCACCAATTCTCTCTTGGGGTAGAGGGGATGAATTTTCAGCTGTCTTGCTCCATACTCATGAGTAAAATGAAGGAGTTGGGTATGCAACTGTTGCACAATATTTTCTCAATATATTTGTGCTTTTTTTAGGAAGTAGTTTTAAGGCTACCCATTATACCACAAAGGAAATTAAAATGTAATTTAGCCTAGATATATAGTTGGGGAAGTTGTTGAATGGGAAATTTAGAAAATAAAATGAATATCTTTGCACATTTGCCTTGTTTGCCTCATCACTTTTTGTTTTTGCGTTGTTCTTCTCTTGTATACCACCCAAAGTCATTATGAGGTAGGTGGCCTATAAATGTGATTTATAAATAAACTAATTAATAAGGGTCCCTTTGGACTGCAGATTTTGACTAAAGTATGATTGTGTAGATCAAATGTAATTCTCTTTGTTATTCAACCTTTTAAATATATGAACTTCTGTTTTAAAATCTTCCCTGCCTATGGTTATGTTATCTCATTTAAATATTTTTAATATATATTCTTCTCTGAAAACTGTTAACTTGTTCAACATGTATCTATGAAAAAAGGTATTCTTTATGCCTGTCATGTTACATGATTCCTTTCCAAGTAACTGGGAAAATATGGTTCCTTACATTAAAATCAGATTATTTGGTGGCACAAGACCTAATAGTAGTCCAATGTCACATAAATATAGTATTTTCATTTTAACAGATAATAGCAAGAAAGCTCTCCATTTACCAGTTTCATATTCACAAAATAATGAATCACTGCAGGAAAAGATCTTTGCTGTGTATGGGGGGGCAGGGTTAATCTCATTTCATTGGTGTAGCATTCAAAAATTAGTTAAACAGTGACTTCAAGCAAAGGGTCAGCACAGAGTTGGCAACACACAGATATATCTCTGGCCATGTGTTAGCCTTGCAAGGTAGTCCAAACAATAAGCACAACCAGGAGTACTAGCTCTATCTTTATTGAAAGGTTACATTAACAGAATCTTGCAAGTCTGAAAGTACCCCTCCCATCCCTCTCTTTTACTCTCTCGAAAATTAGAGAGGGTCCCTTCTGAGATGCTTTTGCCACCCCTCCTCCTTCAGACTCAAATTTTGTTTATCCGACCGTTGTCTAGGCTGCAGCTCTTCCTCCTGTCTCTCAAGGTCATTCCCACAGACCATTACAACATGACAAATTGCAATACCAATACTAAACAGGAAACAGCACTTGAGAAGCCAAATTTAGACTAAGTGAATTTAAAAACAAATCTGGTCTGACGTCAAGTCTTTCATGTTTATTCTGGTTATCTCTAGCACATATAAAATACTTGAAGCTTTCCTATAACTATTACTTAAATGTTAATTAATTACAAAGCACAAATTCTTTACATTTCAGTCTACGTATTACTCATTAGGGCAGAATAATTGTTTTGGACCGGGCACAAGCACCTCACCTCTCAGCCATTCTTTCAAGCAGCCTGACTTTTTCAGGCTGTGTATGGTCCTCCAGAATGCTCCTGCTGCTTTAAATGTTGCATTAACTTTAACAAGTTAAAGTGGCAGCATTTTCTTTTTCAGGGTCACCCTGAAGCCTGAAAAAATCTGGCTACTTAAATGAATAACAGAGAGGTGTTGGGCTTATGTGAGGTCTGAAACATTTCTTCCAGAACATTTTTGAAGCATGTGTAGCCCTATTACACAGCTGTGGTTGTAAACTGGCAAATACTTAACCCATGTATTTCCAAGAGTCCACTTAAATTCATCAGGATTTAGTCAAACATAAATTCACTCTGAAATGTGTAACCAAACTCTTCCTGTGCACTGTGAAAGTCCATACCAAATTTAAACTAAGCATTCTCATTTCAACTTGCATTAACTAATCATATTCAGAAATACAGAACTTGGACTAGAGCTATTCTCTTTGAATTCTGTATATAAAAGGAAAAGTGTAGCAGTAATTGTCTTTTAAAAATCAGGAAAAAATCTGCAGAACAGAGAAGATATATGTGTAGGAGGTCAGTGGAGGGGGAATGAGATTTTTTAAATATATATATATGTATTTTTTGTTGATTTATTGCTACTCCTAAAACCTATTTTGTAAAATCTTTTCCAATGATGCAATCTCCAGGGAGAGAAATTGGTTGGCAAGAAAAAAAAAATGAGCAACTATTTCATTGTGTCATCTACAGCTTGCATGTCAGCAGTTATATAAGCTGTTTCTGAAGCAACTGTGGGAACTGCCAAGCTCAGTGCACAAAAAAAAAAAAAAAAGGAAAAAGGAAAGGGGTGTTTTAAACCTTTTCATAATTCAGTACCTATGAAAAGGTTTCAAGGAAATACCATAAAGTTTTGTCTCCTTGGAGAAGCAGCTCCTGCAAATTCCCAAAAATTGGTATCCCCAGGGTTAATTTGCATATAGCCAAAACTGGCCTTATTTTACCCATAGTCTCTCTCTGAAATAAACTCTTTCCAATGGTGCATTTAGAGCAACCGCTGTTGTAATGTGAATGGAGCAGGTCCTGCAGAACTTAATTCTGAAAGGGTCAAGCACCAAGGAGGAAGCTTGGCAAGAACACAGATCAGCATGAGGAATGTCTGACAGCCTACAATTCTGAGCATGAATATTTCCCAGGTTTATATTTTATAGAAGGTGAAAGTAATCTAAGCTAAGAGAACCTTGAGGATACTACCACCAAACATTTGCAATGTGGTTTTCCTGAAGAGTTTGTCCATGTAATCTATTACTCTTATTATGAACCAGATACAAAATCTGTGAGCATTAACCAACATTTGCAGATACGCAAAATTGTTTCGCTACATTTGTTAAGTGTGCAATCATGTGGATTTTAATCTGATGCAGCTAAATTGGATGCAACCTGGTTTAATTTCTCTTGAACCAAAAGTGATCTGGCTTAACCAAAGATACAGCTTTTATGTGGAAGGTAGACAGATGCAAAGATAAAGCAATATTCCTTGATTAAAAAGATGCTTTGGTTTAGATTTGTTGGATACATCTTCCTATCCACCAATTCTTCCCCATCATTGTGCAGAACAGTTGATGGATCACCTGATGTCCTACTTTCCATTTCTATTCTATTTTTTGTACACAAGGTTAAAGCCAGAATGACCAAAATCCTCTTCCTTTGGGACTGTGCATGCTTATTACACACAGAATTGTTTCTAGTGGCTCTATATTCTCTACCTATATAGCATGCATGTAACTTAATTGGTTTAAAAATTGAAACTGTAAAATAACAGTAAAACAATTCTCGTGGCTCATCAGCAATAGCTTGTCCTAGGGACAGTAACAAAATTGGATGGTGGAGGGAAACATCTCATCTGCAAATGGCTAACCCTCCACAGTGCTTGAGCTTCATATCTTAATGTTTACATCTGCACTTTATCAGAACCAAGCCATGCACCTGGTTGGGATCACTACTATGGAAGTAAGATTTGTTAAACAGACTACATAATTTCTACATACTATAAATCAACGTGGATGTCACATTAGGAGAGATGCAAAGCTTCTTTTAAAAAAAACCTCAAGCTTCTTCCTGCCAAAGTTTAAATAAAAGGTTAGATCCAGGAAAAACAGAAATGTGGTTGTGGGGATGGCATTGATTTTTAACCTGAGAAAAGCCAGTCAATAAAAAGAACTTCATCACTTAAAAAGCAAACTTTAGTGGATTTCTATTTTTGATCTCATATATTCTTGTCAAGTTATTATATCTGTAAAATCAGATCAAAGATACTAGTATTAAAACAACTCAGAATCATAAATTACTGGGCACTGGGACAACTTAGTGGTTTCTTAAAGGATCATTGTTAGGGATGTTAAATTTTATATAAATAGTCAAAAGGGATGCAAACATTTGAGCTAGCAACTCACTCATACTTGATTTATAATAAATGGATATTCAAATGTTCTTCAATGTATTTGAACATAACTAAAGTACCTACAGTATGTAAGGTTCTTTGAAAAGCTGTGTGTAAAGGATGAGCTGAAATTCTAATTTGTTATAATGAAATATTCTACAATACCAAAACAAATGTTACATAGGCCAGGTTTTAGTGCACTGTATTCTTCTATATGCCCATTTTACTTATGCCTGCCAGAGCATCACTCAGGTAGTGGTAGTGGTACAACTACCAGTAGAAGTAATAAGTATGTGCTTATATCTAAGTGCATGTCAAAACCTACTTTTAGGTAAAAACAAATAAAGCAAATGCTGCCCTTTAAAGAAGTATTACCCAACTTCAGCAATTTTAAGTGGACTTCAACTCCAAGCATGTTGACTGGGGAATTCTGGGAGTTGAAGTCCACACATCTTAAAGTAGATGAGGTTGAGAAACACTGCTTTAAAGTAATCCACCGCCACCAGTCTATGATTAATCTGAGCAACATAAAAGTTTGATTTGCAAAGGTAATAGCTTGGAAATACAATCCCCCACTTACATCACTGATTGTAATCAGTGTTTTGAACTATGTGTTAATGGAAAGAATGAGTTTTTAGGAATATTATCATTATTCTCAGCCCAGAGTTCAAGCCAATTATTCTTGGTCTATGAACTTATAGCACAGGACATCAACCCCTAGTTTTAATGCACTGTAAAAAAACTAGAGAATTGGTATTCTTTTATTTCTACACTGGTCTTTCTCCCAGAGAAGCCCAGAATGGTTTATAAAAGAATAAAATCCAGTTTCAAATAAAACTATCACAATGCAGTTCACACTGCAATGGAGAGGAGTATGGTAAGGCCTCCTTGGGGGCAGCAGGTCAATTATGGATCTCTCTCCTGAAGGACATTCAGCTGTCTTCTTAGGGTCTTCTTTCAGAAAAGAATTGAGATACAAATTTGGTCATCCAGACTTTGAAGAATGACAACTACTCCAGGACCAATACTGTCTTTTATTGCCTGTTATTTTGGTTTTGTCTTATTTAAAATGAACTGTTATATTTCTTTTTAAATGTTGATTTTATTGCAATAAAGAAATCTTCTTCGTCTGGAGGGCCATGTCCAAAACGTCAGGCACCACTTCTGGTTCAGAAGATTCACTTCTTAAAAACTACTGGACCAACCCCAGGACAGTTAGTCTTGCATATCTGTAGTTCATACTTTTGTTTCTTCAATCCTAACACAGTTCCTGATTGCTGGAGCCAATCTCACACAAATTGGATACTCTATAGTTAATCTTCATAACCTTCAAGCCTAATCTACATAGTTTTCTCTTCAAATATACAGACTCATAGCCCAAGCAGGTTGGATATCTCAGCTTGGGGAAACCATCAACCTAACCAACCCGTGCTTGTGTCTTAGCCTTAGGAAGGCTATCTCTATCAACTGCTGAAAGTTTGTCCAATAAAGGCAGCAGCTGTTAGGGCTACCAGGTCTGGACTGCGAACAGCTACAAACAGTTCTTAACTCTGCTGCCAATCAGCAGTTGCTCTGATTCTTGCAACCCAGATCTAGAGCCCTAGTGTTTGTATACAGGGAAACCTTGATTTAACAGACTCCCATTTAAAAGACTTGGTATACAACAAGCTAAATGTCTGTCCAGACATCCTCAATGGAAAGACTTCCATATTTGTACTTCCATATTTTACAAACATTCAGGAGTACTGGACAGCTGTTTCCCCACTAAAACAAGGTTTTACTGTCTTTGGAAATTAAGACCCAACAGGTTTCAAGTTTTGTCCTCTATTTGTCTTGTAAAGCCAAAGGGATTAATGGAAATAAAAAGGACTGTTTGCCCCCAAATAGTCAAGAGATCTTAGGAAGGCTTGAAATGTGACAGAATTTAATCTTACTAGACATGGATTAATTAACATTGCTTTTTAGCTTTTCTCCTTGTAACAAATTATACTATATAGGAAAAAAAATGTTTATACATATTTAGTGAGTGGGGCCTTAGAGTATTTCTTTTTGATTTACTGTGGTTTATGTAAAATCTGAGAGCCAGTTTGGTGTAGTGGTTAAGGCACCAGGCTAGAAGCAGGAGACCATGAGTTCTAATCCTGCCTTGGGCACAAAGCAGCTGGGTGACCTTGGGCCATTCTCTCTCAGCTCTAGGAAGCAGGCAGTGGCAAACCACTTCCAAAAAACCTTGCCAAGAAAATTGCAGGATTTGTCCAGGCAGTCACCAGGAATCAGCACTGACTCGAAAGCACACATACATAAAGAAATGTAAAACTTGAGTTGAGGAACAGAAGAAGTAACCAACAGAGAGTTTTAGATTGCAGTGCTAAAACTACTTACCACTAGTCCTTCTTACTGAACTAACAGGCTTGTTCATAGGACACTTAAGAAGTGTTCAAGTGTTCATAGGACATTCAAGAAGCTACAAAACTAAAAACAATACAAAAAGTTAAAATGTAAAATTACCACTAACTTCTAGTAGCAACAGCAAACAAAATTTGGGTGAAAGGGATGCATCTTTACAGAATTTCTAAATGCTGAGGTGAGCCAGGCACCCTTCCTGAGTAGACAGGTACAGGGCTGCAACCAGGATGTCCTCTGAGGTGTGGTGAAAAAGTCAAGATGGAAGCTACAGCTGTATAATTGAAGCCCCACCCCTTTTTAAAGTGCATTGTAGGGCTTCAGTGGTATGGTTGCAGCCTCCATCTTGAGTGTAATGACCTCACTCCTGTGGACACCCCTGACTGTAGTATTAATGTACACAATCCAACACAGAATTTGTACCTGTCATTTTTGTGAGCTACCTTTCCTCTGTTTTAGGGAGATACCTGGTGAGCAAAGTAGGAAAGAGCACAAGGATGAATCTGCTCCAAAAATACAAAAGGCTAATCCACCTTTAATGAAGGGCAGGCTCACGGATGACCCAAAAATACAAGGTCTCCTTGGAATGGAAAAGACTCTTAGTTTCAGTATTATCAGAGCAATGGGGTCACTTATCTTTCCTTTCTTTCGGGTGTGCTGACTTGTCTTTTCCATTCCAGCAGTACAAATTTATCACAGACTATTTATCACAGACTAGTAGGCTACAGCATGCTCTTTGAGAACAGATTCTCTGCTATCATTTTTATTGTGCTGGCCCTGCACCATTGATGCAAATAGTCTGCTGCATATCCTCTCTTGGCTGCATGCAACGTTCCCTCCCATCCTCTCCATGCTCGTTCTGGGCAGCGGTATATTCTAAAGCCATCCTGGCTCCAGTCTATTCCATTGTCGACACTGTTTTCATATCAAAGACATGATATGTATAGTCTTAATTAAAAAAAACAAACTAAGACTTTGAGAAGATAGTTGCCATCTTCAGGAAAGCAGAATTCTTTGTTGTTTACTGAATTTGTTCAAAGCTTGGTATAGTGTTTTAAGAATTCACATAAAGCCCTAGTGTAAGACTGTTCTAGCAACTGGCTTCACAAGACCACAAAGCCCAGCATAAATGAGCCTTCAAAAATAAATAGCTACAAATAAAAAACATTTTTGTATACCACTGCACAAGGATCATTAACAGTTGCTCCCCAACCCCTGATTCTTAATAGCCATCTCCTAGCAAATTAAATATAAATGTTATTATCATAAAATGATGGTATTCTTTTCCATATTAATTCATCCATAAAGTATTTGTAATCTCTGCCAGTCCTAGAAGTTCATTAGGCACTGTAAAATACAAAAAGGGAGGGCTTTGTTTATGACTACAAATGAGTGCATTTGCTTTGTTCTGTAGTATTATTGTCTCTCTTTCAAATAAATCAGATATGTTCCAGCTCCTGGAAGACTATAAAGTGTAATAGTTGATACATGGCAAAATACCAATCTTTAAGATTCAGTTTTTCTTCTGTGCACTGTCTAAAGACCTTTTTCTACACAAAAAATAAGCCCAGAGAAACCGGAAAAGAAAAACCTCAACGTGTAGTCTTCTGATTGATCTTCCTTCTCCTACCTCTTCCAAATTGCCCAAGCTAATTGCTCTGGGTAATGGCAATGACCCCACTGTAGCCATTTTGTAGAAGTAAACCACAGAGCAGAGCAGTTTGGTCAAGTAAGATTAATTAAGTGAGGTTGAACAGATCACCTCAGACAAGCTATACTCATTTGCTTGCAGTGCAGTCCTGTTCTTGCCCTGGCATGAAATTTTAGGCCCTCCTTACCAAGGACCTGATGAACTTTCTGGAGACAAATTTGATTATTTTACATATGGATTCCTCTGAACTGCAGAGAAAACCATAGCTGAGAGTGTACCATGGGTAGAGACAAACTCTGGAAGTACATGTAGCTCATGGGCCATGGATTATACATCTCTGAATTGAAGTTAGAGGCTGTGGGAACAGGAGTCCAGGCTTTCCCACTATGGGCAGGATCCGTCCCTCTGGATCAACATTTGTCATTAACAAGGAAGAACAGGAGAGATTCAAGTCCAGCCAGATGTGAGTGTTCCCCTGTTTCACTACCTCAGTTCCACGGGCAACAGAGAAAGGCTGGCAGTGGTTTCTCTTAGAAAAATGAAACTTCTTTAGAGCAAATAGGAGACTTTAACTGGAAATGCTTCCCAAACCTTGCTAGAAATAACTGAAGTCATTGTGTGTGTGTGTGTGTGTGTGTGTGTGTGCAGAATACACATATATACACACAGTTCTCAGGTGGCAGCAAAACTGCTGAAAATAATCTGTCTGTACTCGGTGCTCAAGGCTGTCGAAGAACACAATGTCTTGGACTGGGTATACTAAATATAGAAAGATCAGTCGCTTCAGAGGTGTTTTTTCAAATGAGGGAAGCCAAATGTGCAAAATGCAGGTGCCAAAAGAGAGATCACTTTGTGAAAAATCTACTGTAAAAGACTACTGCAAGAATTCCAAAATGCAAAAAACCCCAATATATCCAAACTTGGCAGCAGACTGTATCTCTAAGAAAGGTTTGGGTATCAGCGCTCAAAGATATCTAAGAACAGTTATGCATGCCACTTTTTTCTTTTTAAATTTACATAGCATTTCTGAAAACACAAAGATGCAGACAAGAAAAAAAAATGTTAGTGTAGTAGGTGGCCATCACAGCCATGGCAAATCCTGAGGGAAAATTCACTGCTATCCTTTTTTAGCATATGATAGTCAGCATCTGTGCAAAGTTAGCTTCTACTTGCTAAGTAATAAAACTAAAACAGCCATGATAAACATTTCAATAGAAGATCATTACTTTTGAATCAGCTATATAGAATAATATATAATTATATTATGATAAAATATATTTAAAATTTATGATAAAAACTAAATCTAGGTACTTATAAACAATTATAAAGCATTCGTAAATGAAGGTCTCTGTATAGTGTAAGTTGCATGACGTCATTGTGAAATTTTAGTCTCAGTTGTTTCCTGTCATGTTTCAGACTTGGCTGCTCCTATGTGAACGTTCCTATATAAATATTGTGTCAAAAGTTGGAGATTCAAATCATGAATAGTTGTTACAACTTGGTTTACATTTTACATATCCAAAATGTACATGTCCAAAATCTCATACTATGATTGAGAACTGCCGGCTGTAATTAGCAGCTTGTTTATTTTCAGAGGAAATTCCTTTATTCAGAATGGCATGCCTGCATAAAGCATAGCAGATGCATCTTACTT
The DNA here is from genome assembly GCF_035149785.1 of Candoia aspera. Classification (NCBI taxonomy): domain Eukaryota; kingdom Metazoa; phylum Chordata; class Lepidosauria; order Squamata; family Candoiidae; genus Candoia; species Candoia aspera. The sequence goes on along the minus strand of NC_086153.1, from coordinate 77,972,528 downwards.
CAGAAAATGCACAGGCTCTCTTGCACTTTGGAGTGAAGTACACTTAATGTGAAACTACAGCTCAAGTTCAAAAGAAATAATCCATCTATTATTTTACACTCTTAAAGCTAACTCTGCAGGGAGGTGGCTTCTAGATTATTAAATAATAACTGAGCGGGCTCCAGTTCCATGCTACTCCTGTTGTTTAAGGAAACCGGAAATTCTCCCACTTAGATACCCAAAGTTACTAAAGAACAGAAGAAAGTCCCTCTCATCCTCCAAGATAAGGAATGAATGTACTACAACTGATTACTACTGTATTATAGCAGTGAAGGGGTAGACTGGCACTGGAAAGACCTAGACTCATATTCATCCTGAGTCATGGAACTTCAGTGGATGCCTTGGGCCAATCATTATCTTTCAGCCCACCTACCCCACAGGGTTGTTGAGGGGAAGAAATGGGGAAGAAATGTCATGTACATTGCCAAGGGCTCCTGGAGGAAAGGCAGAATGTAAATCTAACAGATAAGTAAATTTGGATGTGATGTTCTTCAATGTGCAGGTTATATCTGTAGCTATAATTGCACTGACAGCTACAGAAGTATGTAAGGGTGAACAAGGTCAGTTCAAGGATATGATCTAAAGGATATTCAAATGAATCTACCAATCAAACTCACTCTCCATATCAGATCACAAGTCAAATCAAATAATCAGATTGGAAGCCTCAGTGTAAGCACAGAAATAACTATTTTTTCTGAAATGATTAAAAAATCCTAATGAAATCAATCCAATTAGTGATTCAGTTTGAACATCCAGATCAAACCAAATTGATTATCCAAATCAAACTGACAATTCTAATCAGGTTTTACATGATTTGCACAAGTGTAATGAAGTGCATATCCAGGAGCAAAACCACAATATTCCTGAATCATAGTCATTAGTATTTTATTTGCACTTTGATTCAATTTCATATTTTTTGACCTCATCTCATGCACTGGAAACTCTTCCAGGTTCCAGTTCACAGGCATCAGTATTCCTAGATCCAAAGAGAAAGGAAAAAAAGAACAAGGTATATTCAGAACACAGATGAAATTTTGGCTGGTTGGGAGTTGAACTCCACCCATCTTAAAGTTGCCAAGGTTGCGAAACACTGAAATAGACACCCCATGCTACATCCAACCTATCCAACGTTATTTACTCTAACAATGTTCCCACCACCTAAGACTGCTTTTATGATGGGGCTTTACAGGTTTACATGCATGGGTTAGTGCAAGCAAAAAAATCAAGACAGGAGAGTTTCTACAAGCATTGTGAAATTGACCTGAAGGGCTTAGGAGTCCATAAATCAGCTTCCAAAATTGACAGGAAAGGAGACAAAATACCAAGGGAAAACCAAAGGGAAAGAATGCTTCAATCTCTGATACTATCAAGGGATTTGGGGCAGGAAAGGTTTGGTTTCTTTTCTTTAAAAAACGTAGCCAAATGTGTTAGGAACAAAGGAATGGTAATTTTAATCTGTTCACATTTGCAGACAGGAACTGGACTAAAATAACAAACAGGGCAGCAGCTACAGTTTGTAATTTCAGCGCTCTTGGCTCGAAAAACGTGACCTTTCTAACCCTTGTGTGTCTCCCACTTTAGGAATGTGTACCTCCTGATTACATTCTAAACACAAAGATTATTTCACTCTCCTGTTTGTCATTATGCTAACTCAGTGACAACTCTGCATGGCTTAATTTTATATAAACTTGGATAAATAATTCAGGTATCCATGACATTAGAAAATAGATGGCCGCCTGGCCAAGCTGATTCTAAACTTTAGTCTCTTTCCTTTCCTGATGTTCAAACTGAACACGGTAGCTCTTCTCTCCTTCCAAAATCCCATATTCATTTTGGAACAAACTCTCCATTCTTTCCTCTTCACTTTTCCTAAAGCACAACTGATAAATCATGAGATCAATGTAAACAGCATCCCAAGTTTCAAATGCCTTGGGAATTACAGTTCCTTTGACTCCTGACATAACCACCCCAGGCACAGAGGAGCCCTGGGAATTCAATCTAATTCCATGTGGAATCTAGCACATTCTGGAAAAAGTGAATGGCAAGGCTTTGTAACACAGTGGCAGTCTCACTATCTTCCCTACTCAAGAGAGCATCAGGGAAGGCCAGCTAACACAATGAGCATCTCACCACTTCGATTGCATTGCCTTCACTTCTGTGACTATAACTGACTGTAACTCTACGCCACATTTGACCATACTTGTTCTTTTGGTCTAATAAAATGGGCCAAACCTTTACTGTAATACCAAAGCTATTCTTCATGTCTAGCCAAGAGGTTAACAGTCTGCTGATCTAATTTGCTCCCAACAATCATGTTCCAATAATGTAAAAACACCTGCTTTCAACAATCAAAATCAAATTGATTGTCCAGATTAAGCTTGGTGAATGATTCTGGGTGTTATTCAATTATTACATGGCCCACTTCCTGTCAATTGTGCAAACTGATAATTTGGGAGGAGTCAGGGATCAATAATTTTTACTAATCAAATAGACTCTTAAGAGCCTGTTATAAATATTCATATGGTCCCTTTTCTATCTCAGCAGATATTAATTTGCTATAAGAATGAATCAAAAAGCATGATAGATTTGTTTGTGAAGAAAATAGGGAGAATTAGTAAAGCGCATAATGTAATGAGAGGTTCTGAATGTGCAACAGACAATTTTGGGATAGCATTATGGTCAGAGAAGAAAAGGAAAGAAATGAAGGAAAGTAGACTGAAAGTAATAATAACTACAGGAAGAGAAAGTAAAATCCTCTTTGGAAAACTATTACAAGATAGGTGAATCTCCCAACAGAATGAATGAAGAATGGGCATAAGGAAAGACGATGCAAAAGATGCTTGGAACAGAATTACAGTGTGCCACAGAAGTGTGTGGAGTTATACTAACGAGAAAAAACATGCTTGGTGGAATGGGGAAGTCATAGAGGCTGTGGATGAAGGGAAAATGCTTATAAGAGAATGACAGTTGCCAAAACAAGGACAAGAAGAAGAAACTGTATAAAGCGTATGGAGAGAAAAACTATAGTTTTGAAAAATTTAGTAAAAAAACCAAGGAATAGTTAAAATTAAAAGGGAAAATGCAGAATGATTTTGGTAGAAATAAACAAATTGTTTTAGGAGTAAGTAAAAAGGGCTAAGCAAGAAGCCTCGCACGGAGTGACTGGAATTAGAAGAAATAAAATGAATTCGGATGCAACACAAATGAGAGGATGCTGGATGGGGAAAAAAAATATGAAATCAATGCTGTGAGAGTGTGAAAAGTGGTAAAGCTGCAGATAAAAAGGTGTAACTAAAAGAAATAGGGGATCTGGTTTATTAATGGAGTGATTGTACAACTTGTTTGATGTGTTTGTCAGGACTGCATCTATGCCTGACAAATATCGGTCCCTACAGCTAGAAAAGTAGCAAGAACAATGCAGAAAGAAGAAAATTAATTTAAGTGCTCCTGGGATTCTGATCCAAAAGATATAAGATGTAAGAATGAGCAAAATCTGGGAAGTGCAGTACAGCATTTTGCAAGGTGGAGGATGTGCAGACCAGAATTTTGCTCTGCAGCAGGTCATTGAGAAGTGTATGAATGTAAGAAAGTCAAATATAATTTTGTTGATATAGATAAAACATAGGATAAACTGAATACATTATGAATTATGGTTCACCTACTATCATTCTGTTTGTTACCCATAAATTTGTTAATAGTATTTTAGGAAGGGTAATACAGTTTAAAGATGTGGATATAATTCTGAATTATATATCAAAAATTTTGGTATTTATCTCTCTTTGAAGAAATATGAATTTATTGAGCATAGAGCTTAACAAGAATGATTACTCATTTACAATGGAAAAACAGTGCCACCCTAGATTTACCAGTCTTGGGTTGACAATATATGTTTGCTTTCTGCTTATGAACTAGCTCTTTATCAACGTAATGGAAAGATGGATCAATATTACTTTGCATGTTCAAAGTTTAATGCTGTATTTAAAAAACTGAACATTTAAAATGTATTATCATTTTATGTTTTTATTTATTTATTATTTTACAGTGCTTATAACCTGCCTCAACCCCATGGAGTCAAGAATTCTGTACATCAGATAATTAAAAATTAAAAAAACCTGGATCAAAACCAATATCAAAAACAAAAATCAATCACAAAAAGAAAGCCCCTTTCTTATCTTTTCACTCTTTCTGTTTTTATTTTTATTTCCTTTTAAAATTTCTATATCTGAAAGCAAATAAATAAAAGGGTTTTTTTTAAGACTTGAATTAGGGAATGATTAGGTTAAGAGGAAGGATGAATTGATTACTTATATGTCAGCAGGTTGGTGTCAACCATATAGGCACACTGTCTCCAGGATGATCTGTCCCCCATCTAGTCCTTCAGGTGTTCCAGCAGTGTCCCTGTTGCTGCTTTATTTGAGTCAATCCACCTTGTTGCTGGTCATCCTCTTCTTCTCTTTCCTTCTACCTTTTCCAGAATTATGGATTTCTGAAGAGAGCTGGGTCTTTGCATAATGTGTCCTTAATTTGAGCCTGGTCATTTTGCCTCAAGTAAGAACTCTGGATTAACTTGTTATACAGTCCATTTTTTTTTGGTTTCTTGGCTATCTATGGTAGTCCTTTCTAATACTAAACTTCATCAATTCTCCTTCTATCCTTAGGAAGAATGGAAAGATTGATACGGTTGTGGTTGGATTAAGTGGACACAGTGGAAGCAAGGATGTCTTGCAAGATAGATAGATAAGAAAAGTTGCAGTGAATAGTTTCAGGACTGGCCAAATAATATCTGCTTATCTCACTTATGTGTCAAATTATTTATTATTTATTTGTTTGTTTGTTTGTTTATTATCCCACCTTTACTATTTTTACAAATAACTCAAGGTGTCAAACATACCAAATACTCCTTCCTCCTCCTATTTTCCCCACAACAGTAACCCTGTGACGTGAGTTGGGCTGAGAGAGAGTAACCGGCCCAAGGTCACCCAGCCAGCTTTCATGCCTATGAAAGTATTTTATTTGCCAGCCCATTCATGATTAAGGATAAATTAAATTTCCGAAGCATTTCTTTTAGATATAATTATATTGATTTGAATCAACACATCTGTGAACCAACTTTTGCTTATTCGATGCTCCTGCAAGAAGAAGGGACAGGCAATTTTCATCAGTTCCTCAATCCTTTTCCGCCTGCACTCTCTTGAACTGGGCAGGAAAGGAACTCTTTCATCCAAAGGGAGCAGATCTGAGAGTGATTTTCCCAAAGAGGTAGCAACCTCTTGTTCTGCCACAGAATCTGTAGAACCAACTTGCTGTTTTACCTCCAGAGGAGTCCTCCCAAAGGGAACCAAGCACTGCATTTACATTCACCCCACCCTCCAGTAACCTCCTCTGGATTGCTGCCACAAAGAAAAAGAGAGGAAAGGCTTGTTTATATAAAAAAGCTTTCCTTTAGCCCTCAGTTTTTGAGCCTGAATACACATCTGCTTGACAAAAGTCAAGCATTGTCCTCTTTGCTTTCATTTCAAATTCGTTGTGTTGTTACAAGCCTTAATTGCTTTGAGCTCTAGATTAGTAATCAAACATTTTATTTAGAATATGCATCACAACTGCCATGTTTAAGAGCACATATGCAGTCTGCAGGTGCTCTCATTTGTGGCAACTTTTAAAGAGAATTCAGGCCAGTTCTATATTGAGAATATGCCTGCTGTACATACTGTATGTCAGAAGCTCTACTGTGCCAGCACAATGCCTGATACATGGTAAATCTGTGACTGCAGCTCTGTAGAAATAGATGTGATGGCAGAGCACTCCAGTAGCAAATTTGCTTCCCTGCTGAGCAACAGCCCAAATAAAGTAGAGTTGGGGTCAAGGTTGGAATGGTGCATGCTTATATGCATTCTGTCCTCACTCAAACAAGTACAACTTTCAGCTGGCCCTGGAGACAATGCAAAGAACATTCTTTCTGCTGAGCTTAATGGGAGTGGAAGATATTTTAAAAATAGCTACACCCATGACAATACTCCCACTCACTTCACCATTACATAGTATAGTGCAAGCCAGTGCCCAGTTACTGAACACTAGTAAATAATAAATTAGAGAAGGCATATCATAGTCTCAAGTTGTGCATGCTTGGGAAATGCAATGATGGACAAAAGAGAGAGCAGGCAGTTTGCACAAATTTGCCTTCAGCATGCACAAAGCGGCTCTAGCCCATTACTGACCTTTTGTCTTCCTACATTCCTAACAGGTATAGTGTCTCAGTGCTTCACACATACTCCCAAATCCATCTCACTCTTCAACAACTGGAGGTATCAGGAAAAAGCACCCTATTCAGGGTAAGCAAGGGAAGGAATAATTTATGTAATTGTGTCTCTCCTCTTTCTCACATTAAGATGCAATTAATGTTTTGCCTAACTACATTGCTGTAGCATGCTTTCCCCCCCGAAGCAGGATCCAAGTTTCATATATTGGGAAAATCCTGCCTCCCCACTTGACATGTCCTCCCAGACATGTAAACTTTCTGTTGCCAGTCATGCCCCTGCAGCCAGAGATACCAATGATCACCTAGACCTCATGAGTACTTTTGCCTTGTAGAATAAATCAAAGCTGGAACTACTGAAAAACGCAGCAGTCCACTGCATTGCCCAAGAATCCCCCCATGACTTGCAGCAATGTATGGACCCTATGTGGGGATTAGAAGGTTTGATTTTATTCTCAGCACAGCAAAGAAAACAAGGAATTGATCCTTTCTGTTCTAATATGAATATAGTGTATTCACCCAAGAGAGCCAGTCTGGTGTAGCGGTTAATGCACCAGGCTGGAAATCAGGAGACCATGAGTTCTAGTCCTGCCTTAGGACTGAAGGCAGCTGGTGACCTTGGGCCAGCCCCTCCCTCTCAGCCCTAGGAAGGAGGCAAGGGCAAACCTCTTCCTAAAAACCTTGCCAAGGAAACTGCAGGGATTTGTCCAGGCAGTAACCAGGAGTCAACACTGACTCAAAGGCACACACACATACATACAACACAAGCAAGGAATGCAGAATGCTTTCTGATACTGCAGCTAACCAAAATTGACCCAGAGGCAAGAAGCAAATAAGAACATATAAAACTAAATCTGCCAAGAAAGGGAAGTGTCAAGCAAGGCCACCTTACTACAATAAAAGGAACAAACAATGCCTGGCTCCCCTCCTCAGTGGGGCAAATTAGGGAAACATAAAACATCAGCCTCAAGATTTGAGTCTAAGAATTTGCCTCATTAGTGATGTAGGATTGGGGGCTACACTATATATTTAATTACGCACTTTTTATGGATTAGCACTTTTTCTCTCTGTTTCTATATAATCCTCACTGACCCAGTGGGGCCCAGTGATCTCTGTATAGGTATCCAGAATTTTCCTAGCTGCTACTGGGATAAGAATAAATAATCAATTAAAAAAGCAAAGCAGGTCTTTTGACCATAAGCACAACAATCTCAAACCCATATTAAAGTAGAATGTTTTATTAGGACAATTAAAATTTTACAGAATAATATAATGTACATGTTTAACTATCAGATAGTTAGACCTCCTTAAAAAGGGAGAATTTTTTTAAAAAATGGTTAAACCTGGTTAGATAGTTCATGTGCTTTGCAGGCATGCTAACTGATTCCTGTAATTACAGATGTGGTGTTAGTTTGCAACACAATCCTCCCAAGTATGGAATCAATTGTCAAGAAAGAAGCAGCCAAATATGGACCAATTAACAGGGAAAGTTGTGGGCTTTCCTTCGCTAGAGATGTACGTATGGAAGCTAGACGATCATCTATCTGTTGGGGATTCTTCTATTTGCATTCCTGGTGTGAGTAGGGAGTTGATGGCACAAATGGCCCCTTTCATCTCTGTGATTCTATGAAAGAACTGATTGATTGATTGATTGATTGCCATCGAGTCATTTTTGACTCCTAGAGACTACATGGATGAAAGAATTGCTCCTCCAGTTTTGAAGCTCTAAAATCCAGCAGTTAGTCAAACAGTTTTTCAATCTTTACCAAGGTACCCTGATTTCTAAAAATTGATTTACCATTTTTGAGAATATAAAATTCAGCTATTAAGTATCTCCATTCCATAAACATCAACTAAGAAATTGGCTTACAAAAATTACTGTACTGAAACAGCTATATTCATTCCATTATTTCAGAAGTTACAGCTGGTTCTTATGGGTCATAACAAGTACAGCAGAGTTAACAGAATTGACAAGTCCATCACAACTGCCCTAACATTATTGATGATGTCACTGCACATTATTATTCCAACAGATGGAATTTTGTTGTTCACCAAATAAACATTGTTTTGCTTGGCTCACTCTGACCAATCACTTCACTGTCAGTCACAATACCTTGGCTGTTACCCTTGAGAGAAGAGACATTTTCATTTAGAAAAAGCTTATTTAATATAGTTTCCCAAGATCATTGCTTACTAGTTAGTTTTCAACTATTTTTTCCCTTGTACTGCTCATACATAACTCATTTCCTTATTCCTTATTCCATTATTACTGCACTGGAAAAAACGAACTTCAAAAGAATGCCCATAAACCCAGCTCCAAAGATAGGGCAGTACAACCTTTGCCAGCTGAAAGCAAATTAAATCACTCCATTAACTTGTGTCTAAGCCTGCATCACACAATTAACAACTCCATAAAATGACATAAATACTTCGGAGAGAAAAGAAAATTACTTTTGTTCAGAGAGTGGTCAGCAAAAAAACTAGTTTCAAATATGTTATACTTTTTTTACTGGGATATTTGAATAATAAATGTTAATTTGTTCATAGGTTTTACATAGAGAATAAGTAAAAACATTTTTTAGTGAATGAACCCAAAGCACCCAAATACGATTTGGGGAAAAAAATGGTGAAAATTCAGTCTGACCTGTCCTTCAGTTTTGTGTTCAGTCTGGAAGTCCTTTTTCCCCCTTACTGCCAAAAACTTTCTGAAGGTTAGATATGTATTTATATATATTTTGACAGAAAGAGTAGGAGGGCAAGCTTGAAGCCTCACGTTTCTTCTTAAAGATACTTTTGGAATGACTTTTCTTTTCTTTCCAAATTTTATTAATTTTAGTAATATTCAAAATAGTAATATGATGACTCATTCATCATAGATCACATTTACCCTCAACCTCCCCAAGATTATTCATCCTATTATATCTTACCTTAATTCAACACCCTATTAATAAGAACAAAAAGACCAAAAGAATAGGCCTTGATCACAGCATAGTTAAACTGATATTTAATATTCTTTTCATTTATCGTGAGTGTACTGCATTGATTACATACATTTTCCTATAATTGTTAGCTCTTCTGCACCTTTTCTCATGATATACAGTAAAGACATAGAGCTCAGTATCCTGAATTATTAACATTGGGAAATGATTTCCTTGTATTATTATTATTATTGCTATAATCATCAAAACACTATAGATTAAATGAGATATACACAAGTGACAACTTGATAGTAACAATACTGTGAATAAATACTGTGACCCTCCACACACTTGCATTTAGACACATGTATCCCTGCACATATACGGGTTTCAGTCTTGCAATTGTAATAAAAAATCATCAGTTTATGCAAATCTTGAGGTAGGATCTTTTCTGTAAAATCTGATATTAAAAGGAAAGAAGTCATAGGCAAGACAAATAACCTTATTTTTAAAAAATAATTGCAATCATTTATCTCCCAACTTCCATATGATATCTGAGCCACCTATATGGAGGTAATTTTCATATTCTTCTGAATAATTAAACCAACAACTATTAAAATTGCTTTGTTTAATTGTAAGGTATCAAATACCACTTAATGGTTTATTAAGTGTTCCTCCCTAATTAGAAAGTGAGTATTTTTGTAATTAGTAAAGATGGTATAATTTCATTATGTCAGTTTCACAACCAAACTCTATTTTCATTCATTTTCTAATTTTCTTTTTTACTGGCATTCGTCCCCATAAATTCTGCACCTTGGGAAAGACCCTCAAATGACCCTCATACTTTTAAACCATTAAAAGTTTATCCCATGTTGCCTGAACTTTATTTTGAAATACTGTCTAATTTTGAAATATCTGAATCCCCTCCCTATCAGCAATCATCCTTATACTGTAAAACTATTAAATCATATTGTCCCTAGACTACACTTGTATACTCACTCATAAGAAATAAGGTTCATTTAACCAAATAAGATTTACATTTAACTGAATAAGATTTACATATGCATAGGATTATGTAGTAAGTCTATTAATTCTTGTCGTTGTTCCATTTCTAGCTATTGTTGAAATTTGAGTGTTACAACAATCTTAGAATGGACCGGGCATTTTAATGAAACAGTAAGCCAGGTAACCTTGCTTACCATGAACACAATCTGTTTACTTCTGATTTGCTCTTCTCTAAGAACAAGTACCTAGAGTCACCAAAAATCAAAACCTTAATCTGGCTTAATCAGGATCTGAGTTTGTGACATCCTTTACAAGCATGAACTAAGAACAGATCTTGCAATGATGGCTTGAAAGGATGCAAAAATGCAGGATCCACCATTTGAACGATGCAGTAAATAATCCACTTGTATGCACTAGAAGAAGATTAGTAAGAGCTTCTTCATAATATCCCAGAACTCTCTAGAATTCTAGATTACTTTTATCTCTATCTTTTAAATTTTCCAGCTCAAGAACAATCTCTTGTTTGCTTGTTTTTAGATTACTTCCCAGGAAAGCTCCTCAAGTTCCATTTTATACCTTAAGTCCAATAATGGAACTCCCCTCTCTGTTTTAACCTCTTGAAGGAATGAATAAACTAAGGTGCAATAGCTACTATTCTTAAAGCCACTTATCATGGAAAATGTTGACGTACTCATTCCCTGCTCATTCCTTCTGAGTACGTCTGGGAATACACTTTCACATGATATTATTAATTCATCAGCTCTTCCTTAATGAGTCTGTTGCATGACAGTCCTATATCTGTACAATCAGAAGCACCACCGTGTTCCATGAGGCTTCTTCTCTGTTTTAGAATTGTAACCTTTTTTTTTGCTTAAGGAAAGGCAGCATAAGAAACGTTCATGGTGTTTAGGGTAGGCTTATGTGTATTGCAAAGCAGATCAGAGGAGCTGAAGGTGGCGCACATTCACACTGGGGTGGTGAGACAGGGAGGTGGCTGAAGGTACAAAGGTACAACATATTTCTAGTGGAAGATCCAAAATCATCTAGTGGAAGATCCAAAATCATTAGGATCTTTGCCAAACTGATGCCAATTTTAATAGTTAGCCATAAGAGCTACTTAACTAGTCTCTCTAAAAATTATTGTGTAATTTGGACTTCTGGGGGATACATCGAACTGAAGTCGGCTCTGCAAAAGCAGAACTGATGACCACAGCAAAGGCCAGGGAACTGGTGAGTAGAGTGGTTCCTTGGAACCGCTCCCAATAAGGAGAGGACAGGTGATCACCCATGTGTGCTCTGGATGGCTGCTCCTCACAAGGAGACCACAGGATAGTGATTTTCCATGGGTTTGAGCACCAGGAGACAAGGGGATCAGCCACCTTACTCATAACCATGGCGCAGCCTTTTAAAGGACACTAAGTTCACTTCAGCAAAGGATCGTTACCTTGTCGTGGTGCTGGAGCTTGAGCACCTCAATGATGCCATGAGCTAAACCGTGAAGGGCCACCCAAGACGGCAAGGTCATGACAGAGAGGTCAGACTAAATGCGATCCCTGGGGAAGGTAATGGCAACCCACCCCAGTATTCTTGCCGTGAAAACTCAATGGATCAGTACAACCAGAGATATGTCGGTATACCATCGGAAGATGAGACCCCCAGGTCGGAAGATGGTCAAAATGCTACTGGGGAGGAACAGAGGATGAGTTCAACTAGCCCCAGACGTGATGATGCAGCTAGCTCAAAGCCGAAAGGACGGCTAGCGGCCGACGGTGCTGGTGGTGAACGGCGAATCCGATGTTCTAAGGATCAACACACCATCGGAACCTGGAATGTAAGATCTATGAGCCAGGGCAAATTGGATGTGGTTATTGGTGAGATGTCAAGGTTAAAGATAGACATTTTGGGCATCAGTGAACTGAAATGGACTGGAATGGGCCACTTCACATCAAATGACCACCAGATCTACTACTGTGGACAAGAGAACCACAGAAGAAATGGAGTAGCCTTCATAATTAATAGTCAAGTGGCTAAAGCAGTGCTTGGATACAATCCAAAAAACGATAGAATGATCTCAATTTGAATTCAGGGCAAGCCATCTAACATCACAGTGATCCAAATATACGCCCCAACCACAGATGCTGAAGAAGCTGGAGTAGAGCAGTTCTATGAGGATCTGCAGCACCTACTGGACAACACGCCTAAAAGAGATGTTATTTTCATCACGGGAGACTGGAATGCTAAGGTGGGCGGTCAAATGACACCTGGAATTACAGGTAAGCATGGCCTGGGAGAACAAAACAAAGCAGGACATAGGCTGATAGAATTTTGCCAAGACAACTCAATGTGCATAACAAACACTCTCTTCCAGCAACCTAAGAGACAGCTTTATACATGGACTTCCCCAGATGGACAACACCGAAACCAGATTGACTACATCCTTTGCAGCCAAAGGTGGCGGACATCTATACAGTCGGTAAAAACAAGACCTGGAGTTGACTGTAGTTCAGATCACGAACTTCTTCTTGCACAATTTAGGATCAGACTAAAGAGATTAGGGAAGACCCACAGATCAGCTAGATATGAGCTCACTAATATCCCTAAGGAATACGCAGTGGAGGTGAAGAATAGATTTAAGGGACTGGACTTAGTAGATAGGGTCCCAGAAGAACTATGGACAGAAGTCCGCAACATTGTTCAAGAGGCGGCAACAAAATACATCCCAAAGAAAGAGAAAACCAAGAAGGCAAAATGGCTGTCTGCTGAGACACTAGAAGTAGCCCAAGAAAGAAGGAAAGCAAAAGGCAAGAGTGATAGGGGGAGATACACCCAATTAAATGCAAAATTCCAGAGGTTAGCCAGAAGAGATAAGGAATTATTTTTAAACAAGCAATGCGCGGAAGTGGAAGAAGACAATAGAATAGGAAGGACAAGAGACTTCTTCCAGAAAATTAGAAACATCGGAGGTAAATTCCAGGCAAAAATGGGTATGATCAAAAAAAAGGTGGCAAGGACCTAACAGAAGAAGAAGAGATCAAGAAAAGGTGGCAAGAATATACGGAAGACCTGTATAGGAAGGATAACAATATCGGGGATAGCTTTGACGGTGTGGTCAGTGAGCTAGAGCCAGACATCCTGAAGAGTGAGGTTGAATGGGCCTTAAGAAGCATTGCTAATAACAAGGCAGCAGGAGACGACGGCATCCCAGCTGAACTGTTCAAAATCTTGCAAGATGATGCTGTCAAGGTAATGCATGCTATATGCCAGCAAATTTGGAAAACACAAGAATGGCCATCAGATTGGAAAAAATCAACTTATATCCCCATACCAAAAAAGGGAAACACTAAAGAATGTTCAAACTATCAAACAGTGGCACTCATTTCACATGCCAGTAAGGTAATGCTCAAGATCCTGCAAGGTAGACTTCAGCAATTCATGCAGCGAGAATTGCCAGATGTACAAGCTGGGTTTAGAAAAGGCAGAGGAACTAGGGACCAAATTGCCAATATCCGCTGGACAATGGAAAAAGCCAGGGAGTTTCAGAAAAGCATCTATTTCTGTTTTATTGACTATTCTAAAGCCTTTGACTGTGTGGACCATAACAAATTGTGGCAAGTTCTTAGTGGTATGGGGATACAAAGTCATCTTGTCTGCCTCCTGAAGAATCTGTATAATGACCAAGTAGCAACAGTAAGAACAGACCACGGAACAACGGACTGGTTTAAGATTGGGAAAGGAGTATGGCAGGGCTGTATAGTCTCACCCTACCTATTCAACTTGTATGCAGAACACATCATGCGACATGCTGGGCTTGAGGAATCCAAGGAGTTAAAATTGCTGGAAGAAACATTAACAATCTCAGATATGCAGATGATACCACTTTGATGTCTGAAAGCAAAGAGGAACTGAGGAGCCTTATGATGAAGGTGAAAGAAGAAAGTGCAAAAGCTGGCCTGCAGCTAAACCTCAAAAAAACCAAGATTATGGCAACCAGCTTGATTGATAACTGGCAAATAGAGGGAGAAAGTGTAGAAGATTTTGGAATTAACCATAAAAACTAAACAGCTTCTCATGGGAAACACTTATTTTGGCTATTCTGGTTATTGCAAGACATAACAAAGATAAGTGATTATTTTAGATATGGAGACTAGAGGAGACTAAAGATTCTAAGTAGAAGAAAAAAATACAAGCTTGTTTTTGATGTCAGTTAATACTGGGACTTACAAAATGCCACAAAATTTTATAACATCAGAAATATTAAAGGAGATCTTTGAACAATGGAGCCAGAAGTTAGTAACAAATTTTATTGGATAAGACAGAAAAAATAGCAAAAGTAGAACAAGAAATGACAGGCCAAGAGAATGATTAGGAAAAGGACGCTTTACCGGATATATAAAAGAAACTGGCAGAAGTTTTAAAAATTAAAAGGGAAATACGAATGATAAACCAAGAGAATGACCTGGAAAACAATTTCTTATTGGATCTACAAAAGAGGCTTGTTAAAGCCTTGAAGAAATTTGTGCAATGGGCTAAAGAAGAATTGAAGAGAAATCAAATCCTATGACAATATTTGATTGGATTAAAGATTAAGACTGTTAGAAGTAAAAGGAAGGAATATAAAGTTGTTTTATTTGATCAAGTCTTAAAATAATACTTTTTTTTTTTTTGCAAAGTTCTGGCAACCCTTTATGGACTTTTTGCTGACACCAGGATTGAAAAATTGATGTTTTATGGATTTGCTTATAGATAACAGATGGGATATGGGCTGAGGAGTTAGTAACCTTATAGGGGGTGAAGAGTTATTAAATTTGTTTATACTTGTTCTGGTGAAGGTTGGAAGTCACTTCCTTATACATTTCTTTTCTTTTTCTTTATTATGTTATCTTTTTTCTTTTCCTTCCTTCTTTTTTTCCTGTACTCTTCATTTTTTTCATTCTTTTCTCTTTCTCTAAGTTTAGTTTGTATTAGTTTTTACTATTGTAATTAAAATTCTTAATAAAAATTGTAGTAAAAAAATTAAATAAATCTTTAATGCCATGAAAACAAAATAAAATTAAAATTATTGTGTAATTTGATTAAGATGCCATTAGATATTTAATCTTTTTCTCCATATCTTGCAATCTAAAACCAATCTTAGAACTTGTTTGTTCTAACAGTCTAAGTATAAATAAGTCAGTTTCATTACCAACTTGCTAAGAAACCAGGAGACTGAGAGTTCTAGTCCCACCTTAGACATGAAAAAACCACCTGAGTGACCTTGGGCCAGTCCCTCTCTCTCAGCCCAACTCACCTCACAGGGTTGCTGTTGTGGGGAAAATAGGAAGAGGAAGGAGTATTTGGTATGTTCCCTGCCTTGAGTTATAAATAATAAAGGCGGGATAGAAAATAAATAAAATAAAAATAAAAAAATAAAAAAAGTGTACATCACCATCTAATTCTAACTCCATCATAAGACTGGTCTACCAGCAATGGTTAAGGTGCAGGGCTAGAAACCAGGAGACCGAGAGTTCTAGTTCCGCCTTAGGCATGAAAGCCGGCTGGGTGACCTTGGGCCAGTCACTCTCTCTCAGCCCAACTCACCTCACAGGGCTGTTGTTGTGAGGAAAATAGGAGGAGGAAGGAGCATTTCTATGTTTGCTGCCTTGAGTTGTATATGAAAAAAAAGGTGGGATAAAAATCTAAAAGATAAAAATAAATAAATACAACAAAATCTGCCAATGTGTTTCTCGTTTTGCCAGCTGCCTGAAAGGCAAGGCTGAACAGTTTTATTCCAGTTTTTTCATTTTGTCTGCATTTCCATGTAAGTATGTACACATGGCTAGAAAAAGGGCAGGTTTCTGCTACTGAGCAGGGACAGCCCCGAAGTTTCTTAAATAGGATGGCAGGGCAGAAAGCTAGTTATATGACTTTTGTGATCCAGTCTATTAATATTTCCTTTTGAAAGCAGGAAAGCACATATTTGTGTCTTCACATACTAAATTGTACACATTTTAATCTGAAAAATTTAAATAGAAAAACTGACAGGCAACAATGGGAGTATCAATGGAAGACAAATATAAAATTTGTTGTGAATATTACCTTTAATGAAAACTAGTACAAGACATTCTACCACTGGAGTATTTGTACTGTGTTGATTGCCAAAATATGTAATTTGTTTTCTAAAAATTGTTGGATATGCACTAATCAAGTCAGATCATTCCTTTATATTTGGTGGCCATGCTGTAAAGTCCAACAATCCTGGAAGAGAAGATTTGGCTAGCTGTCTTCGGAGAGCGAGTGAGAGGCTTGAAGGCCCCCAGGGAGCTTCTGTGGATTCTTGTAGACCTAAACCTGATTCTCTCTGCTCATAGTCCTGCACCTTCACCACCATACCACGCTGGTTATACCAGCAGGAAATTTTCTATCCCTACTGCTGACCCTCTTCTGCTTCTGTAGTTTCCTGACCCCTCCAGGGAAATGGGTGATAAAGTGTAATAGATCTGATACATCTTCAGACTGCCCTTTACGGTGTTGGAATAAGAGGGAACATACTACTTGAACACAGACACAGCTATGGCTGATTTAAGTCTGTCTTTTTCATGGGCTAGGTTTGAAAGAAGGCAATGTCAGGGGGACACAGCAGAGAAGAGATGTGTCAGGGCGTGCTTGTGCTGTAGTTATGGAAAAGTGAGAAAATGTCAGCCTTGCAAGGTAGTCCAGGCAAAAAGCATACCCAGAAGTACCAGCTCTAACTTTATTGTAACGTTACAATAACAGAATCTTGCAAGTCTGAAAGTACATCTCTCCCCTCTTGCCTTTACAATCCAAGAACTTAGGGAGAGTTCCTTCTGAGACATTTGCCACATCCACCCTGCGGTCATGTGATCGTGATTTCCAATGCTCCCTGCCAGCTTTCACAAGCAAAGACAATGGGGAAGCCGACAGGAAGTCAGAAGTCGCTCCCGCTCCCACTGCTTTTTTGCCTGCCCACGGTCAGTCTGTTTATCTGTTTAGGTGAGTAAATGCTGACTTATTATGGAAGCTTGATTGCCACTACAATTATCTTTCTATTTAGGATATATACTCTTCTTAGATGATCACGGGACCATCCAGCATTGGGGTAAAAAAAAAAATATGGTCAGCTAAAATTTAATGTTCATTCTGGTCACATCAGATTGCACTACCTTTCTGCCCATGGTCATTCTGTTTCTCTGTTTAGGTAAGGAAATATCTCTTGTGGCACCTAAAACTGCTGCTCAAATGGCCACCTTTTGTTCCCCAGTCAAAAAAGTCAGCCTTTCAGTCAGACCTTGAAACAAACCTCTTGAAACAGCCCTTTTGATGTTGGAATATGTTGAGATTGAAATGTTTTACACATCCCTCCTGCTTCCATCTGTCAATAACTGTCTAAAATGCAAGACTGTTAAGAGAAATCAGACAGTGGTGTTTATGGATGACCACAGAGGGCCACCACTGCAAATCTTATTAATAACATTTCAATATTCTTGGTATATATTCAACCTGTTTTCTTTAACAGTGCTGTGAGAAATGAGAGCAGGAAGGCATTTAAACAGGAATACACTATAGCAAACTGATTCTGGTGAATGATTTATTTCCAGGAACTTCATAATTTGCCATAAATAAGAAAATAAAACTATATTTCAAAGAAAGTCCCCTTTTCGGGAGAGATGGGCGGTCATAGAAATTTGAAATATATATATATAAATCAATCAATCAATCAATAAAACAACTTTACATTTTATTTAATTTCCACAGTTTCAATATACCACTCAAATTGCAGAATTTGTGTAGGATTAGGAAGGGTGGCTGGGTAGCTGGGGAGAAGAAAGTGTAATTTATAGACATCTAAAACTTGGTTAGGGGTATGGGGAGAAATTTATAACTACCAGATCTTCTAACTATTCAGGAATCTATCTATTTAGCCAGGTAATATGGCTGAAATTCAGACTGAATTAGTTTGATCTCTACTTTCTGTTTCAAACTGATCTAAAATGCTGTCTGTAGGCGTCATGTTAAGTGAAGTGACATGCCATCTACTTCCATTTTGCACGGAGCTCTTTTATCTTCTGCTAAGTAATTTTTTTAAAAGAAAAAAACTTGCAGGGTATTTTGTAGAATTACATCAGCCATACTTAGATCTACTGCAGCAGCCCTTATATAACACAGCATTTATGTGCAGTGCTATATAAAATAAGTTGACTGACCTTCTACAGATGGGCAACAGATTTCAGAAAGAGAGAGAAGGTTCCAAGTGCACCATTAATACATTTTCATGGTTACAAGATTTCACACTTGTTTAAATTTCAGCAGTGTTAATGCTTTGAAAAATAGGACTCAGTGGGATACTAAACATACAAAATGGGATCATAGTGCCATCCCTGCCCCTTACCCGAGTTTCTGGGTAGTCTTGAATTCTTATACATAATTCTCTGTACACAGATACTTGTGTATAATTCACAGTCCTGTTTTTGAAACCATGGATACAATTTCCAGAATGCAGGCTGATCATTCCGGGAATTCTAACCCCAACAGTGCTGTAAGGTACAAGTTAAAGAGGGTTGTCACTGACTGCTGGCAACAGGGCCAGGTGCATTACCAATGCAAGTGGTGATCAGCAATGGCCATAGATGTAGAGCATACACACAGATGCACCTCTCCCATATTGATCCCAGTCAAGATACCTATTTCCCTCCCCCCATTAATAATGGGGAAACGACTGCATTGACGTCACTGGGGGAGAGATTAAAACCATCCAGCCCCCAGCAGTCCTAATTATGAGGGTTGCTAATAGCAGCACAGAAACCGTGATTGTTCCCCACCATTCAGGCCAGCTGACCAGCAAAATAAAGTGGGAGGACAGAGTTGCCAAGGCTCAGAAAAGACCCCCAGGCCACAAACCTTAGTTACTCAGTACTAAACAAAGTATAAAACACTTGGCTAGAGGATGGATAATTCAGGAGAAGGCTCCCTCATAGGTTTAATTGATTGAAGTTTCTACATAATCTTCTCAACATGAAGCACTAATACGAAGCACACAGCAGTACTGCTGATGCATTTGATTACTTCCACTTTTTCATATTTTGGTTTCATGACTTTGCCCTTTGTTTTTTTATGTTGCATTCAAATAAGCAAGCAAAAGTTCGCCTCTGTTTCCCTGCACCTGCTATCTGTTTTGTCCTAAGTCAAGCCACAGTGCATTATCTAGACGAAAGCGCCTTCTCTGTTCTTCAGCTCCTTGAACAGCCAAAGTAATAGATGCAAGAAAGAATCATTCAGAGAAGGATTATCCCTTTTTTTTTTTTTTTTTGTGCTACTCTGGGGCAAATCATAGTGGCTCCCCCTTTTAATAACTGGGTGTCCATCTCTTCTTTCAATAGACATATCATCTTATCTGTCTCCTGCCACCCTTCATTCCAGATCAGGGCATCAATGTGATTGCTATCTTTCTGCCTGTCAGCCTACTGTCAAAAGCAACAACTATAATTTTACAATGTGTCAGGGTGTCAATTTTGCACATTTTGCTTTTCCTTGGAGTGAGAATTTTACACTTCAGATTGATTTCAGGCCACCCCAATAAATGTGATAGGAGAGAACATCAGAGAGACATTAAATAGTTAAGGTAAAGACATAGTGGATCTCTGAAGGGCTGGAACTCTTTGGCATGTGGTCACTGAATGCTTAAGAAATGTGGAAGAGCCATAGCTAATATCCCCTGTTAAAAGATCAGATGGCAATCAATGTAAAAAATATCTGCATTCAACCAATCAGAGTAGAGAATACCAAGCCAGCTGGACCACTTAAATGACCTGGTTTATAGCAGTGTCAAAAAAACTGCATTTTTAAAAATTCTCGTCCCTGAAGTAAAGCAGAATTGGCTATTGTGTAAAACTGATATCCCACAAGATTTTAATTACAGCAAGAAATCTTATACGGAAGGGAGGTTAAAACAATTTTAAGAACAAAGTCTTGGACAACACACCAGTTCGAAGAGGATTGGAATACATCAGAAAGATATGTAAGAGCAAATCCAGGCTTAATGCAATAGGTTGTAGCACTGAATTATTCATTTTTATAGCAATATTAAAACATCCTCGTTAATGTAAGGTTCAGTAGGTGGGTTGCATCTTGAGTGATTTTTTTCCCCCAGAAAATTTCAGACAAGTCTTTTGTATGACATTGCAACACCCACATTGAACCAAACTCTGGAAACCTGGCAAACCCCACCTTAGCTTATTTATTTTACAAACCACGGTAACATATTTGTACCTTCATCTTCTATTACTGAAGACAATAAAAATGCTATTTATTTAATATTAAGAGATCAGAGAATGCAGGCACCCTTTCACTAGCCAGGAGGATCATTATAATGATAAATTCTACTCCTGTCACTATTGTTACCAGTGTTACTGTGTAGTTATCGTATATATTGATTTCTACCTATGGCTCAGAGAGAGAGAGTGAGAGATACAAAGAAAATGCTATACACCCACATATACATTGTGCTATGCATTTGTGTGAAGTTATAAATAGGTCACATGAAAGATGAAGTACAGTATATGAGATGCAAGACAGTTCTCCAAACACAAGAGATAGTTCCCATGTGTATTGGATGAGGCAGTGGCATTCAAATGGAAAAGTATCAGAAGATGTGAGAAGAACAACAAGCTGGTACTGGCCAAGCCTTCTCAGAAATTATAAAAGTGGATGGGCACTGCAATACTCTAGAGCCATCCCACAGAACAAGAAGCCATGCATGTGAGTTCCTGCTTCAGTTCTTCTGGAACTCAAACCTAGTCTACCCAGCTAGATATTCAGTTGGTTAAGTATGTGTTGGAGAGAAACAGGTAGAGAGAAAAAATGATGGTTTTAGTTCAAAAACTTAACAATGTATTTCTACATGTCCTAAATCTCCAGATAAAAGCAAGAAGACCTCTGTACCACCTTCCTTCTGACATTCCTCACCAAAATCTGGTCATGTAACCTTCCATATCTTAGAACAAAGATGCAGTCACAAAGTTAAGAGTTTTAGGGGAATGAGAAAATAAGGCCACAACTTCTCTGATGGAACAGCAAGAAAAAGAGATATACTAGAGACCTACACCTGGATCTGGCTACTCAAATAATATGCAGTATTACTGACCCCTGGGAATGCCTAAAAGTCTGTTATCACAGCAATGGAGGTATCTGGTCATCCAGACCACTTTCCTCCCATACTACATGGGCCTAACACTGGGAAGCACATTCTGGGACCAGGGCAGGTGTTCAGATCAGAATCCCCTGGCTAGAGAATTCATCTATTGTGCAGTCTGATGGTTACATTTACCTTTCCAATCAGACATCTGGCCAAACTTAATGGAAATCAAAATGAGCTAAGGTTATTAATTTCCAATATCTCCATGCGTTCCACTATTTAGCTGTGACGTCCTAATTAAAGCAAACTGACAGAGGAGATTTTCCCCCACACTTAACCTTGGGCTTCAAAACAGCCACATGGAGTTGGTGAAAAACAACTGATCTGAAAAGTGAGCACGCAGTTGGTAAACCCCAATCAGCCGGTGGGGGGGACCCTCTCAGCAACATCAGTGCGAAGGCCTATGTTGCTGATTTAAGGGTGAGAGGGAAGATATTAACCACCGCCTGAATGGAGGACAGAAGAGGGCAACAGGATCAACAACTTCTCTATTTCTTCACCCAGACCCCAAGGAGGTAGATGCCGCATGCACTGAAATGGAAACATGGGCTGCTTCTGTTGGAAGCTATTGGTGCAACACTGCCCCTGCTTCTAAACTGACCATTTCACAGAGGAGGTAGAAGCAGTTGTTCATCTTTTAGCCAGGAATTAAAGGACTTGAAACCTTGTGGGATATATTTCAGGAACAAAAGGTCTTGCAATACAGATTCTGAATGAAGGAAAGGAGAGGCAGAGAAGTAGGACGATATGTCCCTGACTTTTAGAAGCCCACAATAAGGCACGGAAAGAACCTTTACATGCATAAACGTTTATATCGAGAGAGTAGACATGGATGTTCTTTTCAGATCCTATATAGTCACAAGTACACTGAAGTCGAGGAACCCCCCTTTCTTCCAATGTGTGTAGTCGTGTTTGTGTCTGTCTGTCTGTCTATCATCTATGATATATACCTCTGAATAATACTGATGTATGTTGAGACTTCCAAATATTTTCCAAAAGGTGTTTTTCCATGAATAGCTCAATCAACTTGCAACTTATCAAGAAGATTGCACAGCAGAAATGTTTTGCAGTTTTTAAATGTTTTGCTTAGTGCTTTTTTTTTTTTTAGTGAGTGGGCAAAGCCCCATTCAGTCAGGCAAGGCATAGCAGGCCCTTCTCTCCCCCATCTCCTACTCTACCAAACAAAATGCATATCCCAGACACCTGAACAAACAGGCAGGAGAATCCATCACGATTTCCAGTGCAAGGACATACTCAGCCAGCAGAGTCTACCTAGGGGTAAACATGCAGGTCCTTCATATACCAACAGCATCAGCAGCTGGAGGTGGGGGGTGATTCCTGCCCAGTTTAAAGTTGAAGACCCAAATGGGAGAGGGAGAAACATTTGGGCAGTTTAAAATCCAAGCCCCAAATGGGAGTGGGGGAGGAGATTTTCTTGGCATGGCAAGCAGATTTTCCCCAACTCCATCTTCAGGTATAAAAATCCTTGTACCAAGCCAAAGGAATTGCTGTTCCCCAGGAAAAGGCTCAAGGAGAAAGAACACCTGGAAGAAATAGAAAGCAAAATTTCTGGAAAGCTGTAAGCAACATGGAGACAGGAAAGAGCCATATGTTCTTGGTGAGCTAGTTTTCAGGAGAAGCAGAGAACAAAGCAGCAGTACAAGGAACCATGGTAGGAGCAAAGCTTCACATTTTGAGGGCTAGAGATGAGGGAAGGTGCAAGTTGGAAACAAGAAGATCTTCAGAGAGCAAAGAGTAAGGAGGGGGCAGACCTTCAAAGTGGATGGAGTGGATTCTCAAGACCCATGATAACAGCAGAGCTACATATTTCTGGATTGAAAGCAAGAGAAGGGGCCAAATGATAACCCAGAAATCTTTAGGGATTCAACAAGACCTAAGAGGAAGTCCTTCTAATGATTTGACTGAATGTTGCAATCTATGGAAGTCAGGGTGAGTCAAGACCAGCTGGCTGGAGAAGTGAGCTGGAGGAAATCTCTCCTCTTAAATTCTAAATTCTAAACTGGGATTTGCATTCAGATTACTTTGTTTTCAGGGAGGCCAGTACGCTTTATGGATTCTGATATTTGGAAAATATCTACTAAATATTTTGAGGAATTTGCCTTTGTTTTCTGTATCAGGAAGGTTTTATACCTTCTTAAGCTATTTGAGCCCAGATCCTACCCATTGAATCTGTGCCCCAGTCTTCCCATAGCATTATGTAAGAGACTGATGTTTGACATGCTAGTTATACTTTCGTTGGTGCTACATGCCTCATTACATTCTGTTGTAATTGTTGGGGCACAGGCTACCCAAAATTTACTTTTACTTTTTTCTTACATTTAATTTAAAAAAACACAAGATTCTGTTTTTGTTTTCATCTTTTCAAAAGAGGACAAGGCTGCTGTTACCTGTACTGGGAGAGGATGCTACAGAGTTGGTTTTCCTTTTTCATCATCAATATCATCATCAATGTCATTATTATGGCCAGTTGATGGATGAATAAATTCAGGCTGTGGGAGCCCCATCTGTCTCACAAACCAGGCTCAGAGAGGACATGCCTGACCAAGGCATGTCCTTCCTCCAGAAAGAGAGGTAGTGGGAGTAGGAAAGTATACATAAGCAGAACCAAGCACATGAAGAGGAGTAAGGTGGGTCTGAAGAACATGATTGGGGGGCTGATACTCCTCCAGCCATGCCCCCCTAGTCACTAAGTCACCACATGTTTGCTCCCCAACATTTTTCCAGGAAAGTAGTTTGTCCCACATGCCAATCATTTCATTTTAACTTCACAACAACCCTGTGAAATAAGAGAAAGACAGAGAAAGAGATGGTGAAGCAGAAATTTGACTTCCCAAGGCCAAGTACCACCTATATAATCACTATATTGTACTTGCAGCCTATTCATATCTATTACTAACATTCAGAGCATGAAGCAACTATTTCCCTTACTTCTGCTTGCAACCCCAATCAGAGGAAAGTTATCAGCATGCATTTAGCAAATGAGCAACTGAATCAGGTTCAGTTCACCCCAAGTTTGGCTCAGAGCTGCTGCCAAAATGACTCCTCTCACTCAAGCAGGTATCATTTCTCAACTATAAATGTATGTCTATATTCTCTGAAATTTGGTACATATATTTTTGCTGATAGAACAGTAAATGTGCCTATCTCAAAAGATCCAAAGTATGAAACTTTGCATGAAGTGGTGCACAGTTGATCAATCCTGCTAAAAATCCATCCAGCTGACAATGCCTGAATATCATTGCAGCCTAGTTTTTTTCTCCCTCTCCCTCTCCCTCTCCCTCTCTCTTTTCCTTGAGTAGCTGTAAGAGTTTTGGGGACTAAACTTTCGATAATACTGGGTAAACTCTGGTAACTGAACTCTCAGCAACAGTGAAAAAATATCATTTCCATTAGTATGGATTAGAAGACCATATATGGAAGTGAATTCATAGGGTTCATTATATAACTTTGAGAAATTATTTATTTTAAGAACTTTCAGCAGGCAAAAGAGAAATATTTAATTATCCAAATGCTACATAAAAAGAACTTTATAGGCAAGCTATTTAAAATATTAGAATTCCTGTTGCTAAGCCTAAACAGTTCCTCCTTAAACTTATCATCCAAACATGCATATACTATAAGTGTCCAATTACATGATTACCCAAAAAGAGTTATCAGATTCAGTAAATAGTCTTGTAAAAGTGATTTAGAGGAAACAGATGACAGCTGCTCTGTCCAAGCAGTTCCTTCGTGTGTAGAACTCAACATGTGAGGAGTGCTCCTTCTCTCTCCAAGCCACACTGATGAGCTGCTGACATACATGTGAAGTAGGTACATGTGAAAGCTTCCAGGTGAGCTGGAACCCAGAGAGTGGAGGATCCTAGCTCATGCAGAAGTATTCACATGTACACAAAGACTCCCTGCTGTACCACAGATGACCACCAATTCTTCTTGCTTGGAGAAGGTCTGCTCACTGCTCCTTAAATGTTGAATTCTACTTGTTAAGATATCACCCAGAAGGAGAATGAAAAGAATATTAGGACATCACAACAAAGCACACATATACTGTGGGTGTTTGTAGCTATTTTCCAGACATAGCTCTGAAAATTGGTATAGCATGCTGGTTGACATAATTGCAAATTATGGCCTCCCTCCACAGCTGGAACAACTCAGAACAAATACTTCAGAGCCAGGCTGTTGACACCTTGCGTGAGTTTCTTCCACTCAAGGCAACCAAGCAGAAAGAAGAGGAACAGATATAAAATGGTGCTGAGAATCTGAACAGCATCGGTAGATAGTCTTTATTGAAACAGAAAAAAAAAGATTATAAATTGAAACAGATGAGGAAGTGGGTAGCAAGAATGCCTTTAAGAAGCTACTATGATTATGCATTCCCAGTGAAAGCTGAGACTAGCTGCCTCTGAGTTAAGTTAGGGAAGGCTACAGAGAGAGTTTTCAGAAACCAAAACACTATCAATGAGAGCAACGTTTCAGCATGGAGAAGCTGAAGCTGAAAGTAAGCAATCAGGTTGAAGGTCCCTCAGTGAGCCCCACAGAGCAACACAATGATTTGAATACTAACTTCTCAAGGAAGTCTACAGCCCACTTTATAAAAAAGGCATAATGTTAACAGGCACAATTTAAATTTAAAAACGTGTACACCGTGGCTTGCGTTGAACATCATACCTAGGGCACAAGAGTTCCTGTATAGACCCAAAGAGAAGAAAGTGACCAAGGACTCCTATGAGGAAAGATGGAAGGATCTGGGTGTGAGTGCCACGAAGAGGAAGCAATTAACATATCTAATATGCATTACATTATGCAAATTATGTTAATGATGCAAATGATTTAAATTTGGATTTAACTGACCGTCAGGAGTAATGGATACCTCCTCTCCTCCCCGTGATCCATTGAATTGAGGTTTTACTCTATATATCTGAAGGTTTCCACAAAGATGGAGCAAATGCTATTTTAATCAAGGATGCTATAGCAAGAGTTTTTCTGTCCTGGAGAATTTGGAGTAAATGACTTCTGAGGTTCCTACCTACTCTATAATTGTAGTATAGCAGTCTTATTTTTTTATATAAAGTTGGCTCTTTGTGGGTGAAAATTGTTGAGACCTTTGTGGGTGAAAATTGTTCATTCCTTCTGGGTGGACTCCTTACAGCCCCTTGTCCTACAATTTTTTTTTCTCCCAAGCAGACTCAAGCTCTGCTGGGAGAAAAATGAATCTGGTAAATAAGCCATGGGAATGATGTCCAGTACTATTCAGCATGCGTTCCTTTTGATTCCCTCAAATTTATATATGATTGGAATAGATACATATGAGCTAGGGCAACCTAGGATCAAAATTCCATCCTCCAGATATGTAGGTCATGCCACTCCCATAATCTTCAGACTAAGAATTCTAGCAGTTGTAGAACCAATGCATCCAAAGGTCTCTACGTTAGGAAAGGCTGAATGGAGAGACATGGTAGGGCTGTGCACATTTCAAAATGATTTTAAGGAAGTGCAAGTGGAGCATCTCCATTGTCTATAAAAGCAGCTCCTTTTTTTTTAAGGCTTCCATGTGAGCCTGAAAAAAAAAAGGTGCAGCCTCTTTCAGAATCACATTATCTTTAATGAACCAATTTTTTTAAACAGTTGCACTTTCTCCCCACCCATCCACCCGCCCACCCCGAGCTCATGGAAAAGTCTGAAACAAGAAGGCAACCATGTAGGGCTACAAAAATCTGGAAGACCACTAAAATCTGTATCTCTCAGCTGACACCTAGTTGTCATCTGTATTTTTGCAGCCCAGATATGGTTGTCTTTCTTGCTGTCCTTATGCATTATATTATACACTTAGTTTGAAACATTATTGATATGTGCAGAACAAAAAAAAATACAGTCATGTCTGGGCTCTGCCTCAAAAAGCTCTCTCCGAGCCTGTCAGAGAAACAATAGCACATAACTTAGGAAAGATAAATCAAACTATTTGTAATAGGTAACTGTGTGATCCGCTTTATTTCTCATTGGATATTCTACTTTCCAATGGCTTATTGCACATCAGAACAGCTTGAGCAGTAATTGTCCCAAGGTTACCAGGTTTCATGTAACAGGATTTTAACTTGTACAAATAACTTGAGGAATAAAAGTAACAACAAAGAAATACACATAGATGAACACTGGTTAAACTGAAGCTTTAAAATGTTGGCTCGGGGGAGGCTTTCCATAAAATTAAGCAGAGAATTAATTTCACAACCACCAGGCCTGAGTGACAAGCTGCTTAACGTAATTGCAAGTAAAAATTAAGTTCTTTAAAACTGAAGAGAGCATAAAAAAGTACTGTATTGTTAGTGTTAAAAGGAAAATCAAATGGAAGATAAAGATTATGTTTGAAGTGTATTAAGGAATAATGAGTCGCAAATAGCTAAAAGTATTAAGGATGACAATAAGGTTCTTAAAATACGCTGTATGACTAAAAACTCACAAGAACAGGCAGTTTCAAATGTAAAAAGATAAGATTACATAATTTTTAAAAATAAAAAAAACTAAGTATCTTAATTTGTCAGGAAATTAATCAGATCAATGCTTCTCTAGCACATAGTGAACATTAAGGATGTTGTTAAGTTATACCAAAATCAACATATACCAAACCTAATCTAATGTTTTTAGCAATCATAATACTCCCCACAAGACAATTTGGAAAGCTGACATTTGATGTTCATGCTGACAAATTTTAAAATAGAAATGTTCTATTCTGCGTTCCTTTCTACCATTGGTACAGAACTATAGAGTGCACATTGCACTTAGACTAGGAAAATCTGCCTTCAGATCCTTGATCAGCCATGACACTACAGGTCCTGTTCCCAGACAAACTTAGCCCACTCTGGTGCTAAGCTAGTCAGATCTTCTTATCAATACTTCTGGCCACATACATACCATCAACTGGGTGAAATGTTGTTATTTTGGGATTAGAGTCATCAGCCACTTTTTCTATAAAGTACTGTATGTCATGAAAAGAAACTTCCAGAAATGTTACACAGAATTAGTACAATGTTTTCTGCCAAACTAGTATACGTGCAATAATAAAAATTAATGCAGTGTGCTATACTTGAGAAGCCAAAAGCTTAAGGCACGGAGATTTTACAGTTGGAGGGTCTTTTCCAATATACCAAAGAAATGGACAAAAAGGAGTTGCTGGGGAGTTGCTGGAAAGAAAACTAGATTTTTCCCAAAGATTTAACTTTTGAAATGGGAAGGTTTTCATAGATCTCCTGAGAATATGGTAAAGGACACAGACAAAGGGTTTGATGTAAATGTCCTTTGGGCGAGGGATTATTTAAAGTCAGGATTGTTTTTCTTCCAGGAAAATACAGTACTTAGAGCTCCCCAAATATATTTCACTTTTCCCTTAATAGCAAAACAACCTCTTGAAAAAAACTAAGCATAATAGTAGGCATGCACTGTTACTGGAAATTAACTTTTACTGTGTGTCCTCATCACAACAAAATCTCTGAAGCAATTTCTCAGGAGAAGAGTTAGCCGTGAGCAAGCCATTATTTTCTCAACCTCAGCTTGTTTAGCATTTAGGGATAAGATTGCCAATCTACCTGTCAAAAGTTGTTGGATGGATAGCTGAAGTAATGCGAAACATATTATTCTATTTCTACTGTTTTATCGGGCAGTTGTTCCCTGGTTATCCGGGGACCTTTCCTTTTCATAAAACTCCTTACATCATTAATTTTTAGTCTCTGCAGTTCTTTGCATTCCATCTTTTGCTTCTGAGCAAGCTAGAGGTCAAACATAGCACCTGTTTGCAAAGCCTCAAAGCTGCTGTGCGATCCTGGTAAAAGATGCCACTGTTTTAAGGTGTTGCAGAGAAGTGTGACATCCACTCTCCCGCATGCTTTGAAGCATATTTTGGAGATCAAATCTGAAACATTGCAAAGGCATAGTAATTATATTTAGGAAGAATAATAAGCTTTAGGATAATCTGAACAAGTTTTACTTTCCATATACTGAATATTTGTCTAGAATAGAGTTCCAGCTGAGAACAATATTGATGGGAACTATGTAAGCATTCTATGCCCAAAATGTCTTCTACATTTGCTGGACGTGAACTTTGCCAAGTTCATAACTTACTGCATTCATTCTGCTACGAGGTTGTAAGCCTAGAAATGTAGTTGCAACTGTAGCAGCAACTGAATCCAAGGAGAAAAAGAAAATCAGAAAAGAAGAGGATGGTAAGCTGGGGATCAACCTTGTCAGGGTAATGTAACAGTTCAGATTTTGAACCAGGATTGATGAGATCCAGATTCAAGGTACTATACTTGCACCAAGCTCATTGGATGACTTTGAATCAGTCACACTCTCTCAGCCCGAGGAATCTTACAGGGTTGTTGTTGTGAGGATAAAATTAAGGAAAACCCAGTACCCTGCCTTGAACTTTTACCGAACTGCTGGGTGATAACTTCAGTACATAAATTGGTAAGTCCAAAGTAGAGAGGGACGACCCCAACACAGATGGACCAGCAAACCCAAAGGAAAGTGGATTCAGTTTGCTTAATCAGGCTTGCTGTGAAGAATACTTTTCCCCAGAGACTAAGAATGTATACTTTTTGATAATTTGAAGTTGCCACACATTATTCTATTAGTCAAAATAGGGAAGGGCAGAAAGAGTTTGCAATGGCATATTACAAAAATGAAAGCTTTTTTCTGGTTTGGTTCATATCCCCCTTGCTAGGTACTGTAGTTGCGCAAGTATGTAGCAGCAAAGTGTGCTGCTGTCGAAGGCACCGGGTCAGCCAAAACAAATACAAAAGGCCAGGAGAATGAAGGGAAAGTGAGATAAAGCAGTCATAAACATACAGTACTGTCCTCAGAGCACCCACTGCATCCATCGAAATCGAAGGAGGCACCCAGCTGGCCGCCTTGACGCAATTGCTGACACTTCCCAGGTTTTTGAGACACTGATAAAAACAAGGAAAGCTAAAGCAGCCGCTCAGAATGGTTTACATTACTTCCATAAACTGATTTCTGTATCAAGTTCAGCAAACTGCCAGCATCAAAGTAGTTACTTCGTGTAAACTCTGATGTTCACATCTGCCTGTTACATCACTTTCTTAATGCGTATATGAGGAATAAAAATGCTTATCGATTAGCTCTACTAAATGCAGGAAAAAGAATAAGAAAGGAAGGCTTCCTGAAATAGATTAACTTTTTTTCCCCTTAAGACATCTTTATAACTTTAAGTCAAATAACAAGGGAGAGAATATTTACTTGCCATTATATGTATTTAAGAGATGCACAATTACTCTTTATTCTTCTATTTTTATATATAAACATATGCTAATATATTCTGTAACATATAAATTGTATATTTAGTGTGTGTGTGTGAAATCTGTTCAATCATGTCTGATTCTCAGAGACTGCCTGGACAAGTCCCTGCAGTTTTCTTGGCAAGGTTTTTTGGAAGTGGTTTGCCATTGCCTGCTTCCTAGAGCTGACTGGCTGAGAAAAAGGTCACCCTTTTGTGACCTTTGTGCCTACGGTGGGACTAGAACTCATGGCCTCCTGGTTTCTAACCTGATGCCTTAACCACTACACCAGACTGGCTCTCCATGTGATATATAGTATTGTAGTAATACTTTACTAATATTATATTTGCACATGTCTATTAAAATAGGTTCTACTAAACATTGTACAATTACTCTGAAAAGTAAAATACAGAGATCTAAAACATAGTTCAAATTGTATCATAATAAATAAAAATAAAGAACTAAACAAGAAATAAGAAGTTTGGGAATCAGAAATACAGCTATAAATTACAACATTTCTCTGTAATGTAGAGAGTTATCTGCTTTATAATTATTATACAGTGGCTGGTTATTAATTTAAAAAATAATGCCACATTCAGATCACTGATATCATTACCTGGTGTTAGGAAGGCACTCTGCCATGTCAGAACAAAAATTCCCTTTAATAGTCATAATGCTTGTGCCTCAACTTCCAGTTTGTAGCCAGAAAATCAGATTTGGCATCTTCCAAATCAGGATATTCATAGTTGTATTAACTGAACAGATTAGAAAATACTGAGCAAAGCAGGCACTACTAGAATATTGCCTCCAGACTATCTATATACTACTAAAACTCTCCTGTTTGTCTGTGTGTAACCTTTAACTGGGCAAAATGGTGCATTGTAGGGCAACAATTTTTGAACCAAGGTACCTCAAATGGGCTAACTTACAAAATGCATCCAAAATCCAGGACCCATGACTCCTGTGGAATTGAAATTTGGCAAATTTTATAAAACATTTTATGACATAAATATTATCATAAAACATTTTATGACATAATACAAAATGTTATAAAATATTTCCTGTAGTCCACTCCTGATGTTTGACTGGGCTCTACAGTTCAGTGTGAATGACATGGGCTATTTTCAAGCCAGAGGCATCTCTGAACATCTCCCTGAATTTTTAAGAATTTCTCCAGTGAAGGCAGTACATTAGAAGCTCTGCCATTGTTGAAGGCATTGAGGAATACTCCTGCTCCTTATTTCTCTCTCAGTTGTCTCACTCAGACATCAAAAACAAACATGGATTGCATAACCCAGAAGTCCACCAAACCAACATCATAGCTCTTCAATAGATAGCTCTATACTGTAATTTAGGAAGGAAGGAAGCCATAGAATTAACTTCCACTAATATTATTTTGAACATAGAGCAAAGTCTAGACTAATGCAGTCCATTTTGACTATGGTGGTGTAGCTGTTCTATAGAAAGATGATGCATTTGTAAAATATTTCCTGTCACAATCAAGTAGAATTTGGTGACTTAACCCATATTAACTAAAGTATTCAACATAGCTCTGAAATACCCTATGATCTTGGCTGCCTGTGATTTGTCCTGGAGCAGAATAGATAAACAGTTTTCTTGCCAAGTCATAGTGGATTAGCTACAGCAGTGATGATGACAGCAGAATACATGCAAGGGTAAGAGCTACAATAGATATTCCCTTCGCAGCATGGCAGGGAATATTCAGATGTGGAGGCAATCATTTGAAGGAACATTTACTGGCTGTGGAAACCATGTCCAGGGTTCAGACACTACAGAAGGGCAAGTCCAGGGTCATGCCTGCTTGAACATCCAAGTCTGCTCATTAAAAGCTATTAGCCCAATGATCGAACAACAGCACTTTGCACACATATGCAGATTTAC
Organism: Candoia aspera; assembly: GCF_035149785.1. Classification (NCBI taxonomy): domain Eukaryota; kingdom Metazoa; phylum Chordata; class Lepidosauria; order Squamata; family Candoiidae; genus Candoia; species Candoia aspera. Next base: position 77,939,921 of record NC_086153.1, on the reverse strand, counting down.
ACTAAAATGGGAGATCATCAGTAAGGGACAAATTCCATGTGACTCAGAATTACCTGATTTGGATTGCCATTATTGGACACTGATTCAGGGTGAGGAAATGGTGCTGTGGATCCAAATGCAGCAGTGATGCAGAGATGTTCAAGCCTTTCCCCTTTTGGCATCTTTCTTACCAGAATATCAAATATATATATATATAGAGAGAGAATCAAATTATCTCCCCTTTTTTGATTAAAAAAAAAGCAGCTTGACTATGTGACTATTAAATAACTAACAATGTGCTGTCCATTCAGGATAACTCAAATCAGTTATTTTAGACAATTTTCTCCTCCCTTCTAGTCCACAACAGTTTACAGGGATTATGTACAGTAATGACCCCTTCCAACTCTATGTTCCTACAATGGTAGGCAACGTGGCCACTGGAAATTCAGTCACAGCATATCTCAAGAGCTCAAGGCTGGGGAAGTCTGATTTACAAGTATCTTTTCCCAGATCATTTGCATTCCTAGATCGAAACCATCAGCAAAACGCATTGTTCTGTCTTTCTGTGGATTGAGTCTGAAATGCCTTTCTATAAAATACCTTTTCCATACAGATAATTACTTTCTAGCACTTTTAATATTACCTTTTCTGAAGACAAGGCTTATTCTCCAAAGCATATTTGTGGTTTAGAAACATATACTAGCCATGGGCTGCCAGTGATTTCATTCCAAATCTAAAATTGCTATTCTTTGTTATGACAGCAAAATCTTGTTTAGAACACAATTTGAAACAGAAATATGCATTGTCTAAACATCCATAGATGTAGTCTTTGGTTTTAAGAATATGGTTTCCCTCTTTTATCGTTCTTATGAAATCTACCAGACACCAGGAGAAAATAACGTTCTTTGTTTCGCCTGCTACAACTTAAAGGATACTGGTGGCAAGAACCTATCGTCTTCAAAGAAAATTGTGGGAAGAATTTGGCTGCATCATTTTGAAGATATATAGAATGACGGGTCGCGTCACTCACAGTTTGAATGGAGGAGGCTGTGAACACAAAGAACACTTAGATACAAATTAATTGCCCAGAGTTTGTTTCTCTGAATCTATGTGCCAGTTGCCAACTACTGCAATTAGAGTTATCAGCCTCATGTTATCAATACAGCAAGATCAACTACTACCATGCTAAAACAGAAGTAGCTGTTAATCCCAACAACCAGGGCATTTCCTATTTACTCATTTCTATCAAGCTGAGCAAGGCCTGAAGAAGTAGTCCTTTATACCACTAATGACAAACAGAAGAAAAACAATATATATTATAGTTACAGGATGAGGAAAAGTATACCCAACCCGTTCCTAAATCTCTCTAATAAGATTCAAATGGTGCTATTCGATGAGTTTCTTTTTTAAGGGATATTGAATAAAGTCTACTAGCTATGTTTTGCTTATAAAGTTGGTACTACTACTATATATCTGAGTTCCTAAAATATCATGTCCTTTAAACAACTGTGTTAGTTTTAAAGCACACATATGTGGAGCACTTGCTTCAATGAACTAAGCAGCAACAGAAGAACTGAATAAAGAGAAGAATCAAATCGGGATAGGGCATTACATGAGCTTATTTACCATTTTCATGTTTTTCCCCCCTATTTTCATGTGCCACAGAAAACAACACAGCTAGATCAGCCTTCTCCAGCTGGTACTACTGTCCATATATGTTGGGACAACCAGCATGAGCAACATCTTTTTTAAAAAATTAGCTGGGCTGGATTATGTTTGTTTCTTAGTTTATTTTCTAGGTGCTTTCACAAATCTAGCAATTATTTTCTCCTGTAAAATTAAAAATGCCTACTTCCATTTTCAGTGTATACCAGGATTCGCCAAAGTGGTCAATATCAACCTCCAAGGGTCAATGGGGCTATCCAAGGGGTTGATAAATGTCTGGGGGTCAGTAGGTGGTTGATAAATGATGGAAGGTTGATTGGGGTCAATTAATCTTTTGGGGTCTCTGTAGAGCTCCAGGCCAGTCCCTAGTCCTGAAGGTGAGGTGGCTAGTGGCAAGACAGTGGGGTTGGATGGTCAGCTGCCAGCAAGAGCAGCCTTCAGTTGTCTTTATCAGCTGTGTATTGTTACTGGCCTCCTTTATCTATTATTATTACTATTGTTGTTATTAGTACTAGTACTATTAGTTAAAGTAGTATTTATTAAATTCTGTCATGAGTAAGGATGGCGAGCAGGGGGCTCCCACCCAGACTGTCAAGCGCATGCGTAGCACTGAGGAACTGTTCAGCCATTCAAAGAGACACAGATCGGGACCACCTTAACCTTTGGGGTTTATATGGCGGGGTTTTCCCACGCTTCCTCAGTTTGTTAGGATTCTTGTTAAGTACTACTAATAAATATTAGAGACCAAGTCATTGTCTCAGTGTATTTCCTGGTAATCAGGACAAATTCTTTTCATATAATAAATGTTTGGGGGTGAATGAACAATCTGAAACTTCATGAAGAGGTCAATGAGCTGAAGAATTTGGGGACCCCTGGTGTAGACCTTCCCTCCTTTTTTCCTTCTTTGCCCCTCAAAGAACTTTTCTTGAGTCAACCCATTGCATCACCGGAGCAGAGGAGCCAGAAAGAACACGTTCAAACTGATGCCACAGCTCTCAAAGGCAAAAGTACAAAAAGAAAAAAAGGCTTGCTGCCCTCTAGTGCAACTTTCTGATGAGAAGAGAGAAGAAAATGAACCTTTCCACACTCGCACCTAACGCAGCATAAATGTGCCCTGGCAACATCAGTAGTGCCTTGGCATTGTCTTTGCCTCATTCCCAACTCACAAGTAAGATAGGCTTAAGTTGTCCTAAGTTGTATTAATGTTGTGTTTTCCCCCTTAAGCTAACAGCAATCAACAATAGTCACACAGTGTGTGAAATCTAGAATCAGAGAGATCCTTGCTGACTGTTGGCTGATGCAGACATGCCTTTTCCCCTCTACTCCCAGATCAGCCTTGTCTGCCACCTAATGTTGCCTCCCTACTGAAACACTGTGCCAGTGTTATTCAGGTTTGCTCAAGAGTGGTAGAGTTGCCATTCTTTTTGGCAGAGAGATTCTCTTTACATTTTTCGGGGCACCACATTCTTAGTACATGCAGATGGTTTCCTACCAGAAGTACACACCTAGCCATATGAATGTCATCATTTTACATCTTCCACAGAGTAGTAGAAGCAGTTGGCAACTGGTAGATTTAAGTGATGCCTTATCAGAAAATTGCAAAATTATGAGGATGCTCAACCAATACTTCTATAAGTGATGTAATCCTATGGTCCTTGCCAATATAGTGCAAGGCTGAAATAACAGAATGTAAGAATGAAATGACTGGATCAATTCCTTCCCCATTCCCTCCCAAACAGAATGCAGAGGAATCTGGAAGTCAGCATTTGTTGCCTATATAAAGAAAAATCCCAAATAATAGTGCTACTTGTGGCTCTACCTCTTTTGGGACTCTGGTTTGTTTTTTTTAATTGTATTCAATATTAATGATAAACAGGGATGTAGGAGAAGGGACACAGGAGGGAGCCAGATGATGGGCAATGTTCGGAAGTCAGGCTGCTGCAGTGTCATAATAGTCAGCTGTTTTCCCATCAGCTGGTGATGTGCTGACGATGCGGGGAAACAAAGCCAGAAGTATCAAACAATAGCTTTGCTTATCATGCACTGTGCATGCATAATCAAGGCAGAATCATACAATAGTGACTCAGGAAAAAAAAATCCAGGCGTGTAATGGGAGCAGAAAATTTCACACTGGTATAATTTTCTGACAATCCAAGGATGGGCAGGTAACTCTTTAATTCAACAGTGAAGCCCCTAATGAGGGAAATGAAAGCAAATTCTATTATTTCAGTTTAGACATATGAGAAAGGCAAAAAGAGATACTTTGAATAAAATAAATTTGCTGTATTCAATATAATTTGGATGAATGAACATACTCCATCCGTTGCCATTTATTGATCAAGCAATTTAATAGCTCTTCTTTGAATGTCTCTGCAGTGCATGGTTCTCCAACTTTGTACCATGCTACAGCAAATGAGTACATCAGACATTATGACATCAGACATTAGTCATAGTTTAGTGTAACAGTAATGAGCCTGTGCATGACTCACATTCATCATATTCTTCTTTGGCCAGTTGTAGACAAAAAATTAAACATTTTCACATTCATTTTAACTTCACGCATATGCCTGAACTTTAAATTGTGATAAATCTTAATTATAGCTTGCTGCAACATCAGCTTCCTAAGCTATAGTTTCAGCTTGCTTTGTTTCAAGTCACCGTTGTTAAGAGTAACTGTAATTTGTCTGGTTCAGATAACATGAGATGCTGGAATTCAGCAAAAATAGAAGCACTGGTTCCCAGATTTGTGAATCCATTAGGTAAGGTAAGGAACAAGCGAGTGATGTTCACCTCTGTTGGCAGAGTGCTAGAAAGCATTTGGCCCAGGAGAGATCAGAAAAGTCACACACCAGGCATTTCTATAAAAATAATTTTATTTACAGAAAACAAACATATTTAAAGGCTGTTTGCTGAGAGGAGAGATTTCTCTCAGCTGCATATTCTCTGCAAGCCTACACAGAAGGGAAACTGAAACTAAAACAAGTTCAGGCAAGTTCCTCCCTTAGGCAATGCAACCATTAACACGTGAAAAGGGGACAATTAAATTCAACCTCTTCACCAGGCCAAAATGATTAGTTATCATAGTAACCTTAATCTGTAGTAGAAAACATATTAACACTCCCCTTTTTATACTACAGAATAAGATGCAAACCAATTTGCTTTGTTAACTCTTTGTGTCTTGGTACAGCAAGAGGTTTGGTTAAAATATCAGCAATCATGTCTATTCACAATATTTCAACATTATTTCTCCTTTGCTTATCATATCGTTGATACATTGATATCTAATATCAATATGTTTTGTCCTATTTTTGCAGGCTTCAGATTTTGCCATAGCAACGCAAGCTTGATTATCCTCATAAACAGTTATAGGCTGGTTCACTTCCATGCCTATGTCTTTTAACAAATGTTTAAACCATATAACCTCATTACAGGTTTGTGTTAGAGAATAAAACTCTGCTTCTGCAGTGGAAAGAGCAACAAGTGTTTGCTTTCTAGAATGCCAGCCTAAGCCTAACCCAGCAAATTGAATTAAAATCCCAGAAGTGGATTTCCTGTCACTGACATCTGCTCCCCAGTCAGAATTGACAAAAGCCTGCAATTTCTCGGTTCCAGAGGCATTTGGCTTCAGGCAATAATTATTTGTTCCTTGCAAATACCTCATTAACCTCTTCAATGCTGCTTTTCCAGTAGATGTAGGCTTCTCTGCCTGTCTACTTAAAATGGCCACAGAATTTGAGATATCTGGGCGAGAATGATTTGCAATGTACAGTAAACTTCCAATTGCAGATCTATATTTCTCTGCCTCAGTTAATTGAGCTTCTCCTATATCTTTCTGAAAATCTGTTATCATTGGAACAGAGACTGGTTTACAGTCTTGCATATTAAAATTCTCTAGGAGCTTTTGAATTTTACTACGTTGGTTTAACAGAAAGCTACCATCCTTCTCCCTGTGTATTTCCAAACCTAGGTAATTTGTTACATTTCCAAGGCTTTTTAATGTGAAATGGCTTTTCATGCAGGCTTCAAAATCAAGCCTTTGTTTTTCTGTTGATGTAAACAGCAGCAAATCATCAACATAAATGCACAGATACATACAGCCTTGTTTGTCTTTCTTCATATATACACATGGATCTGCTTTTCCTTTTTCAAAACCAAAATTCTGCAGTTTTTCATCTAATTTTTGGTTCCAGGATCTAGCAGCTTGTTTTAACCCACAGATTGACTTCTGCAGTTCACAGACTAGATTATCCCCTTTTTCATAGCCAGGGGGTTGCTGCATGTACAATTTGTGGTCTAAATCACCATAGAGAAATGCAGTTTGAATGTCATAGTGGTGAACTGACATTCCTCTGAGTGCAGCAATTTTTAACAGTAATCTAATTGATTCACCTTCAGTAACTGGTGCAAAAGTCTTGTCAAAGACTTTTGACAAGACTTGTCAAAGTCTAAATCTTTCCTTTGAGTGAAACCTTTTGCAACTAACCTTGCTTTATATTTTTGGATTTTGCCATCAGCATCCCTTTTCAGTTCGAAAACTCACCTACAACCTAGACAGCGTTCATCGGGAGGTAGATTTACCAGTTTCCATGTTTTATTTTCTTTCAAGGATGCTAACTCCTGTTGCATGGCAGAATGCCAATTTTGTGCAATCTCAGGTGGTAAAGCATTCACTTGTTCTAAAGACTCAGGTTCTGTGAATATGTGAAAAGCCTTTACTGTTTCAGCCTGAAAACGTGATGGAGGAACGCCTTTATTACTCCTCTGAGATCTGCGAGGTAATACAGGGCTTAAATTTTGACTCCTATCACTTCCTGAGAAGCATCTGTCTCATCAGACAGATCTTCAGTTTGCTTTTCTGGTTTAATGTCCTCATCAGGCAAAAGATCACTATCAGCAAATCCTTGCTGTTCTCTTGTGGTGGTCAGTTCAACTGGAGAGCTAGAATTTAATCTCCCCCAGTTTGGTTCAGCAAAAGAAGCGCTTTTGCTAATTATTAATTTCTCTCCCATTATGAACCTGTAGCTCCTCTGGCTTTGTTGATAGCCAACAAAGACGGCTTTCTTTGTTGTGGGGCCTCCTTTCCTTCTCTGTTGTTTTGGAATATGAACCCAAGCAGTGCTACCTAACACTCTAAGATGGTTTACCTTTGGTTTCACACCATAAAACAAATGGAATGGAGTGTCCTGAATCACAGAGTTATACAATCTGTTTTGGACATAACAGGCAGTAGATATTGCCTCTCCCTAATACTGAAAAGATAAATGTGAATCTTTTAGCATGCATTCCATCGCATTTTGCAAGGTTCTGCCCTTTCTTTCAGCAACACCATTTTGCTGAGGGGTGTACGGGTTAGAATCTGTTCTATCCCCTTTTCCACTAGGAACCTTTTGAATTTGTGAGAAAGGTACTCTCCTCCTCTGTCACATTGGAGTGCAAATACAGGCCTAGGGAATTTTCTATTTGCCCATGTCACAAAACCTTTAAATTTCTCAAATGCCTCATCTTTATGTTTTAAGATGTAGATAAATGTGTATCTTGAGAAATCATCAATGCTGGTCATTGCATACCTTGCTTGTCCAAGACTTGGAGCAAAAGGACCAATAATGTCAGAGTGTACAATTTCCAAAGGTCTAGTTGTAACTCTGTCACTGTGCTTACTCACAGGAGCTTTTAGTGTTTTGCATTCTTTGCAAACTACACAATCTAAGTATTTGTCACAGGGTTTTATCTTTAGGTCAGCACCCAGCTGTGGCATTTGTGCTATATACTTGAAATTAGCATGACCAAATCTCCTGTGCATCAGGTGTACACATTAGTCATGATATGGCATGTTGCCAACTGCAGCCTTGCAGCTTGGCTTCCTTGCATTTTGCACAATGTACAAGGAGTCTTTTAACATACCAGTAGCACACAATTTCCCATTTTTACGTATCTCACAACCATTTTTCTTAAATGTTATGACATACCCTGTTGCAGCCAATTGTGCCACAGATAAAAGGTTTGATTGTAAATTTGGCACATACAACACACCTTTTACAGTTTCTCCCAAGCAGGATAAAGACAAGTCACCTTGTCCCATAATTGGTCACAGACCCATCAGCCAAAGATACACTTTGTCTTTCAGTTTTAGACAGTGACACAAAAGAGCTTTTACAATTACATAAATGACAATTGGCCCCAGAATCTAACACCCATACATCAGAATTACCCTTTTCAGCAACCTGTGCAATTTGGGTTGTCTGAAGAGCCTTCTTCTGTGTTGCCCTTGTGTTCTTCTTCTCTGTCTTTCTACTCTTGGGTCTCAAGGCACAGTCTTTCTGCAAATGTCCAGCTGAACCACAAGTGAAGCATCGCTGGCTGGCTAGTGCTGCGGTTTCAGCTTCTGTTCCCTTCTTTTCCCTTGTTTTCTGGTACTGCAGCTTTCCAGAAGAGATGGGGGGGATCTTTCCTCTCTCTTTCCCCATTCAGCAAGTAAGCACTGTGTAACATACAATGGGGTGAGGTCTGCTTCAGGCATAGCCTCCAGGGTACAAATCAGCATGTCCCATGTTTCATTCAGTGAGGACAGGAAGTATAGGATTTTGTGAGAGGTGTAAATTCCATTCCTCTCTCCTGCAACTCAACAAACAGCTGCTGAATATAATGCAGGTGCTCAGGAAGGCTATCTCCTTCTGCAAGGTAGGCTTTGTACAGCTTTTTTGTCAGGGTAACTTTACTCCCTGCTGTTGCCTTTACAGACAAGTCTCTCAAAGCATCCCAAAGTTGCTTTGCAGATTGCATACCCCGCACGTGGACTAGCTGATTGTCCTCAACTCCCAGGACAATGGTGGCTCTAGCCCGCTCATCCTGTCTCAGCCATTCAGCACTGGGATTTTGGGGCTTTTGCTCACCAATTGGCAGCCAAAGATTCTCTCTGCGAAGATACATCTCAATCTTCAGGGCCCAATTCAAATAGTTGGTCTCTAATAGGTGCTCCAGAGGCATCGCTGAGGGCTGGGAGGTAGCCATGGCTTCTTCCTTCTTTTGGAAGTCACCTCAGCTGGCTTCTTTGTCCTGTAGACTGGCAGTTGCTGGAAAATCTCCAGGTGGCTCCAAAGAAAATCTTCACAGGTCTTTGCTACTTGCCTTTAAATTGTGCATGAGGTGTGGAGCTGGTCTCCCTATTCTCTCTGGGTTTTACTGGGCTTACTGGGTTCACTGGGCTGCTTACTGGGCCCACAACCTGTTGGCAGAGTGCTAGAAGCATTTGGCCCAGGAGAGATCAGAAAAGTCACACACCAGGCATTTCTATAAAAATAATTTTATTTACAGAAAACAAACATATTTAAAGGCTGTTTGCTGAGAGGAGAGATTTCTCTCAGCTGCATATTCTCTGCAAGCCTACACGGAAGGGAAACTGAAACTAAAACAAGTTCAGGCAAGTTCCTCCCTTAGGCAATGCAACCATTAACACGTGAAAAGGGGACAATTAAATTCAACCTCTTCACCAGGCCAAAATGATTAGTTATCATAGTAACCTTAATCTGTAGTAGAAAACATATTAACAACCTCAACTTAGCAACAATACTCACTGTCACCTCTGAATAAGCCAACATACCCATCCTGGAAGAAATACACATAAACAAAAATAAACTACCTTTTACTTTGTTGTTATTTAAATCACTATCCTCCAGAAGTCCCACCACAAGACTTCTGAGTAATCATGATTAAGACCGCTTTGTGAGATTTAGAAGTAAAATGTGAAACAAAAGAAGCAAAGGTTCCTGTGGTTTTTGTACTATGTTTCTTTTTAGTTATAAACCAATAAACAAGACTAGATACTAAAGATGTATACAAAAGATGTATACAAAAGTTTTGCACACTAAACAAGACTAGATACTAAAGATGTATACAAAATGATATATAGAGGTTGCTTTCTTTTCTTCATAATAACCAATATACAAATGTTTAAACACAGTCAAAGTAACTTCTATTTAATCAAAGGGATTTGTCCTTTGGCATATATATCAACCACACAGGCCTGTTTAATTGTTTACTACAACCATAATTCATTATGCAGAGGCAGAGCATTGGCTAGAAACAGAGTTGGTTATGATAAATCAGGACATACAACTCTGTTTACCATCCATAAAAGGCCTTCCCCCGATAATCCAAAACTCTGTAAAGCACAGCTTCTCAGACTGTGATTCATGGAACAACTTTCCATGAAAAAATAGATATAAAATAGGCACAAATATTCATACTTGGCTTTATTCTTGATTTCATGCCTTTTAAACTGGCAAATGAGATTTTGACCAGGAAGCAGTTTAAGGAGGTCTTTGATGTTACCACTTTAAAGGCTTCTTTCCAGTGGCTTGGATTGCCTGCGATTTTAATAATATGGTGCTGATTTTAACATGGTGTGGATAATAAAAGGGCCTTCTGAAGATCAAGAATATGATCTGCACACCCGTTTCCCATAAAGCCTCACTGCACTTCCTCAGTTTTGCTTATTATCATCCTTTCTACTCTTTCAATCAGAATTCTGCCAAATACCTTCCCAGATACCCTTAACAGACTGAACTGAACCACCCCGCCATAGTTTTTGCATTCATTCTTGATAGCTTTCCCTTTCTACAGGAGAACAGTAACAGTATTCTTCATACACTTGCTGTATTCTGTAAACAAACTACATGTAAATGCTAACTTCACACCATCTACACCTCCAGTCTTACCATTTTTAACATACTCACAGCATTCATGAATTACTTTTTATCACTTTCTTTGGATGCTAATTTTTATAGTATTTGTTTGTTCCAATCTTCAATATATCACTATAATTTCCAACATTCCTTCATTTCAGCTTCATCCCAAATTGTTTCATCACTTTTATTTTTAATTCCATTGACTTTGCTAACAGCTTCTTGTTTAGCCCCTTTCACCAGTTCCAAAACTGGAAGATTTCTATTTCCAACAAAATCATTCTTTATGAGCTCTGCCTCTTTCAGTCTTAACCTTTCCTTGCTTTCTTTGATCACATTCTTTGCAAATATTTTTTTCTGTATACATGATAAAGTGTCTTTAGCTCTCACTTTTTGCAGCATTCTCTTACGTGTTTTTTTAATCATCATCCACAGTCTTTTGTATCAACATGCCACTAAGCATCCTTTTTTGTACTTTATATTAACACAACACACTTCTGTGACACTTACATACTTTTTTCACTCAGTTCCAAACAGCTTCCACATCCTCTTTCCTTATATTTATTTTCCATTCATTCTGTTAGGGGGATAATCTATCTTCTAATTTTTTTTTCATACAAAACTTGTCTTTATAAGAAGACTTGTCTTTGTCTTTGTCTTCCTATGGTCATTCTGCTTTCACAGGACATTACTTTCAATTTTTTTTCCTTTTCTCCCATGGCCACTATTTCCCTAGATCTGATACTACTAAAGCACAGTCTGTCCTATAGTCAGAACATCTCATCATCCTTGCCTCCTTCACTACTTTTCAATCTTTGATCATAAGCAATCAAATCAATCATGCTTTTAAATTTATATTCATGCTGTAGCCATATATTCAAAACACAGAGACCTTTCTCTGTGCAAAAACTCACAGTTCAGTCACCATTCTCATTCATTCCTGAATCATCAAATGCTCCAAGTGTTTTATTTTCTGTACTCTTACCTCATTCCCACCCATCTATTTTTGTCACCTAACAAAAAAAGTATTTTCATGGATCACATCCATTCAGAATGTTGCATATTTTCTCCACAAAACACACATCTTATTCTTCTTATTCACTGATATATAACGTGTGGCTGTTACCAATCTATGAATTCCTACTTTCATATGTACCCACCATAAGTTAGATACACCAGTTCATACTTTGTCATAAATTTCAGCCTTTTCATGGTACTTGAACTTTCCTACATGTATTTATCAACTCTACTCCCAAGAGATCAGACAACCTTCATTCAGCAATACCTTCATTCCTTCCTGTTTCATTTTCTCATTCATTAATTCATGCTCTTTATCACCTACTCCTCATACATTCCAAATCACAGCCTTCCATATACCATGGTCATCCCAGACAGGCCTATCGATATTAATCTCTACCAACCATCATGGATCATTTGAGGCTTTCACATCACACTTTTAGTGAGTAGATGGAAATAGCAAAGCTATCAGTCTTAATTATACCTGTATCACATGTAGCATACCTTGCTAACTATAAGGGTAGGACTGGTTGGTTCTGGCACATTTTGGGCATTCTGCTGCAAACACAATCAAAGTGCAACAACTTGCCCAACATTGCTTAAAAGTACACGAATGGGTACTGTCTGGAGAAGGGAAGCAAAAAGGCACCTTGGAATTCATAAGACTTCAATAACTCCTTCTCTTCCTCTCCCTCCTCCTCCTCGCTTGGATGCAGACTTGCACATGGATGCATATCTGTGCTGACTCTAGACTGCCCCAGTGTGGGGCTTTCTTTCCTATGTTGCAATTCCTGAATGGAGTAAAGACCAAACTGCATCCCTCTGCAAAGAATAGGGCACTCTTGAAAAAAACTATTCTGGAGGCTAAAGCTTTGCTTTGCAACATGCCAGTTTCTTTTAAAATCATGCTTACAATTCAAACAAGCATTTTAAAATTTAAAAGGTACTCAGCAGGACAGAGTACTGAGCCCAAGGGAAATACCCATGGATGGCATTGGGAATTAGGGATTTAGTAGAAGGCAGAGTGCTGAGTATGGAGGGAAAGTGCTGAGTATACTCCAGTTTGTTACTTTTCAGGCTCAAAATGCTACTCTTACAATAATGTTTTCTACAGGACTAACTACAAGGAAGTCCAATCAAGTTTAGTGGTAAGCAGATACAGGATTGCAGAATGCTTGAGAATGTTTAGGAATACTTCAAAATGCTTGAGAATTGTTTAGGAATTCTTCAAAATGTTCACTATTTCCATCCTATTTGGTGCCATTGTTTTCCCTCCTTTGGTTAGTTCTTTTTTCTGCTTGTTGAAATAGCAGACAGCATATATGATGTTGGCATGGAACCATCTAGCTAATCAGATCTGAACATCTGAGGATGTCATTGATAAAAGAGAAAGAAATAGAAAGAAAGAAACATTTTTTCAAGCAAGGCCAAAAGGCCACTAAAGAGTTGTTCTTGTTTTTAACTGAAGAGAATAACACTTTAAAATGAAGTGCATGATAACCTCAGTTCACCCTCATATTTACCATTAGTTTATTAAATTTCCTAGTTAAAAAATGATTATACGCTGAACTGTTGCAGAAGGTGCTGCATCAGACATTTCTATGCCATGAAAATATTTTTGAGTTTTTTCATATAAAAATAAAACGGAAGAAAGGAGCATATGATTAGTATATAAAGTTAAGGCAACCCGTATTTAATTTCTAATATTTAAACTTCTATTTTTCTACTATGGAAGAATTTTTTTTTAAGCCTCCTTAAGTAACTCATGGACACATTCCTGCTGCCATGTCCCATTCATAAAAACGAGAGAAATTACACAGCCTCACTATCGCACAGTCTTTTGCGTGGTCACAGAATGCACAGGGATTCTCAAACTGTGCGTTGTGTGTTGCAAGCAGCTTTAGAGCATTTGTGATATTTTATACCTGATCAAGCTTGCCTATGCAAAGTGGCAGCACTGTTTTTACAGTATACTCACTTTGCTGGCAGAAGTTATGCTTGCACAGAAAAAGTCAAAACTTTCTCCCAGCTTTCCACAGCAGTGGATGATTGTGCTACCACAATGTTTGAGAACCCCTTGATCCATAGGTTATGACTTAATTATTAAAAGTAAGAGGTATATTTATTTTGTGCCTTAGCCTCAACCTCAACCTCAATGGAATAATTCATTGTATTCTTAAGGTTTCATAGCCAGTTTGGTGTAGTGGTTAAGGCACCATGTTAGAAACCAGGAGAACGTGAGTTCTAGTCTTGCCTTGGGCACGAAGCCAGCTGGGTGACCTTGGGCCAGTCCCTCTCTCTCAGCCCTAGGAAGGAGGCAATGGCAAACCACTTTTGAAAAACCTTGCCAAGAAAACTGCAGGGATTTGTCCAGGCAGCTTCCAAGAGTCAAAAACTGACCCAAAGGCACCAAATAAATAAATAATTCAGAGGGAGAGTTTATTTATCAATCATTGTAGGAGGCTGCAGTTCCACAAAGTTTCAGAAATCCTGCCTCAGTTAATCTCCAGATTAGAGACTTTTCTCTAATCTCTGCTACTGAAACTCACTGACTTGTGGTTTGAGGAAAAAAAACAAGGGCACTTCCTCACTTTAGCCTTAAACTGCTGCTGTTCTGCACTGATACCATCTGAACTCTAAGTCAATTTAAAAAATTCTGTCTGTGCTTCAAGGTATACTAACCAGGGCAGGAAAGGGTGATGATCAGGGTATACTGTTTTTTTTTCCAATTTCAATTCAATACTAATCATTAGATGGCGAGAATGTGTAAAGGTCTGTGGGAATGACCTTGGGAGTCAGATGGAAGAGCCACAGACTAGGCAATGGTCAGATAAGAGGCAGCTTAGCCCACAGAAGGAATGGGGGCATGGCAAACATCTCAGAAAAGATCCTCCCCAGTTTTTTGGACTATAAAGGCAACAAGGGAGAGACGTACTTTCCGACTTGCAAGGTTCTGTTAATGTAACCTCACAATAAAGTTAGAGCTAGTACTTCTCGGTGTGCTTCTTGTCTGGACTACCTTGCAAGGCTGACAGAAAGAGACATGTAATATTCTAATTCCTTGCTGCTAATGGTCATCTGGATTTTTATAGCTCAGATCTAGTATCCCTAGGACAGACACAACCTGCCAAAGTCACTACACTTCGAAGAGAGTGTCCCAACCTGCTTCTGCTGCCATTCCTCCCAAAGAACAACTCATCTGTACAAGCCCTGGGCACTAGAACAGATTTGCTCCCTAATGTGACCATGAGCTCTTTAACTGATGATTAATGCTGGAAATGGGAATTCCACCTCAAGGTCCCAAATGTTCTACATATACCTTTGCTTGACCAGCAATTGTAACATTACTGTTGTGGCTTCTGACATACTTTAAAACCAAACTAAATGGCCTTAAAATTTCTACTTCTCTCATGCTGACAACATTACACATTACTATGTGATACAGTCACATTACAAAAAAACAATGGAGGCAATGCTGTAATCATTCTTTTGTGACCACAGAACAGCTACTATATATGAAAAATATATTGACCGAGTAAAGCCTCTAAAAATGGGGTACTTCGTTTGACAGTGTTATAGTTATTTTCCCCTGTGGTTCTTCCCTATAAAGCTACTCCCATTCTGAAAATCCTACTTGGATGAAAGTTGCAAAAACTTGATCAAAGGCTTTCTGTGAGTCCAGAAATGCTTTTGTGTTTACTTTACTCTGGCGCTCGTAATAATCATAAGCACTTATCCTCTATACCTTTATTCTGTCTAAAGCTATTTCATGTACTGGTGTAAAATTTTCACTAGCAGTTGAATTCCACAATCTATGGCAAGCCATGAATACCTGCCACTTCCAAAAAAGCCACTTCTTGAGTAGCAAATTCTTCCCAAATCCCTGCCTTTCACAAACAATACATTAATTTTACCAGGAACAGTAGATTGGTCCATGTTCTAGAGGACTGATATATCAAAAAAGACATTGTTTTCTTTTGTAACCAGCTTGCCTATGTTTTTCAAACCTGGAGTCTGTCACTGAAAATTTGAATAGTCCCCCCTCTTCACTGAAGTACAGCAAGAACTCTGCTTAAAGTTCTCACATACTAACATCCTTTGGTACATGTATGAATTCACATGTGCATGTGATCAGAAGATGTGAGGTAACATATATTGAATTTTTTGCTATTTGCACAGCATATCTTAATAAATATGTTGCTGGATATTCAAGAGAGTTTGGTGTTCTTTTTTATTTTAATTACCAATTGCACAAGGATGTGCAAGTTGTAGAAGTTTTCTCTTTTCTTCTCGGCACTGATATCTGATAAAAGAAGTTGCAGGACTGTTGGGGAGCTGTCCTGTTTGCTGGATGAAATGTTCGTTCTCTTCCTGGCAGCTTCCAGGACAAGGTGCTGTGCTGTGTATTCTCATTCTGAAACTTTGCCGTTGGACTCATTCACATCAACAAAGATTATACAATACAGTACAGAGGCCTTCCCTGTTCTTAAGTAACCTATTCTTCCCAGTGGAGATGGAAGCCAAAAAGCTATTTCAGTATCCAGATTATACCATTTGAAAATATACAAGGAATACATTTCCATTTGCCTGGAACTTGCCCTTGCCTTATAATTAATCTGTCTTATCACTCTGTTCCAGATCTAAATGGGAATACATTTGCAGTATAACAAAACCATTTTCGAAAATGCTCAAGTAAATACCACAATATAAAAGATACAACAGAAATACAGGACAACCTACAGT
The DNA here is from genome assembly GCF_035149785.1 of Candoia aspera. Lineage (NCBI taxonomy): Eukaryota > Metazoa > Chordata > Lepidosauria > Squamata > Candoiidae > Candoia > Candoia aspera. The sequence goes on along the minus strand of NC_086153.1, from coordinate 77,923,836 downwards.
AAAAGTTTAGGTATTTCTTTGTCCCAGTGAAATCAAAAGACAGAAGTACTAAAATGCATTTTGAACCTGAATCAGTTAAGGAAACCACATAACACAGAAACTGATTTTTTTTCCTAAATGAATGAATGAAAAATAAGTGGAAATGAAACTACTATTATTCCCATCTAGGACTTCAAAAATGAGTCATCTGTGGCCCAAACTGAGATAATTGGAGAAAAATCTCTTTTGCACTTTATGCACACTAGGGAGAGAACCTAACAGCATATCTCATGAAGTGCTCCTAATACTACCTTTTGTTGGAGGAGAATAATAATGCTTATTCCATGATATAATTGCATCATGGCAGAACTTCCCCTGATCTTTACATCACTAATATGGAGAGCAGCTGGTGGGACATTGATCCATCTCTTCCATAGACATGATTCTATTGTCTGCCCTAAATGTTTGGAAGATGGTGTCAGTGTGATGATTGAGTAAATGAAGCCATCACTCAAAAAATCTAAAACCAGTGCACCTCCTCTCAGCTTTATGAGACAAAGGGAATGGTATAGAATAGAGGGAACTGAGGTTTCATCCGTCTCCAACTGTCAACCAGAGGAGAAGGCATTGGGAGGGTTGAATGGAAGGGTGTGTCAGAACGAAGCTCTAGGTCTTTCTCCAAATATATCTTCCAGCAATCAGAGTGGGTGGTTTAAATAACAGTACCTTCAGCATAGAAGGCTAGAGCTAGTAACAGTGGAATAACCTGAAACGACTAAGTTACAACAAGTGAAGTAGGCAGTTCAGTTGGGAGAATAATCTCTAAAACTTACCCAATTGTAGCTCTAAGCACATTTGATTTCAACAAGCCTGAGTATCTTTTAGAAGTTTATTTGGTAAAAAATCTTTCTGGAGAGTAAGGACTTGTATCAAAGCTGAAAACAGTTTTATGTGTTGCTTTATTTAATAAACAGCAATGCTAACTTCAGTTAAATTTTTTAAGTTGAACGATGAACAACATTTTATTCTAGTTTCTAAACATTACACCACTGACTGAACTTATCTATTTTCTCCTTACATTCCATTAAGTGATGTGATTAAAACAGAAGAATTCCAAACAGGGAAAATATTTGGTGTGGCAGCAATAGTAAACAGAATATTACACAATTCTTTGGAAGAACCTGTTTCTAATGGCAGCCTGCGAAGTGTTGAAAAATAAAACAAAACAAAACAAAACCCTTCCCTCCCTCCCATAACTATGTCTCCATTTTAATCAGTTCTGGTGATTAAAAATAAACAAAAGCAAAGTAGCTCAAAGATTAATAGCAACAGCAAAGAAGTTTCCAGAGGATAGAATACAAGAATTCTCCTTTCCATAATAAACATAACCACCTAAAATGATATGAAGAGAATTGGAAAGTCCTGTATAGTGCTCTGCAAAATATGTAAAAATTCAAAACAAAGAACCCATGCATTATTCATTGTACTCATTGTTAAAAATTTATTTTATTTGAGGGAAGACCTTTGGTAGTTAGAAATGGGAGAAAAACTGGTTTAGTGTTCATTTGAATGCAAACATCTAATTGTGCAGTTTTAAACCTCACATTTGGTTCATGAGCAAAAATGTTGTTATTTGAAATTCACAGCTCTCCAATTTTTCAATGACATTCGCCAATGTTTTTTAAATGTATATATTAATAAAAGCTTTGTACAAAACTGCCTATATTCATAAAAATCTTGTTCAAAAGGGCATGATATTAAAAATTATTTGCAAAAGTTGTATTCATTCAGAAAAAAAGAAAACAAAAATATGTATATTTAGAGAATTGTATATCTATAATACACACAAGTTACAGTGAACTTTTTAAAAAAGAATCAAATTTCTTAAACCAGCATGACGTTAGTATGTTAGTAAACTGAGAAAAACTGGAATTGGCAGATTTGCTTCCTTTTGGCTAGTCAGCTGGAATTTTACTTGTCCAGCTAGTCAAAATATGTCCTACCAAGCTGTGGAAGAGCAGGCTGCTTAGAAAAATTGAAGACCCCTATGCTGCCTTCTTCCCCTCCTACCTGAGCCTTTTCCCCAGCATTAGCAGGGCAGAGTTGCCAAGAAAGCTGGAACCATGATGCAGGTGTGGGAGGAGATGTATGTTTTGGACCTCTGCAGCCACCAGCAAGCTGAGTACAGCAGCCAAAGAAAAGAAGGTGTTTTTCCTTCAGAAGGATAATCCAAAAGATAGGAAAATTACAGTAGGCCAGCAAGATAAAGCACAATGTAAAAAAGGTGCAAGAACTCTACATGTTGGCCATAAACAGAAAAAGAAGAAGAAATCTCCGAGAGAGGAAACTTAAGACAGAACAGGCTTAAGAAAGAGACAATGATGCATAATAGTAATAGTATAGACTGTAGTATAAGCATCATAATATATTGTAATAGTAATTGTCATAGTAATAGTATAGAGATAGCAATAGAATAGAATATAGGAAGCACTTACAGATCACTTTTACATGTTTGTTTTTACAAAATAAAACATCTCCCCAACGCTCATGGGGAGATGGAAAGAAACTACCTGGTCCATGGTCCAATGCTTTTGTGTTTCCCTTAAGTCTGGGTCAATCTAAAGGTAAAGGTAAAGGTTTCCCTTGACGTAAAGTCCAGTCGAGTCCGACTCTAGGGGGCGGTGCTCATCTCCGTTTCTAAGCCTTGGAGCCGGCGTTGTCCATAGGACACTTCCGGGTCATGTGGCCAGCATGACGACACGGAACGCCGTTACCTTCCCACCGAAGCGGTACCTATTGATCTACTCACATTTGCATGTTTTCGAACTGCTAGGTGAGCAGGAGCTGGGATTAACAACGGGAGCTCACCCCGCCGCGCGGTTTCGAACCGCCGACCTTCCGATCGACAGTTCAGCGGTTTAACCCGCAGCGCCACCGCGTCCCAATCTAATTGGGTACAATTTTAAAAAGAACCAGTGACACTAGTAAGCAGCATTGGAGTTTGATTTCAAGTTAGATTGTGCCCTGTTTATATCCCTGACTCCCAAGAGTCTGCTCTTAATCACTGTTTTCAGTCCCATATAAAAAAATCAAAATATTTTTAACTCAAACATAGCAGGCTTATAATACATTTGTGTATAATATATATGGTTACGCACTGTATCTCTATTAAACAAGTCTTCTCCTGAAGGCAAAGGAAAGAGAAACAACAGACTTTTTAGCACATTCTAGTGACCACAAGTCTAGCGTTTCATAATTCAATTCTGCTCTTCTGTGAGGCCATGAATCTGTTTTCAGGGCAAAAAACTCATTAAACAAACAACATTCCATTCCTCGCTTTGTTTCTTTAATCTTTTCAAACAAAAAGCCATCTAAGGTACCTTTTGTGAAGTGCAATACGTAAAGCAGGATTTTTGAGTTTCCTCCGTGTTTTCTAATGGACAACATCAAGAGTTCAGTTCTAGAAGCACAGGTTATACATAAATGATGGTGTGTCTCACAAAAGTGAGAGGCTTCTGTTCTATGTCAGGCCAAGTTCAGTATTGCTCAGGCATAAATGTATTTCTCTTGGTGCTTTCAACTTTTGAGCTTTGTACCTGAGACTTACAACAAGTATTCTTCGAACTTACATTAGCTGCAGAAAAGTGGAGGGTGAATTTTGCGGGGACATGGACTGATTTCATCTGCATTCCCCCAACTACCTCACTAATATTTAGCATATGCCTGAACTTCATTGTGCTCCTCTTCCAAAACTATGGGCTCCCTGCCAGTCCCAGATGCTTCCCCATTGCAATGAATTGGACAAAACCCTTTCTTTCCTCTGCATGGAGGCTGGGCTGGTACCTCTGAGCTTAAGAGTTCACTGTTACCTCAGTAACAACAATCCCCACAAAGCTTAGCTGGCTATAGCTTGAGAAAAGTCACATATGTGTTGTCACTTCTGTTTGAGACATGTCACAAGGCAGCTACAGGACTGCAAGTCAAAGCTGGTTTTAAATGCATGAGCACCTCCAGTGGCATCTGTGGGATTGTGTGTCAAAATCTGCAAGATGGTGAGTGTGCCTTGCACCCCAGTCCTGCCCCATTGTACATGCATCACATACTTCCTCAAATTACCATCTTCTAAAATTAGCTGGGAAGAAAATCCCCATTATATGCTGATAATGGAGCATTGATATCACAAACTAGAATTGGATTACATAGGCTGATGCACAGATCTCAAGATATGGCACATGTGAGGCTCTTTCAATACACTATGAAAAGACCATGGTTTTAGTCTTTTCTGGAGGATACAAGGGATATAAACGGACTATGAATGGGCACCCAATTGAACAAGCAAAACATTTCCACTATTTAGAAATTATATTTCGAACATCTCTTAGCTTGGTGAGAGATCATGCCTTACTGAGTACAGCTACTCTGTCCACAGCAATGGTACAGGCTTTCCACACAAAAGGAAGAAGAGATTTCTTCAGCTCTGCTAGTGTATAAAGCTAAGGTAATGTTTAAATTACTATGTGGCATTCAACTTCAGTATTCAGGATTGAATAAAAGTATGGGAAAAGTCCAGCAGAGACATCACGGTGACAACAAAGGTCCGCATAGTTAAAGCAATGGTATTCCCAGTAGGCTGCGAGAGTTGGACCATAAGGAAGGCTGAGCGAAGGAAGATAGATGCTTTGGAACTGTGGTGTTGGAGGAAAATTCTGAGAGTGCCTTGGACTACAAGATCAAACCAGTCCATACTCCAGGAAATAAAGCCAGACTACTCACTTGAGGGAATATTAAAGGCAAAACTGAAATACTTTGGCCACATAATGAGAAGACAGGACACCCTGGAGAAGATGCTGATGCTAGGGAGAGTGGAAGGCAAAAGGAAGAGGGGCCGACCAAGGGCAAGATGGATAGATGATATTCTAGAAGTGACGGACTTGTCCCTGGGGGAGCTGGGGGTGTTGACGACCAACAGGAAGCTCTGGTGTGGGCTGGTCCATGAAGTCACGAAGAGTCGGAAGCGACTGAGCGAACAAACAGCAACAAACAACATGGGAAAAGTCCAGTCTAAGTTTCTGAGGACTATCTTGAGTGTATCCAGATGTGCTAAGAACACTGGACTGAGACTGGAAATGGATCCCTGCAATTGATACTTCAGCTTGGACATACACCTTGGATATTTGGATCAACGAACAACAGAACTTAGCCTCAGACACTTACCTAGCCTTGGAGTTAAAAGACATCTACATCAGCACTTGGCAAAAGGGACTTCACTCCAGGACTACTTCCATCAGTCTTGATTTTTTGTTTCATCCTCAAAGTTATAATTGTATGGAGGCAAAAATACAAATTAGAAACCAGTTGCTGGGTATTTATTTTTGAGTAACATGGACAGAAGCAAAACTTGGTTGTCCTCCATTAAAATGGGGCAAAGGGCAGAATACTGGCCTACCTACAGATTGCCTTCATATTAATCACATCTAAATATAGAAAAATCTGCTGCACAGTTGAATTGCCTCCCCACAGCCAATGCAGGTTGATTCAAGGAAAACCCCTCTGGAATTGAGATTATGTGCTTGTGAGATAAGAGTAGTTGAAACTGTAGGACATGTACTGGTGGAATGTACTTTTTATGACAGTATTAGGGGGAAAAAATCCCCTCACTTTTGACCGTATTCCTTGGGAGGACAGGAGACCACTATGCTGCATATCTCCTGTCTGGTTTTGACAAGGTAGTAACTGTACATACAGAGATATAGATATAGATATAGATATAGATATAGATATAGATATAGATATAGATATAGAGATAGAGATAGAGATAGAGATAGAGATAGAGATATAGAGATATAGAGATATAGAGATAGAGATATAGATATAGATATATATTTGCTGATCTCACAAAGAGTTAAATCCAACTAACTGACAGCAGACTATATCGTGTGGCATATAATACTTCATGAATTGTCTTATGTAAGATTGTGAATGCTCCTTACTTGTAAACTATACAATGGCCCCATGGGTCTTGTCTGGTGTTTTAAAACTACTGTACTGTTCTCAGTTGGGATTGAAAAGTCTGTTGGCCACATTTTAATTTAAATAAGTAAAACATCACACACAATTGAACGAAAGGGGCAGGCTTAACTCACAGTGCCATGCCCACCATCTTGCAGATTTTGACCCACACATACACTGCACACATCCAAGCACCTCCATTTCAAGGCATGCATGCACTGTGAACTCTGCTGTTAGCCTAGCGACTCTCTGCTAGGTCTAGCCTCGCATTCAGTGAGTTCAGTACTAGTTTCCTATTCGTTCATGTTGCTCTTTTGAGTTTATTTTCTTTAAATCCAGTAACTGCGTCATTTCCCGCTGCGCATAAATGCTAAGTGAAAGATAAACATTATGTGGCTATTCGTTGTTATGCAGTGTCAGAGGTGCACCCTAAAAAAGATTTTTTAAAAAGATCATGCAGACTCCCTGTCTGCAAATCCTTGTAGTTAAATGATATGATGAAGTAATATTGCAAAACAGATTCTATTTCTAACCACTCCCACTGATAAGAGTCACAATATTGTTAGTTTGGAATTGTATTATTCAACAGTGCAGGGAAACCCACAATTACTGAAACCCCATAATCAAGCAGTTGGTGGGGATGAGCTAAAGAGGAAAAATAGCATCAGGAGAATAGTCAATTCCTTCTGCCCTAAAAATAGTGCCCAGATTAGCACAATAAAATAAATAAAACCAAGACTAAAACCAATAAAACATAATAGAACAGACAGCCATACCAATTGCAGAATATAAAAAATGATTTATTTCACAGTTTAATTTGTTTTATACCAAAAGGAGAGCATGATGATACCGTATAAACCAAAATGTTTCACAAAGCCGGAAACCCGCTCAGACAGATTCCAAGGCAGGCCACCCAGAGAAAGAAGAGAACAGCAGGCAGAGTTCGCTCTGTTTAGGAGACAAATCTGCAAAATGTATTTATGTACAAATTAAAGAGGGAAAGGGCAAGGACAAGATGAAATACATAATACCCCCTCCTCAGGATAAATTAAACAATGTGCATGGTTGCCTTGTCATTACCGATGACAACGCGGTAGCTATTGAAGTTGGTCATAATAACTCAAGCACTGCTTACATTTCAGCAGAGTTTTTGCTCGCTTGGTCTGCTAAACTTAACCCTGTAAGTAAAATATTGTATAAACACATCAGTTTTTATTTTAAAAAGATGGATTTTGTCTGACAGTCAAATATTCTTAATACTTCAAACCTCAAAGCCCTATATAGTAGTATCCGGGGAATGAGTCAGGCTCTGCAGCTTGAACCAGAAAGGGCAGCTTGATAAATCGCTGTCCAAGCCAAGGAGCCTCTTGTTAAAGAGACCACTTTAAAGCAGTCCTGCACATATGCCTATGGATAACTATGGGCTGAAGATATTCCAGAATCTGTAAGGTATGCCTTTTCCCCACCACTGCTACTCAGGGCCAGCTGAAGAACAATACATTCAGTATAGGAATGCACTTCATTTCTTTCTTCTTTCTTCTGAAACAGCAGATTCAGGAGATGCTGATGTCCAAATAAGATTAGTTAGTGTCATTCTATAGGAGTCAAGGAGCAAACCAATGATTCTCAACAAAGCCGTTATTTTTGCTCCAAAGGCAGCTTCTCATCTGGGACAAATATCAGTTTTAGGGTATAATTTTCATAGAATTATTCTGTACCACAGTCTTGATCTACCACATTTTCCCAATTCCATTTTTTATTATTATTATTATTATTATTATTATTATTATTATTATTATTATTACTATTATTATTATTATACAACTGGATACATCAAATGCATCCACATAATTCATGGAACATGCTAGACTGAGCTAAATTGGATTAGGTAGGAGCTGTGATTCACTTCAGCAAAGAACTTTGCACCACAGAGGGAAGGTATTCATTATGTTGATGTGCTTCACATCTGTCTAACTGCTTCTTTTTTCAGGTCCAGCTCTGGAAGCACAGGAAAAGGCCTAAGTGTCTGTGCACACATTTCAGAAGATCTTGCTGCTACTAATCATAAGGGTAGAGCCGTTGGAGCAATGCAAAACGATGCCATGCAGCCGTTCTACTGCTCTTTACAGGTGAGTGGGAATCTTGCTTCATAAGTAGTTTCAAAGTGGTCTTTTGCTTGAAGCATCATCAAAATGAAGCACCCCTTCATAGCTCTACACAGCTCTATTAGAAACTGATTGCTGAATATTGATTTTCTATAGAGCTCTATGGAGTAGTTTGTGAGTTATAGTGTTGTGGAAACCCAACAATTGTCACAGCACATTCTGTGAGTCAGGTCGCCATGTTAAGCCATAGTATGGTTTATTTGGGGGGTATAGCATATTACATAAACACAGTAATTGTTTCATTCACCTGAGGTTAGCATACTGTGTGAACCCAGCATTTCAGTAACGGCTACTTTGACCCTTAGCCTCTAGATCAGGGTTACTCAACCAGGGTTCCATGGAACCCTGTGGTTCTGCAAGAGGTCATTCAGGATTCCCTGGGAGATCACAATTTATTTAAAAAATTATTTAAAGTTCAGGCAACTTCACATTAAAGAGGTAAGTTTCATTCTTTATTTCTAGTTTAAGAACACTCTTAATGCATATATGCGGGCCTACACATGAATTTTGTAACTTCCAGCCTGTATTTGAGCCTGAATGGGCAGGGGGATCCCTAAGGCCTGAAAAATATTTCAAGGGCTCCTCCAGGGTCAAAAGGTTGAGAAAAGCTGCTCTAGATGAATTTCATCTTCTAGTGTCTAACGTGTGATCTTTCTTAAGCTTCTGGATTCAGAAGTAAAATAAATGATCTGGCCAAGTGTCAGAATAAAGAAGGTTCAGCGTCAGCAGCACAGGTCAGAAAGGAGTGGGTTATATTAAATGCTCTGTGCCCTGCCCTCCATGCAAAGATGGTAACCCATTTCAGAATTGGGATGCCCTCACAAATATATTTAGGCAGAGATATTAAATTGCTAACATGTCTCTGCTAGGAAGAAGATGACAAAGATCAGTTTCGTTGAGAGAGGAAGAATCTGCATGACAATCCATCATGAACTACATTTCCCAAAACCACTGAGATATCAGACAATATTCTTGGTCTGATGCCTGATGTTAAAACAACTATATTTCAGTCAGTCAAGAGGACTCATAACTCAAATTACAAATGATTGGAATGAAATCCATACACAAAGGAAGGGTCAGCAAGAACACCAAATAGAATTTCAAAACAAAGATATGAATATGACAGACTGGGTTCCAGATCCTTTTGAGATGCAATTCATTCCAAAACTCCAAGGTTCCATATTTAGCTTTAATTTTTTGAAACCCAGATACCGCATGAAGTTGCAGAAGAACAGTTGTCATGTGTTATTCTTGCGAAATAACATGCATTACTTCCACCTGACTGCCCCCACCATCCTTGGGTTTCCTGTGTGTGATGAAATGCTTAGCCAACCTTGGGAACAGACAAAGCAGCAAGACAATTAAGGGAGGAAATAGGGCTGTTACAAAAGAGATTCTTAAGCCCAGGAAAGGGGGGAAACATGAGAAAGAGATTTAGAGTAACTCCACCTTAATTACATTACATCTAAGCTGACAATTACTTGAAAGATTCTGTTACATTACCCAGGATTATAAATCTGTTTTCTCCTTGTGTGTGTAACCTACAGCTGAATAAAAACAAAAAAATGCAACTATTTTAAGTTGTGTCTTGCTGGTATGGGCAAACCATATGTGATACATGAGTGAGAGCTGGGAAGAGAAGAGTGAACTACCGTCCACATAAAGGTGAATGAGCCAGAGATATAGGTAAACTCTGGAAGTTAAAATTCAACAACATTGGACATACTGACTTGAGATGGATTGGGGAAGACTGTGCTCCATGGCACAAGATGTATTGCAGTTCTGCTCAGATATCGGTGGTTGCCTGCTTCCCCTGGCTTTGCAGAGTAATGATACAACATCAAGAGTAGTCTTGTGGCCCAACTGCCCAATTTTCACCAAGCACCACAGGAGTAGGAATACTATGTGTAGGAGGAAGCCATGAATAGATTAAGACTGATGAGTGAAGTTAAATAATTATGTTTCATTTGTCAGAGTTCACTTTCTGTACTCTTCCTTTCCTGCATTAACCTAGATTAGCCTGAGGACACAGCCTCCCTGGAATGGAAAGGCAAGAAGATGAATTCCTAATAGCCCTATATGGGATAAAATGCCTCCCCACTCCCCGCTCCATTGAGAAAGCAATGTGATCAACTGTGGGTATCTCTAGGCACTTTGTGCTGGAACTTAGAAGTGTATTAAAGGGGCAATTGTGCTGGACTGCTGAATCAATAAACCTATGCAATTATTGTTGAAATGCATCTTGTTGCCATCAGTACTTGGTGGCCTACTGGGGACAGAGTTCCTAAACATTTTTGTGGCACCTGTTTCAGATTGGGAGCCATCTTATATGTTTTTCCATTTTATTTTTATTTTTTTTAACGTGAGAGGTCCAAATGTGATGTAGAATTGCACAATGACATCACATCTACCCCATTCATACTGCAGTGTCTCAACTGATGGATGTTTCTCCCCTGGCAGATGATGCACCAAAGGGAGAAAGTAACACAACCTGAGGAATAAATCAATCTCTATGCCTCTAAAGGTTGGCACGTTTGCAAAAGTGGAGTGGGCAATTTAACAAGGAATCACAATTGAGGCAGAATAAGGTTTGGCAAGGCAGACAGTCAGTTTTATGATGAACTGTTCGTGCTGACCCAAGGAAGGTACATAGCACTTTAAATCACTAGTGGAGAAATGGCCATAGTTAAGACAAGCATGACTGGATGTTTGTCACTCTGTCTGCCACAGGATGGCACTCAATACTCAAGAATAGAAAAGGATGGTCAAAAAGAAGAAAATTTAATAACTAAGTGAAGTTTTAAAAACTATTTATGGCAGTTCCCCTCTTACTGTACTGTTCTGTTTTTATTCGAAATGAATTTCTGCAAATTTCTTACATATCTGGTTTATCTTCTTGCAACTATGGGCTCAAATATTTGATTAGATTCCTTTGTTTCTTTTCTGTCGACCCTGCTGAAGCTGCACTGTGCATCCACTCAATGTTGAAAGGAAGGAAGGAAGGAAGGAAGGAAGGAAGGAAGGAAGGAAGAACACTGATGTGTCTATATGTCTGTGAGCATGTACAAATGCTTGCATATGGACCTGCTCATTTACTGTTGCCAAATGCATAATGTGATCTAAAAAGCATTCATTTCCTCTGCTTTACAGAATTTGGAAATATGGAAAAATGTTTTTTCAAAAACTTAGAATTATATTCCTGTTCCTCCCCACCCCCACCTCCACCTCCACCCAAATTGCAGAAAAGGTTACTGTAACAACATTAAATTTAAATGTATAGAGCAAGTGTGGTAATTATAGAAGTAGAATGAGTATCTGGATATATGTGAATTGAGCATAACAGTCCTGCGAGTACAGGTCCATTAAGAAAAGGAGGAACAGAACAAGAGATAAGTGGCAATGTAAGACATTCTTCTGGACATAAATACAGTAAAGGGCATTACAGAAAATATAGCAGCATCCTCATTTAGGAAGCTAGGAGACAGAGTACTGATTTTTCATGGCAAGCTTCTTTACTTACGTAGACATATAGAACATTATCTGCACTATTTAGATACTATGGCTATGCAAATCCTTTGAAAGAGGTGCTACACATAAGAGAACAGGTGTGAAGCGCCTCTCTTTGCATCATTAAAGCAGCTGGCTCGATACAGATTCCTACATTCTACAAAGCACCTCATTTAAAGGATTTGCATGGTTGATTTCAAAGAAGCTCAGCAGAATCAGGCCTGATTAGAACTTAAAAGGGAGCCCATCAGAAAATCCCAACGTATAGGGTAAACTGGAAAGTTGGGGGGGGGGGAATCCCAAAGACAGCAGTAGCAAATCACTTTGATACTGCTGCCAAGAAAATTGTCACTAGGAGTCAAGTTTGACTAAAGAGAGTATTTACTGTTATAATACAAAAAGGGCAGAAGTCATAATAACCTCTGTGGGTACTATAAGAGGAAAATGTAGCCTGTTTCACCCCCAGAGACCAAAACTGCCTAAACACCAAAACCATGTAGTGCCTAATACAAGGAGAAATTAGATTTATTCTGCAACTACTGGAGGAAACCACATCCTTATATCTATCTTCCCTTTACCCAATGGCCATTCCATTGCTTTCAGTCAAAGGCATGAATGATTTTTACAATCTTCTTCAACCTTTGTGCTATAAAAATAGACCAAGCAAGCTGATGTCATCTTGTTGCTCAGCAACCAGTGCTAAGTGGGATTTTAAAAACATCCTTGTCCTCTTATTCCTCATTGGCCTTTGCAATAATCTGTCTGTAAATGCAGTACTGTCTATTCAACCTTGCAGATGAACCCATTTTCAGGTAACTCTTCATGAGAGCATTACAAGCATGAAACTTGGAGAAAAGTCTTTCTTCAGAAGAACTCTGACTACAGAATATCATCTACTTTTTAAGCCGGTTTTCAGCACCTTGGATCCTGAGATATCTTGGACTTCAACTATGTTAAGATTGTTGTTGTTGTTGTTTATTCGTTTAGTCGCTTCCGACTCTTCGTGACTTCATGGACCAGCCCACGCCAGAGCTTCCTGTCGGTCGTCAACATCCCCAGCTCCCCCAGGGACGAGTCCGTCACCTCTAGAATATCATCCATCCATCTTGCCCTTGGTCGGCCCCTCTTCCTTTTGCCTTCCACTCTCCCTAGCATCAGCATCTTCTCCAGGGTGTCCTGTCTTCTCATTATGTGGCCAAAGTATTTCAGTTTTGCCTTTAATATCATTCCCTCAAGTGAGCAGTCTGGCTTTATTTCCTGGAGGATGGACTGGTTTGATCTTCTTGCAGTCCAAGGCACTCTCAGAATTTTCCTCCAACACCACAGTTCAAAAGCATCGATCTTCCTTCGCTCAGCCTTCCTTATGGTCCAGCTCTCGCAGCCATATGTTACTACAGGGAACACCATTGCTTTAACTATGCGGGCCTTTGTTGTCAGTGTGATGTCTCTGCTCTTAACTATTTTATCGAGATTTGTCATTGCTCTTCTCCCAAGGATTAAGCGTCTTCTGATTTCCTGACTGCAGTCAGCATCTGCAGTAATCTTTGCACCTAGGAATACAAAGTCTTTCACTGCTTCTACATTTTCTCCCTCTATTTGCCAGTTATCAATCAAGCTGGTTGCCATAATCTTGGTTTTTTTGAGGTTTAGCTGCAAGCCAGCTTTTGCACTTTCTTCTTTCACCTTCATCATAAGGCTCCTCAGTTCCTCTTCACTTTCAGCCATCAAAGTGGTATCATCTGCATATCTGAGATTGTTAATGTTTCTTCCAGAGATTTTAACTCCAGCCTTGGATTCCTCAAGACCAGCTTGTCGCATGATGTGTTCTGCATACAAGTTGAATAGGTAGGGTGAGAGTATACAGCCCTGCCGTACTCCTTTCCCAATCTTAAACCAGTCCGTTGTTCCGTGGTCTGTTCTTACTGTTGCTACTTGATCGTTATACAGATTCTTCAGGAGGCATACAAGATGACTTGGTATCCCCATACCACTAAGAACTTGCCACAATTTGTTATGGTCCACACAGTCAAAGGCTTTAGAATAGTCAATAAAACAGAAATAGATGTTTTTCTGAAACTCCCTGGCTTTTTCCATTATCCAGCGGATATTGGCAATTTGGTCTCTAGTTCCTCTGCCTTTTCTAAACCCAGCCTGTACATCTGGCAATTCTCGCTCCATGAACTGCTGAAGTCTACCTTGCAGGATCTTGAGCATTACCTTACTGGCATGTGAAATGAGTGCCACTGTTCGATAGTTTGAACATTCTTTAGTGTTTCCCTTTTTTGGTATGGGGATATAAGTTGATTTTTTCCAATCTGATGGCCATTCTTGTGTTTTCCAAATTTGCTGGCATATAGCATGCATTACCTTGACAGCATCATCTTGCAAGATTTTGAACAGTTCAGCTGGGATGCCGTCGTCTCCTGCTGCCTTGTTATTAGCAATGCTTCTTAAGGCCCACTCAACCTCACTCTTCAGGATGTCTGGCTCTAGCTCACTGACCACACCGTCAAAGCTATCCCCGATATTGTTATCCTTCCTATACAGGTCTTCTGTATATTCTTGCCACCTTTTCTTGATCTCTTCTTCTTCTGTTAGGTCCTTGCCATCTTTGTTTTTGATCATACCCATTTTTGCCTGGAATTTACCTCCAATGTTTCTAATTTTCTGGAAGAGGTCTCTTGTCCTTCCTATTCTATTGTCTTCTTCCACTTCCGCGCATTGCTTGTTTAAAAATAATTCCTTATCTCTTCTGGCTAACCTCTGGAATTTTGCATTTAATTGGGTGTATCTCCCCCTATCACTCTTGCCTTTTGCTTTCCTTCTTTCTTGGGCTACTTCTAGTGTCTCAGCAGACAGCCATTTTGCCTTCTTGGTTTTCTCTTTCTTTGGGATGTATTTTGTTGCCGCCTCCTGAACAATGCTGCCAACTTCTGTCCAGAGTTCTTCCGGGACCCTATCTACTAAGTCCAGTCCCTTAAATCTATTCTTCACCTCCACTGCATATTCCTGAGGAATATTCGTGAGCTCATATCTAGCTGATCTGTGGGTCTTCCCTAATCTCTTTAGTCTGATCCTAAATTGTGCAAGAAGAAGTTCATGGTCTGAACTACAGTCAGCTCCAGGCCTAGTTTTTACCGACTGTACAGATGTCCGCCACCTTTGGCTGCAAAGGATGTAATCAATCTGATTTCGGTGTTGTCCATCTGGTGAAGTCCATGTGTAAAGCCGTCTCTTAGGTTGTTGGAAGAGAGTGTTTGTTATGCAGAGTGAATTGTCTTGGCAAAATTCTATCAGCCTATGTCCTGCTTCGTTTTGTTCTCCCAGGCCATACTTACCTGTAATTCGAGGTGTCATTTGACTGCCCACCTTAGCATTCCAGTCTCCTGTGATGAAAATAACATCTCTTTTAGGCGTGTTGTCCAGTAGGTGCTGCAGATCCTCATAGAACTGCTCTACTTCAGCTTCTTCAGCATTTGTGGTTGGGGCGTATATTTGGATCACTGTGATGTTAGATGGCTTGCCCTGAATTCGAATTGAGATCATTCTGTCGTTTTTGGGGTTGTATCCAAGCACTGCTTTAGCCACTTTACTATTAATTATGAAGGCTACTCCATTTCTTCTGTGGTCCTCTTGTCCACAGTAGTAGATCTGGTGGTCATTTGATGTGAAGTGGCCCATTCCAGTCCATTTCAGTTCACTGACGCCCAGAATGTCTATCTTTAATCTTGACATCTCACCAATAACTACATCCAATTTGCCCTGGCTCATAGATCTTACATTCCAGGTTCCAATGGTGTGTTGATCCTTAGAACATCGGATTCACCGTTCACCACCAGCACCGTCGGCCGCTAACCGTCCTTTCGGCTTTGAGCTAGCTGCGTCATCACGACTGGGGCTAGTTGAGCTCATCCTCTGTTCCTCCCCAGTAGCATTTTGACCATCTTCCGACCTGGGGGTCTCATCTTCCGATGGTATACCGACATATCTCTGGTTGTACTGATCCATTTAGTTTTCACGGCAAGAATACTGGGGTGGGTTGCCATTACCTTCCCCAGGGATCGCATTTAGTCTGACCTCTCTGTCATGACCTTCCCGTCTTGGGTGGCCCTTCACGGTTTAGCTCATGGCATCATTGAGGTGCTCAAGCTCCAGCACCACGACAAGGTAACGATCCTTTGCGGAGATGTTAAGATTAGGGGAGCTGAAATCTAGCACTTTTAGAAGGCATCAAATTAGGAAAAGCTACCTTAAGAAACTGTTCCTACTCTAGTTCTTACTCTAAAGCTGTAACTCTTTGAAATAAAATTCCTGCAGAAATTAATAAATTGTGATGATAAAGTTTGTTTGAACTCTTTCATTTAGCTCACAATATGAGAAACAGATTCCCCCAAAATGATAGCCTACTTACATTAGAATTCTAGAGACTATATGATTTCTTCATATGTACCCGAAGGGCAGAATGTGCATCAGAAGTCAAGTAGGCATGATCTTGCAAAAAGAAAATGCAGTGAATTCAAGTAGTTAGAAAATTTAAAAAAACAAGATTTCTTTGAGAGAAAAATATTGCCATTGTTGAACAGTTTCTACCAATGTATTACCTTTCCAATCCCAGTCTTTTAATCAATTTCACTCTCTCATTCTCATAATTGATATTCCATCAAAGAGGTAGACAAGAGGTTTTGGATGAGTAAGGGCATGAATAATGGTGTGAGTAATGGTAACACTCTGCAGGAGTAATGGCAAAGGAATGGGTAGATGAAGTCCAGAACATCTGCCATCTACCTGCCATGGAGACAACTACCTTCTTGAGCAGCAGGTACCATCTTTCAAGCAGGTGGAAATGATAATACTACCACCATTATTTCTGCTACCAGTGTAGAATTTTTACACGGAAAACAGTATTTTCCATGTAAACAACCTGTTCTCAGTCAACAACCTCAGTTATGATTCAGGCTAAGAATGGATTGGTGGAAATCAACCATTACTAGCAAAAAACATATTTGTTTTATTCCAGCCTAACTAATCCCAAGGCTGTTGGATCACACTGAAGAAAAGGTGGCAAGTTACCATTTGTTTTCAACCTTCATCTGGATTAGTGCACTGTGTCAAATTGTTCATCTGAAAGTGCTTTTAAAATATAGAGGAATAGCAACAAGAGTGCTATGAAAATGGAAGAGGGGAACATTCATTTTCTTGTCATGATCTTACATAAGAATTAAAAAGATACCATTATCTGAGTCTCAACCAGAATTAAAAGAAATGCTCCACTAAAAATGACAAGAAATAAAAACAAATTAACCTAGCTTTCCCCAGTAAGGTATTTCCAGATGTGTTGATCTTCCATTTTCATATTCCCAAGCAAACGTAACAAAACAATACTATAGTTTTTCAGTATGTAACTGTACAAAAATCTTCTAGAAGTACTTAAATTGTGGGTCTCCTTTAGAACAGTTATCTTCTACTTTGCTGATCCCTCAAATTCTAGGATTTGGATAACAGAGCCAGTTGCAAGCAGAGCTGAGCAGATAAATAATCATAAAATGCAATCTCATTAATGTGTTCTGAATCTTAGCTTTACCTAAGTTTACCTCTCATTAACACTGCAGCATTTAATGTGGTCAGGACTATGCTATTTCAGGTAGGAACTCTGCTGAATGTAACTCCAAATTTAATAGTAGTCATAACTACAACAAAAAACACCTGCATATAGAAGAACATGTGTACAGGAAAAGAGATATATAGCTAAACTTTATCACTGACATATCACTGTTCTATAATGGGGAGAGAGTTTTTAACACCAAAATGTGATCCTGTTAGGGCACAGAATTTATGAGAACTAGGCCACTAACATCCTAAAAGTTCCAAAGATGCTAAGCAGTTTATATTCAAGAAGTTCACAGCTTCAAAAAGTGAACTAAAGAAGTGTTGCACTGAGTTTTTGATATCTACAGACAATTATCTCTTTCAAACTGACCTAATAGAATAATGTAACTGGTAAATTGTAGCTTTTGCTGCAGACAGGCTAATACTTTGCTTCAAGCACAGTTAGACAATGGTCCAGATGGTCCTAAAATCTGTTAGCACAACTCCCTCCCAAACAGATAATCAACCTACACATTAATAATACTTTAGGCAACAATTTCCTGCAAATATATTTTACAGAAGCAAGTTCTGTTAAAATCAGAAAGACTTACTTCTATGTAAATTCATTTTGAATTGAAGCATTAGTGAAATTCATAACTTAGGAACATTGACCGAAGAGTCTTTATGCAACATACCCACAAGAGAATTTTAAAAGTTCATTTGTTCATTGTCACAAATTATGTTTTCCAGTCTGACTTTCAGTCAATTAAAGTTAACTTAAAGCATTTTTACACTACTTTTTAGTGTAAAAAAAACCTCCCAAATGGGCTTTAAAGCATCAGTATCAAATGAATAATTAACACATGGGCCTGCAATTCAAAAGACTTGATGCAAAATGAAAAAGAATGAGGAGTGCCCCGGAAAGAAGCACACTCACTCACTACTTCCATTGCAAAGATTTTCAAAACCAACTGGAATGACAGATGTCAAGTAGCCAGAGGTTGTCAATTCTCAACAAACCTAATTGAGCAGTCCTTTTTTGTTCTCCCACTCTGCTGCAACCTGATGGAATAGGACATGAATTGGTTTGTTGTTAGACTTCAGGAACAATGCAACAAACTTTATAATGTCTACACAATCTTCATCAATTGTACTAAAAGCTATTAGCATGGAGAACAATCAAATGTCTATATTTAACAACATAATGATTCTAGAAAAGCCACTGACAGTGCACTCCCATGCATATTTACTAGGAGGGTACATACTTCAAACATGATTTGGAAGAAGAACTTCAAATCTTGCACAAGTTTCTGTTCATTAAAGCAGCTCAACTTTTTTTCAGACTTCCTCACAAGCCTGAAAAAAAGGTGCTGCTGCTTTAAGAGTCACTAACTTTACTAAGGAGATTCCTTTTAGCAGTGCTAGTTGATCTACAAAGAACTACAGGTAGTCCTCACCAACTGCAGTTGGGACCAGAAACTCCATCGCTAAGCAAGACAGTCATACAAAATCATGTGACTGCACCAACTTATGACACCAATTCTGGCTGTGGTCATTAAGTGAATCACCCATGGTCATTAAGCTCAATGTCACATGTCCACGACTTGTGACCTCCTGCTGGCTTCATCATTGACTTTGCTTGTCAGAAACTGTGAAGATCGCAAATGGTGATCTCGTGACCGTGGGAGGCTGTGACCATCGTAAATGCGCGCCGGTTGCCAAGCACCCAAATTGTGACACTGTGACAACCACAACTTTGAGGACCAGTTCTAAGTGTTTTTCAGCACTGTTGTAACTTTGAATGGTCACTGAACAAACAGTTGGTAAGTGATGGCTACCTGTAATCTTCTCCTTCCCTTTCACCCTCTGTAGTTTTCTCCAAATTGGCAGACCACGTCTGTTAAAACTCATATTTCCACTGACTATAAGATCCAGGATTTTTTAATGAGTAAGCTAGTACTTGACTTCATCACATACATATTTGATTGAGATAGAAGCATGAATATCTTAACCTTAGGGTTTCAGCCTAAATTAGCACACAACGTTGTATTTAAAATTGACAGCACCAGGCAAACTTTGCAGATTATGGTTAGTAATTGAATGGGAGACCACTATAGGCTAGACTGAGAAGTTGAAAAACCATCCCAACAGAAAGCTGTGGCCAACCACCTCTCTATTGTTCCCAGGAAAGCTATCTGGTTGTGTCCATACCATCACCAGGAATGAAACTTGATGGAAGGGAGCTTTTACCTAATTTCATGATTACAATTTAGTGGCATGGCTGAGCCACTAAGTTGGAAGGCTGGAGGTATCAAACCTCCTCTCCCAGCTTCTCTGGGGTCTTCATATTCTGGCCTTGTTTCCTGCTTTGGGGTAGCAGCTTGGTAGAGCACCTGTCTTCCAGGGGGTGCCTCACCTGGCTTGACTCCCATAATCTGTGCTACCTTTCTGACAATCAAAATATCAAAAAGTAAAACATGGAAATAACTTCAGTAAGGTTACCTCCTGGCCAAGTAATGTGGAGGTGTGTGACTAAAAGTTATAGGCCTTCTGACCCATATTTGGAAGACAGATCAACTAACCAGAGATCAAAATCAAACATTATTTGAAAAAAAGAAAGTCAAATCAACAGTCCTGAAAATGACACAAGAAAGTGCAGTGTTTCAGGCAGTCCACAAGATGGTGCTGGCCTGCTACACATGAATGCTTTCTCCCAGTCAGGTGAGAGATGATGCAATTTAATATTCAGGCTACCAGAAGACTAGAAATAAAAAGGGTGTTTTCCTGCCCAGCCTGAAGAATGGAATGTGAGACTGATCTTCTTCATTTAATCTTTGTACAGAGGAGTAAGAATATTACACTTGAATGAACAACACATAGAAAGAATCTAGCACAAATCCTGGCTAGAACACATACCTCTTTCTGCAGAACTTTCTTTTTTTGTTTTCTTGAAGCACAGACCCACTGTGTCTTTTTACCTGGACTTCACTTCTTCCAGGGAATTCCCACTTTAATCTGAGGCTCTCAGGACAATGTTGGTCCCTTTATTTCTCAGCCTCAGTCCACAGTTCCTTTAACCTTCTTCTCTCCTGCAGTTCTGCATCAAAGATTGTAAACGGCCAAAAGCTTTTCTCTGTTTCCTGCAGAGAGTGGCTGGTAGTATCTGCTTTTGTGTACATGATAGAAAAATCTTTCTCTCCAGATGTGTCCTGGGCATAATTGAGCATCTGTGAATGTCTTAGTCTGGCCTGGCAAGGAGGCACACTCACAACGTACTAATTCCTTTGTGTTCCAGCAACTACATATACTCTATTTTTCAAATGCACAGAAATAATGCCCATTATTCATAAAGTTTAAAATTCTTAGCATGTTTTCCAATTTATAACTTGCATCTGCTACCTGAAGAGGGGTCAAAAGTGAAATGAGCAATTTCAAAAGAGAAATCTGCAGATCTTCTGAACATGCAAGGCCTGCCATCTCACTTGACACTTCAGTACAGCACTATCAGTCAGTGGAGACACAGATTCATACATCATACAAATAGGACAGAATTTTGGAAAAGGTGTCTGGGGAACCAAGTGAACTACCTGATATCATCAGCTGCATTCCAGAGCCATGAAATTAGATCCTGAAAGATCCTCACCTTGAGTTTGCTGTTGGAGTAGCCAAAACTGCTAAAGAGCCTGAATGAGTAGATTTTGTGGGGATGTACCTGCTCAAGATAAGTAGGAAGGAATGCTGTACCACAGTGTCTGAAAGGCCAAATTAAAATTTTATAGTAGCACCTGTCCTAATGGGTAGCCCATGCAGGGCTTTGTGGCGTACAGAAGTCTATCTTTTTATTTATTTATTTTTAATTTAATATCTTTATTTTTTCTAACAAAACAATCTTTAACCTTAAAAAAAGAAACTTTAACAGAAATTAAAAGTACAAACTAAAAAAGGAAAAGGGGAAAAAATCTATCTTATGTGTTTTACTTATCAACAGTCACTGGTTTATCAATGAATTCACTACTATAATATAAACAATACAAGATGTAATTGTAAGATACCATAAAATCTCTGGTAGAAAACAGTGCCTTTTCCAAAATGGATAGATCACACATTTCCAACCATTCCTTGACAACTGGAATAATATCACTTTTCCCATTTCTTTTTGCCACCCTCCCCCATGCTCAATACAATCACAATTCCTGATAAAGAATCAAATTCCAAAGCTTTGGTATATAATTCAACATCTTTAAATTTTCCCATAAATCCACTGATATACATTAATATACTATCCCAAAAAGATACTAAATGATCACATGACCATATCAAGTGAGTCAGTGAACCCTCAAATTTCTTATACCTCCAGCATAAAAAAATCTGATGTCCATCCTTTCAAATACATTCTTTGGGGAGTCCAATGAACCCTAACTACAATTTTTAGATGAATCAACCTTAATCTCAAATCTGTAGATACTATTATAAATTTTTTAAGGACCTGAAGTCATTGCTGTGGCTTTATTGGAAATTCCAGTTCTTTAGTACATGTTTGAAATATCCTAGAAATGTCCACTTTAAAAATATTCTTGAGCTTTTGATAGAGATATGTTATAGGTTTGATTTCTGTAATGGATCCCATCAGGCAAGAAAGCAACTCAGGTGCCTTTGAGGCAGCCAAAGCATCTGGTCTATGTTGATTTGTTAGAACACGCTTAAGCTGTAGATACCTCCACTGTTGGGAATTGGGAAGGCCAAATTCAATTTGAAGTTGGGGGAAATCTTTAAAATAGTCATTACGTAGTTGTTGATTTAAAGTCATAATCCCAGCTTCTACCCAAGCTTTCCAATAAAATGATTTACCACCAATTTTCAAAATAGAATTGTTATCAAAACTCAATTTACCAATATGGCCCAAAGATTTCTCACCACCCATACTCCTAGAAATAAAAAACCTTTTCTGCCACAGGTAGTTCTCAATTTATGACCATTCATTCAGCGACCAGTTACACTGGCGCTGAAAAAAGCAACTTGTGACCAGTCTTCGCACTTACGACCATTGCAGCATCCCCATGGTCACATGATCACAATTGAGGTGCTTGGCAACTATCGCGCATTTACAACAGTTGCAGCATCCTGCGGTCATGTGATTGCCATTTGCAACCTTCCCAACTGGCTTCCGACAAGCAGAGTCAATGGGGAAGCTGGCAGGGAACATCACAAGTCGCAGTCAAGTGATGTCTCACTTAACAACTGCAGTGATTCACTTAATGGCCATGGCAAAAAAGGTCTTAAATTTGGGTGTGGTCAGGTGATGCCTCACTTAACAACTGCACCACTTAACAATGAATTTTCCAGTCCCTACTGTGGTCATAAATCAAGGACTACCTGTATATGTTGTTCCAAGCACTTGCCATAATTACAAAGGAAATAGCTAATAATTTTCCAACTTAGCCCATCAGGGATAATATTCCATTATATTTTCATTCCACCAGCAGGTGGCTGATAAAATATTGGCCCAATGGTATTTTTGCTGCTCAGTTAAATTAAAACCACCTTCCTCAAATGGTAATCTCAATTTACCTAAGGAAATTGAGTCCCTCTTGGGGGAGATGGGCAGTACCAAAATTTGAATAATAAAATAAAAAATAAAGAAATAAAACCTTGGTGATCCACTTTCCCAAATAAATATCCTAAATAACTTATCACTTGACAGGAAATATTTATTCAATATTAACATGGGAATACCTCTAAGGCCATAAATCAAATGAGACAATGTTCATGTTTAATAACATTAACTTTACCCACAGGCTTAAAGGAATTAAGCCACCTATTAACAGCTTTTTCAACCCTTTCTAAAAGTTTCAACATATTTATTTCCACATATTTAGAAGTATCTTTGGGTATATACAGCCCCAAATATTTAATATAATCAGTAGAAATCACAAATCCCATTTCTTTACATAACCGTACTGATATATTAAGACCCAGGGGAAGCAAACTAGATGTATAGAAGCCTATCTTGCTTGTCATGACCTCTGTGATACCGTTCAGTCAAGATTTAAATCTGATCCTTCCACCGAAACAGAATTTTCAGGTCCCCCGTGTGGGGGAGATGGGCGGAGGTAAAAATACGATAATAAATAAATAAATAAATAAATTTCTTGAATGTTGAACAATATTTTATTGTTTTTAAGATGCTTACAAATTGATTTCTTTATTATCCCCTTTACAACCAATCATTGTATTAATTTCCATTACCCTCCTTTTCCTCCTCTTTGACCATATCAACACTTCCAGTCATCTGGCATTTCACTAGTTCTCCATAGATATGTACCTGAAGGGTATGAACATGCCCTTCAAAGGCTGACCACAACACCTGGAACAATGCTTCAGCAAACTCTTTCTCAGTAACAAATAACCGGGATAAACAATGAGAGAGAAAGGAGAGGAAAATCTATCTATGAGTCATCTTTGCTATTGCATCAAATATAGAAGCAGTTTCAAGATGCACCACAGGTGTTGCTCTTTCTAGCTGCTTCAAGTGGGGAAGGGAAAGAATCCTTCAGACCACTCCATAATACATAACAAATTGATCCATGCAGTGGAAAGCTATATAAAACTACAGATTAATCCATGTCAATCCATGTTAATACTTGCCTAAATTCAAGTTCAATAGTGGGGCAAAAAAAATGTTCCCTAACTAAAGTGTAAGACGAAGTGTAAGACAATGAAAGCTTGTTTATCATACAATATTTCATTATAGATCAATTATGTCACAAAGATGTTTCTGAAGTAATTTTAAGGTCAGCTGAAGTTGAAATCGGCTGCTAAACTTGAATATTGCAGAAGATCATTCCAAAACTGAACATGAATTTATTGACATGCAGTATTCAAGTAGATAAGGCAGAATTTGTATACATGGCCACTCTTCTGCATTTTTGTCAATGGTCTAACTCCAAAAGAGCCCAGGGAAAACCTTGACAGAGTTTTAGGCCCAAGAAGAGATATCTTAATCTTCATATCTTTGCTAGGGAGACTTTGTAAGTACTCCCAGGGCCGCAACTAGGGAGGGGGGCAAGCAGGGCACGTGCCCCAGGCGCTGCGTGGGGGGGTGCCAAAATGAGTGCTGGGGGGGCGCCAAAATGGGTGTGGAATCCATGTTTGCCCTGGGTGACACAGACCCTAGTTGCGGCCCTGACTACTCCCTTTGTTAAACCTTAGTATTTCTATAATATCCTCCACACTCCACATAGAAGGGCATCTAGATTACCGCAGATCAATGTCTTATCTTCGAGGGAGTTGACAGGAGATTACAATAATTTCCTTTACCAGAAATATTTGTATCTGTGATTCACTTGCTACTAAACTGTCTTTTATATCCCATTTGGCATCTCAAGCACATTGCATTGCTTGTCAACAAATTCTCAGCTCAATATCAATCAGCAATTATAGATCAAGTATTGTGGGATCTGAAAACTCCAAGAATGTTGTGAAATTCCTATTGTTTTAGAAGCTGGGTAAAGCCCACAATGAACTAGGTCCAATCCCATTTTGTATTCACTTTATAAAACTTAACTGTGTTCACTTTTTTTTAGTAAATTCTGTATATGGTGTTTGTCTCACCACAGCAATCCCCCTAGAAGATGTCTACTTCTTTCTTAGGTAAGTTGGTCACAAAGTTTGAATGTTTATATGTTACATCTCTAGTGTTTGACCATTTATAAAAAAATAAAAAATTCAAAACTTATGCAAGATTCATTCCATATTTGCAGACTTTGCATGTAAACGGTAGCACAATCATCTTTTCATTCTACGTGTGTTATAATAACAGTGTTTTAACTTTTAAACAAAAAAAATGTCCAATATAACATATATAAAATGAAATGAAGAACTTCCTAAATATAAACTAAAATTTTCATTACTAATGATTTATAAAGATGTGGGGAAAAGAGAATTAAGTTAGAATGTCCACACAGTAACATCTTCTTATTAAACTCATCAGCATAACCTTCCCAAGTGTGTTAAGTGTTTGAGGAATTTGAGGCCTCTTCAAGGCATGCATAATAAATATTTTTTTCCTAATGTCTCCTCCCATCCCAACTTTTCCATATACTATATTACACAAACCAACAAAAATCAGATTTTGCAACAGTTTTAAAGAAAAATAATGGCAATTATGTATTGTACATACAAATACATACACAGGCCTCTTTTTCCCAAAGTGTCAACATTTTGAGGATGTGTAATAATGCAGCCTTGAGGTTTCCATGGCAACATGTTTCATTTCCTAGGTGACAGGGATAGTATGTCGTCACTATTGAACTAAACTATCTCCAATAGAAACATACTGAATTTCTTTCCAGCATTGCTGTCCTGAAATAACCATCCTAACCCAATTAGCAGTGATAACTTGACTGAAGTTTTGAAAGTTATATTTGGTATTGTATCACATGTCCACAACAATTAAGGGTGGGATAAAAAGGGAATATGTAACACTGGGTTTGCACATGAGACATGTAGAGATCTACAAGATATCATCTTTTTTATTATATTTAAAAACATATACAGTAGACCACCAACTACCAACAATTTGAAAGTAGTTCACAACCCACAGAAATAAATAAAATAATTTTCTTTATCTCTGGAAATGTTTTTAGTGCCTGTACAGTATTTTGAAAGAGTTCATTCCAGAGCTAAAAGATGGCTATTGAGATCAAACCCCAATTATCCCCAGATAAATCAGCAGTGATCTCTATTAACTCTTTAATGTTGACATCATAAAGTTGTGGTGACCCCAAAAACTTTTGAGTGGCAGAGGTGCCCCCTTAATATTTGGGAGGCGCTCTGGGGTACAATAGCATGGCAAACGATATAAAATGGATGCCATTTTCCCAAGAAGGAAAAAGAGCTACGAACATTCTTTTTTTTTTAATTATTTTAAGATATTTTCAACATGATAAAAAATTGTGTAATGATTTTCAGTAATTGTGTTCGGTTGGAAGGGGATTCTAGAGTTTCATATTATTTAATATGGGCATGACTGATTTTTTTCAGGTTAATCAGAGACAATCCTGTTGCCAAGATCAGTATAAGCTGATGTTTCCAAACTACTTACAATAGCATTCCTGCATATATTACATTGCAGCCTAGAGGCAACCAGTATATGCACTGCCATTTTACGTTTTGTTTTCTTCTAGAAAGAGAGGCAATTAAAGAAGCTCCAGTCCAGCATCATAATCTTGGCTAGCAACAGTGACAGACTTTATGGATAAATTTCATCTGTGCCTACAAATTCAGGGCCATAAAAGACAAAATGGTAGGTGACCCATGACTGTATTTCTCACTGACTTAAGTTAAAAACCATCCACTGAGGAAAACAGAATCAATGGAAGATTGGTATACTTAAAATTTCCAGATTGTGTGGTTTTCCTATCATGGATCATAGTAAGTATATTCTACAACTGCAATTGAATTACTTTCTGTAATCATGCAATTCTGATTATTCGGGATTTCCAATCATGGGGAAACTGTAAAAGCATTCAGCTGAATGCACTTCTCTCTGTCTGCATATCCTCCCACATTGATTAGGGAGCGCTGCATGCCAGTCAGTGCCCTGCAGGTACACTTGAAGAAAGCCTGGGATTGGTGCTGACATTGGAGGTGAATTACCAATGAAGATGAGAACCAATACGGTATAGTAGTTAAGGCGTAGGGTTTACATCATGGAGACCCAGATTCAGGAGCACCCTCAACCGTAGAAGGTTACTTATGATTGGCTATGGGTAATTCTCTCTCTCTCTCTGCCCAACTTATACCAAAGGATGGTGGTTGAAGGGAAAAATTGAAAGTGGGGACATTATGCACACTATTTTGAGCTCTTCAAGGAATGATGTGATAGAATTCAAATAAATTCTGGCTTGAATGCCACATGCAATTGTTTGACTATTTAATGCCTCTTGATAATAAAGTATCTTCAGTGAGAAACTCTGATAGCAACTTTTTCACACTCATCAAAATAACTACACAGGCAACAGCATCTGCAGAGGGGGAGTCCAGTGGGGGCAATGATGTCATAATGCACATGATATCATCATGGTTTGTGTACGTGTGATGCCCTATCTAAGGAATGTGTAATTTTGAATGAAAATGACTGAAAAGTATAACCTCATTACATGTTTCTTCTACAGAGATCAGTTCATTTACATCTCCCATTTTATCCTTACCAGAAGCCTGTGTTGTAGGTTAGACTACCCAGTAAGCCAAGGTGACTCTGGGAGCTGCATGATCCAGAAAGTATGTGACCTTGCATCTTCCTGGTGTCTGACACTAACCACACTATTATTCTGTATCCCAACTGTACTATGAATATTGCAGAATAACAGCAGGAATATAAACCTGTGTTCCAGTCTCCAATCTGGAGCTTGAGTGCTAGTTGTTGCTTTACTTCAATGGTCACTTCTTTGTTGCCTCCATGGAACCACTTTTTACTCCCCAAGTTAATAAAGGATAAGATTAAAAGTACTCAAAGGCTTAGGTTTATCAATTTTGTAGAAAAAGTGCACTTTAAGAAGATTTGGTTTTTTTTCTTTTCATAGTTCTTTTCATAGAATGGATTGATACTATTCACCAAGGTCAACAAAGCACACAATTCCCTCTGCTAAAAGTAATAGATAGCAATATACTAAATTCTGTATGTTCCTTTTGTGAAGTGGCCAGAGGTATGGTTACTTAAGAGAAATTACTGCATGTCATTTGAAATAATTAGGATGATCGCTCCCTATTCTTCTTATGTGGCATCACTGGATAATTTTGAAATATCTTTACATCTGACTGGAAGATGAAGGGAACTGATAAGAAAGCCCTCTTTGGTCAACATCTTTATCATGAATTACTGCCACAAAGTAAACAGCTGCCACAAAGTAGACAGCAAAAACTTAAAACAGACAAAAGTAGAGCTGCCATATTTGGGCTGCAGAATTCCAGATGACCATTAGGAAGTGGTAAAGTGATGCTGAAAAGCCTTTGGTGTTATTTAGATATCTCCCAGATACAGAGGCCCTACAAAACATTTAACCCGATACAAAGCAGACTTGTGTTTATACAAAAGAGCTCTTACTATTTGCAGAAATGTGAAGGAAAGGGTTTCATTTTTAATTAAGCAAAAATGATACATTTTTCACTGAAAGAATCCAGTTAACTAGGCCAAGTTCTGAAATGGATCATCTCAGTTGTGTCAGCCTTTTCACTAGATATGATAATCAACACAGTAAAGTTGGGAAGCCTTTGTTGATCTGTGGAACAGGACAAATAGCAATGAAGTTGCTGAGAGTTTTGTAGAGCTGCTATTCATATAGAAAATTAAGCTATAAGATGTTGGTTTGGTTTAGTGAGAATAGTGAACCTACCCCAAGAAACTGATTTATAAACCACAATGGATGGTTTTATGAAACCAACTAAAACCAAAATGAACAACTCATATTATGGCTTAGCATCATGTGTGAAGCAAACAAATCCTAAAATGGCCCATTTATGCATGCCTTCCATTGTCAACAAGTAATCAATAAGAAATTTTAAACTTCAATGACTAATAAAATCGCAGCATTTAGAAGAGGCACAACAGTTAATGGTTCTTGATAGGACTGCATATGTGCATTGTGGCAGCGTTAACCATTGCTATGGGAACATTAATTTGGGAATATATAATTAAATCACAAGAGAAAAATAATCTTTGCAGATTGTGCTGGAAAAGCTTGCACCCAAGTTACAATCTGCTGAACCATAAGTGTGAAGTCTGCAAACCTGGTGAAATGTAAAAACTGGGTAAAATGTATCAGATATGGTACCTTGGTAATCCTGGTGGTGCTCACACCTGCTCCTAATGTAGTAGCTGCATTTTTAGAAATATGTTTAAAATCTCTCTGGCAGTCTCTGGTGATATCAATAAGCAAAATTTTCTCAAGAAGGAAAAAAGGCCTATATATGTTTTTATATAGGCTGATATTTTAGTTCAACAGACTATAGATTACCTATTGGCATTAGTTTTTTCAATAAATTTTATTCCAAATATTAAGTTGTTATTTCATTGTTCTGAGTTGCTTGATGCAAACAATTTAGATGCATTATAAACAGTATTCTTCCTCTTCCCACCCCCCTTTTATTTCCAAGAGAATTCAGACTTACCTTTCCAAAATCATATGGATTTCCCCTTCATTTTACAGCTTCAGCAAAATGCCTGAACAGTAGACTAAACAGGCACACAAATCACTTAATCACATGGTGCACATTCTGACACCCTCTCCTTCATTGATCCAACTAATCTTTATAATGAACGATAGAAGTTGCTTACGGAAAGCTAAAAAAAAAATCCTTTGTGTTAAAGCCGTTGAGAGATGTCTAAACTGATCAGTTACAAGGGGCTTTTCACATCAGCAAAGGGGCCCATTGAAATTAGTCTACTGTGCAAATTCTGAATAAATGGTAATACATGGACAAACACACAAAACCATTAAAGTTAGTTTTCTCTGTAATGGGCTGGTTAAAGCTGTAAGCTAGCTATGCATTCTCTTCCAAAAGAAGGATCATTTGATAGTGTTCTCTTTCTATTTGGACAGCTGTTTTCAGCAGCAGTGTCAAATTATTAATGCTCTTTAACATATCCATGAAAAAACTAGGGCCACTCCCTGAGAGAGCTAGCCTGATTTTCTCATTTCATCCCATGCAGCCAAGACTGTAACCATTCTGAATCAGTAGTTCCACCCAGGGCTGGTCTCTCTAGTTTAGTGTTGTGTTTTCACAGTGTTTTTAGTTTGAATAGAATGTATTGTTTTATATATTGCATTTTGATGTTGTATTTCACAGCCTGTGGGACAACTCTGCTGTGAAGTGTGGTTTACTATATAGCATTGTAGAGTAATGAATGAGTATGAAGTAATGGTATAATAAAAATAGTGTATACATGAAGTAGTAATTTGGACAGAAGCCTAGGCTGTTTATTAATACATTACATACACCGATGTTCACCACATGCTCTCACAATACTCGACACCCTGTTCCTTCTATCCACAATCGCAACAGAGAGAGGAAAGACTAAGAAATGGAGATCCTTTTTTTTTCTTTCCTTTTACAAGGAAGGCTTTTGAAAGTATAAAACTGGCAACATTCAAAGCTCTCTTCTTTCCCTGCTTGAATGAGGAGGAGGCCAGGCATTTCCCTTCATACCAGAAAAACTCAGAGACCACATAAAATAGGTTGCCTATCCTTCCCTGAGAAGAAGGTGGAATGGGCTTGTTATAGAATATGATCCTTCAAAGGTTTTTCTATGAGGTTTTTAGTGGACTCTCCTCCTGAAATTGCCAATCACTATTGCAGATCTGCTAGTGTCATTTTTATGTTTCTTTTAGGCTATGAAATATTTCTTCTGTATTCATAGCAGGTCCATTACACATAAACAATAAGAACAGACTGATCTAATACACCTTCCATCACCCAGCTCTAATTATCCAGAGACCTAGGAGCCAAGGAATAACAGCATAATTTCAATTAATTAAAGGGAAAAGGTGGACCTTGTTGGTTCACATTATTTGTTCAGATAACTGCTGAACATCTGGTTTATTATCCCAAAGGCTGATAATAGCAGACCTCATCTTATGCCAACAATGTAGTACTATGCAGAGGGCAGAATAATGAAAAAAAAAATCTGTGTTGGAGCATCCAGTGGCTTCTTGATTCCAATGCAGCATAGTTTGGTCTAACTTTCCCCAAACTGGAATACGGCAGGGGCATTTTACTATAATTCTCATCATTCACAGCAGGATGGTCTTTTGCAACCTCCAAGAAATGGTTAAGAATACCTGTTATATGCTGCATAACTATACTAGGTAGCTTCTAGATTATGGGTGCACAATATATAGCTTTCCAGATGTTGCTGAACTATATCCCTCAGTATTCCTTATGCTGGCTAGGGCTCTTGGAAATTGTGATTCAGCAATCCTGGGAGGTCCATAATGCCTAATGTGACATCATCTTAATTATATGTTAGATGTTCCATGATGCATAATATGATCATTTTATCTTGTAAAAACAGACATATAAACTGCAGACAATCATTGACCCATCACAAACAATTGTTCCTCTCTGAACTCAAACTTCAAAAGTATTTTGTAATTGATCTGTTTACCATTGATACTGCTTGTTTTATATATGTCATGAGAGAGAGAGAGAGAGAGAGAGAGAGATTGACTGACTGACTGACTGACTGACATTGGACCAAGTTAGCCAAAGTGGATTGACACATCCCTAAGGTTTTCATATCCTTCTTCTGAATCTTTTGGAAGCTTCTAATAGTCATGGAAGAAGCTGAATATTAAATGTATGAATATATTCAATTTAGGAAATATTATTTTATAATTTGGGCCTGCTCACTTTCTTCATTTGATCTACTTGCCACACCCAGGAATACTAAAAAAGGCTGGATGCAGTTCTTCAAACCAAAGAAAGTTGCTCATGCTTTCCAAATGCAATGATGGATACCTGGAAAAAGCTTTCATGGGGAAAGACTTATGTAGAACAGTAGTACAAGATGTTTAGTGAACATAAGTTTGGAGGAGGAAAACTGGAAACCTACCTGTTATTCTTGCTCCTAGCCTCCTGATGTTCATGCAAAGATCTGGAAGACAGGACTGTTCTCTCAGTACAGTTAAGAACATTGTAAAATATAGAGTCCCACCTGCAGGAGAACTCTATTCCAAGAGAACTCTACATTTAAGTGAAGAGAAAAGAGTAATTTGAGCTCACATTCATTAAATATTCAAAAATCATTCTAGTTCTTTAAGAACAATTGCCTATCCCTTATTCTAAAGCTTGCAGAATCATCTTTTCCTAAAGTTACATCTTTCAGAAGTTATCTTAGTTTTCTCTAAACAAAACTATCTTTTATGAAATACAGCGTGCTGGTAATTAGTTCCTTAGTGGACCAGTAGAGGGCAATAATAACAATGTTGAAAACTTCATTCATTCATTCATTCATTCATTCATTCATTCATTTTCTATCCTGCCTTTATTATTTTTATAAATAACTCAAGGTGTTGAACATACCAAATACTCCTCCCTCCTCCTCCTTTCCCCACAACAACAGCCCTGTGAGGTGAGTTGGGCTGAGAGAGAGGGACTGGCCCAAGGTCACCCAGCCAGTTTTCATGCCTAAGGCGGGACTAGAACTCTCAGTCTCCTGGTTTCTAGCCCATTGCCTTAACCACTAGACCAAACTGGCTGTTAAAGATTTATATATTTATATCTAATTACACAAAAGAATATCAGAACTCTTTTTTGGTTGGGTTGACTTTGGGAAAACAAAAATAAATATATGTTCTTTCTTTGAGCATTACTCCTTTTAAATTTCTTTAGCACAACTGATCAGAATTTCTTTTTTTTTTTAGTTTTGTGCTAAAGTAAATGTTGAAGCACACCTCTTGACATATCTTTATTTGATCTACTTGGATCTTGGAAATCTATTGGCATGAAAAGTGAATGGTAGCAGCAGTTATAATGTGTGAATTAGATTTCTGGCTGTTGACTAAAAATAAATACACAGATACTTTATCATAACAGAGTAT
The DNA here is from genome assembly GCF_035149785.1 of Candoia aspera. Taxonomy (NCBI): domain Eukaryota; kingdom Metazoa; phylum Chordata; class Lepidosauria; order Squamata; family Candoiidae; genus Candoia; species Candoia aspera. Next base: position 77,890,991 of record NC_086153.1, on the reverse strand, counting down.
TCGGTTTAAAGTTATCTTCAACATTATTTTGTTAAAGATCACCTAGAGTTGAAAGGAGAGGTTCCATCTAAGCTTGGTAAAGACACCAGAGAAGGTCTTCTCTTGAAACCCAGACAAGATCCTCTTAAGCAAAAATATGAATGTCCCTGAGCTTTTACAAGCTCTGTTGTCTTTGAATGCTTCCAGCCCAATTTACTAAAACTCCCTATGAAGAGATTTAAAAGCCCTTACTAAGATTTGTAAGAGGATTCCTGCCATCCAGCCTGCTGAGCAACCCTACCACCACCAGTCTTTTCTCAACCTTTGTCTCTTATCTCTCCTCCTGTCTTCAGAAGAACATAAGCCAGCTTTCCTGAGACCCAAGGCTGCAGACAAGTACAGGTATATCTTTGCATTAGCTTCTTTTTCTTTGAATTAGCCCAAAACATTTGAAGGATACAAAGGTGCCTATTTCTGCCATAAACAATGGAGTTAATTTGTTGTTTCAGATTCTGTGGCCCCAATGAAAGAAATCCATGTTACAACTAAGTAAAAAATACCCAAAAGCATCCCGAAAATGAAAATTCACAGAAAATTAGATAGACTTTATCATGGTATTATTTGGTTCAACTTCTCTATTGCCTGCATTCTAATTCTAATTCATCCATAAAGTAAACCAGATGATTTTGGATAGTCACACTACTTCACAAGGTTATAACATCCAGAAAAAAGAAGAGAGAAAAGCCACATATATTATCTTGATCTCCTTGAAAGGAAATGGTGGAGTATAAATGGAGCAAAATCAATATGCATAAATAATGCAAATCATTAATGAAAACTAAACTTTCTGTATAGTTACAGAACTCCCCAAAGAACAGATCTGTGAAGTGCAAAACACATCAGGTAGGAGAAATGATTTTGCACCAAGCCACATACTCTCAAGCATCAAATGGATGCTTCCTTATTGCTCCCTCCACCCTTACTCTGCACCAATGTTTTTCAACCTTGGCAACTTTAAGATGTGTGGACTTCAAATCCTAGAATTCCCCAGCCAGCATTCTGGGAGTTGAAGTCTGCGCATCTTAAAGTTGCCAAGTTTGAAAAACACTGCTCTGCACCATATAGTTGAGGCTTCTTTGCTCTTTTGTGTTATAGGCATTTTGGTATATCTTTCTCCAAAGAAGCTAGGCCACCTCACTCTCATTTTATCCTCACCACAACAATATGAGGTAGCTTAGTAATAGCAACTGGTCACAAGTCACCTGCTAAACCTGTCTGTTCTGTGGCTTCAAGCCCAGACCTACCTCTGTCCTTCAGCCAATAGTCCAACTAAGCGTTGGCTTGATGATTTCTCTGATTTCAACATGATCACTTTTAAGAATAAGCTATGTTAGTATGCTTACCAAATAATATTAGCCATGCTTACTTTCAGGCCAGAAGTGCAAATGCACATATGGATTAGATTTATATGCTTTTCAGTTTAAGGGGAACAGTTCAAGGTTTCTGCATCAGCTTTCCCTCTTTCTCTTCCCCACAATTCAGACATCAGGAAAAGAATAATATGGGCCTATATTTAGAAATGTAGATGGAACAAATGAACTTTAGATCAGCCTTCTCCAATCTCGGATATTACAATTTATTCTATTGGCAGTCAGTGCGGTGGGCAATCAGTCCTTGGTTGGTGAAGGCTGTTTTAACTGACTATAATGTTCCATTTCTGGCAAGAGGTAGATAATGGGGAGGTATGGATATCTGAACTGGGGAACTTGGGGAGAGGTATGGACTGGAATGTAAAACTGAACACATTACCAGTGGGTAGGTGACACAGTTCTTTTCGAGGGAATGAGGAATTTGGTTTACCATTCTTAAAACCAGCAGCAGGATGAAAAGAGGGTGACAGAACTCTGAATGGGACAGCAAGTCTTTCTGCACTGGACCTAGATAAGCATATGGCAGGGAACATTTAGGGATACGCATGAGGTAGGAAAATGGTTGGGGCCAGCACTGTTTCCAGTCCTGCTAAAAGCAGCCCACGTGTAGAACCCTTTACTGACTTGTAACTGAGAATATGTTTTTACGGCACTCTCTCCCAGTTCCACTTTAAGCAAAGGTATTGTGTTCTATTCCATCATCTCTTTCACCTACTATTTTGCAAGTGAAGAACAGATGGGAATGAATCAGCAGGCAGCTTCAGTTGCCAACACTGCCATCTCCTATATACAGCATGCGATGAAGCCCATCATTATGGTTCTAGCAAGCCAATTTTTTCCACAATTGAGAAAAATAATCATTTTAATAAGTATATGTTACTCACCTGGTCCTTCTAGAAACAACAAGGCCCAAATTGTCTAACGAAGGCTTTTTATTTCTGGTCCATAGCATTAATAAAAGGGAAATCTGTTAGGCAATGTTCCATGGAAGGATGGAATAGAATGGGAAATAGTGATGCTGGACCTCAAACATCAGCATGAAACAAACTTAGGGGAAAACAGTGGTTGTCACAATCAGAACTAGCCCAGCCGGAGTAGACGCAAGAAATCACACCACTCACCCAAGTCCAGGTGCATAATAATTTGGAGTTATTCAGCATAGGAATTAGAAATTCCATAAGCATCAATAAAACAAATTTCTGCCTTTTGGGATACCAAATTTGACTGTCTCAGGCAACTACCTAACATTAAGACCAGATCAGACTTTAATACAAAATAGCTTGTGCTCTATGAACTCTTTCCCTTTTGCCTGAGTCTCTCCCTGGCCCAACTCAGCACATTGCTCCTTACCTAATGAAAAAATAATGTGGATTAAATACATCTTCACTGATGAAAACTTAAAACATAAAGGATGAATATTGACTTCTCTTAAACACCAAGATTCAGGGAACAAGTTATAGTCAGCAATGCTGCTAGGCCCAGTTGCTGGAATGCAGATCCAGGGCCCACAGTTTGCATTCATGATGGAACCTGTGTATCTAAAAAAAAAAAAGCAAAGGTGCTATCCTGTTTTCTCCCCCCCTCTTTTCTAAACAAATTAATTTTCCAACATATCTACTGTATAGCTTTATAATAAACTCAAACTGCTTTAAACATTGAAACAAGGGTGAACAGTCCTGGGCCTGCATATGTCCCCAGGATACCAAAAACTGAACAAGTCACTAAATGGCCTAATTTTGGCTGGGTGATTTCTGGTTCCACCCCACCAGGTTTTTTGGGGGAAAGTTTAAGGGTAGTAATGGCAGTGGTTTGCTTCTTAGAAATGTTCTGCTCCTATCTAAACTCTTAAACACCCCCCTCAAACAATTTCCTCCCAAATGTGGGTCCCATGTTAACTTTTCCACATATTTTGCTCTCTCCTGGCCCCAGATGTTCCCTATGCTGATGCTATCAGGGTGCTCTTTCTGCTGAGGTCATGATGGGCATTTTTTTTTTGTGGAAAATATAAGTAAAATCATTAAAGGTTTTCCAGCTAACTATTCTTCATCTCTACCTTGTTACCCCCAATTCACCCTGTTGAATTCAAATTCCAGCTAGACATCCAGGAAAAGACAGCATTATTTCTTCCTCCCCTCTTACAAACTATCCCTCAGATCCATTCCCTTCTTTTCTGCATAACCTCCCTTCTACCTGAAATTCTTCTTTTTCTTACCTACCTGATACTGTTTTCTTTCCACCAGCAGTTTTCCAGGATTCCTTAAACATGCTTTCCTTTATTTATTAAATACACTTTCCATCGATCCTTTACTGAGTTCCAATTATTAATCTGTGTCACTCTTTCTTTCTATCAAAAATCCTTTCCAAGTTTGACTTTGTTGACCCCTTTCAGTCAGGGTTCTAGGCAGGACATTCCACTGAGATGGCACTGCCTCATGTGTTGAATGGTATTTGAGTGGCCAAGACAGGTCCACAGCATTTGCTTCTGTGATGTTTTGGAACATCAGATATTCTTATGTCAGCTGAAGTCTCTGGGTATCAGTGGTGTAACCCTCTCTTGTTTTTCTTATTTGTTAAGTAACCACTATTTTCCTTGGCCATGGGTATTTCCCCTCACAATAGGTATTCCCCAAGGATAGGTGATGATTATGTGCACATTCTTATGAGGAGTTGATGAGAATGTTTAGAAATACATTTTGGGCTGGGAGGCTGACATCTCAGGATGGATGACTGAACGGTTTCAGGTTCAACATGGACAGAGATCTTGCCTTTGTATCACAATCATCATTCTCCCCCTCTTTCCTGCCCTCCTGCCTGTCTCCATGATTGTCCAGTGGTACCTTCCTCTGTTGTCATGGGAGGAGCTGAGGGAAATGGCCATTAAACAGTCAACAACAGCTGAGCCATTCACATAATGGATCTCTATTTAGCAAATTCAGTTTATATATTTTATTTTGACAAGATTTGGGAATACTGGCCTGCACTAAAGTGAATGCCATAAACTAGAAGAACACAAGTGGCAACATATAATCTCTGAAAAAATGGATAATGCTCTACTTCTTATAAATATATCAACTACATTATTTAGACATGGTGACTAATCTTTCATCTAAAGATTTGCAATATTCTATAAAGAATTTCACTAAACCCTTAAAACATGGGTTTCATTTCAATTCAAAGTGAATACTTTACTTCCAATATCTTATTTCATTAAATTTTGAACTAACTACTGCATACTGCTATTTAATCAAAATTAGAGTTGACCACTTTATTAAAAAAAAATTGTACTAGAAAGACAGAATATAAAATGTGAATCCATACTTGATGAACTTTTGATGAAGTTTTGACCAGCAGATGTGGACACCCTAGTCCTTTGCCTAATTTCAAAACCCCTATGAAAGAGATCAATTTAGTCTTTTGTAAAAACATAATTATTCCATACTAACTATGAAGAACTGTTTCAAAGTAATAGATTTGCCATCTCATACAGCAATGCTTATTTAGCTTATGAAGTTTCCCTTTAATAACATAACAAATAACATTACCAAAACATTCAGATGGTGAGCATCAGATATGGACTAAGATCTGGAAGGGTAGCAGACATGACCAAACTGTCTAGAGCAAAAGACAAGATGATTCAGGTTTTAAATTTTTGCTCTTGCTGTGTTTTTTGAGATTACCACAATACTAGCATAAACATTTGTCAACACTTACCAAAAAAGTTAACTGTACAAACTATGCAAATATTACACCTGCTTAGGTATCTTATTTGTGTTTGTATTTGTATTGTATTCAACAGCTTCTCAGCCTGCCTCCCAGAGAATCAGCAATTTTTCTCAGAACAAAAGTGGAAAAAGGAGAAGTCGAATAAAGTAAGAGCTGTAATTCACAGGTCTGAATTGGCAGAATTCCTTTTATGAAGATCTGAAAGATAATGTATAGGGCACAAACATAGATACTGAGGTTTAAGGGGGAAAGGCTGAAGACTTTTAGTGATACATTCTAGAATTCAGATTACAGGATTTCTCAGTTTACACTGCCCTTGCAAAATGTCACTCAATAAAAAGTTCTCACAGTTTAAGTACATGTGTTCTTTTTATTTATTTATTTATTTATTTATTACTCAAATTTAGCCACCGCCCATCTCCCCCAGAAGAGGGACTCTGGGCGGTTTACAATAAAATCCCACATAAAACATAAACATTAAAATCACATAAAACAATTATGATAAAACACAATAAATAAATAAAATCCAAGAGAAATGTAAAATCCAGGGTGGTGGGAGGGACTCTAGGGTGCAAGCCACCCCCAAGAATGGTTATTCACTTTCCCGCCCCAGGCAAGACAGGAGAACCAGGTCTTCAGGGCCTTCTGGAAGGTCAGGAGTGAAGGGGCCTGCCTCACCTCCGGGGGCAAGATATTCCAGAGAGTGGGGGCCACCACAGAGAAGGCCCGCTTCCTGGACCCCACCAGATGAAATTCTCTTATGGACGGGGTCCGTAACATGCCCTGTCTGGATGATCAGGTGGGGTGGGCCGATGTAATGGGGATGAGACAGTCCCTCAGGTAACCTGGCCCCATGCCATGTAGGGCTTTAAAGGTAATAACCAACACCTTGAATTGGACCCGGAAGCAAACTGGCACCCAGTGCAGCTCGCGCAGCAATGGTGTTATATGTGCCCACCTAGGTGCACCAAAAATAGCCCATGCGGCTGCATTTTGGACCAGCTGAAGCTTCCGGATACTCTTCAGGGGTAGCCCCATGTAGAGTACATTGCAGTAGTCTATATGGGAGATAACCAGGGCGTGAGTGACTGTTCGGAGGGCTTCACGATCCAGGAACTGGTGTAACTGGTGCACAACCCGAAGTTGCACAAAGGCCCTCCTGGCCATGACTGCCACCTGCTCTTCGAGCAGGAGTCATGAGTCCAGGAGAACCCCCAGATTACGCACTGAGTCTGTCTGGGGCAGTGCCACCCCATCCAGAACTAAGGATGACAGTTTCCCGGAAGATGAAGCCCCATCAACCCACAGCCACTCCGTCTTACCAGGGTTCAGTTGAAGCCTGTTGTTCCCCATCCAGACCCCCACAGCCCCCAGGCACCGAGAAAGGGCAGTCACTGCATCACTTACCTCACCCGGGATAGAGATGTATAATTGGGTATCATCAGCATACTGATGATACCTCAACCCGTGTTGACGGATGATCTCACCCAGTGGTTTCATGTAGATGTTAAACAAGAGAGGAGAGAGAACTGAACCCTATGGCCCCCCACAATGGAGGGGTCGAGGGTTGGATCTCTCCTCTCCTATCACCACCGATTGGGACCAGCCCTGGAGGAAGGAGGTGAACCAGCGCAGAACTACCCTGCCCACCCCAACTCCCTGAGCCGTCCCAAAAGGATACCATGGTCGATGGTATCGAAAGCCGCTGAGAGGTCAAGGAGAGCAGGGATGGATGCACTGCCTCCATCCTGCTTCCACCAGAGATCATCCATAAGTGCAACCAATACAGTTTCTGTCCCATATCCTGGCCTGAAACCTGACTGAAAGGGTTCCAGATAATCCATTTCTTCCAGGACCCTCTGGAGTTGTAACATCACCACCTTCATAACCACCTTCCCTAAAAAGGGGAGGTGGGAGACTGGATGAAAATTGTCCAGCACAGTTGGGTCCAGGGATGGCTTCTTGAGGAGGGGGCGCACCAGTGCCTCCTTAAAGGCGACTGGGAACACCCCCTCACTCAAGGATGTATTTACCATTGCTTGGACCCAACCACATGTCAACTCCCAAGCTGCCTTCACCAGCCAGGCAGGGCATGGATCTAAGTAACAGGTGGTGGCATTCACAATCTGGACAATCCTGTCCACTTCCTCTGATCACGTTGCCGCTCTCCCCTCAGATCACGTTGCCACTGCTCCGACAAGAAGACCAAGTCCGGAGTGAGACCACTGTCTCGAGTCGGGTCCCGAATAATCTGGGACAGGCCCATGGCTGCCATGGTAGCCATGAACTCCCGAGCTGCCTCCGAGGTATGCCCCAGAGAAGGCAGATTGAAGTCCCCCAGAATCATAAGTCTGGGGAGCTCCACCGCCAAACCCGAGACGGCCTCCAGCAGCTCAGGCAGGGAGGTTGCTACGCAGCAGGGGGGCTGGTACAGTAGCAATACTCCCAACTGTTCTCGGGAACCCAACTTGAAGAACAGGGTCTCACACCCAGCAACTTGTGGGGCAGGGCCCCTGAAGGCCACAAGAGACCCTCGGATGACAACAGCCACCCCTCCTCCCCTACCCTGGTATCTCGGCTGGTGCCACACCCAAAACCCAGCTGGGCACATTTCCGAGAGGGCTACCCCCCCTTCTGAGCCCAGCCAGGTTTCAGTGATACACACCAGGTCTGCCCCCTCCTCTGTGATCAAATCGCATATGAGGGGGCCTTTGTTGTTAACTGATCTGGCGTTAAGCAGCAGCAGCCGGAGACCAGGGCCCTCAAGGATCTGCTCTCCAGGGCCCAGGTCTGAACTCGGAGGGCTGGAACACACCACCGGTAACAAACACCGGGGGCGTCTTCCCCGAAGATGACCCGCCCTCCGGTTCCCATCATAGCATCCCCAACCCGTCTCCACCTTGATGATATACCCCGCTCTATAGCCTCCAGAATTTCCAGGCCCGGTTGCCTCCACTCTCAGACCTCCACAAACCCTGGGTGGAAATAAGAGTCTCCTCCCCCATTCACCCATTCTCCAGAATCAATCAACAGCTGGGCAATGGCCAGCCCCGCAGCGCACCAGCTCACGCTCTCAGCACTGCGGGAGTCTAGCCAGAGCTCCGCACACCTACCCTGTGCCCCCCTCAGCCTCTCTCACTGGTAGATAGGGGAGCACCCACCCATTCCTGTCCCCGTCTCTCACACAGGGGGTAGGCACTCTCTCACAGTCTCATGCACAAACACAAAACTCTGCCCCCCCCCTGAATCTCTCACCCTCGGAGGGGAGTACCACACCCACACAGGAGGGACCCTCTTAACTGCCTGCCGTCTCTGGGAAGGTTAGGGGATGACTCGCACCCACACCCTAGCCTCCCCCCAAAGTCTTCCACCAGGAGGCTCTTGTGCGGAATCCACTATCCTGGAGACCGTTGTTCCATCCCAGCCTGGCTGTCCTATCCGGGTCTTGTTGCTCTGCTGGTCCGCCACTCCACCAGCCTTGCTGCCCAGGACCAGGGCCCAAAAAAGCCCCAGGCCCACCGCTCCTCACCACACACCGCAGAGTCGCCACGACCACCAAGGCCTGGCCCGGCTGTCCCATCCAGGGCTCGTCGTTCTGCCAGCTCACCACTCCGCCAACCACTGCCAGGCCAGCCTCGCTGCTGAGACCCAGGGGCCAGGGGCCAGAAAAACACCAGGCCCGCCGCTCCTCGCCACAAGCCGCAGTCGTCATGAGCCCCCCAAGCCTCGTTGCCGAGCTGCTGATCCTCGTCTGGGACCACGGAGAAGTTCAGGCCACACCTCCCCGCCGTCGAGGCCATCATGTCGCCCAGCTCCAGCCCATTCAGCTCGCCGCACCAGCCTGCAGGCCACAGAGTCCACTGGGACCTCCCAACGCCTGCTGAGGCCTGCCAGGACCTCCCGACGCCCGACGCAGCCCCCCGCTCACCACCAGTCCAGGTATTGAAGTCCAGGCTGGGAAGACCGACGAATCTAAGCCTGGGCTATTTAAATTAAGCCCAGGCGATTCTTGTCCACCTCAGCCCCATCAGTAGCAAGGCAGGGGACTGGTCAAATGGACCAAAAGAGCTGAAAGCCCCCGAAATTCCACAGCGCTAAAAGGGAAGGAGCATCAGCATCAGCATCTCCTCCCAGCCACCATATTACCCACTTGCCAAAGATTATGGGTTTTAAAAATACTTCGAGTTTATTCCAGAGAGAATGGCTGGAGAAAGATCATCTGGGCTTCCTGCTCAGATGTTGTTGAGCAGATTCTCCTGCTCCTCCTCCTTTTTGGTTTGTTTGGTTTTTTTTTTACTTGTACCTCATATTTTCAACTCTGCTGAGTACCTGATAGGATTTAGAGTGCTTTCACAACAGTTTTTTTATGGTATCCTTGCCATCTCTGTACTTGGATCCTGAACGAAGAGCAGTGTCCAGACAATGACGTAGGATTCACATATAGTGCTACCTTACACTGCTGTGGTTTGGGCTCAAATGTTACCAAATATGAGTGGGGTGGAACAAAAATAATTACATTTCAATTCCTTTACATTTAATGAAAGTAGGGTTGTTCAGTGATTAATCTCAAGATGTGAATTTAATAATTTCTCCCTTCTAAAACATTAAAATGAAATTCTGAAAGTCTCTGAGAAGCCCTGCATGGAGCCCTTCAGGTTGTATATCTGATTTAGCTTAATATATGAACCTATCCAGTTGCAGTTTTGTTCAACAAATCATTGTTAATAAAACCATGGCATAATGTGATGTGTGAATTCAACTGTTCTCCTCTTCTGTATCTAACTCTCATGCTTTTCCCACTTGTTTTCTCCATAGAACAACAACAATTCAGGAGGAAAAGACAAAATAGTTCCACAATGTTTGAGGATTCCTAATGGTAGTAGCTGCCTATTGGAAAACTGCATGACTACATGAAGCAATCCAAGAGTAAAACTAATTCTATTTAATCAACAAACTATGGTTTAGTGTAATGTGTCAACCCAATCTATTCATAGTTAGGTGCCAGTTTCAAATGTGCATATTATTATTTCTGTTTCAAAATGTGAAGGTATTGCAAACATCTGCTAATGAGCTAGGCACAATGGGGAATAACATGGCAGCATGCCTGCCTTCATTAACTGAGCTTTACAGCTTATGTGTTGCATAAACATAGCATTACTCAGAGGTAGCACTGCAAAGTTGTTTAGAAAGACAATGTTACTGATTTCTACAAAGGGCCTTTTAACAAGGGATATGTACACATGCACAGGCTTGGGCCTTGCTACTTCACACAAGTGGTCTCCAAATTCCCCTCCCATCACCCTGTTGTACCTACCCCACAACTCCTGGGGGTAGCTGACCAGGTATGCTGCCACCAGCCACTTTACTCCAGAAAATCCTACTTTGCCACTAATTTACCAGAGAAGAGGCAAGCAGCCCTTAATCTGATCTGGTAATGAAATGTGCTAAAGGCTAGACTTTTTCCTAGAATAAGCATCACCAGGTCATTAAGAATTTAAATATTTATTTTATATAACAAGGTCAGAGACCTAAAGAAAGGGAGGGGGTTGTTTTTAAAGGAAGAGGTAATTAACTGTTTTCTGAAAAAGTTGAACTTAGTCACTAGCGGCACAAGGACTAGATCAGCCTTTCTCAACTTTTTGACCCTGGAGGAGCCCTTGAAATATTTTCCAGGCCACGGGGAACCCCTGCACATTCATGCTCAAATATAGACCAGAAGTTACAAAATTATTACATTCATTTCATGGGTAGGCCTGCATATATGCATTAACAGTGTTCTTAAACTAAAAGAATGAAACTTACCTCTTTAATGTGAAGTTGCCTGAATTTTAAGTAATTTTTTAAATAAATTGTGATCTCCCAGGGAACCCCTAGTGACCTCTTGCGGAACCCTCGGGAACCCTGGTTGAGAAACCCTGGACTAGATGCTCTCTTAGTCCCAGGATCCCTTAGATAGATACAGATACAGATACAGACATACAGAAACACACACACACCAAAGTCCAGATATTGATCCATGAAATAAAACATCACCGATCCTACCTTACTGTCAAAGTTCACTCTATCCAGCCCTGTAGAACTTTCCCTTTACTTTACTTTCAGCAAATCTCACAGAAATAAAAACAGCTTCCTCAAAGACAGACAGGAAGGAAGGCTTCCCTGTCCTTATAAAAAGTCACATGAGTGGGCTAACTGAGGCTCCTGATTGGCTCCTCAGCATTTTATTTTTTGGGGATTCCATTATCTCTGAGTAGATGATCTCCACTGCCATTTCCAATCTGTACATTCTATGACTCTGTACATTTAAATATATATAGGACTATGCTGAAAGAGACCTGAGAGAGCTTTGAGGAAACTGTGCCCTGCAACACCTTAGCATCCCTCACCATTGGCTTTGCTGGTAGAAGTTGCGGGGAGGTTATTTCAACAGCACCTCCAAGGCTACAAACTGGTGTGCATTGGGACCTCATTGGATTTCCCTTCTTCATATTAGCCCCTTGTGGTATACTGCTCCTTGTTTCTCCTTCCCCCAGCCATTGGACTGCTTCTGAATGATTCAGAAATTACGGCAATAAGAGAATGGAGATTACCATATATACTCACATATAAACCCAGAGTTTCTGGCTCCAAAATACACCCCAAAAATTAAGTTCAGCTTATTTGTGGATCAGAGCTCAGTTTTTTTTTTAAAAAAATCACAGGCTTTAAATGATAACGTAAATGTTTGCAGTTTCCTGCCTTTCGCTGCACGCATTTCCAGTAGGTAGGTAATCACCATGTCTGGAAATCGGCAACAGTTGTCATATGATGCAGCTTTCAAGCTAAAAGTTATTAGCAGAGCAAGAGAGACAAACAATTCTTTTGCTGCCAGTGAATCTGAGGCACATGAAAAACAAATTAATGAATGTTGTTTTCCAGAACAGATTCCACTTTTCCTGGTATTTTGGTTGCAATTTCATGGGTTGGCCTATACCCGGATGGGGTTATACGCGAGTTTATACCATAGGTAAAGTAAAGGTAAAGGTTTCCCTTGACATTAAGTCCAGTCGTGTCCGACTCTAGGGGGCGGTGCTCATCTCCGTTTCAAAGCCGAAGAGCCGGTGTTTGTCCGTAGACACTTCCGTGGTCATGTGGCCGGCATGACTACACGGAATGCCGTTACCTGCCCGCCGAAGCGGTACCTATTGATCTTCTCACATTTGCAAAAAAAAAAGGTAACTGAATTAATTTCTTTTTATTTCCACTGGACATCTGAAAATTAATTGCAACAAATTAGGTTTGTATCAGCTCTTAAGCAACGTTAGAGCCATCTGAACACAGCATTAAATAACTCATTGTATCTAGGGTACATGTACATTTTTTGTATAGCAGCAGCTAATTCATAAATAGCAGCAGCTGATTAATATCAGGATTGCAACAGGCAAGCATTTCTTCTTCTCCTGTAGTCTTGATTTTTAAAAAAAACACTTCTTCTTTGAAGCCGTTAACTTGCACTGAGAAGAAATTCCTCATTGATGCTGGTGGAGATTTTCCTCTCAAATTAGATAGCAATCTGAAAGAATTTTTGTTAAGACTTTGGTGACCAAAGAAAAGGGCTATATTTGACCTTCCTAGGGACTACAGTATTATCTTGATAACAACCTACCCAGCAGTTTTCACTGCATGTACAGAGAGAGAGACGTATATCTCCTTCTACATTAAATGCAAATGTATTTAAGATCATGTCTAATTTTGCTTTCAAAGGCATACCTGTTGGTTTAGTGATGGTGTCTACCATAGGCTTCAGAGCTTACTCAGTTCTTTCCCATCATAAATTGCATGGGACAAAGTTAATATGACTAAAAAAGGGATTTCCACAGGATCTCCTAAGGCCTTCAACCACTGCACACATGCTAATCCAGAAATAGCAGGTGTTATAGGATCAAGTATTCTCCAAATGTTGGACAGTCCTGGATACACTCATATGTTCCTTGTCGATTCAGATTATAACAGCACACTTTCTTCATTAGCAGGAAGTGTTCACATAAGATTAGGCTAAATTCTGACTCAATGATTCAATTGTCCAGTTATTTTTATTATGCACAAGAGATACCAAATAGGAAAGAAATAACCTAAACAATAGGCATTGTAATACTTTTTGCTTATATTCTCTTAGGCTTGAGGTTCACTTAGTCTGTAAAAGAAGATCCAATGTTCTTCTCTTATTATCATTTAAGTCCTCCAAATTATTAAAAAGGAAGCATCTAAATCACACAGCATAAAAATGCCAATAATGGTACTCAATGAGTAGCTCTGCAGTCACTCCCATCTCTTCTGCAGCATATGGATAAAGCTGAAGAGATGGGATCCTTAGCCCCATCTAAATATTAAGTGCATGTTCCAGAAAGAGACCATGTTCCAGCAGTTCCTGGCTGGACTTGTCAGAATTCAGAAGTTGGCCAGTGCCGAGCTTGGTTAATAGTTGGATGGGGAGGCTTCTAGGAATACCATGTCTGAAGGCTAGACAAGAAAATTGAAAATAGTTTCTGCAAAAAGCAATGGCAAACCACTTCTTGATAAATGCATGGGCACATCCATGGAGTCATCAGAAGTCAAGCCTGACATGCAGTAAATACACACTTCGTAATTTTTCCCCAGTGCTGCTAATAATATAAACTGTGACAAAAATATTGAGTACAAAGATATCCATAAAGTTGCATAATTCTTTAGCTGAAATTATTGGAAAAAAATACCTCCTTGTGAAACTTCCTTTGCAAAGTCTCAGTAAGCTTTAGTTGGTCTAAAACTACTTTCCTTAGCCTGATGTTTTCCAGAGGAGTTGGGCAACAATCCACATAACCTTCAATCAGCACAAACAAGGCTTACCTAAAATAGATCAGCTTGGATATTAATGGACGCTCAATTGTCAAAAGGACATATTACAACCATTATACAGCCCTACATGGCATGGGTCCAGGTTACCTAAGGGACCGCCTCACCCCCGTCACATCAACCCGTCCCACCCAGTCAGGCAGAGAGGGCATGCTACGGACCCTGCCTATGAGAGACTGTTGATTGGCAGGGTCCAGGAAGAGGCCGTAGCACCTGCCCTTTGGAACAAGCTACCCCCGGAGGTAAGGCAGGCCCCCACTCTCCTGGCCTTCTGGAAGGGGGTTAAAACCTGGTTGTGCCATGTCACTTGGGGCGGGAGGGGGGATAGCCAATCTTGGGGGTGGTTGGCACCATGAGGAGACCAATAATAACATTCTTACTCGCCATCTTGAATTTTAAATTTTATATTTTTGTACTTATATATTTATATGTATTTATCTGTATATTTATATTGTTTTATTCTAATAATAATATGCTAATTCTTTATTTTTAACTGTTGTAAGCCACCAGAGTCATTGTTACGAGATGAGGGGTTAAGAAATACAAAAATAAATACATACATACATACATACATACATACATACATACATACATACATACAGCAACTGACTTGGTTACCAGATCATTTCTGGACATAATTTAAAGGATCTGGTCATCCATTGTAAAACCCTACATGACTTTAGCCCAGGAAGACTTTATTACATACCCATTGTGCCTGCTTCCATGGACAGAATGGGAAGATTCATCTCTCCATGGAAAATGCAAAACTGTTTAGAAAATGTGATAAAGACTCCACTATGGCTATGTTTAAACTGTGCAACTTCTAGTCTCTTCATCAGAAGGTCTGTTTGGTCTCCTCTTTGCCTAGATTCTAATTCTAGATTATTTAGGACTTACCTAGAGCAGCCTTTTGCTTGCCTGAGAATTTAATGAAAGATCTCTTTGCTTTTAATTGGTTTTATTGGCTGCTGTTTTCTCAGCTGTTGTTAGTTATTTTATTGAATATAATTATCTCCGGTTTTAAAATGACATAAGCTATTCTGAACATTGGTCTGACAGTAAGAAGGGCAGCACATAAATCTTCCAAAATATAACAATCACGTGTTACTCTGAGTAAAAATTGCACATTTTAAAGAGGTAGAAATTTTCATGCTGTCATATGGACTATATTCATGTAGACAAGTTTTTCCCACTGCATATTTTTCCCTCTCCTCATAGCCAGCAAGTTCAGATCTTATTTATTTGGTTATTTTTAATTTGGTATTCCACATGAAATTATCATCCTCAAATATTCATTTAAAAAATATTCTAGGGTTGCCTTCAGAGCCCGTACTGGTTTGCACATACCATGCAGGGGGGTGGGGGGTGTTGTTCTTATCTTACTGCCAGTTCAGTACAGAAGTTTGTCAGAAAACCTGACTGCACTTAAGCCGAAGCCCCAGTTCCTCTAAGAATTCTTCCCTGACTCAGAATGTCCAATGATTACGCATGGCCATCATACCTTGATGCCTGTGGGAAAAGTCATCTGCCATGGGTACGTATTTAAGCAGGAAGACCTCTGTAATAGTGTTGGATTATTGTCATTTTTAGGATTCCAGCAGAGTTCATAAAGATCATTTCTCTGAATTAAAATCAGATATAAGAATGCCCTGAGTATGCTAACATTTATGTACTGTAGATGGCTTTACACTAGATCAAATACCCCCAATCAGGCACTGGAGCCAAATCATTGTCTACTGAACATCCAATCTCTGTATGTATATGTTACAAAGCATGTCAGGATAATCCAAAAAAGTATTATAAATAAGGTCTCAAAGGGAGACAGCGGAACCACAGTGACCACCTCACACACTCACATATAAAAATCATTTCTGATAGAAGGGTACGCTACAATCTCTGAATAATTTCAATTTATACCTTTTTATGCCTCAGAGAAAGAACAAAATGCATTTCAAAAAAATAAATGTAATGAGTCAAGCCAGAGTGGCATTCTAAGTTTAATTCTACAATGTTGCAATAGTAATGTGTGTGGAACATGAATCTCTGTAAGTATGCAAGCACAGTCTGCCTACTTTTGCTTGTAAATGTCCCTAAGAAGAAGAAAAAAAAAACTTATCTGCTCCCTGAAATTAACAGATCAGGCTTATAAACTGTCTTTCACCAGCACTGAATGCCATGCATGTATAAGCTCACTTCACCACTTCCCAGTGTACAGCAGAGCTGAGGTGATGCGTTTAAGGTTTAGAATCTCCCAACGACAGAAGTACAGTCAGCTTTGAAAGAGACAAATCAGGATCACACTCTGTATCTTGGCAGCCATGAAAGAGAGGGGGGTAAAAAGATGAAAAGAGCAAAGGATAGATGATCCCCTTCTACTTAATCATGGGTAAATATCAACCACACTTTCACTTCAATGTATATTCAGAATGAGGAAGGCAATCATAATACAATATGGCTCCCTATTAAATAACCAAAGATTCTTGACAGTTGTTTTTAAACCTGCACCGCAACAACATTCTCACTCAGTGTCCACAGACATTGCCAGGAACCCCATGCAAATGGCCCTTACTTTCTAATGCAGTTTTCAGGTCTGTACCAATGGAAGACATAAAGATCTCAAAGGTTAGGATCAGGTAAAAAATGATCCACTGTCAAACCTTTCTTAGGGACTTTTTTTAAAACTGCATAGAACTAGATACATACAATGAGGGCTTGCATGAAGGTGGTTGATAGATTTAAGGTGGGGACAAGGATGGATGTCATAATTGTTTTGAATATTATGGTAGGAGGAATCTCAAATACAGCTGGCATTAGAAGCCACTTCTAAGCAAAAGGTATGAACGCCATGACTGCGTCATTGTGGGAATGCTTGCAGAGCAAACCAGGAATTGGACTGGATGCCCCAAAGATAGGAGAAAACCTTCATTCCACCATCCCTCTCAAGCGCCTTATGGTGGTAGCTGAAATTTTCACAAGTCTGAACAGCATTAGCAGTATTTCATCCCACAACATCTTAAGATGAAGGACAAGTGACTCCATATTGGATGGCAAAGATTGCCTTCTCTGTCGGATCGAAAGCCAGGATCTGCACCAAGGAAAAATCTCCATCTCAGTTCTGCCATGGAGACAAAGAAACACATTCACAGGTGCGCAATACCAACCCTCAGCCCTGAATCTTCCGCTTGGTCTTCACTATTCCTACCAGTCACCTGGACCACTGTTTTTTATCCATACACATCCTCCTCCATTTTTTTTTTTTTTTTGGCATTAAGTCCTGAAATACTGGGGCTTAGCTTTGAGTTAATTTTAGGCCCACCTAAACAGAATCACCATCCAAGAGATCAAAACTACATGTGACATGAAAGATTAAAAAAAAACCAACTGCAGAACTCCCTACAAGCCTGGAGTGAGAAGGGACATTTTCCTCACTCACCCAGCTTCTACACAGGTATTAACATGCACTGAAACTCATACTCCCTACCTACACACAAGGAAAGGGAGGAAATACAGCAGAGGAACAAGTCAACTTTCCCCAAGTGCAATGCAAGTATACAGCATCTGAAACCTCACTACTAAGGTTACTGACACTGGGGCCAAGAAGGGTAGAGTGGGGGTTGCTGAAATAGGAAAAGGTGGGGCTTCTTGCCATCTCTCTCAGATATAGGAACCCTTATCCCCCAACATCTCCAAACATTGAGTATAGTCAACCCAATATTATCCCAATGGCTGGGGTAGGATACAGTGGAAACACCCCAGACACCACTGAAATAAATTTGAAGAAAAGACTAGGGCACAACTGCCAGCCTGCATTTTCTCCCATCAGTCAAGCGCCCCCCCCCCTTTTCTTCTGCCCATCACCAGCCCTTTAACTGCTTCATTTCCAAAAGTCCAACAGCACCGCTGATGTATCCTGGCCTAGCTGTGACAGCCACCTGCCACACTACCCCGGGGTGACCCAACCAGCTTCAGCAGGCATTCCAGGATCCCTCGCGTAATTCACCTGTCTCTTAACCCCTCCCCGGGCGGTTGCAGGCAAATCGGCTCCCCCCTACCTTGCTCCTCGCTGCCCCCCAACTGGGTTTTGGGTTCCTCCTCAAGGAGGCCGGATCCTCCTCCCTCGGGAGTTTTGCGTTTCTTCGACATCTGGACGGTGTCGGGGAGTGGAGTTTGCTTCCCCACCCCCCCTTCCAAGGAAGCGAGGGAGGGAAAGAGAGAGACCGAGAGAGACAGAGAGAGGAAGAAGGAGGTGCACGCACCGCCGCGGACTGAACGGAGCCGCCGCTCAAAAAGACGGGAAGAGACTTTGGAGTGGCTGGAGAGCGAGGAGGAGGCAGGGACTAAGTGGCGAAATCCTACAAATCACAATCCCATCCGCGCAGCCCGGCGTCTGAGGAGGGTTGCCTGGCTATCGGCGCGGCCCCCACCGCTTTCTTCCTCCTCAGTCAACTCGGAGGTGGACGTGCGGAACGAAGCGCGCGGGACCCTTTGCCACAGGGGGGAGGGGGACCCTTAAATCGCTGTGTTTTCCGATGGCGGGGGAGGGGCGGATTCCCCCCCCCCCAACGAAGAGGGCGAACGCGGGTGGGGAGAAACGCTGCCTGCGAACTAGATCTCCCCCCGCCTCGAAGCAGGAGCAGCGGAGCGGGATCTGCGCTAGCTGGAAGCCCAGCAGGCGAAGTTCACTGAAGAGCAGCGGGGCAGAGGAAGACTTCCGACAGGTTCTGTCCCCTCACCGACACCCGGCCGGCCCCCGCGCGCTCTTTGGACGCGAGGGGGAAACGGGGAAGGCCTCGAGCAGGAAAGTGCCGCGCCGCCGCCGCCGCCGCCTCAGGTACCGGGGGCTGAGCTGCAATCCAAAGCGGCGCGCTTGCGAAAGGGTCAGAAAAACAGCCCCCGGATCTGGGGGTTTTCAGAATCAGCGAGGAGTCGGCTCGCGCGGAACTCCAAGTCAGGTCCCGGTTTTCCGCACACACACGCACACAGACATCCACACGCCCACTGTCTCTGTAACCTTTTGTGTTTCAGCCTATACCAAACTACGGTGCTCTCGCTAGTTTTTCCAGGCTAATCCGCTTTTTCTCTCCCACATCCCCTCTCCCTTTCAGCCTTTCTTCCGACTGCTTTTACTTTTGGATCCCCCTAGGCTGGCGGTTCCTCCCCGCCTCTTGGCAACTTACCCCCAAAACTACGCAGTAATCTTGATTCCCGCTCTTTCGCCTTCCAAGGCAACTTGGAAAGAAAGGAGGTGCTCGGGCGTCGGGTCCTGAAGACTCAGGGGAACGAAATCGGGGGTCGGAGGGTGGTAAACGCCCCACAAAGTGGCTGGAGTTCAGGGTGCTCTCAGGAGTCCCTATCCCAGTCTTTGCTGGTGCCCTCAGTAAGAGTAACAAGCGCCACCGCCGGAAAATAGCATTCCCTTCCCTCCATCCCGCCCCGTTCCCGCCGAAGGTGCCCCGCACCCAGTAAGTCTTCGTTTGGTTTCGGATGAAAGAGCCACTTCTGACACGGTTTCCCTGATCAGTCTATAAGGCGAGCGCAAGTCGGCTCTCCTGGGGGTGCCCATATTGGGAGCCTTCATTATTTTTTCTTCTTCTTCTTCTCCTTCTCCTTCTCCTTCTCCTCCTTCTCTGAGCATTGAAGCAGCCGGGCAGAAAATCAGCTCGGCAAGATCGAGCTGGCGGCGCAGAGGATCAGCTGGAGAGACAGAGATTGGGAAAGAGAGGCAGGCTGCTGGGAAGTTGCAGAGTTTTCCTCCGGCGAAAAGGGGGCTGAGGGGTTGGCCGCTTCTCACGTCCAACAGGAGGCAATGACGTGTGTCGCTTCATTGCTATAACAGCGCCGAGGCTACAATTGGCATTCGCTGAAATGATAAGGGCCGCTCAGACGTAAGCAGACTGGACCTTTCAGCAAGAGACTTGGAAGATGGTTTGCAACACAAGCATACACTTCGCCCTTCCCAAAACAATGGCAGAAGAAATTTTAAAAGGCGGGGGTGCAGGGAAGAAAGAGACTGGTGCCTCAAGCTATCTGGAAGCCGATTACAGGAGTTTCAGACAAACTGAAATTTACAAGTTTCCCCGTTCTTCGTCTCATTCTCTTTCTGGAGAGGGGACGGTAGAGAAATCTCCCCAACCCTAAGAAATTGCCTTTCATTCCGGGATTCCGAGCCTTTTAAAGGTCCGGCATGAAGCGGGCTTGAACTGCTGGGGGGGGGGGGGGGTTCCCGGTCTGCAAAGCAAGTCCTACTGCAATCTTCCCCAACCAGAAGCTAAAAGTCCCATCATTCTCATCTAGCATGTGCTTTGGGAATCGTAGTCCAAACTACTCGGAGGGAAATACTGGGAAGACAACATGCCCATCCTGAAGGGCAAGGACCAAAGTGGCATTAGTGCCCTTCCTTCCTGCCGCCACACAAAAGCCCTTGCGACCAGCTCGAGGAGAGTTGGGAGTGATTCCAGGGTGCTCTCGGTAGAAAGAGTTCCCGACCGCAACCGGCGCCGCTGCGACGGAGAACAAGGAGAGCCGACGTCCCACGCGGTTGCGGGAAGGGGGGGGCGTTCTCCTTTGCGCCGTGTCAGCACCGCGACTGAGTACGCGTGTCAAGAACAGAAGAGAGCGCTTAAAAAAGAAGGTCGCGGTACCCTAAAGCTACCTCCTCGGACAACTTGCACGCAGAGTTCTTAAAAAAAAAAACCGCCCGCCCGCCTCAGCCCTCAAAAGGGAAGCGATCCTTAAGGGTCAAACGCCCGCCCGCCTCCGGCTCCCACCGGCCCGCTAGTTGCCCGGCTAAAGTAGAAAAGAGCACTCTCGGGTGCGACCTGGCGGCGGTTGCCGCTGCTTTTTCTCCCACAGAAGGGCAGCTTGGAGAGACGTTCAGTCGCTTGGATAAGCTGCCTGCCAACATCAGGCTGCTCCAGGGGAGGATCTAGCTCGGACGCAGCCGGTCTGCTCAGCGTTCCCATTGCAGGATGCACGCACGCAAACACCCCTCTCTCAAAATAGCTAGCGCTGGAGGTCGTTCCTCAACCTCCAGTTTAAAATCCGGGAACGTCAAGGGCTTCGTGGGGCGGAATGTCTCTGGGGCAGGTGCTGCCTTGGTTCAGCTGAGAGTGAGAGAAGGACACCAGTCTTGCAAACCCTTCGTGACTTACACGGAAGCTCAGCTAGGAGACGAGGCTCCGCTTTGGACGTGGCAATTTGTGTAGAGCAGTGTTTCTCAACCTTAGCAACTTTAAGATGTGTGGACTTCAACTCCCAGAATTCCCCAGCCAACAAGCTGGCTGGGGAATTCTGGGAGTTGAAGTCCACACATCTTAAAGTTGCTAAGGTTGAGAAATCCTAGTGTAGAGGGTGGTGGAGGAACTTGGTGCTCTTGCCCTGAACTCCAAAGTTCCCTCTTAACATTGATTCAGCGCACAAGGCAAACAAATAGAAATGGCCTCTGGGTAGAAGACTGCAGAATGCTGGGTCATTCTGCTGGCTGAGAAGTTAGGAGTTGTGCTCCAGCCACTTGGAGGACACCATGCTGGGGAAGGCTAGGGTGAAGACTGGGGGGGTGGGGACTTCTGATTTGCCAGATGTGGCAGGCCATACAGTAGTTTCACTAATCTCTGACCATTAGGGAGGTGCCTTGGACATGGCTAGTGGAAGCCAGACTCCCAACATCTAGCAGACCATCTAGTTTTCCACCCACCATGTCAGAATATTCACCAGCCACATTTTATAGTCACAGAAACTGTTTCCAGTTCCGTTTCCCTCTGGTGCTGGGAGCATCCAGACATGCCTGTACATAAAATGGCTCTGCCATTAAATGATAAATTATTATTGGCGCTACTATTTAAAGAATGTAAAATTCAGAGACCTGCAGAACAACAACCTTCCAAAAGACAAGACAGTGTTGAATAAGATTTGTTGGCTATCAAGCAGGGAAAGAGAGGGGCACAATTGTGTTTATCATCTTAGGAAGTTAAATATCTTGCACCAGCCCTGAATAACAACAATGTGATAGATTTAATATGTTTTAATTAAACCTTGCCATGAAAAGTCCTCTCCACCACCATGTAGACATGTAGTAAAGTCAAGCATTTTTAAATGAGCCTTGCCTTGCCTTGCCTTGCCTTGCCTTGCCTTGCCTTGCCTTGCCTTGCCTTGCCTTGCCTTGCCTTGCCTTTTCAAATCAGTGGTGAAGATCAATAAGGAGAGGGCCAAATCAATATCCTGGCAAATGAATTCTTTAGGCAACATAAAAGGTCATTTCCCATCAAACCCAAGTTTGGAACTGAGAGGAAGGTATCTACTAACACACAATCAGGCTCATATACAAGAGTAGGATCCTACACAGGAGAAGGAAAATTTTATACTATCTATTTCTGGGTCTATACCATATGAACGATGCAAGTTCCCACCACCACCACTACGTAGATAGTGTACACTGGCTTGATTTTCACTGCTTTTTTCTTACCTAGTAGAAGCAACATGCACAACAGAATGAATCCAAAGTCACAAGCAAAATTGTGGTGGATTGACCATTGGAGGCTGCAAAAGCCACAAAAACAAGGCTGATGGCTACAGGCAGCCTGCAGACCCTGGGTTCCCCATTCCTAAATGACAGGGATGGTTCAAATCCTATGTACCCATTTCTCCCATTCTTTTTTTCTTCTTCTGTATTTGCTTGATGAACAGTTTTTGGAAACTTGAAAGTTTGCATCTATTTCATTGACTTTCCTTTGGTTTAATGCAGTTATTGGCTCTACATGCATCTATCTATCTATTTATCTATCTATCAAATTTATGCACCACCCATCTCACTGTGGAAGTGACTCTGGGTGGTTTACAAATAAAAAAATCTTGTTGTTTATTCGTTTAGTCACTTCCGACTCTTCGTGACTTCATCGACCAGCCCACGCCAGAGCTTCCTGTCGGTCATCAACACCCCCAGCTCCCCCAGGGACAAGTCCGTCACCTCTAGAATATCATCCATCCACCTTGCCCTTGGTCGGCCCCTCTTCCTTTTGCCTTCCACTCTCCCTAGCATCAGCATCTTCTCCAGGGTGTCCTGTCTTCTCCTTATGTGGCCAAAGTATTTCAGTTTTGCCTTTAATATCATTCCCTCAAGTGAGCAGTCTGGCTTTATTTCCTGGAGGATGGACTGGTTTGATCTTCTGGCAGTCCAAGGCACTCTCAGAATTTTCCTCCAACACCACAGTTCAAAAGCATCAATCTTCCTTCTCTCAGCCTTCCTTATGGTCCAGCTCTCGCAGCCATATGTTACTACAGAGAACACCATTGCTTTAACTATGCGGACCTTTGTTGTCAGTGTGATGTCTCTGCTCTTAACTATTTTATCGAGATTTGTCATTGCTCTTCTCCCAAGGATTAAGTGTCTTCTGATTTCCTGACTGCAGTCAGCATCTGCAGTAATCTTCACAGCTAGAAATACAAAGTCTTTCACTGCTTCTACATTTTCTCCCTCTATTTGCCAGTTATCAATCAAGCTGGTTGCCATAATCTTGGTTTTTTTTTAGGTTTAGCTGCAAGCCAGCTTTTGCACTTCCTTCTTTCACCTTCATCATAAGGCTCCTCAGTTCCTCTTCGCTTTCAGCCATCAAAGTGGTATCATCTGCATATCTGAGATTGTTAATGTTTCTTCCAGCAATTTTAACTCCAGCCTTGGATTCCTCAAGCCCAGCACATCGCATGATGTGTTCTGCATACAAGTTGAATAGGTAGGGTGAGAGTATACAGCCCTGCTGTACTCCTTTCCCAATCTTAAACCAGTCCGTTGTTCCGTGGTCTGTTCTTACTGTTGCTATTTGGTCGTTATACAGATTCTTCAGGAGGCAGACAAGATGACTTGGTATCCCCATACCACTAAGAACTTGCCACAATTTGTTATGGTCCACACAGTCAAAGGCTTTAGAATAGTCAGTAAAACAGAAATAGATGTTTTTTTCTGAAACTCCCTGGCTTTTTCCATTATCCAGCGGATATTGGCAATTTGGTCCCGAGTTCCTCTGCCTTTTCTAAAGCCAGCTTGTACATCTGGCAATTCTCGCTCTATGAATTGCTGAAGTCTACCTTGCAGGATCTTGAGCATTACCTTACTGGCATGTGAAATGAGTGCCACTGTTCAATAGTTTGAACATTCTTTAGTGTTTCCCTTTTTTGGTATGGGGATATAAGTTGATTTTTTCCAGTCTGATGGCCATTCTTGTGTTTTCCAAATTTGCTGGCATATAGCATGCATTACCTTGACAGCATCATCTCTCAAGATTTTGAACAGTTCAGCTGGGATGCTGTCGCCTCCTGCTGCCTTCTTATTAGCAATGCTTCTTAAGGCCCATTCAACCTCACTCTTCAGGATGTCTGGCTCTAGCTCACTGACCACACCGTCAAACCTATCCCCGATATAGTTATCCTTCCTATACAGGTCTTCTGTATATTCTTGCCACCTCTTCTTGATCTCTTCTTCTTCTGTTAGGTCCTTGCCATCTTTGTTTTTGATCATACACATTTTTGCCTGGAATTTACCTCCAATGTTTCTAATTTTCTGGAAGAGGTCTCTTGTCCTTCCTATTCTATTGTCTTCTTCCACTTCCACGCATTGCTTGTTTACAAATAATTCCTTATCTCTTCTGGCTAACCTCTGGAATTTTGCATTTAATTGGGCATATCTCCCCCTATCACTGTTGCCTTTTGCTTTCCTTCTTTCTTGGGCTACTTCTAGTGTCTCAGCAGACAGCCATTTTGCCTTCTTGGTTTTCTCTTTCTTTGGGATGTATTTTGTTGCCGCCTCCTGAACAATGTTGCGAACTTCTGTCCATAGTTCTTCTGGGACCCTATCTACTAAGTCCAGTGCCTTAAATCTATTCTTCAACTCCACTGCATATTCCTTAGGAATATTAGTGAGCTCATATCTAGCTGATCTGTGGGTCTTCCCTAATCTCTTTAGTCTGATCCTAAATTGTGCAATAAGAAGTTCATGATCTGAACTACAGTCAGCTCCAGGTCTTGTTTTTACCGACTGTATAGATGTCCGCCACCTTTGGCTGCAAAGGATGTAGTCAATCTGATTTCGGTGTTGTCCATCTGGTGAAGTCCATGTATAAAGCCGTCTCTTAGGTTGTTGGAAGAGAGTGTTTGTTATGCAGAGTGAATTGTCTTGGCAAAATTCTAT